>NW_027077462.1:0-654632 GCF_963924675.1 Phocoena phocoena
CCTCCAGCTAAAACATGCATAGGAAACCCACAGTATGGTCCACCGTGTGATTGGGAAACGATTTAAAATGCATCTCAGGTTTCGTATCCTGGTCCTCGGGTTCACCATTCCAGATGCTTTACTAACATTCTCCCAGCTCGGAGAGTCAGTGCCTTTAACCTCCTGTTTGGCACAGCTTGCAATTTCTGTGCAAGATGAACAGGAATAGGGAGAACCAATGAGAGACTAGCTATAGGTGTCTGCACGGGCAAATGTAATGCTCATTGCCCACCAGGAAGAGGAATTAACCAAAGGCTCAGTGTGCCCTGCTGGAAACAGATTAGGGCCTGAAGCAATCCTGCGGTTTTGTGCCCAGCTCACAAGAAAGCGAGTTGAAGAAAGGAGCTCAGGGGCACTGTAATTCACAAACCTGCAGAGTTATAAATGACAGCTATCCTCCAAAAATATATTGAAGTAAGCCTGCGAAGGGGACTTGAAAGCGGGGCAGAGTTTCAGGAAAACGATTGCAGGGGGTAGACTGGAATTGCCCTGAAAGCATAGGAAAAGAGGCAGAACGTCGACAATGATGCACTTGGCCAAAAAGGGCGTATGCGTTTTTTCCTGAATATATTCAGGAAAAAACGCATACGCCCTTTTTGGCCAACCAAGCAAGCCTGTAAAGGAAATCTGCACTACAATGAAGTCTCAATGCCCCCCGGGCAAAAGGGCCATCTGAAAAAAGTGTAAAATCCAGAAAGGTAGGACAGGATATGGAGAACAGGGAGCCTTGTTATGCTGATTGGCAGGATGTAAATTGCCAGCAGCCACCCTGGAGAAGTGTATGGTGTTTCCTGAAACACGTAAGAAACAAAGCAACACAGCCTATGGCACTTCCACTTATGGTCCTATAGCTTACGGAAATTAAAATCAAAAACAGAGAGCCACCCCAATATTTGGGATGGCTGTGTTCACAAGAAGGTCGTCTACAGTATCAGGTAAATATCCCAGAAAGCAAAAAATGGATAAAGAAGTTGTGGCACGTACGTGCAATGCAATATCACTCAGCAATGAAATCTGTGTCATCACGCCCGTAGCGGCATAGTGAGTGGATGCAGGTACGGTGATCCTACGTGAACTACGTCACACAGAAAAAGAAACATCATAAGTTATCACTAATACACGGAATGTAAACTTGACTACACATGAACTGAATTACAAAACAGAACAGGGTCTCAAATTTAGAAAACCAACTAGTGCTTGCTTATGGGGAAAGGTGCGTTGGGGTGCTGCATAAAACCAGAGACTGAAATTAGCACAGATAACATTCCATAAGCCAAATATGTAATAGACAAGACCTACTCCTTGCTCAACGAAATGGACTCAACACCACATATTCAACGCCTAGGTATATACCTGACTAGGAAGAATCTTAAAACCCATGGATATATATGTCTCCGTAAGAGAATCAAGCGTGTGTACAGTGGCGGAAATGCAGCAGTGAAAATCCGATAAATCCCATTATCAAAATAAATTTCGAAAACAAAACACAAAGACAGTGAAATAGAGAGCAATTCTTAAATAATTCACTCAGGGCACGTGATGCAACAGGTATTGACCACATCTACACCCAGAGCTGGTTGAGACATAAGGCTGGACACCTCAGGCTGATAGCATTGGTGAGTTTCGGTGAGCAAATGCAGACCCTTTGAAGTCATACTGCATGGTACCCATTCCATGGGTCCCAACTCTCCAGGTTCAAGGGATTCTTCCTCCAGCTAAAACATGCATGGGAAACCCAGAGTATCGTCCACCGTGTGATTGGGAAACGATTTAAAATGCATCTCAGTTTTCGTTTCCTGGTCCTCGGGTTCACCATTCCAGATGCTTTACTAACACTCTCCCCGCTTGGAGAGTCAGTGCCTTTAACCTCCTGTTTGGCACAGCTTGCAATTTCTGTGCAAGAGGAACAGGAATAGGGAGAACCAATGAGAGACTAGCTGCAGGTGTCTGCACGGGCAAATGTAACGCTCATTGCCCACCAGGAAGAGGAATTAAACAAAGGCTCGGCGTGCCCTGCTGAAAACAGATTAGGGCCTGAAGCAATCCTGCGGTTTTGTGCCCAGCTCACAAGAAAGCGAGTTGAAGAAAGGAGCTCCGGGGCACTGTAATTAACAAACCTGCAGAGTTATAAATGTCAGCTATCCTCCAAAAATATATTGAAGTAAGCCTGCGAAGGGGACTTGAAAGCGGGGCAGAATTTCAGGAAAACGATTGCAGGGGGTAGAGTGGAACTGCCCTGAAAGCATAGGAAAAGAGGCAGAACGTCAACAATGATGCACTTGGCCAAAAAGGGCGTATGCGTTTTTTTCTGAATATATTCATGAAAGAACGCATACGCCCTTTTTGGCCAACCAAGCAAGCCTGTAAAGGAAATCTGTACTACAATGAAGTCTCACTGCCCCCTGGGCAAAAGGGCCATCTGAAAAAAGTGTAAAATCCAGAAAGGTAGGACAGGATATGGAGAACAGGGAGCTTTGTTATGCTGATTGGCAGGATGTAAATTGCCAACAGCCACCCTGGAGAAGTGTATGGTGTTTCCTGAAACACGTAAGAAATAAAGCAACACAGCCTATGGCAATTGCACTTATGGTCCTATTCCTTAGGGAAATTAAAATCAAAAACAGAGAGCCACCCCAAAGTTTGGGACGGCTGTGTTCCCAAGAAGCTCGTCTACAGTACCAGGTAAATATCCCAGAAAGCAAAAAATGGATAAAGAAGTTGTGGCACGTACGTGCAATGCAATATCACTCAGCAATGAAATCTGTGTCATCAGGCCCGTAGCGGCATAGTGAGTGGATGCAGGTACGGTGATTCTACGTGAACTACGTCACACAGAAATAGAAATATCATAAGATATCACTAATACACGGAATGTAAACTTGACTACACAAGAACTGAATTACAAAACAGAACAGGGTCTCAAATTTAGAAAACCAACTAGTGCTTGCTTATGGGGAAAGGTGCCTTGGGGTGCTGCATAAAACCAGAGACTGAAATTAACACAGATAACATTCCATAAGCCAAATATGTAATAGACAAGACCTACTCCTTGCTCAACGAAATGGACTCAACACCACATATTCAACGCCTAGGAATATACCTGACTTGGAAGAATCTTAAAACCCATGGATATATATGTCTCCGTAAGAGAATCAAGCGTGTGTACAGCGGCCGATACGCAGCAGTGAAAATCCGATAAATCCCATTATCAAAATAAATTTCGAAAACAAAACACAAAGACAGTGAAATAGAGAGCAATTCTTAAATAACTCACTCAGGGCATGTGATGCAACCGGGATTGACCACATCTACACCCAGAGCTGATTGAGACATAAGGCTGGACACTTCAGGCTAATAGCATTGGTGAGTTTCGGTGAGCAAATGCAGACCCTTTGAAGTCATACTGCATGGTACCTATTCCATGGGTCCCAACTCTTCAGGTTCAAGGGATTCTTCCTCCAGCTAAAACATGCATGGGAAACCCAGAGTATCGTCCACCGTGTGATTGGGAAACGATATAAAATGCATCTCAGTTTTCGTATCCTGGTCCTCGGGTTCACCATTCCAGATGCTTTACTAACACTCTCCCCGCTTGGAGAGTCAGTGCCTTTAACCTCCTCTTTGGCACAGCTTGCAATTTCTGTGCAAGATGAACAGGAATAGGGAGAACCAATGAGAGACTAGCTGTAGGTGTCTGCACGGGCAAATGTAACGCTCATTGCCCACCAGGAAGAGGAATTAACCAAAGGCTCAGTGTGCCCTGCTGGAAACAGATTAGGGCCTGAAGCAATCCTGCGGTTTTGTGCCGAGCTCACAAGAAAGCGAGTTGAAGAAAGGAGCTCAGGGGCACTGTACTTCACAAACCTGCAGAGTTATAAATGACAGCTATCCTCCAAAAATATATTGAAGTAAGCCTGCGAAGGGGACTTGAAAGCGGGGCTGAATTTCAGGAAAACGATTGCAGGGGGTAGACTGGAATTGCCCTGAAAGCATAGGAAAAGAGGCACAACGTCGACAATGATGCACTTGGCCAAAAAGGGCGTATGCGTTTTTTCCTGAATATATTCAGGAAAAAACGCATACGCCCTTTTTGAAAAAAGTGTAAAATCCAGAAAGGTAGGACAGGATATGGAGAACAGGGAGCCTTGTTATGCTAATTGGCAGGATGTAAATTGCCAGCAGCCACCCTGGAGAAGTGTATGGTGTTTCCTGAAACACGTAAGAAACAAAGCAACACAGCCTATGGCACTTCCACATATGGTCCTATAGCTTACTGAAATTAAAATCAAAAACAGAGAGCCACCCCAATATTTGGGACGGCAGTGTTCAGAAGAAGCTCGTCTACAGTATCAGGTAAATATCCCAGAAAGCAAAAAATGGATAAAGAAGTTGTTCACGTACGTACAATGCAATATCACTCAGCAATGAAATCTGTGTCATCAGGCCGGTAGCGGCATAGTAAGTGGATGAAGGTACGGTGATTCTACGTGAACTACGTCACACAGAAAAAGAAACATCATAAGATATCACTAATACACGGAATGTAAACTTGACTACACATGAACTGAATTACAAAACAGAACAGGGTCTCAAATTTAGAAAACCAACTAGTGCTTGCTTATGGGGAAAGGTGCCTTGGGGTGCTGCATAAAACCAGAGACTGAAATTAGCACAGATAACTTTCCATAGGCCAAATATGTAATAGACAAGACCTACTCCTTGCTCAACGAAATGGACCCAACACCACATATTCAACGCCTAGGAATATACCTGACTAGGAAGAATCTTAAAACCCATGGATATATATGTCTCCATAAGAGAATCAAGCGTGTGTACAGCAGCCGAAACGCAGCCGCGAAAATCCGATAAATCCCATTATCAAAATAAATTTCGAAAACAAAACACAAAGACAGTGAAATCGAGAGCAATTCTTAACTAATTCACTCAGGGCATGTGATGCAACCGGGATTGACCACATCTACACCCAGAGCTGGTTGAGACATAAGGCTGGACACCTCAGGCTGATAGCATTGGTGAGTTTCGGTGAGCAAATGCAGACCCTTTGAAGTCATACTGCATGGTACCCATTACATGGGTCCCAACTCTCCAGGTTCAAGGGATTCTTCCTCCAGCTAAAACATGCATGGGAAACCCAGAGTATCGTCCACCGTGTGATTGGGAAACGATTTAAAATGCATCTCAGTTTTCGTTTCCTGGTCCTCGGGTTCACCATTCCAGATGCTTTACTAACACTCTCCCCGCTTGGAGAGTCAGTGCCTTTAACCTCCTGTTTGGCACAGCTTGCAATTTCTGTGCAAGAGGAACAGGAATAGGGAGAACCAATGAGAGACTAGCTGTAGGTGTCTGCACGGGCAAATGTAACGCTCATTGCCCACCAGGAAGAGGAATTAAACAAAGGCTCGGCGTGCCCTGCTGAAAACAGATTAGGGCCTGAAGCAATCCTGCGGTTTTGTGCCCAGCTCACAAGAAAGCGAGTTGAAGAAAGGAGCTCCGGGGCACTGTAATTAACAAACCTGCAGAGTTATAAATGTCAGCTATCCTCCAAAAATATATTGAAGTAAGCCTGCGAAGGGGACTTGAAAGCGGGGCAGAATTTCAGGAAAACGATTGCAGGGGGTAGAGTGGAACTGCCCTGAAAGCATAGGAAAAGAGGCAGAACGTCAACAATGATGCACTTGGCCAAAAAGGGCGTATGCGTTTTTTCCTGAATATATTCATGAAAGAACGCATACGCCCTTTTTGGCCAACCAAGCAAGCCTGTGAAGGAAATCTGTACTACAATGAAGTCTCACTGCCCCCCGGGCAAAAGGGCCATCTGAAAAAAGTGTAAAATCCAGAAAGGTAGGACAGGATATGGAGAACAGGGAGCTTTGTTATGCTGATTGGCAGGATGTAAATTGCCAACAGCCACCCTGGAGAAGTGTATGGTGTTTCCTGAAACACGTAAGAAATAAAGCAACACAGCCTATGGCAATTGCACTTATGGTCCTATTCCTTAGGGAAATTAAAATCAAAAACAGAGAGCCACCCCAAAGTTTGGGACGGCTGTGTTCCCAAGAAGCTCGTCTACAGTACCAGGTAAATATCCCAGAAAGCAAAAAATGGATAAAGAAGTTGTGGCACGTACGTGCAATGCAATATCACTCAGCAATGAAATCTGTGTCATCAGGCCCGTAGCGGCATAGTGAGTGGATGCAGGTACGGTGATTCTACGTGAACTACGTCACACAGAAAAAGAAACATCATAAGATATCACTAATACACGGAATGTAAACTTGACTACACATGAACTGAATTACAAAACAGAACAGGGTCTCAAATTTAGAAAACCAACTAGTGCTTGCTTATGGGGAAAGGTGCCTTGGGGTGCTGCATAAATCCAGAGACTGAAATTAGCACAGATAACTTTCCATAAGCCAAATATGTAATAGACAAGACCTACTCCTTGCTCAACGAAATGGACTCCACACCACATATTCAACGCCTAGGAATATACCTGACTAGGAAGAATCTTAAAACCCATGGATATATATGTCTCCGTAAGAGAATCAAGCGTGTGTACAGCGGCCGATACGCAGCAGTGAAAATCCGATAAATCCCATTATCAAAATAAATTGCGAAAACAAAACACAAAGACAGTGAAATAGAGAGCAATTCTTAAATAATTCACTCAGGGCATGTGATGCAACCGGGATTGACCACATCTACACCCAGCGCTAATTGAGACATAAGGCTGGACACTTCAGCCTAATAGCATTGGTGAGTTTCGGTGAGCAAATGCAGACACTTTGAAGTCATACTGCATGGTACCTATTCCATGGCTCCCAACTCTTCAGGTTCAAGGGATTCTTCCTCCAGCTAAAACATGCATAGGAAACCCACAGTATGGTCCACCGTGTGATTGGGAAACGATTTAAAATGCATCTCAGGTTTCGTATCCTGGTCCTCGGGTTCACCATTCCAGATGCTTTACTAACATTCTCCCAGCTCGGAGAGTCAGTGCCTTTAACCTCCTGTTTGGCACAGCTTGCAATTTCTGTGCAAGATGAACAGGAATAGGGAGAACCAATGAGAGACTAGCTATAGGTGTCTGCACGGGCAAATGTAATGCTCATTGCCCACCAGGAAGAGGAATTAACCAAAGGCTCAGTGTGCCCTGCTGGAAACAGATTAGGGCCTGAAGCAATCCTGCGGTTTTGTGCCCAGCTCACAAGAAAGCGAGTTGAAGAAAGGAGCTCAGGGGCACTGTAATTCACAAACCTGCAGAGTTATAAATGACAGCTATCCTCCAAAAATATATTGAAGTAAGCCTGCGAAGGGGACTTGAAAGCGGGGCAGAGTTTCAGGAAAACGATTGCAGGGGGTAGACTGGAATTGCCCTGAAAGCATAGGAAAAGAGGCAGAACGTCGACAATGATGCACTTGGCCAAAAAGGGCGTATGCGTTTTTTCCTGAATATATTCAGGAAAAAACGCATACGCCCTTTTTGGCCAACCAAGCAAGCCTGTAAAGGAAATCTGCACTACAATGAAGTCTCAATGCCCCCCGGGCAAAAGGGCCATCTGAAAAAAGTGTAAAATCCAGAAAGGTAGGACAGGATATGGAGAACAGGGAGCCTTGTTATGCTGATTGGCAGGATGTAAATTGCCAGCAGCCACCCTGGAGAAGTGTATGGTGTTTCCTGAAACACGTAAGAAACAAAGCAACACAGCCTATGGCACTTCCACTTATGGTCCTATAGCTTACGGAAATTAAAATCAAAAACAGAGAGCCACCCCAATATTTGGGATGGCTGTGTTCACAAGAAGGTCGTCTACAGTATCAGGTAAATATCCCAGAAAGCAAAAAATGGATAAAGAAGTTGTGGCACGTACGTGCAATGCAATATCACTCAGCAATGAAATCTGTGTCATCACGCCCGTAGCGGCATAGTGAGTGGATGCAGGTACGGTGATCCTACGTGAACTACGTCACACAGAAAAAGAAACATCATAAGTTATCACTAATACACGGAATGTAAACTTGACTACACATGAACTGAATTACAAAACAGAACAGGGTCTCAAATTTAGAAAACCAACTAGTGCTTGCTTATGGGGAAAGGTGCGTTGGGGTGCTGCATAAAACCAGAGACTGAAATTAGCACAGATAACATTCCATAAGCCAAATATGTAATAGACAAGACCTACTCCTTGCTCAACGAAATGGACTCAACACCACATATTCAACGCCTAGGTATATACCTGACTAGGAAGAATCTTAAAACCCATGGATATATATGTCTCCGTAAGAGAATCAAGCGTGTGTACAGTGGCGGAAATGCAGCAGTGAAAATCCGATAAATCCCATTATCAAAATAAATTTCGAAAACAAAACACAAAGACAGTGAAATAGAGAGCAATTCTTAAATAATTCACTCAGGGCACGTGATGCAACAGGTATTGACCACATCTACACCCAGAGCTGGTTGAGACATAAGGCTGGACACCTCAGGCTGATAGCATTGGTGAGTTTCGGTGAGCAAATGCAGACCCTTTGAAGTCATACTGCATGGTACCCATTCCATGGGTCCCAACTCTCCAGGTTCAAGGGATTCTTCCTCCAGCTAAAACATGCATGGGAAACCCAGAGTATCGTCCACCGTGTGATTGGGAAACGATTTAAAATGCATCTCAGTTTTCGTTTCCTGGTCCTCGGGTTCACCATTCCAGATGCTTTACTAACACTCTCCCCGCTTGGAGAGTCAGTGCCTTTAACCTCCTGTTTGGCACAGCTTGCAATTTCTGTGCAAGAGGAACAGGAATAGGGAGAACCAATGAGAGACTAGCTGCAGGTGTCTGCACGGGCAAATGTAACGCTCATTGCCCACCAGGAAGAGGAATTAAACAAAGGCTCGGCGTGCCCTGCTGAAAACAGATTAGGGCCTGAAGCAATCCTGCGGTTTTGTGCCCAGCTCACAAGAAAGCGAGTTGAAGAAAGGAGCTCCGGGGCACTGTAATTAACAAACCTGCAGAGTTATAAATGTCAGCTATCCTCCAAAAATATATTGAAGTAAGCCTGCGAAGGGGACTTGAAAGCGGGGCAGAATTTCAGGAAAACGATTGCAGGGGGTAGAGTGGAACTGCCCTGAAAGCATAGGAAAAGAGGCAGAACGTCAACAATGATGCACTTGGCCAAAAAGGGCGTATGCGTTTTTTTCTGAATATATTCATGAAAGAACGCATACGCCCTTTTTGGCCAACCAAGCAAGCCTGTAAAGGAAATCTGTACTACAATGAAGTCTCACTGCCCCCTGGGCAAAAGGGCCATCTGAAAAAAGTGTAAAATCCAGAAAGGTAGGACAGGATATGGAGAACAGGGAGCTTTGTTATGCTGATTGGCAGGATGTAAATTGCCAACAGCCACCCTGGAGAAGTGTATGGTGTTTCCTGAAACACGTAAGAAATAAAGCAACACAGCCTATGGCAATTGCACTTATGGTCCTATTCCTTAGGGAAATTAAAATCAAAAACAGAGAGCCACCCCAAAGTTTGGGACGGCTGTGTTCCCAAGAAGCTCGTCTACAGTACCAGGTAAATATCCCAGAAAGCAAAAAATGGATAAAGAAGTTGTGGCACGTACGTGCAATGCAATATCACTCAGCAATGAAATCTGTGTCATCAGGCCCGTAGCGGCATAGTGAGTGGATGCAGGTACGGTGATTCTACGTGAACTACGTCACACAGAAATAGAAATATCATAAGATATCACTAATACACGGAATGTAAACTTGACTACACAAGAACTGAATTACAAAACAGAACAGGGTCTCAAATTTAGAAAACCAACTAGTGCTTGCTTATGGGGAAAGGTGCCTTGGGGTGCTGCATAAAACCAGAGACTGAAATTAACACAGATAACATTCCATAAGCCAAATATGTAATAGACAAGACCTACTCCTTGCTCAACGAAATGGACTCAACACCACATATTCAACGCCTAGGAATATACCTGACTTGGAAGAATCTTAAAACCCATGGATATATATGTCTCCGTAAGAGAATCAAGCGTGTGTACAGCGGCCGATACGCAGCAGTGAAAATCCGATAAATCCCATTATCAAAATAAATTTCGAAAACAAAACACAAAGACAGTGAAATAGAGAGCAATTCTTAAATAACTCACTCAGGGCATGTGATGCAACCGGGATTGACCACATCTACACCCAGAGCTGATTGAGACATAAGGCTGGACACTTCAGGCTAATAGCATTGGTGAGTTTCGGTGAGCAAATGCAGACCCTTTGAAGTCATACTGCATGGTACCTATTCCATGGGTCCCAACTCTTCAGGTTCAAGGGATTCTTCCTCCAGCTAAAACATGCATGGGAAACCCAGAGTATCGTCCACCGTGTGATTGGGAAACGATATAAAATGCATCTCAGTTTTCGTATCCTGGTCCTCGGGTTCACCATTCCAGATGCTTTACTAACACTCTCCCCGCTTGGAGAGTCAGTGCCTTTAACCTCCTCTTTGGCACAGCTTGCAATTTCTGTGCAAGATGAACAGGAATAGGGAGAACCAATGAGAGACTAGCTGTAGGTGTCTGCACGGGCAAATGTAACGCTCATTGCCCACCAGGAAGAGGAATTAACCAAAGGCTCAGTGTGCCCTGCTGGAAACAGATTAGGGCCTGAAGCAATCCTGCGGTTTTGTGCCCAGCTCACAAGAAAGCGAGTTGAAGAAAGGAGCTCAGGGGCACTGTACTTCACAAACCTGCAGAGTTATAAATGACAGCTATCCTCCAAAAATATATTGAAGTAAGCCTGCGAAGGGGACTTGAAAGCGGGGCTGAATTTCAGGAAAACGATTGCAGGGGGTAGACTGGAATTGCCCTGAAAGCATAGGAAAAGAGGCACAACGTCGACAATGATGCACTTGGCCAAAAAGGGCGTATGCGTTTTTTCCTGAATATATTCAGGAAAAAACGCATACGCCCTTTTTGGCCAACCAAGCAAGCCTGTAAAGGAAATCTGCACTACAATGAAGTCTCACTGCCCCCCGGGCAAAAGGGCCATCTGAAAAAAGTGTAAAATCCAGAAAGGTAGGACAGGATATGGAGAACAGGGAGCCTTGTTATGCTAATTGGCAGGATGTAAATTGCCAGCAGCCACCCTGGAGAAGTGTATGGTGTTTCCTGAAACACGTAAGAAACAAAGCAACACAGCCTATGGCACTTCCACTTATGGTCCTATAGCTTACGGAAATTAAAATCAAAAACAGACAGCCACCCCAATATTTGGGACGGCAGTGTTCAGAAGAAGCTCGTCTACAGTATCAGGTAAATATCCCAGAAAGCAAAAAATGGATAAAGAAGTTGTTCACGTACGTACAATGCAATATCACTCAGCAATGAAATCTGTGTCATCAGGCCGGTAGCGGCATAGTAAGTGGATGAAGGTACGGTGATTCTACGTGAACTACGTCACACAGAAAAAGAAACATCATAAGATATCACTAATACACGGAATGTAAACTTGACTACACATGAACTGAATTACAAAACAGAACAGGGTCTCAAATTTAGAAAACCAACTAGTGCTTGCTTATGGGGAAAGGTGCCTTGGGGTGCTGCATAAAACCAGAGACTGAAATTAGCACAGATAACTTTCCATAGGCCAAATATGTAATAGACAAGACCTACTCCTTGCTCAACGAAATGGACCCAACACCACATATTCAACGCCTAGGAATATACCTGACTAGGAAGAATCTTAAAACCCATGGATATATATGTCTCCGTAAGAGAATCAAGCGTGTGTACAGCAGCCGAAACGCAGCCGCGAAAATCCGATAAATCCCATTATCAAAATAAATTTCGAAAACAAAACACAAAGACAGTGAAATAGAGAGCAATTCTTAACTAATTCACTCAGGGCATGTGATGCAACCGGGATTGACCACATCTACACCCAGAGCTGGTTGAGACATAAGGCTGGACACCTCAGGCTGATAGCATTGGTGAGTTTCGGTGAGCAAATGCAGACCCTTTGAAGTCATACTGCATGGTACCCATTCCATGGGTCCCAACTCTCCAGGTTCAAGGGATTCTTCCTCCAGCTAAAACATGCATGGGAAACCCAGAGTATCGTCCACCGTGTGATTGGGAAACGATTTAAAATGCATCTCAGTTTTCGTTTCCTGGTCCTCGGGTTCACCATTCCAGATGCTTTACTAACACTCTCCCCGCTTGGAGAGTCAGTGCCTTTAACCTCCTGTTTGGCACAGCTTGCAATTTCTGTGCAAGAGGAACAGGAATAGGGAGAACCAATGAGAGACTAGCTGTAGGTGTCTGCACGGGCAAATGTAACGCTCATTGCCCACCAGGAAGAGGAATTAAACAAAGGCTCGGCGTGCCCTGCTGAAAACAGATTAGGGCCTGAAGCAATCCTGCGGTTTTGTGCCCAGCTCACAAGAAAGCGAGTTGAAGAAAGGAGCTCCGGGGCACTGTAATTAACAAACCTGCAGAGTTATAAATGTCAGCTATCTTCCAATATTATACTGAAGTAAGCCTGCGTAGGGGACTTGAAAGCGGGGCAGAATTTCAGGAAAACGATTGCAATGGGTAGACTGGAATTGCCCTGAAAGCATAGGAAAAGAGGCACAACATCGACAATGATGCACTTGGCCAAAAAGGGCGTATGCGTTTTTTCCTGAATATATTCAGGAAAAAACGCATATGCCCTTTTTGGCCAACCAAGCAAGCCTGTAAAGGAAATCTGCACTACAATGAAGTCTCACTGCCCCCCGGGCAAGAGGGCCATCTGAAAAATGTGTAAAATCCAGAAAGGTAGGACAGGATATGGAGAAGAGGGAGCCTTGTTATGCTGATTGGAAGGATGTAAATTGCCAACAGCCACCCTGGAGAAGTGTATGGTGTTTCCTGAAACACGTAAGAAATAAAGCAACACAGCCTATGGCAATTGCACTTATGGTCCTATTCCTTAGGGAAATTAAAATCAAAAACAGAGAGCCACCCCAAAGTTTGGGACGGCTGTGTTCCCAAGAAGCTCGTCTACAGTACCAGGTAAATATCCCAGAAAGCAAAAAATGGATAAAGAAGTTGTGGCACGTACGTGCAATGCAATATCACTCAGCAATGAAATCTGTGTCATCAGGCCCGTAGCGGCATAGTGAGTGGATGCAGGTACGGTGATTCTACGTGAACTACATCACACAGAAAAAGAAACATCATAAGATATCACTAATACACGGAATGTAAACTTGACTACACATGAACTGAATTACAAAACAGAACAGGGTCTCAAATTTAGAAAACCAACTAGTGCTTGCTTATGGGGAAAGGTGCCTTGGGGTGCTGCATAAATCCAGAGACTGAAATTAGCACAGATAACTTTCCATAAGCCAAATATGTAATAGACAAGACCTACTCCTTGCTCAACGAAATGGACTCAACACCACATATTCAACGCCTAGGAATATACCTGACTAGGAAGAATCTTAAAACCCATGGATATATATGTCTCCGTAAGAGAATCAAGCGTGTGTACAGCGGCCGATACGCAGCAGTGAAAATCCGATAAATCCCATTATCAAAATAAATTTCGAAAACAAAACACAAAGACAGTGAAATAGAGAGCAATTCTTAAATAATTCACTCAGGGCATGTGATGCAACCGGGATTGACCACATCTACACCCAGCGCTAATTGAGACATAAGGCTGGACACTTCAGGCTAATAGCATTGGTGAGTTTCGGTGAGCAAATGCAGACACTTTGAAGTCATACTGCATGGTACCTATTCCATGGGTCGCAACTCTTCAGGTTCAAGGGATTCTTCCTCCAGCTAAAACATGCATAGGAAACCCACAGTATGGTCCACCGTGTGATTGGGAAACGATTTAAAATGCATCTCAGGTTTCGTATCCTGGTCCTCGGGTTCACCATTCCAGATGCTTTACTAACATTCTCCCGGCTCGGAGAGTCAGTGCCTTTAACCTCCTGTTTGGCAAAGCTTGCAATTTCTGTGCAAGATGAACAGGAATAGGGAGAACCAATGAGAGACTAGCTATAGGTGTCTGCACGGGCAAATGTAACGCTCATTGCCCACCAGGAAGAGGAATTAACCAAAGGCTCAGTGTGCCCTGCTGGAAACAGATTAGGGCCTGAAGCAATCCTGCGGTTTTGTGCCCAGCTCACAAGAAAGCGAGTTGAAGAAAGGAGCTCAGGGGCACTGTAATTCACAAACCTGCAGAGTTATAAATGACAGCTATCCTCCAAAAATATATTGAAGTAAGCCTGCGAAGGGGACTTGAAAGCGGGGCAGAATTTCAGGAAAACGATTGCAGGGGGTAGACTGGAATTGCCCTGAAAGCATAGGAAAAGAGGCAGAACGTCGACAATGATGCACTTGGCCAAAAAGGGCATATGCATTTTTTCCTGAATATATTCAGGAAAAAACGCATACGCCCTTTTTGGCCAACCAAGCAAGCCTGTAAAGGAAATCTGCACTACAATGAAATCTCACTGCCCCACCGGGCAAAAGGGCCATCTGAAAAAAGTGTAAAATCCAGAAAGGTAGGACAGGATATGGAGAACAGGGAGCCTTGTTATGCTGATTGGCAGGATGTAAATTGCCAGCAGCCACCCTGGAGAAGTGTATGGTGTTTCCTGAAACACGTAAGAAACAAAGCAACACAGCCTATGGCACTTCCACTTATGGTCCTATAGCTTACGGAAATTAAAATCAAAAACAGACAGCCACCCCAATATTTGGGACGGCTGTGTTCACAAGAAGCTCGTCTAGAGTATCAGGTAAATATCCCAGAAAGCAAAAAATGGATAAAGAAGTTGTGGCACGTACGTGCAATGCAATATCACTCAGCAATGAAATCTGTGTCATCAGGCCCGTAGCGGCATAGTGAGTGGATGCAGGTACGGTGATCCTACGTGAACTACGTCACACAGAAAAAGAAACATCATAAGTTATCACTAATACACGGAATATAAACTTGACTACACATGAACTGAATTACAAAACAGAACAGGGTCTCAAATTTAGAAAACCAACTAGTGCTTGCTTATGGGGAAAGGTGCGTTAGGGTGCTGCATAAAACCAGAGACTGAAATTAGCACAGATAACATTCCATAAGCCAAATATGTAATAGACAAGACCTACTCCTTGCTCAACGAAATGGACTCAACACCACATATTCAACGCCTAGGAATATACCTGACTAGGAAGAATCTTAAAACCCATGGATATATATGTCTCCGTAAGAGAATCAAGCGTGTGTACAGTGGCGGAAATGCAGCCGTGAAAATCCGATAAATCCCATTATCAAAATAAATTTCGAAAACAAAACACAAAGACAGTGAAATAGAGAGCAATTCTTAAATAATTCACTCAGGGCATGTGATGCAACAGGGATTGACCACATCTACACCCAAAGCTGGTTGAGACATAAGGCTGGACACTTCAGGCTGAAAGCACTGGTGAGTTTCGGTGAGCAAATGCAGACCCTTTGAAGTCATACTGCATGGTACCCATTCCATGGGTCCCAACTCTCCAGGTTCAAGGCATTCTTCCTCCAGCTAAAACATACATGGGAAACCCAGAGTATCGTCCACCGTGTGATTGGGAAACGATTTAAAATGCATCTCAGTTTTCGTATCCTGGTCCTCGGGTTCACCATTCCAGATGCTTTACTAACACTCTCCCCGCTTGGAGAGTCAGTTCCTTTAACCTCCTGTTTGGCACAGCTTGCCATTTCTGTGCAAGATGAACAGGAATAGGGAGAACCAATGAGAGACTAGCTGTAGGTGTCTGCACGGGTAAATGTAACGCTCATTGCCCACCAGGAAGAGGAATTAAACGAAGGCTCAGTGTGCCCTGCTGGAAACAGATTAGGGCCTGAAGCAATCCTGCGGTTTTGTGCCCAGCTCACAAGAAAGCGAGTTGAAGAAAGGAGCTCAGGGGCACTGTACTTCACAAACCTGCAGAGTTATAAATGACAGCTATCCTCCAAAAATATATTGAAGTAAGCCTGCGAAGGGGACTTGAAAGCGGGGCTGAATTTCAGGAAAACGATTGCAGGGGGTAGACTGGAATTGCCCTGAAAGCATAGGAAAAGAGGCACAACGTCGACAATGATGCACTTGGCCAAAAAGGGCGTATGCGTTTTATCCTGAATATATTCAGGAAAAAACGCATACGCCATTTTTGGCCAACCAAGCAAGCCTGTAAAGGAAATCTGCACTACAATGAAATCTCACTGCCCCCCCGGGCAAAAGGCCCATCTGAAAAAAGTGTAAAATCCAGAAAGGTAAGACAGGATATGGAGAACAGGGAGCCTTGTTATGCCGATTGGCAGGATGTAAATTGCCAGCAGCCACCCTGGAGAAGTGTATGGTGTTTCCTGAAACACGTAAGAAACAAAGCAACACAGCCTATGGCACTTCCACTTATGGTCCTATAGCTTACGGAAATTAAAATCAAAAACAGACAGCCACCCCAATATTTGGGACGGCTGTGTTCACAAGAAGCTCGTCTACAGTATCAGGTAAATATCCCAGAAAGCAAAAAATGGATAAAGAAGTTGTGGCACGTACGTGCATTGCAATATCACTCAGCAATGAAATCTGTGTCATCAGGCCCGTAGCGGCATAGTAAGTGGATGCAGGTACGGTGATTCTACGTGAACTACGTCACACAGAAAAAGAAACATCATAAGATATCACTAATACACGGAATGTAAACTTGACTACACATGAACTGAATTACAAAACAGAACAGGGTCTCAAATTTAGAAAACCAACTAGTGCTTGCTTATGGGGAAAGGTGCCTTGGGGTGCTGCATAAAACCAGAGACTGAAATTAGCACAGATAACTTTCCATAAGCCAAATATGTAATAGACAAGACCTACTCCTTGCTCAACGAAATGGACCCAACACCACATATTCAACGCCTAGGAATATACCTGACTAGGAAGAATCTTAAAACCCATGGATACATATGTCTCCGTAAGAGAATCAAGCGTGTGTACAGCGGCCGAAACGCAGCAGTGAAAATCCGATAAATCCCATTATCAAAATAAATTTCGAAAACAAAACACAAAGACAGTGAAATAGAGAGCAATTCTTAAATAATTCACTCAGGGCATGTGATGCAACCGGGATTGACCACATCTACACCCAGAGCTGGTTGAGACATAAGGCTGGACACTTCAGGCTGATAGCATTGGGGAGTTTCGGTGAGCAAATGCAGACCCTTTGAAGTCATACTGCATGGTACCCATTCCATGGGTCCCAACTCTCCAGTTTCAAGGCATTCTTCCTCCAGCTAAAACATACATGGGAAACCCAGAGTATCGTCCACCGTGTGATTGGGAAACGATTTAAAATGCATCTCAGTTTTCGTATCCTGGTCCTCGGGTTCACCATTCCAGATGCTTTACTAACACTCTCCCCGCTTGGAGAGTCAGTGCCTTTAACCTCCTGTTTCGCACATCTTGCCATTTCTGTGCAAGATGAACAGGAATAGGGAGAACCAATGAGAGACTAGCTGTAGGTGTCTGCACGGGCAAATATAATGCTCATTGCCCACCAGGAAGAGGAATTAAACAAAGGCTCAGTGTGCCCTGCTGGAAACAGATTAGGGCCTGAAGCAATCCTGCGGTTTTGTGCCCAGCTCACAAGAAAGCGAGTTGAAGAAAGGAGCTCATGGGCACTGTACTTCACAAACCTGCAGAGTTATAAATGACAGCTATCCTCCAAAAATATATTGAAGTAAGCCTGCGAAGGGGACTTGAAAGCGGGGCTGAATTTCAGGAAAACGATTGCAGGGGGTAGACTGGAATTGCCCTGAAAGCATAGGAAAAGAGGCACAACGTCGACAATGATGCACTTGGCCAAAAAGGGCGTATGCGTTTTTTCCTGAATATATTCAGGAAAAAACGCATACGCCCTTTTTGGCCAACCAAGCAAGCCTGTAAAGGAAATATGCACTACAATGAAATCTCACTGCCCCCCCGGGCAAAAGGGCCATCTGAAAAAAGTGTAAAATCCAGAAAGGTAGGACAGGATATGGAGAACAGGGAGCCTTGTTATGCTAATTGGCAGGATGTAAATTGCCAGCAGCCACCCTGGAGAAGTGTATGGTGTTTCCTGAAACACGTAAGAAACAAAGCAACACAGCCTATGGCACTTCCACTTATGGTCCTATAGCTTACGGAAATTAAAATCAAAAACAGACAGCCACCCCAATATTTGGGACGGCTGTGTTCACAAGAAGCTCGTCTACAGTATCAGGTAAATATCCCAGAAAGCAAAAAATGGATAAAGAAGTTGTGGCACGTACGTACAATGCAATATCACTCAGCAATGAAATCTGTGTCATCAGGCCCGTAGCGGCATAGTGAGTGGATGCAGGTACGGTGATTCTACGTGAACTACGTCACACAGAAAAAGAAACATCATAAGATATCACTAATACACGGAATGTAAACTTGACTACACATGAACTGAATAACAAAAAAGTACAGGGTCTCAAATTTAGAAAACCAACTAGTGCTTGCTTATGGGGAAAGGTGCGTTGGGGTGCTGCATAAAACAGAGACGGAAATTAGCACAGATAACATTCCATAAGCCAAATATGTAATAGACAAGACCTACTCCTTGCTCAACGAAATGGACCCAACACCACATATTCAACGCCTAGGAATATACCTGACTAGGAAGAATCTTAAAACCCATGGATATATATGTCTCTGTAAGAGAATCAAGCGTGTGTACAGCGGCCGAAACGCAGCAGTGAAAATCCGATAAATCCCATTATCAAAATAAATTTCGAAAACAAAACACAAAGACAGTGAAATAGAGAGCAATTCTTAAATAATTCACTCAGGGCATGTGATGCAACCGGGATTGACCACATCTACACCCAGAGCTGGTTGAGACATAAGGCTGGACACTTCAGGCTGATAGCATTGGTGAGTTTCGGTGAGCAAATGCAGACCCTTTGAAGTCATACTGCATGGTACCCATTCCATGGGTCCCAACTCTCCAGTTTCAAGGCATTCTTCCTCCAGCTAAAACATACATGGGAAACCCAGAGTATCGTCCACCGTGTGATTGGGAAACGATTTAAAATGCATCTCAGTTTTCGTATCCTGGTCCTCGGGTTCACCATTCCAGATGCTTTACTAACACTCTCCCCGCTTGGAGAGTCAGTGCCTTTAACCTCCTGTTTCGCACATCTTGCCATTTCTGTGCAAGATGAACAGGAATAGGGAGAACCAATGAGAGACTAGCTGTAGGTGTCTGCACGGGCAAATATAACGCTCATTGCCCACCAGGAAGAGGAATTAAACAAAGGCTCAGTGTGCCCTGCTGGAAACAGATTAGGGCCTGAAGCAATCCTGCGGTTTTGTGCCCAGCTCACAAGAAAGCGAGTTGAAGAAAGGAGCTCATGGGCACTGTACTTCACAAACCTGCAGAGTTATAAATGACAGCTATCCTCCAAAAATATATTGAAGTAAGCCTGCGAAGGGGACTTGAAAGTGGCGCTGAATTTCAGGAAAACGATTGCAGGGGGTAGACTGGAATTGCCCTGAAAGCATAGGAAAAGAGGCAGAACGTCGACAATGATGCACTTGGCCAAAAAGGGCGTATGCGTTTTATCCTGAATATATTCAGGAAAAAACGCATACGCCATTTTTGGCCAACCAAGCAAGCCTGTAAAGGAAATCTGCACTACAATGAAATCTCACTGCCCCCCAGGGCAAAAGGGCAATCTGAAAAAAGTGTAAAATCCAGAAAGGTAAGACAGGATATGGAGAACAGGGAGCCTTGTTATGCCGATTGGCAGGATGTAAATTGCCAGCAGCCACCCTGGAGAAGTGTATGGTGTTTCCTGAAACACGTAAGAAACAAAGCAACACAGCCTATGGCACTTCCACTTATGGTCCTATAGCTTACGGAAATTAAAATCAAAAACAGACAGCCACCCCAATATTTGGGACGGCTGTGTTCACAAGAAGCTCGTCTACAGTATCAGGTAAATATCCCAGAAAGCAAAAAATGGATAAAGAAGTTGTGGCACGTACGTGCATTGCAATATCACTCAGCAATGAAATCTGTGTCATCAGGCCCGTAGCGGCATAGTGAGTGGATGCAGGTACGGTGATTCTACGTGAACTACGTCACACAGAAAAAGAAACATCATAAGATATCACTAATACACGGAATGTAAACTTGACTACACATGAACTGAATTACAAAACAGAACAGGGTCTCAAATTTAGAAAACCAACTAGTGCTTGCTTATGGGGAAAGGTGCCTTGGGGTGCTGCATAAAACCAGAGACTGAAATTAGCACAGATAACTTTCAATAAGCCAAATATGTAATAGACAAGACCTACTCCTTGCTCAACGAAATGGACCCAACACCACATATTCAACGCCTAGGAATATACCTGACTAGGAAGAATCTTAAAACCCATGGATACATATGTCTCCGTAAGAGAATCAAGCGTGTGTACAGCGGCCGAAACGCAGCAGTGAAAATCCGATAAATCCCATTATCAAAATAAATTTCGAAAACAAAACACAAAGACAGTGAAATAGAGAGCAATTCTTAAATAATTCACTCAGGGCATGTGATGCAAACGGGATTTACCACATCTACACCCAGAGCTGGTTGAGACATAAGGCTGGACACTTCAGGCTGATAGCATTGGGGAGTTTCGGTGAGCAAATGCAGACCCTTTGAAGTCATACTGCATGGTACCCATTCCATGGGTCCCAACTCTCCAGTTTCAAGGCATTCTTCCTCCAGCTAAAACATACATGGGAAACCCAGAGTATCGTCCACCGTGTGATTGGGAAACGATTTAAAATGCATCTCAGTTTTCGTATCCTGGTCCTCGGGTTCACCATTCCAGATGCTTTACTAACACTCTCCCCGCTTGGAGAGTCAGTGCCTTTAACCTCCTGTTTCGCACATCTTGCCATTTCTGTGCAAGATGAACAGGAATAGGGAGAACCAATGAGAGACTAGCTGTAGGTGTCTGCACGGGCAAATATAACGCTCATTGCCCACCAGGAAGAGGAATTAAACAAAGGCTCAGTGTGCCCTGCTGGAAACAGATTAGGGCCTGAAGCAATCCTGCGGTTTTGTGCCCAGCTCACAAGAAAGCGAGTTGAAGAAAGGAGCTCATGGGCACTGTACTTCACAAACCTGCAGAGTTATAAATGACAGCTATCCTCCAAAAATATATTGAAGTAAGCCTGCGAAGGGGACTTGAAAGTGGCGCTGAATTTCAGGAAAACGATTGCAGGGGGTAGACTGGAATTGCCCTGAAAGCATAGGAAAAGAGGCACAACGTCGACAATGATGCACTTGGTCAAAAAGGGCGTATGCGTTTTTTCCTGAATATATTCAGGAAAAAACGCATACGCCCTTTTTGGCCAACCAAGCAAGCCTGTAAAGGAAATATGCACTACAATGAAATCTCACTGCCCCCCCGGGCAAAAGGGCCATCTGAAAAAAGTGTAAAATCCAGAAAGGTAGGACAGGATATGGAGAACAGGGAGCCTTGTTATGCTAATTGGCAGGATGTAAATTGCCAGCAGCCACCCTGGAGAAGTGTATGGTGTTTCCTGAAACACGTAAGAAACAAAGCAACACAGCCTATGGCACTTCCACTTACGGTCCTATAGCTTACGGAAATTAAAATCAAAAACAGACAGCCACCCCAATATTTGGGACGGCTGTGTTCACAAGAAGCTCGTCTACAGTATCAGGTAAATATCCCAGAAAGCAAAAAATGGATAAAGAAGTTGTGGCACGTACGTACAATGCAATATCACTCAGCAATGAAATCTGTGTCATCAGGCCCGTAGCGGCATAGTGAGTGGATGCAGGTACGGTGATTCTACGTGAACTACGTCACACAGAAAAAGAAACATCATAAGATATCACTAATACACGGAATGTAAACTTGACTACACATGAACTGAATAACAAAAAAGTACAGGGTCTCAAATTTAGAAAACCAACTAGTGCTTGCTTATGGGGAAAGGTGCGTTGGGGTGCTGCATAAAACAGAGACGGAAATTAGCACAGATAACATTCCATAAGCCAAATATGTAATAGACAAGACCTACTCCTTGCTCAACGAAATGGACCCAACACCACATATTCAACGCCTAGGAATATACCTGACTAGGAAGAATCTTAAAACCCATGGATATATATGTCTCTGTAAGAGAATCAAGCGTGTGTACAGCGGCCGAAACGCAGCAGTGAAAATCCGATAAATCCCATTATCAAAATAAATTTCGAAAACAAAACACAAAGACAGTGAAATAGAGAGCAATTCTTAAATAATTCACTCAGGGCATGTGATGCAACCGGGATTTAACACATCTACACCCAGAGCTGGTTGAGACATAAGGCTGGACACTTCAGGCTGATAGCATTGGTGAGTTTCGGTGAGCAAATGCAGACCCTTTGAAGTCATACTGCATGGTACCCATTCCATGGGTCCCAACTCTCCAGGTTCAAGGGATTCTTCTTCCAGCTAAAACATGCATGGGAAACCCAGAGTATCATCCACCGTGTGATTGGGAAATGATTTAAAATGCATCTCAGTTTTCGTATACTGGTCCTCGGGTTCACCATTCCAGATGCTTTACTATCACTCTCCCGCTTGGAGAGTCAGTGCCTTTAACCTCCTGTTTCGCACAGCTTGCCATTTCTGTGCAAGATGAAAAGGAATAGGGAGAACCAATGAGAGACTAGCTGTAGGTGTCTGCACGGGCAAATGTAACGCTCATTGCCCACCAGGAAGAGGAATTAAACAAAGGCTCAGTGTGCCCTGCTGGAAACAGATTAGGGCCTGAAGCAATCCTGCGGTTTTGTGCCCAGCTCACAAGAAAGCGAGTTGAAGAAAGGAGCTCATGGGCACTGTACTTCACAAACCTGCAGAGTTATAAATGACAGCTATCCTCCAAAAATATATTGAAGTAAGCCTGCGAAGGGGACTTGAAAGCGGGGCTGAATTTCAGGAAAAGGATTGCAGGGGGTAGACTGGAATTGCCCTGAAAGCATAGGAAAAGAGGCACAACGTCGACAATGATGCACTTGGCCAAAAAGGGCGTATGCGTTTTTTCCTGAATATATTCAGGAAAAAACGCATACGCCCTTTTTGGCCAACCAAGCAAGCCTGTAAAGGAAATCTGCACTACAATGAAATCTCACTGCCCCCCCGGGCAAAAGGGCCATCTGAAAAAAGTGTAAAATCCAGAAAGGTAGGACAGGATATGGAGAACAGGGAGCCTTGTTATGCTGATTGGCAGGATGTAAATTGCCAGCAGCCACCCTGGAGAATTGTATGGTGTTTCCTGAAACACATAAGAAACAAAGCAACACAGCCTATGGCACTTCCACTTATGGTCCTATAGCTTACGGAAATTAAAATCAAAAACAGACAGCCACCCCAATATTTGGGATGGCTGTGTTCACAAGAAGCTCGTCTAGAGTATCAGGTAAATATCCCAGAAAGCAAAAAATGGATAAAGAAGTTGTGGCACGTACGTGCAATGCAATATCACTCAGCAATGAAATCTGTGTCATCAGGCCCGTAGCGGCATAGTGAGTGGATGCAGGTACGGTGATTCTATGTGAAATACGTCACACAGAAAAAGAAACATCATAAGATATCACTAATACACGGAATGTAAACTTGACTACACATGAACTGAATTACAAAACAGAACAGGGTCTCAAATTTAGAAAACCAACTAGTGCTTGCTTATGGGGAAAGGTGCGTTGGGGTGCTGCATAAAACCAGAGACTGAAATTAGCACAGATAACATTCCATAAGCCAAATATGTAATAGACAAGACCTACTCCTTGCTCAACGAAATGGACTCAACACCACATATTCAACGCCTAGGAATATACCTGACTAGGAAGAATCTTAAAACCCATGGATATATATGTCTCCGTAAGAGAATCAAGCGTGTGTACAGCGGCCGAAACGCAGCAGTGAAAATCCGATAAATCCCATTATCAAAATAAGTTTCGAAAACAAAACACAAAGACAGTGAAATAGAGAGCAATTCTTAAATAATTCACTCAGGGCATGTGATGCAACCGGGATTGACCACATCTACACCCAGAGCTGGTTGAGACATAAGGCTGGACACTTCAGGCTGATAGCACTGGTGAGTTTCGGTGAGCAAATGCAGACCCTTTGAAGTCATACTGCATGGTACCCATTCCATGGGTCCCAACTCTCCAGGTTCAACGCATTCTTCCTCCAGCTAAAACATGCATGGGAAACCCAGAGTATTGTCCACCGTGTGATTGGGAAACGATTTAAAATGCATCTCAGTTTTCGTATCCTGGTCCTCGGGTTCACCATTCCAGATGCTTTACTAACACTCTCCCCGCTTGGAGAGTCAGTGCCTTTAACCTCCTGTTTGGCACAGCTTGCCATTTCTGTGCAAGATGAACAGGAATAGGGAGAACCAATGAGAGACTAGCTGTAGGTGTCTGCACGGGCAAATGTAACGCTCTTTGCCCACCAGGAAGAGGAATTAAACAAAGTCTCAGTGTGCCCTGCTGGAAACAGATTAGGGCCTGAAGCAATCCTGCGGTTTTGTGCCCAGCTCACAAGAAAGCGAGTTGAAGAAAGGAGCTCAGGGGCACTGTACTTCACAAACCTGCAGAGTTATAAATGACAGCTATCCTCCAAAAATATATTGAAGTAAGCCTGCGAAAGGGACTTGAAAGCGGGGCTGAATTTCAGGAAAACGATTGCAGGGGGTAGACTGGAATTGCCCTGAAAGAATAGGAAAAAGGCACAACGTCGACAATGATGCACTTGGCCAAAAAGGGCGTATGCGTTTTTTCCTGAATATATTCAGGAAAAAACGCATACGCCCTTTTTGGCCAACCAAGCAAGCCTGTAAAGGAAATCTGCACTACAATGAAATCTCACTGCCCCCCCGGGCAAAAGGGCCATCTGAAAAAAGTGTAAAATCCAGAAAGGTAGGACAGGATATGGAGAACAGGGAGCCTTGTTATGCCGATTGGCAGGATGTAAATTGCCAGCAGCCACCCTGGAGAAGTGTATGGTGTTTCCTGAAACACGTAAGAAACAAAGCAACACAGCCTATGGCACTTCCACTTATGGTCCTATAGCTTACGGAAATTAAAATCAAAAACAGACAGCCACCCCAATATTTGGGACGGCTGTGTTCACAAGAAGCTCGTCTACAGTATCAGGTAAATATCCCAGAAAGCAAAAAATGGATAAAGAAGTTGTGGCACGTACGTACAATGCAATATCACTCAGCAATGAAATCTGTGTCATCAGGTCCGTAGCGGCATAGTGAGTGGATGCAGGTACGGTGATTCTACGTGAACGACGTCACACAGAAAAAGAAACATCATAAGATATCACTAATACACGGAATGTAAACTTGACTACACATGAACTGAATTACAAAACAGAACAGGGTCTCAAATTTAGAAAACCAACTAGTGCTTGCTTATGGGGAAAGGTGCCTTGGGGTGCTGCATAAAACCAGTGACCGAAATTAGCACAGATAACTTTCCATAAGCCAAATATGTAATAGACAAGACCTACTCCTTGCTCAACGAAATGGACCCAACACCACATATTCAACGCCTAGGAATATACCTGACTAGGAAGAATCTTAAAACCCATGGATATATATGTCTCCGTAAGAGAATCAAGCGTGTGTACAGCGGCCGAAACGCAGCAGTGAAAATCCGATAAATCCCATTATTAAAATAAATTTCGAAAACAAAACACAAAGACAGTGAAATAGAGAGCAATTCTTAAATAATTCACTCAGGGCATGTGATGCAACCGGGATTGACCACATCTACACCCAGAGCTGGTTGAGACATAAGGCTGGACACTTCAGGCTGATAGCATTGGTGAGTTTTGGTGAGCAAATGCAGACCCTTTGAAGTCATACTGCATGGTACCCATTCCATGGGTCCCAACTCTCCAGGTTCAAGGGATTCTTCCTCCAGCTAAAACATGCATGGGAAACCCAGAGTATCGTACACTGTGTGATTGGGAAACGATTTAAAATGCATCTCAGTTTTCGTTTCCTGGTCCTCGGGTTCACCATTCCAGATGCTTTACTAACACTCTCCCCGCTTGGAGAGTCAGTGCCTTTAACCTCCTGTTTCGCACAGGTTGCAATTTCTGTGCAAGATGAACAGGAATAGGGAGAACCAATGAGAGACTAGCTGTAGGTGTCTGCACGGGCAAATGTAACGCTCATTGCCCACCAGGAAGAGGAATTAAACAAAGGCTCAGTGTGCCCTGCTGGGAACAGATTAGGGCCTGAAGCAATCCTGCAGTTTTGTGCCCAGCTCACAAGAAAGCGAGTTGAAAGGAGCTCAGGGGCACTGTACTTCACAAACCTGCAGAGTTATAAATGACAGCTATCCTCCAAAAATATATTGAAGTAAGTCTGCGAAGGGGATTTGAAAGCGGGGCTGAATTTCAGGAAAACGATTGCAGGGGGTAGACTGGAATTGCCCTGAAAGCATAGGAAAAGAGGCACAACGTCGACAATGATGCACTTGGCCAAAAAGGGCGTATGCGTTTTTTCCTGAATATATTCAGGAAAAAACGCATACGCCCTTTTTGGCCAACCAAGCAAGACTGTAAAGGAAATCTGCACTACAATGAAATCTCACTGCCCCCCCGAGCAAAAGGGCCATCTGAAAAAAGTGTAAAATCCAGAAAGGTAGGACAGGATATGGAGAACAGGGAGCCTTGTTATGCTGATTGGCAGGATGTAAATTGCCAGCAGCCACCCTGGAGAAGTGTATGGTGTTTTCTGAAACACATAAGAAACAACGCAACACAGCCTATGGCACTTCCACTTATGGTCCTATAGCTTACGGAAATTAAAATCAAAAACAGACAGCCACCCCAATATTTGGGACGGCTGTGTTCACAAGAAGCTCGTCTACAGTATCAGGTAAATATCCCAGAAAGCAAAAAATGGATAAAGAAGTTGTGGCACGTACGTGCAATGCAATATCACTCAGCAATGAAATCTGTGTCATCAGGCCCGTAGCGGCATAGTGAGTGGATGCAGGTACGGTGATTCTATGTGAACTACGTCACACAGAAAAAGAAACATCATAAGATATCACTAATACACGGAATGTAAACTTGACTACACATGAACTGAATAACAAAAAAGAACAGGGTCTCAAATTTAGAAAACCAACTAGTGCTTGCTTATGGGGAAAGGTGCGTTGGGGTGCTGCATAAAACCAGAGACTGAAATTAGCACAGATAACATTCCATAAGCCAAATATGTAATAGACAAGACCTACTCCTTGCTCAACGAAATGGACTCAACACCACATATTCAACGCCTAGGAATATACCTGACTAGGAATAATCTTAAAACCCATGGATATATATGTCTCCGTAAGAGAATCAAGCGTGTGTACAGCGGCCGAAACGCAGCAGTGAAAATCCGATAAATCCCATTATCAAAATAAGTTTCGAAAACAAAACACAAAGACAGTGAAATAGAGAGCAATTCTTAAATAATTCACTCAGGGCATGTGATGCAACCGGGATTGACCACATCTACACCCAGAGCTGGTTGAGACATAAGGCTGGACACTTCAGGCTGATAGCATTGGTGAGTTTCGGTGAGCAAATGCAGACCCTTTGAAGTCATACTGCATGGTACCCATTCCATGGGTCCCAACTCTCCAGGATCAAGGCATTCTTCCTCCAGCTAAAACATGCATGGGAAACCCAGAGTATTGTCCACCGTGTGATTGGGAAACGATTTAAAATGCATCTCAGTTTTCGTATCCTGGTCCTCGGGTTCACCATTCCAGATGCTTTACTAACACTCTCCCCGCTTGGAGAGTCAGTGCCTTTAACCTCCTGTTTGGCACAGCTTGCCATTTCTGTGCAAGATGAACAGGAATAGGGAGAACCAATGAGAGACTAGCTGTAGGTGTCTGCACGGGCAAATGTAACGCTCATTGCCCACCAGGAAGAGGAATTAAACAAAGTCTCAGTGTGCCCTGCTGGAAACAGATTAGGGCCTGAAGCAATCCTGCGGTTTTGTGCCCAGCTCACAAGAAAGCGAGTTGAAGAAAGGAGCTCAGGGGCACTGTACTTCACAAACCTGCAGAGTTATAAATGACAGCTATCCTCCAAAAATATATTGAAGTAAGCCTGCGAAAGGGACTTGAAAGCGGGGCTGAATTTCAGGCAAACGATTGCAGGGGGTAGACTGGAATTGCCCTGAAAGCATAGGAAAAGAGGCAGAACGTCGACAATGATGCACTTGGCCAAAAAGGGCGTATGCGTTTTTTCCTGAATATATTCAGGAAAAAACGCATACGCCCTTTTTGGCCAAGTTAGCCTGTAAAGGAAATCTGCACTACAATGAAATCTCACTGCCCCCCCCCGGGCAAAAGGGCCATCTGAAAAAAGTGTAAAATCCAGAAAGGTAGGACAGGATATGGAGAACAGGGAGCCTTGTTATGCTGATTGGCAGGATGTAAATTGCCGGCAGCCACCCTGGAGAAGTGTATGGTGTTTCCTGAAACACGTAAGAAACAAAGCAACACAGCCTATGGCACTTCCACTTATGGTCCTATAGCTTACGGAAATTAAAATCAAAAACAGACAGCCACCCCAATATTTGGGACGGCTGTGTTCACAAGAAGCTCGTCTACAGTATCAGGTAAATATCCCAGAAAGCAAAAAATGGATAAAGAAGTTGTGGCACGTATGTACAATGCAATATCACTCAGCAATGAAATCTGTGTCATCAGGCCCGTAGCGGCATAGTGAGTGGATGCAGGTACGGTGATTCTACGTGAACTACGTCACACAGAAAAAGAAACATCATAAGATATCACTAATACACGGAATGTAAACTTGACTACACATGAACTGAATTACAAAACAGAGCAGGGTCTCAAATTTAGAAAACCAACTAGTGCTTGCTTATGGGGAAAGGTGCCTTGGGGTGCTGCATAAAACCAGAGACCGAAATTAGCACAGATAACTTTCCATAAGCCAAATATGTAATAGACAAGACCTACTCCTTGCTCAACGAAATGGACCCAACACCACATATTCAACGCCTAGGAATATACCTGACTAGGAAGAATCTTAAAACCCATGGATATATATGTCTCCGTAAGAGAATCAAGCATGTGTACAGCGGCCAAAACGCAGCAGTGAAAATCCGATAAATCCCATTATCAAAATAAATTTCGAAAACAAAACACAAAGACAGTGAAATAGAGAGCAATTCTTAAATAATTCACTCAGGGCATGTGACGCAACCGGGATTGACCACATCTACACCCAGAGCTGGTTGAGACATAAGGCTGGACACTTCAGGCTGATAGCATTGGTGAGTTTCGGTGAGCAAATGCAGACCCTTTGAAGTCATACTGCATGGTACCCATTCCATGGGTCCCAACTCTCCAGGTTCAAGGGATTCTTCCTCCAGCTAAAACATGCATGGGAAACCCAGAGTATCGTACACTGTGTGATTGGGAAACGATTTAAAATGCATCTCAGTTTTCGTTTCCTGGTCCTCGGGTTCACCATTCCAGATGCTTCACTAACACTCTCCCCGCTTGGAGAGTCAGTGCCTTTAACCTCCTGTTTCGCACAGCTTGCAATTTCTGTGCAAGATGAACAGGAATAGGGAGAACCAATGAGAGACTAGATGTAGGTGTCTGCACGGGCAAATGTAATGCTCATTGCCCACCAGGAAGAGGAATTAAACAAAGGCTCAGTGTGCCCTGCTGGGAGCAGATTAGGGCCTGAAACAATCCTGCAGTTTTGTGCCCAGCTCACAAGAAAGCGAGTTGAAGAAAGGAGCTCAGGGGCACTGTACTTCACAAACCTGCAGAGTTATAAATGACAGCTATCCTCCAAAAATATATTGAAGTAAGTCAGCGAAGGGGATTTGGAAGCGGGGCTGAATTTCAGGAAAACGATTGCAGGGGGTAGACTGGAATTGCCCTGAAAGCATAGGAAAAGAGGCACAACGTCGACAATGATGCACTTGGCCAAAAAGGGCGTATGCGTTTTTTCCTGAATATATTCAGGAAAAAACGCATACGCCCTTTTTGGCCAACCAAGCAAGCCTGTAAAGGAAATCTGCACTACAATGAAATCTCACTCCCCCCCGGTCAAAAGGGCCATCTGAAGAAAGTGTAAAATCCAGAAAGGTAGGACAGGATATGGAGAACAGGGAGCCTTGTTATGCTGATTGGCAGGATGTAAATTGCCAGCAGCCACCCTGGAGAAGTGTATGGTGTTTCCTGAAACACGTAAGAAACAAAGCATCACAGCCTATGGCACTTCCACTTATGGTCCTATAGCTTACGGAAATTAAAATCAAAAACAGACAGCCACCCCAATATTTGGGACGGCTGTGTTCACAAGAAGCTCGTCTACAGTATCAGGTAAATATCCCAGAAAGCAAAAAATGGATAAAGAAGTTGTGGCACGTACGTACAATGCAATATCACTCAGCAATGAAATCTGTGTCATCAGGCCCGTAGCGGCATAGTGAGTGGATTCAGGTACGGTGATTCTACGTGAACTACGTCACACAGAAAAAGAAACATCATAAGATATCACTAATACACGGAATGTAAACTTGAATCCACATGAACTGAATAACAAAAAAGAACAGGGTCTCAAATTTAGAAAACCAACTGGTGCTTGCTTATGGGGAAAGGTGCCTTGGGGTGCTGCATAAAACCAGAGTCTGAAATTAGCACAGATAACTTTCCATAAGCCAAATATGTAATAGACAAGACCTACTCCTTGCTCAACGAAATGGACCCAACACCACATATTCAACGCCTAGGAATATACCTGACTAGGAAGAATCTTAAAACCCATGGATATATATGTCTCCGTAAGAGAATCAAGCGTGTGTACAGCGGCCGAAACGCAGCAGTGAAAATCCGATAAATCCCATTATCAAAATAAATTTCGAAAACAAAACACAAAGACAGTGTAATAGAGAGCAATTCTTAAATAATTCACTCAGGGCATGTGATGCAACCGGGATTGACCACATCTACACCCAGAGCTGGTTGAGACATAAGGCTGGACACTTCAGGCTGATAGCATTGGTGAGTTTCGGTGAGCAAATGCAGACCCTTTGAAGTCATACTGCATGGTACCCATTCCATGGGTCCCAACTCTCCAGGTTCAAGGGATTCGTCCTCCAGCTAAAACATGCATGGGAAACCCAGAGTATCATCCACCGTGTGATTGGGAAACGATTTAAAATGCATCTTAGTTTTCGTATCCTGGTCCTCGGGTTCACCATTCCAGATGCTTTACTAACACTCTCCCCGCTTGGAGAGTCAGTGCCTTTAAACTCCTCTTTGGCACAGCTTGCAATTTCTGTGCAAGATGTACAGGAATAGGGAGAACCAATGAGAGACTAGCCGTAGGTGTCTGCACGGGCAAATGTAATGCTCATTGCCCACCAGGAAGAGGAATTTAACAAAGGCTCAGCGTGCCCTGCTGAAAACAGATTAGGGCCTGAAGAAATCCTGCGGTTTTGTGCCCAGCTCACAAGAAAGCGAGTTGAAGAAAGGAGCTCAGGGGCACTGTAATTCACAAACCTGCAGAGTTATAAATGACAGCTATCCTCCAAAAATATATTGAAGTAAGCCTGCGAAGGGGACTTGAAAGCGGGCCAGAATTTCAGGAAAACTATTGCAGGGGTAGACAGGAATTGCCCTGAAAGCATAGGAAAAGAGGCAGAACGTCGACAATGATGCACTTGGCCAAAAAGGGCGTATGCGTTTTTTCCTGAATATATTCAGGAAAAAACGCATACGCCCTTTTTAGCCAACCAAGCAAGCCTGTAAAGGAAATCTGCACTACAATGAAGTCTCACTGCCCCCCCCCTCGGGCAAAAGGGCCATCTGAAAAAAGTGTAAAATCCAGAAAGGTAGGACAGGATATGGAGAACAGGGAGCCTTGTTATGCTGATTGGCAGGATGTAAATTGCCAGCAGCCACCCTGGAGAAGTGTACTGTGTTTCCTGAAACAGGTAAGAAACAAAGCAACACAGCCTATGGCACTTCCCCTTATGGTCCTATAGCTTACGGAAATTAAAATCAAAAACAGACAGCCACCCCAATATTTGGGACGGCTGTGTTCACAAGAAGCTCGTCTACAGTATCAGGTAAATATCCCAGAAAGCAAAAAATGGATAAAGAAGTTGTGGCATGTACGTACAATGCAATATCACTCAGCAATGAAATCTGTGTCATCAGGCCCGTAGCGGCATAGTGAGTGGATGCAGATACGGTGAATCTACGTGAACTACGTCACACAGAAAAAGAAACATCATAAGATATCACTAATACACGGAATGTAAACTGGACTACACATGAACTGAATTACAAAACAGAACAGGGTCTCAAATTTAGAAAACCAACTAGTGCTTGCTTATGGGGAAAGGTGCCTTGGGGTGCTGCATAAAACCAGAGACTGAAATTAGCACAGATAACTTTCCATAAGCCAAATATGTAATAGACAAGACCTACTCCTTGCTCAACGAAATGGACCCAACACCACATATTCAACGCCTAGGAATATACCTGACTAGGAAGAATCTTAAAACCCATGGATATATATGTCTCCGTAAGAGAATCAAGCGTGTGTACAGCGGCCGAAACGCAGCAGTTAAAATCCGATAAATCCCATTATCAAAATAAATTTCGAAAACAAAACACAAAGACAGTGAAATAGAGAGCAATTCTTAAATAATTCACTCAGGGCATGTGATGCAACCGGGATTGACCACATCTACACCCAGAGCTGGTTGAGACATAAGGCTGGACACTACAGGCTGATAGCATTGGTGAGTTTCGGTGAGCAAATGCAGACCCTTTGAAGTCATACTGCATGGTACCTATTCCATGGGTCCCAACTCTTCAGGTTCAAGGGATTCTTCCTCCAGCTAAAACATGCATGGGAAACCCACAGTATGGTCCACCGTGTGATTGGGAAACGATTTAAAATGCATCTCAGTTTTCGTATCCTGGTCCTCGGGTTCACCATTCCAGATGCTTTACTAACACTCTCCCTGCTTGGAGAGTCAGTGCCTTTAACCTCCTGTTTGGCACAGCTTGCAATTTCTGTGCAAGATGAACAGGAATAGGGAGAACCAATGAGAGACTAACTGTAGGTGTCTGCACGGGCAAATGTAACGCTCATTGCCGACCAGGAAGAGTAATTAACCAAAGGCTCAGTGTGCCCTGCCGGAAACAGATTAGGGCCTGAAGCAATCCTGCGGTTTTGTGCCCAGCTCACAAGAAAGCGAGTTGAAGAAAGGAGCTCAGGGGCACTGTAATTCACAAACCTGCAGAGTTATAAATGACAGCTATCCTCCAAAAATATATTGAAGTAAGACTGCGAAGGGGACTTGAAAGCGGGGCAGAATTTCTGGAAAAGGATTGCAGGGGGTAGACTGGAATTGCCCTGAAAGCATAGGAAAAGAGGCAGAACCTCGACAATGATGCACTTGGCCAAAAAGGGCGTATGCGTTTTTTCCTGAATATATTCAGGAAAAAACGCATACGCTCTTTTTGGCCAACCAAGCAAGCCTGTAAAGGAAATCTGCACTACAATGAAGTCTCACTGCCCCCCGCGCAAAAGGGCCATCTGAAAAAAGTGTAAAATCCAGAAATGTAGGACAGGATATGGAGAACAGGGAGCCTTGTTATGCTGATTGGCAGAATGTAAATTGCCGGCAGCCACCCTGGAGAAGTGTATGGTGTTTCCTGAAACACGTAAGAAACAAAGCAACACAGCCTATGGCACTTCCACTTATGGTCCTATAGCTTACGGAAATTAAAATCAAAAACAGACAGCCACCCCAATATTTGGGACGGCTGTGTTCACAAGAAGCTCGTCTACAGTATCAGGTAAATATCCCAGAAAGTAAAAAATGGATAAAGAAGTTGTGGCACGTACGTACAATGCAATATCACTCAGCAATTAAATCTGTGTCATCAGGCCCGTAGTGGCATAGTGAGTGGATGCAGGTACGGTGATTCTACGTGAACTACATCACACAGAAAAAGAAACATCATAAGATATCACTAATACACGGAATGTAAACCTGACTACACATGAACTGAATTACAAAACAGAGCAGGGTCTCAAATTTAGAAAACCAACTAGTGCTTGCTTATGGGGAAAGGTGCCTTGGGGTGCTGCATAAAACCAGAGACTGAAATTAGTACAGATAACATTCCATAAGACAAATATGTAATAGACAAGACCTACTCCTTGCTCAACAAAATGGACTCAACACCACATATTCAACGCCTAGGAATATACCTGACTAGGAAGAATCTTAAAACCCATGGATATATATGTCTCCGTAAGAGAATCAAGCGTGTGTACAGCGGCCGATACGCAGCAGTGAAAATCCGATAAATCCCATTATCAAAATAAATTTCGAAAACAAAACACAAAGACAGTGAAATAGAGAGCAATTCTTAAATAATTCACTCAGGGCATGTGATGCAACCGGGATTGACCACATCTACACCCAGAGCTGGTTGACACATAAGGCTGGACACTACAGGCTGATAGCATTGGTGAGTTTCGGTGAGGAAATGCAGACCCTTTGAAGTCATACTGCATGGTACCTATTCCATGGGTCCCAACTCTTCAGGTTCAAGGGATTCTTCCTCCAGCTAAAACATGCATGGGAAACCCACAGTATGGTCCACCGTGTGATTGGGAAACGATTTAAAAGGCATCTCAGTTTTCGTATCCTGGTCCTCGGGTTCACCATTCCAGATGCTTTACTAACACTCTCCCCGCTTGGAGAGTCAGTGCCTTTAACCTCCTCTTTCGCACACCTTGCAATTTCTGTGCAAGATGAAGAGGAATAGGGAGAAACAATGAGAGACTAGCTATAGGTGTCTGCACGGGCAAATGTAACGCTCATTTCCCACCAGGAAGAGGAATTAAACAAAGGCTCAGTGTGCCCTGCTGGAAACAGATTAGGGCCTGAAGCAATCCTGCGGTTTTGTGCCCAGCTCACAAGAAAGCGAGTTGAAGAAAGGAGTTCAGGGGCACTGTACTTCACAAACCTGCAGAGTTATAAATGACAGCTATCCTCCAAAAATATATTGAAGTAAGCCTGCGAAGGGGACTTGAAAGGGGGGCAGAATTTCTGGAAAACGATTGCAGGGGATACACTGGAATTGCCCTGAAAGCATAGGAAAAGAGGCAGAACGTCGACAATGATGCACTTGGCCAAAAAGGGCGTATGCGTTTTTTCCTGAATATATTCAGGAAAAAACGCATACGCCCTTTTTGGCCAACCAAGCAAGCCTGTAAAGGAAATCTGCACTACAATGAAGTCTCACTGTCCCCCGGGCAAAAGGGCCATCTGAAAAAAAGTGTAAAATCCAGAAAGGTAGGACAGGATATGGAGAACGGGGAGCCTTGTTATGCTGATTGGCAGGATGTAAATTGCCAGCAGCCACCCTGGAGAAGTGTATGGTGTTTCCTGAAACACGTAAGAAACAAAGCAACACAGCCGATGGCACTTCCACTTATGGTCCTATAGCTTATGGAAATTAAAATCAAAAACAGACAGCCACCCCAATATTTGGGACGGCTGTGTTCACAAGAAGCTCGTCTACAGTATCAGGTAAATATCCCAGAAAGCAAAAAATGGATAAAGAAGTTGTGGCACGTACGTACAATGCAGTATCACTCAGCAATGAAATCTGTGTCATCAGGCCCGTAGCGGCATAGTGAGTGGATGCAGGTACGGTGATTCTACGTGAACTACGTCACACAGAAAAAGAAACATCATAAGATATCACTAATGCACGGAATGTAAACTTGACTACATATGAACTGAATTACAAAACAGAACAGGGTCTCAAATTTAGAAAACCAACTAGTGCTTGCTTATGGGGAAAGGTACCTTGGGGTGCTGCATAAAACCAGAGACTGAAATTAGCACAGATAACATTCCATAAGCCAAATATGTAATAGACAAGACCTACTCCTTGCTCAACGAAATGGACCCAACACCACATATTCAACGCCTAGGAATATACCTGACTAGTAAGAATCTTAAAACCCATGGATATATATGTCTCCGTAAGAGAATCAAGCGTGTGTACAGCGGCCGAAACGCAGCAGTGAAAATCCGATAAATCCCATTATCAAAATAAATTTCGAAAACAAAACACAAAGACAGTGAAATAGAGAGCAATTCTTAAATAATTCACTCAGGGCATGTGATGCAACCGGGATTGACCACATCTGCACCCAGAGCTGGTTGAGACATAAGGCTGGACACTTCAGGCTGATAGCATTGGTGAGTTTCGGTGAGCAAATGCAGACCCTTTGAAGTCATACTGCATGGTACCCATTCTATGGGTCCCAACTCTCCAGGTTCAAGGGATTCTTCCTCCAGCTAAAACATGCATGGGAAACCCAGAGTATCGTCCACCGTGTGATTAGGAAACGATTTAAAATGCATCTCAGTTGTCATAACCTGGTCCTCGGGTTCACCATTCCAGATGCTGTACTAACACTCTCCCCGCTTGGAGAGTCAGTGCCTTTAACCTCCTGTTTGGCACAGCTTGCAATTTCTGTGCAAGATGAACAGGAATAGGGAGAACCAATGAGAGACTAGCTGTAGGTGTCTGCACGGGCAAATGTAACGCTCATTGCCGACCAGGAAGAGTAATTAACCAAAGGCTCAGTGTGCCCTGCCGGAAACAGATTAGGGCCTGAAGCAATCCTGCGGTTTTGTGCCCAGCTCACAAGAAAGCGAGTTGAAGAAAGGAGCTCAGGGGCACTGTAATTCACAAACCTGCAGAGTTATAAATGACAGCTATCCTCCAAAAATATATTGAAGTAAGCCTGCGAAGGGGACTTGAAAGCGGGGCAGAATTTCAGGAAAACGATTGCAGGGGGTAGACTGGAATTGCCCTGAAAGCATAGGAAAAGAGGCACAACGTCGACAATGATGCACTTGGCCAAAAAGGGCGTATGCGTTTTTTCCTGAATATATTCAGGAAAAAACGCATACGCCCTTTTTGGCCAACCAAGCAAGCCTGTAAAGGAAATCTGCACTACAATGAAGTCTCACTGCCCCCCGCGCAAAAGGGCCATCCGAAAAAAGTGTAAAATCCAGAAAGGTAGAACAGGATATGGAGAACAGGAAGCCTTTTTATGCTGATTGGCAGAATGTAAATTGCCGGCAGCCATCCTGGAGAAGTGTATGGTGTTTCCTGAAACACGTAAGAAACAAAGCAACACAGCCTATGGCACTTCCACTTATGGTCCTATAGCTTACGGAAATTAAAATCAAAAACAGACAGCCACCCCAATATTTGGGACGGCTGTGTTCACAAAAGCTCGTCTACAGTATCAGGTAAATATCCCAGAAAGTAAAAAATGGATAAAGAAGTTGTGGCACGTACGTACAATGCAATATCACTCAGCAATGAAATCTGTGTCATCAGGCCCGTAGCGGCATAGTGAGTGGATGCAGGTATGGTGATTCTACGTGAAATACATCACACAGAAAAAGAAACATCATAAGATATCACTAACACACGGAATGTAAACTTGATTACACATGAACTGAATTACAAAACAGAGCAGGGTCTCAAATTTAGAAAACCAACTAGTGCTTGCTTATGGGGAAAGGTGCCTTGGGGTGCTGCATAAAACCAGAGACTGAAATTAGTACAGATAACATTCCATAAGACAAATATGTAATAGACAAGACCTACTCCTTGCTCAACAAAATGGACTCAACACCACATATTCAACGCCTAGGAATATACCTGACTAGGAAGAATCTTAAAACCCATGGATATATATGTCTCCGTAAGAGAATCAAGCGTGTGTACAGCGGCCGATACGCAGCAGTGAAAATCTGATAAATCCCATTATCAAAATAAATTTCGAAAACAAAACACAAAGACAGCGAAATAGAGAGCAATTCTTAAATAATTCACTCAGGGCATGTGATGCAACCGGGATTGACCACATCTACACCCAGAGCTGGTTGACACATAAGGCTGGACACTTCAGGCTGATAGCATTGGTGAGTTTCGGTGAGCAAATGCAGACCCTTTGAAGTCATACTGCATGGTACCCATTCCATGGGTCCCAACTCTCCAGGTTCAAGGGATTCTTCCTCCAGCTAAAACATGCATGGGAAACCCAGAGTATCATCCACCGTGTGATTGGGAAACGATTTAAAATGCATCTCAGTTTTCGTATCCTGGTCCTCGGGTTCACCATTCCAGATGCTTTACTAACACTCTCCCTGCTTGGAGAGTCAGTGCCTTTAACCTCCTGTTTGGCACAGCTTGCAATTTCTGTGCAAGATGTACAGGAATAGGGAGAACCAATGAGAGACTAGCTGTAGGTGTCTGCACGTGCAAACGTAACGCTCATTTCCCACCAGGAAGAGGAATTAACCAAAGGCTCAGCATGCCCTGCCGGAAACAGATTAGGGCCTGAAGCAATCGTGCGGTTTTGTGCCCAGCTCACAAGAAAGCGAGTTGAAGAAAGGAGCTCAGGGGCACTGTAATTCACAAACCTGCAGAGTTATAAATGACAGCTATCCTCCAAAAATATATTGAAGTAAGCCTGTGAAGGGGACTTGAAAGGGGGGCAGAATTTCTGGAAAACGATTGCAGGGGGTAGACTGGAATTGCCCTGAAAGCATAGGAAAAGAGGCAGAACGTCGACAATGATGCACTTGGCCAAAAAGTGCGTATGCGTTTTTTCATGAATATAATCAGGAAAAAACGCATACGCCCTTTTTGGCCAACCAAGCAAGCCTGTAAAGAAATCTGCACTACAATGAAGTCTCACTGCCGCCCCCCCGGGCAAAAGGGCCATCTGAAAAAAGTGTAAAATCCAGAAAGGTAGGACAGGATATGGAGAACAGGGAGCCTTATTATGCTGATTGGCAGGATGTATATTGCCGGCAGCCACCCTGGAGAAGTGTATGGTGTTTCCTGAAAAACGTAAGAAACAAAGCAACACAGCCTATGGCACTTCCACTTATGGTCCTATAGCTTACGGAAATTAAAATCAAAAACAGACAGCCACCCCAATATTTGGGACGGCTGTGTTCACAAGAAGCTCGTCTACAGTATCAGGTAAATATCCCAGAAAGCAAAAAATGGATAAAGAAGTTGTGGCACGTACGTACAATGCAATATCACTCACCAATGAAATCTGTGTCATCAGGCCCGTAGCGGCATAGTGAGTGGATGCAGGTACGGTGATTCTACGTGAACTACGTCACACAGAAAAAGAAACATCATAAGATATCACTAATACACGGAATGTAAACTTGACTACACATGAACTGAATTACAAAACAGAACAGGGTCTCAAATTTAGAAAACCAACTAGTGCTTGCTTATGGGGAAAGGTGCCTTGGGGGGCTGCATAAAACCAGAGACTGAAATTAGCACAGATAACTTTCCATAAGCCAAATATGTAATAGACAAGACCTACTCCTTGCTCAACGAAATGGACCCAAAACCACATATTCAACGCCTAGGAATATACCTGACTAGGAAGAATCTTCCTAGTCAAACCCATGGATATATATGTCTCCATAAGAGAATCAAGCTTGTGTACAGAGGCCGAAACGCAGCAGTGAAAATCCGATAAATCCCATTATCAAAATAAATTTCGAAAACAAAACACAAAGACAGTGAAATAGAGAGCAATTCTTAAATAATTCACTCAGGGCATGTGATGCAACCGGGATTGACCACATCTACACCCAGAGGTGGTTGAGACATAAGGCTGGACACTTCAGGCTGATAGCAGTGGTGAGTGTCGGTGAGCAAATGCAGACCCTTTGAAGTTATACTGCATGGTACCCATTCCATGGGTCCCAACTCTCCAGGTTCAAGGGATTCTTCCTCCAGCTAAAGCATGCATGGGAAACCCAGAGTATCGTCCAACGTGTGATTGGGAAACGATTTAAAATGCATCTCAGTTTTCGTATCCTGGTCCTCGGGTTCACCATTCCAGATGGTTTACTAACACTCTCCCCGCTTAGAGAGTCAGTGCCTTTAACCTCCTCTTTGGCACAGCTTGCAATTTCTGTGCAAGATGAACAGGAATAGGGAGAACCAATGAGAGACTAGCTGTAGGTGTCTGCACGGGCAAATGTAACGCTCATTGCCCACCAGGAAGAGGAATTAAACAAAGGCTCAGTGTGCCCTGCTGGAAGCAGATTAGGGCCTGAAGCAATCATGCGGTTTTGTGCCCAGCTCACAAGAAAGCGAGTTTAAGAAAGGAGCTCAGGGGCACTGTAATTCACAAACCTGCAGAGTTATAAATGACAGCTATCTTCCAGAAGTATATTGAAGTAAGCCTGCGTAGGGGACTTGAAAGCGGGGCAGAATTTCAGGAAAACGATTGCACGGGGTAGACTGGAATTGCCCTGAAAGCATAGGAAAAGAGGCACAACGTCGACAATGATGCACTTGGCCAAAAAGGGCGTATGCGTTTTTTCCTGAATATATTCAGGAAAAAACGCATACGCCCTTTTTGGCCAACCAAGCAAGCCTGTAAAGGAAATCTGCACTACAATGAAGTCTCACAGCCCCTCGGGCAAGAGGGCCATCTGAAAAAAGTGTAAAATCCAGAACGGTAGGACAGGATATGGAGAACAGGGAGCCTTGTTATGCTGATTGGCAGGATGTAAATTGCCAACAGCCACCCTAGAGAAGTGTATGGTGTTTCCTGAAACACGTAAGAAATAAAGCAACACAGCCTATGGCAATTGCACTTATGGTCCTATTCCTTAGGGAAATTAAAATCAAAAACAGAGAGCCACTCCAAAGTTTGGGACGGCTGTGTTTCCAAGAAGCTCGTCTACACTACCAGGTAAATATCCCAGAAACCAAAAAATGGATAAAGAAGTTGTGGCACGTACGTGCAATGCAATATCACTCAGCAATGAAATCTGTGTCATCAGGCCCGTAGCGGCATAGTGAGTGGATGCAGGTACGGTGATTCTACGTGAACTACGTCACACAGAAAAAGAAACATCATAAGATATCACTAATACACGGAATGTAAACTTGACTACACATGAACTGAATTACAAAACAGAACAGGGTCTCAAATTTAGAAAACCAACTAGTGCTTGCTTATGGGGAAAGGTGCCTTGGGGTGCTGCATAAAACCAGAGACTGAAATTAGCACAGATAACTTTCCATAAGCCAAATATGTAATACACAAGACCTACTCCTTGCTCAACGAAATGGACTCAACACCACATATTCAACGCCTAGGAATATACCTGACTAGGAAGAATCTTAAAACCCATGGATATATATGTCTCCGTAAGAGAATCAAGCGTGTGTACAGCGGCCGAAACGCAGCAGTGAAAATCTGATAAATCCCATTATCAAAATAAATTTCGAAAACAAAACACAAAGACAGTGAAATAGAGAGCAATTCTTAACTAATTAACACAGGGCATGTGATGCAACCGGGATTGACCACATCTACACCCAGAGCTGGTTGAGACATAAGGCTGGACACTTCAGGCTGATAGCATTGGTGAGTTTCGGTGAGCAAATGCAGACCCTTTGAAGTCATACTGCATGGTACCTATTCCATGGGTCCCAACTCTTCAGGTTCAAGGGATTCTTCCTCCAGCTAAAACATGCATGGGAACCCCACAGTATGGTCCACCGTGTGATTGGGAAACGATTTAAAATGCATCTCAGTTTTCGTATCATGGTCCTCGGGTTCACCATTCCAGATGCTTTACTAACACTCTCCCCGCTTGGAGAGTCACTGCCTTTAACTTCCTGTTTGGCACAGCTTGCAATTTCTGTGCAAGATGAACAGGAATAGGGAGAACCAATGAGAGACTAGCTGTAGGTGTCTGCACGGGCAAATGTAACGCTCATTGCCGACCAGGAAGAGGAATTAAACAAAGGCTCAGCGTGCCCTGCTGAAAACAGATTAGGGCCTGAAGCAATCCTGCGGTTTTGTGCCCAGCTCACAAGAAAGCGAGTTGAAGAAAGGAGCTCAGGGGCACTGTAATTCACAAACCTGCAGAGTTATAAATGACAGCTATCCTCCAAAAATATATGGAAGTAAGCCTGCGAAGGGGACTTGAAAGGGGGGCAGAATTTCTGGAAAACGATTGCAGGGGGTAGACTGGAATTGCCCTGAAAGCATAGAAAAATAGGCAGAACGTCGACAATGATGCACTTGGCCAAAAAGTGCGTATGCGTTTTTTCCTGAATATATTCAGGAAAAAACGCATACGCCCTTTTTGGCCAACCAAGCAAGCCTGTAAAGGAAATCTGCACCACAACGAAGTCTCACTGCCCACCGGGCAAAAGGGCCATCTGAAAAAAGTGTAAAATCCAGAAAGGTAGGACAGGATATGGAGAACAGGGAGCCTTGTTATGCTGATTGGCAGGATGTAAATTGCCAACAGCCACCCTGGAGAAGTGTATGGTGTTTCCTGAAACACGTAAGAAATAAAGCAACACAGCCTATGGCAATTGCACTTATGGTCCTATTCCTTAGGGAAATTAAAATCAAAAACAGAGAGCCACTCCAAAGTTTGGGACGGCTATGTTTCCAAGAAGCTCGTCTACAGTACCAGGTAAATATCCCAGAAAGCAAAAAATGGATAAAGAAGTTGTGGCACGTACGTGCAATAAAATATAACTCAGCAATGAAATCTGTGTCATCAGGCCCGTAGCGGCATAGTGAGTGGATGCAGGTACGGTGATTCTACGTGAACTACGTCACACAGAAAAAGAAACATCATAAGATATCACTAATACACGGAATGTAAACTTGACTACACATGAACTGAATTACAAAACAGAACAGGGTCTCAAATTTAGAAAACCAACTAGTGCTTTCTTATGGGGAAAGGTGCCTTGGGGTGCTGCATATAACCAGAGACTGAAATTAATACAGATAACTTTCTATAGGCCAAATATGTAATAGACAAGTCCTACTCCTTGCTCAACGAAATGGACCCAACACCACATATTCAACGCCTAGGAATATACCTGACTAGGAAGAATCTTTAAACCCATGGATTTATATGCCTCCGTAAGAGAATCAAGCGTGTGTACAGCGGCCGAAACGCAGCAGTGAAAATCCGATAAATCCCATTATCAAAATAAATTTCGAAAACAAAACACAAAGACAGTGAAATCGAGAGCAATTCTTAACTAATCGACTCAGGGCATGTGATGCAACCGGGATTGACCAGATCTACACCCAGAGCTGGTTGAGACATAAGGCTGGACACTTCAGGCTGATAGCATTGGTGAGTTTTGGTGAGCAAATGCAGACCCTTTGAAGTCATACTGCATGGTACCCATTCCATGGGTCCCAACTCTCCAGGTTCAAGGGATTCTTCCTCCAGCTAAAACATGCATGGGAAACACAGAGTATTGTCCACCGTGTGATTGGGAAACGATTTAAAATGCATCTCAGTTTTCGTATCTTGGTCCTTGGGTTCACCATTCCAGATGCTTTACTAACACTCTCCCCGCTTGGAGAGTCAGAGCCTTTAACCTCCTCTTTGGCACAGCTTGCAATTTCTGTGCAAGATGAACAGGAATAGGGAGAACCAATGAGAGACTAGCTGTAGGTGTTTGCACGGGCAAATGTAACGCTCATTGCCCACCAGGAAGAGGAATTAAACAAAGGCTCAGTGTGCCCTGCTGGAAACAGATTAGGGCCTGAAGCAATCCTGCGGTTTTGTGCCCAGCTCACAAGAAAGCGAGTTGAAGAAAGGAGCTCAGGGGCACTCTACTTCACAAACCTGCAGAGTTATAAATGACAGCTATCTTCCAAAAGTAAACTGAAGTAAGCCTGCGTAGGGGACGTGAAAGCGGGGCAGAATTTCAGGAAAACAATTGCAGGGGGTAGACAGGAATTGCCCAGAAAGCATAGGAAAAGAGGCACAACGTCGACAATGATGCACTTGGCCAAAAAGGGCGTATGCGTTTTTTCCTGAATATATTCAGGAAAAAACGCATACGCCCTTTTTGGCCAACCAAGCAAGCCTGTAAAGGAAATGTGCACTACAATGAAGTCTCACTGCCCCCCGGGCAAGAGGGCCATCTGTAAAAAGTGTAAAATCCAGAAAGGTAGGACAGGATATGGAGAAGAGGGAGCCTTGTTATGCTGATTGGCAGGATGTAAATTGCCAACAGCCACCCTGGAGAAGTGTATGGTGTTTCCTGAAACACGTAAGAAATAAAGCAACACAGCCTATGGCAATTGCACTTATGGTCCTATTCCTTAGGGAAATTAAAATCAAAAACAGAGAGCCACCCCAAAGTTTGGGACGGCTGTGTTCCCAAGAAGCTCGTCTACAGTACTAGGTAAATATTCTAGAAAGCAAAAAATGGATAAAGAAGTTGTGGCACGTACGTGCAATGCAATATCACTCAGCAATGAAATCTTTGTCATCAGGCCCGTAGCGGCATAGTGAGTGGATGCAGGTACGGTGATTCTACGTGAACTACGTCACACAGAAAAAGAAACATCATAAGATATCACTAATACACGGAATGTAAACTTGACTACACATGAACTGAATTACAAAACAGAACAGGGTCTCAAATTTAGAAAACCAACTAGTGCTTGCTTATGGGGAAAGGTGCCTTGGGGTGCAGCATAAAACCAGAGACTGAAATTAGCACAGATAACATTCCATAAGCCAAATATGTAATAGACAAGACCTACTCCTTGCTCAACGAAATGGACTCAACACCACATATTCAACGCCTAGGAATATACCTGACTAGGAAGAATCTTAAAACCCATGGTTATATATGTCTCCGTAAGAGAATCAAGCGTGTGTACAGCGGCCAATACGCAGCAGTGAAAATCCGATAAATCCCATTATCAAAATAAATTTCGAAAACAAAACACAAAGACAGTGAAATAGAGAGCAATTCTTAAATAATTCACTCAGGGCATGTGATGCAACCGGGATTGACCACATCTACACCCAGAGCTGATTGAGACATAAGGCTGGACACTTCAGGCTAATAGCATTGGTGAGTTTCGGTGAGCAAATTCAGACCCTTTGAAGTCATACTGCATGGTACCTATTCCATGGGTCCCAACTCTTCATGTTCAAGGGATTCTTCCACCAGCTAAAACATGCATGGGAAACCCAGAGTATCGTCCACCGTGTGATTGGGAAACGATTTAAAATGCATCTCAGTTTTCGTATCCTGGTCCTCGGATTCACCATTCCAGATGCTTTACTAACACTCTCCCCGCTTGGAGAGTCAGTGCCTTTAACCTCCTCTTTGGCACAGCTTGCAATTTCTCTGCAAGATGAACAGGAATAGGGAGAACCAATGAGAGACTAGCTGTAGGTGTCTGCACGGGCAAATGTAACGCTCATTGCCCACCAGGAAGAGGAATTAACCAAAGGCTCAGTGTGCCCTGCTGGAAACAGATTAGGGCCTGAAGCAATCTTGCGGTTTTGTGGCCAGCTCACAAGAAAGCGAGTTGAAGAAAGGAGCTCAGAGGCACTGTAATTCACAAACCTGCAGAGTTATAAATGACAGCTATCCTCCAAAAATATATTGAAGTAAGCCTGCGAAGGGGACTTGAAAGCGGGGCAGAATTTCAGGAAAACGATTGCAGGGGGTAGACTGGAATTGCCCTGAAAGCATAGGAAAAGAGGCAGAACGTCGACAATGATGCACTTGGCCAAAAAGGGCGTATGCGTTTTTTCCTGAATATATTCAGGAAAAAACGCATACGCCCTTTTTGGCCAACCAAGCAAGCCTGTAAATGAAATCTCCACTACAATGAAGTCTCACTGCCCCCCGGGCAAAAGGGCCATCTGAAAAAAGTGTAAAATCCAGAAAGGTAGGACAGGATATGGAGAACAGGGAGCCTTGTTATGCTGATTGGCAGGATGTAAATTGTCAGCAGCCAGCCTGGAGAAGTGTATGGTGTTTCCTGAAACACGTAAGAAACAAAGCAACACAGCCTATGGCACTTCCACTTATGGTCCTATAGCTTACGGAAATTAAAATCAAAAACAGACAGCCACCCCAATATTTGGGATGGCTGTGTTCACAAGAAGCTCGTCTACAGTATCAGGTAAATATCCCAGAAAGCAAAAAATGGATAAAGAAGTTGTGGCACGTACGTACAATGCAATATCACTCAGCAATGAAATCTGTGTCATCAGGCCCGTAGTGGCATAGTGAGTGGATGCAGGTATGGTGATTCTACGTGAACTACGTCACACAGAAAAAGAAACATCATAAGATATCACTAATACACGGAATGTAAACTTGACTACACATGAACTGAATTACAAAACAGAACAGGGTCTCAAATTTAGGAAACCAACTAGTGCTTGCCTATGCGGAAAGGTGCCTTGGGGTGCTGCATAAAACCAGAGACTGAAATTAGCACAGATAACTTTCCATAAGCCAAATATGTAATAGACAAGACCTACTCCTTGTTCAACGAAATGGACCCAACACCACATATTCAACGCCTAGGAATATACCTGACTAGGAAGAATCTTAAAACCCATGGATATATATGTCTCCGTAAGAGAATCAAGCGTGTGTACAGCGGCATATACGCAGCAGTGAAAATCCGATAAATCCCATTATCAAAATAAATTTCAAAAACAAAACACAAAGACAGTGAAATAGAGAGCAATTCTTAAATAATTCACTCAGTGCATGTGATGCAACCGGGATTTAACACATCTACACCCAGAGCTGGTTGAGACATAAGGCTGGACACTTCAGGCTGATAGCATTGGTGAGTTTTGGTGAGCAAATGCAGACCCTTTGAAGTCATACTGCATGGTACCCATTCCATGGGTCCCAACTCTCCAGGTTCAAGGCATTCTTCCTCCAGCTAAAACATGCATGGGAAACCCAGAGTATCGTCCACCGTGTGATTGGGAAACGATTTAAAATGCATCTCAGTTTTCGTATCCTGGTCCTCCGGTTCACCATTCCAGATGCTTTACTAACACTCTCCCCGCTTGGAGAGTCAGTGCCTTTAACCTCCTGTTTGGCACAGCTTGCCATTTCTGTGCAAGATGAACAGGAATAGGGAGAATCAATGAGAGACTAGCTGTAGGTGTCTGCACGGGCAAATGTAACGCTCATTGCCCACCAGGAAGAGGAATTAAACAAAGGCTCAGTGTGCCCTGCTGGAAACAGATTAGGGCCTGAAGCAATCCTGCGGTTTTGTGCCCAGCTCACAACAAAGCGAGTTGAAGAAAGGAGCTCAGGGGCACTGTACTTCACAAACCTGCAGAGTTATAAATGACAGCTATCCTCCAAAAATATATTGAAGTAAGTCTGTGAAGGGGACTTGAAAGCGGGGCTGAATTTCAGGAAAACGATTGCAGGGGGTAGACTGGAATTGCCCTGAAAGCATAGGAAAAGAGGCACAACGTCGACAATGATGCACTTGGCCAAAAAGGGCGTATGCGTTTTTTCCTGAATATATTCAGGAAAAAACGCATACGCCCTTTTTGGCCAACCAAGCAAGCCTGTAAAGAAATCTGCACTACAATGAAGTCTCACTGCCCCCCGGGCAAAAGGGCCATCTGAAAAAAGTGTAAAATCCAGAAAGTTAGGACAGGATATGGAGAACAGGGAGCCTTGTTATGCTGATTGCCAGGATGTAAATTGCCAGCAGCCACCATGGAGAACTGTATGGTGTTTCCTGAAACACGTAAGAAACAAAGCAACATAGCCTATGGCACTTCCACTTATGGTCCTATAGCTTACGGAAATTAAAATCAAAAACAGCCAGCCACCCCAATATTTGGGACGGCTGTGTTCACAAGAAGCTCGTCTACAGTATCAGGTAAATATCCCAGAAAGCAAAAAATGGATAAAGAAGTTGTGGCACGTACGTACAATGCAATATCACTCAGCAAAGAAATCTGTGTCATCAGGCCCGTAACGGCATAGTGAGTGGATGCAGATACGGTGAATCTACATGAACTACGTCACACAGAAAAAGAAACATCATAAGATATCACTAATACACGGAAGGTAAACTTGACTACACATGAACTGAATTACAAAACAGAACAGGGTCTCAAATTTAGAAAACCAACTAGTGCTTGCTTATGGGGAAAGGTGCCTTGGGGTGCTGCATAAAACCAGAGACTGAAATTAGCACAGATAACTTTCCATAAGCCAAATATGTAATAGACAAGACCTACTCCTTGCTCAACGAAATGGACCCAACACCACATATTCAACGCCTAGGAATATACCTGACTAGGAAGAACCTTAAAACCCATGGATATGTATGTCTCCGTAAGAGAATCAAGCGTGTGTACAGCGGGCGAAACGCAGCAGTGAAAATCCGATAAATCCCATTATCAAAATAAATTTCGAAAACAAAACACAAAGACAGTGAAATAGAGAGCAATTCTTAAATAATTCACTCAGGGCATGTGATGCAACCGGGATTGACCAGATCTACACCCAGAGCTGGTTGAGACATAAGGCTGGACACTTCAGGCTGATAGCATTGGTGAGTTTCGGTGAGCAAATGCAGACCCTTTGAAGTCATACTGCATGGTACCCATTCCATGGGTCCCAACTCTCCAGGTTCAAGGTATTCTTCCTCCAGCTAAAACATGCATGGGAAACCCAGAGTATCATCCACCGTGTGATTGGGAAACGATTTAAAATGCATCTCAGTTTTCGTATCCTGGTCCTCGGGTTCACCATTCCAGATGCTTTACTAACACTCTCCCCGCTTGGAGAGTCAGTGCCTTTAACCTCCTCTTTGGCACAGCTTGCAATTTCTGTGCAAGATGAACAGGAATAGGGAGAACCAATGAAAGACTAGCTATAGGTGTCTGCACGGGCAAATGTAATGCTCATTTCCCACCAGGAAGAGGAATTAACCAAAGGCTCAGCGTGCCCTGCCGGAAACAGATTACGGCCTGAAGCAATCCTGCGGTTTTGTGCCCAGCTCACAAGAAAGCGAGTTGAAGAAAGGAGCTCAGGGGCACTGTAATTCACAAACCTGCAGAGTTATAAATGACAGCTATCCTCCAAAAATATATTGAAGTAAGCCTGCGAAGGGGACTTGAAAGCGGGGCAGAGTTTCAGGAAAACGATTGCAGGGGGTAGACTGTAATTGCCCTGAAAGCATAGTAAAAGAGGCACAACGTCGACAATGATGCACTTGGCCAAAAAGGGCGTATGCGTTTTTTCCTGAATATATTCAGGAAAAAACGCATACGCCCTTTTTGGCCAACCAAGCAAGCCTGTAAAGGAAATCTGCACTACAATGAAGTCTCACTGCCCCCCGGGCAAAAGGGCCATCTGAAAAAAGTGTAAAATCCAGAAAGGTAGGACAGGATATGGAGAACAGGGAGCCTTGTTATGCTGATTGGCAGGATGTAAATTGCCAGCAGCCACCCTGGAGAATTGTATGGTGTTTCCTGAAACACGTAAGAAACAAAGCAACACAGCCTATGGCACTTCCACTTATGGTCCTATAGCTTACGGAAATTAAAATCAAAAGCAGACAGCCAGCCCAATATTTGGGATGGCTGTGTTCACAAGAAGCTCGTCTACAGTACCAGGTAAATATCCCAGAATGCAAAAAATGGATAAAGAAGTTGTGGCACGTACGTACAATGCAATATCACTCAGCAATGAAATCTGTGTCATCAGGCCCGTAGCGGCATCGTGAGTGGATGCAGGGACGGTGATTCTACGTGAACTACGTCACACAGAAAAAGAAACATCATAAGATATCACTAATACACGGAATGTAAACTTGACTACACATGAACTGAATTACAAAACAGAACAGGGTCTCAAATTTAGAAAATCAACTAGTGCTTGCTTATGGGGAAAGGTGCTTTGGGGTGCTGCATAAAACCAGAGACTGAAATTAGCACAGATAACTTTCCATAAGCCAAATATATAAAAGAAAAGACCTACTCCTTGCTCAACGAAATGGACCCAACACCACATATTCAACGCCTAGGAATATACCTGACTAGGAAGAATCTTAAAACCCATGGATATATATGTCTCCGTAAGAGAATCAAGCGTGTGTACAGCGGCCGAAATGCAGCAGTGAAAATCCAATAAATCCCATTATCAAAATAAATTTTGAAAACAAAGCACAAAGACAGCGAAATAGAGAGCAATTCTTAAATAATTCACTCAGGGCATGTGATGCAACCGGGATTGACCACATCTACACCCAGAGCTGGTTGAGACATAAGGCTGGACACTTCAGGCTGATAGCATTGGTGAGTTTCGGTGAGCAAATGCAGACCCTTTGAAGTCATACTGCATGGTACCCATTCCATGGGTCCCAACTCTCCAGGTTCAAGGCATTCTTCCTCCAGTTAAAACATGCATGGTAAATCCAGAGTATCGTCCACCGTGTGATTGGGAAACGATTTAAAATGCAATTCAGTTTTCGTATCCTGGTCCTCGGTTTCACCATTCCAGATGCTTTACTAACACTCTCCCCGCTTGGAGAGTCAGTGCCTTTAACCTCCTCTTTGGCACAGCTTGCAATTTCTGTGCAAGATGAACAGGAATAGGGAGAACCAATGAAAGACTAGCTGTAGGTGTCTGCACGGGCAAATGTAACACTCATTGCCCACCAGGAAGAGGAATTAAACAAAGGCTCAGCGTGCCCTGCTGGAAACAGATTAGGGCCTGAAACAATCCTGCGGTTTTGTGCCCAGCTCACAAGAAAGCGAGTTGAAGAAAGGAGCTCAGGGGCACTGTAATTCACAAACCTGCAGATTTATAAATGACAGCTATCCTCCAAAAATATATAGAAGTAAGCCTGCGAAGGGGACTTGAAAGCGGGGCAGAATTTCAGGAAAACGATTGCAGGGGGTAGACTGGAATTGCCCTGAAAGCATAGGAAAAGAGGCAGAACGTCGACAATGATGCACTTGGCCAAAAAGGGCGTATGCGTTTTTTCCTGAATATATTCAGGAAAAAACGCATACGCCCTTTTTGGCCAATCAAGCAAGCCTGTAAAGGAAATCTTCACTACAATGAAGTCTCACTGCCCCCCGGCAAAAGGGCCATCTCAAAAAAGTGTAAAATCCAGAAAGTTAGGACAGGATATGGAGAACAGGGAGCCTTGTTATGCTGATTGCCAGGATGTAAATTGCCAGCAGCCACCCTGGAGAAGTGTATGGTGTTTCCTGAAATACGTAAGAAACAAAGCAACATAGCCTATGGCACTTCCACTTATGGTCCTATATCTTACGGAAATTAAAATCAAAAACAGACAGCCACCCCAATATTTGGGACGGCTGTGTTCACAAGAAGCTCGTCTACAGTATCAGGTAAATATCCCAGAAAGCAAAAAATGGATAAAGAAGTTGTGGCACGTACGTACAATGCAATATCACTGAGCAAAGAAATCTGTGTCATCAGGCCCGTAGCGGCATAGTGAGTGGATGCAGATACGGTGAATCTACGTGAACTATGTCACACAGAAAAAGAAACATCATAAGATATCACTAATACACGGAATGTAAACTTGACTACACATGAACTGAATTACAAAACAGAACAGGGTCTCAAATTTAGAAAAACAACTATTGCTTGCTTATGGGGAAAGGTGCCTTGGGGTGCTGCATAAAACCAGAGACTGAAATTAGCACAGATAACTTTCCATAAGCCAAATATGTAATAGACAAGACCTACTCCTTGCTCAACGAAATGGACCCAACACCACATATTCAACGCCTAGGAATATACCTGACTAGGAAGAACCTTAAAACCCATGGATATGTATGTCTCCGTAAGACAATCAAGCGTGTGTACAGCGGCCGAAACGCAGCAGTGAAAATCCGATAAATCCCATTATCAAAATAAATTTCCAAAAGAAAACACAAAGACAGTGAAATAGAGAGCAATTCTTAAATAATTCACTCAGGGCATGTGATGCAACCGGGATTGACCACATCTACACCCAGAGCTGGTTGAGACATAAGGCTGGACACTTCAGGCTGATAGCATTCGTGAGTTTTGGTGAGCAAATGCAGACCCTTTGAAGTCATACTGCATGGTACCCATTCCATGGGTCCCAACTCTCCAGGTTCAAGGGATTCTTCCTCCAGCTAAAACATGCATGGGAAACCCAGAGTATCATCCACCGTGTGATTGGGAAACGATTTAAAATGCATCTCAGTTTTCGTATCCTGGTCCTCGGGTTCACCATTCCAGATGCTTTACTAACACTCTCCCCGCTTGGAGAGTCAGTGCCTTTAACCTCCTCTTTGGCACAGCTTGCAATTTCTGTGCAAGATGAACAGGAATAGGGAGAACCAATGAGAGACTAGCTATAGGTGTCTGCACGGGCAAATGTAATGCTCATTTCCCACCAGGAAGAGGAATTAACCAAAGGCTCAGCGTGCCCTGCCGGAAACAGATTACGGCCTGAAGCAATCCTGCGGTTTTGTGCCCAGCTCACAAGAAAGCGAGTTGAAGAAAGGAGCTCAGGGGCACTGTAATTCACAAACCTGCAGAGTTATAAATGACAGCTATCCTCCAAAAATATATTGAAGGAAGCCTGCGAAGGGGACTTGAAAGCGGGGCAGAGTTTCAAGAAAACGATTGCAGGGGGTAGACTGTAATTGCCCTGAAAGCATAGGAAAAGAGGCACAACGTCGACAATGATGCACTTGGCCAAAAAGGGCGTATGCGTTTTTTCCTGAATATATTCAGGAAAAAACGCATACGCCCTTTTTGGCCATCCAAGCAAGCCTGTAAAGGAAATCTGCACTACAATGAAGTCTCACTGCCCCCCGGGCAAAAGGGCCATTTGAAAAAAGTGTAAAATCCAGAAAGGTAGGACAGGATATGGAGAACAGGGAGCCTTGTTATGCTGATTGGCAGGATGTAAATTGCCAGCAGCCACCCTGGAGAAATGTACGGTGTTTCCTGAAACACGTAAGAAACAAAGCAACACAGCCTATGGCACTTCCACTTATGGTCCTATAGCTTACGGAAATTAAAATCAAAAGCAGACAGCCACCCCAATATTTGGGATGGCTGTGTTCACAAGAAGCTCGTCTACAGTACCAGGTAAATATCCCAGAATGCAAAAAATGGATAAAGAAGTTGTGGCACGTACGTACAATGCAATATCACTCAGCAATGAAATCTGTGTCATCAGGCCCGTAGCGGCATAGTGAGTGGATGCAGGTACGGTGATTCTACGTGAACTACGTCACACAGAAAAAGAAACATCATAATATATCACTAATACACGGAATGTAAACTTGACTACACATGAACTGAAATAAAAAACAGAACAGGGTCTCAAATTTAGAAAACCAACTAGTGCTTGCTTATGGGGAAAGGTGCTTTGGGGTGCTGCATAAAACCAGAGACTGAAATTAGCACAGATAACTTTCCATAAGCCAAATATGTAAAGGACAAGACCTACTCCTTGCTCAGCGAAATGGACCCGACACCACATATTCAACGCCTAGGAATATACCTGACTAGGAAGAATCTTAAAACCCATGGATATATATGTCTCCGTAAGAGAATCAAGCGTGTGTACAGCGGCCGAAACGCAGCAGTGAAAATCCGATAAATCCCATTATCAAAATAAATTTCGAAAACAAAACACAAAGACAGTGAAATAGAGAGCATTTCTTAAATAATTCACTCAGGGCATGTGATGCAACCGGGATTGACCACATCTACACCCAGAGCTGGTTGAGACATAAGGCTGGACACTTCAGGCTGATAGCATTGGTGAGTTTCGGTGAGCAAATGCAGACCCTTTGAAGTCATACTGCATGGTACCCATTCCATGGGTCCCAACTCTCCAGGTTCAAGGGATTTTTCCTTCAGCAAAAACATGCATGGGAATCTCAGATTATAGTATACCGTGAGATTAGGAAACGATTTCAATTGGATCTCATTTTTCGTTTCCTTGTCCTCGGGTTCACCATTCCAGACGCATTACTAACAGTCTCCCCGCTTGGAGAGTCAGTGCCTTTAACCTCCTGTTTGGCACAGTTTGCAATTTCTGTGCAAGATGAACAGGAATAGGGAGAACCAATGAGAGACTAGCTGTAGGTGTCTGCACAGGCAAATGTAACACTCTTTGCCCACCAAGAAGAGGAATTAAACAAAGGCTCAGTGTGCCCTGCTGGAAACAGATTAGGGCCTGAAGCAATCCTGCGGTTTTGTGCCCAGCTCACAAGAAAGCGAGTTGCAGAAAGGAGCTCAGGGGCACTGTAATTCACAAACCTGCAGAGTTATAAATGACAGCTATCTTCCAAAAGTATATTGAAGTAAGCCTGCAAAGGGGACTTGAAAGCGGGGCAGAATTTCAGTAAAACGATTGCAGGGGGTATACTGGAATTGCCCTGAAAGCATATGAAAAGAGGCACAATGTCGAAAATGATGCACTTGGTCAAAAAGGGCGTATGCGTTTTTGGCTGAATATATTCAGGAAAAAACGCATATGCATTTTTGGCCAACCAAGCAAGCCTGTAAAGGAAATCTGCACTACAATGAAGTCTCACTGCCCCCCTGGCAAAAGGGCCATCTGAAAAAAGTGTAAAATCCAGAAAGGTAGGACAGGATATGCAGAACAGGGAGCCATGTTATGCTGATTGGGAGGATGTAAATTGCCAACAGCCACCCTGGAGAAGTGTATGGTGTTTCCTGAAACACGTAAGAAATAAAGGAACACAGCCTATGGCAATTGCACTTATGGTCCTCTTGCTTAGGGAAATTAAAATCAAAAACAGTGATCCACCCCAAAGTTTGGGACAGCTGTGTTCCCAAGAAGCTCATCTACAGTACCAGGTAAATATCCCAGAAATCAAAAAATGGATAAAGAAGTTGTGGCACGTACGTGCAATGCAATATCACTCAGCAATTAAATCTGTGTCATCAGGCCCGTAGCGGCATAGTGAGTGGATGCAGGTACGGTGATTCTACGTGAACTACGTCACACAGAAAAAGACACATCATAAGATATCACTAATAAACGGAATGTAAATTTAACTACACATGAACTGAATTACAAAACAGAACAGGGTCTCAAATTTTTAAAACCAACTAGTGCTTGCTTATGGGGAAATGTGCATTGGGATGCTGCATAAAACCAGAGACTGAAATTAGCCCAGATAACTTTCCATAAGCCAAATATATAATAGACAAGACCTACTCCTTGCTCAACGAAATGGACCCAACACCACATATTCAAGGTCTAGGAATATACCTGACTAGGAAGAATCTTAAAACCCATGGATATATATGTCTCCGTAAGAGAATCAAGCGTGTGTACAGCGGCATAAACACAGCAGTGAAAATCCGAAAAATCCCATTATCAAAATAAATTTCAAAAACAAAACACAAAGACAGTGAAATAGAGAGCAATTCTTAAACAATTCACTCAGGGCATGTGATGCAACCGGGATTGACCCCATCTACACACACAGCTGGTTGAGACATAAGGCTGGACACTTCAGGCTGATAGCATTGGTGAGTTTCGGTGAGCAAACGCAGACCCTTTGAAGTCATACTGCATGGTACCCATTCCATGGGTCCCAACTCTCCAGGTTCAAGGCATTCTTCCTCCAGCTAAAACATGCATGGGAAACCCAGAGTATCGTCCACCGTGTGATTGGGAAACTATTTAAAATGCATCTCAGTTTTCGTATCCTGGTCCTCAGGTTCACCATTCCAGATGCTTTACTAACACTCTCCCCGCTTGGAGAGTCAGTGCCTTTAACCTCCTCTTTGGCACAGCTTGCAATTTCTGTGCAAGATGAACAGGAATAGGGAGAACCAATGAGAGACTAGCTGTAGGTGTCTGCACGGGCAAATGTAACGCTCATTGCCCACCAGGAAGAGGAATTAAACAAAGGCTCAGTGTGCCCTGCTGGAAACAGATTAGGGCCTGAAGCAATCCTGCGGTTTTGTGCCCAGCTCACAAGAAAGCGAGTTGAAGAAAGTAGCTCAGGGGCACTGTAATTCACAAACCTGCAGAGTTATAAATCACAGCTATCCTCCAAAAATATATTGAAGTAAGCCTGCGAAGGGGACTTGAAAGCGGGGCAGAATTTCAGGAAAACGATTGCAGGGGGTAGACTGGAATTGCCCTGAAAGCATAGGAAAAGAGGCAGAACGTCGATAATGATGCACTTGGCCAAAAAGGGCGTATGCGTTTTTTCCTGAATATATTCAGGAAAAAACGCATACGCCCTTTTTGGCCAACCAAGCAAGACTGTAAATGAAATCTCCACTACAATGAAGTCTCACTGCCCCCCGGGCAAAAGGGCCATCTGAAAAAAGTGTAAAATCCAGAAATGTAGGACAGGATATGGAGAACAGGGAGCCTTGTTATGCTGATTGGCAGGATGTAAATTGCCAGCAGCCACCCTGGAGAAGTGTATGGTGTTTCCTGAAACACGTAAGAAACAAAGCAACACAGCATATGGCACTTCCACTTATGGTCCTATAGCTTACGGAAATTAAAATCAAAAACAGACAGCCACCCCAATATTTGGGACGGCTGTGTTCACAAATAGCTCGTCTACAGTATCTGGTAAATATCCCAGAAAGCAAAAAATGGATAAAGAAGTTGTGGCACGTACGTACAATGCAATATCACTCAGCAATGAAATCTGTGTCATCAGGCCCGTAGCGGCATAGTGAGTGGATGCAGGTACGGTGATTCTACCTGAACTACGTCACACAGAAAAAGAAACATCATAAGATATCACTAATACATGGAATGTAAACTTGACTACACATGAACTGAATTACAAAACAGAACAGGGTCTCAAATTTAGAAAACCAACTAGTGCTTGCTTATGGGGAAAGGTGCGTTGGGGTGTTGCATAAAACCAGAGACTGAAATTAGCACAGATAACTTTCCATAAGGCAAATATGTAATAGACAAGACCTACTCCTTGCTCAACGAAATGGACCCAACACCACATATTCAACGCCTAGGAATATACCTGACTAGGAAGAATTTTAAAACCCATGGATATATATGTCTCCGTAAGAGAATCAAGCGTGTGTACAGCGGCCGAAACGCAGCAGTGAAAATCCGATAAATCCCATTATCAAAATAAATTTCGAAAACAAAACACAAAGACAGTGAAATAGAGAGCAATTCTTAAATAGTTCACTCAGGGCATGTGATGCAACTGGGATTGACCACATCTACACCCAGAGCTGGTTGAGACATAAGGCTGGACACTTCAGGCTGATAGCATTGGTGAGTTTCGGTGAGCAAATGCAGACCCTTTGAAGTCATACTGCATGGTATCCATTCCATGGGTCCCAACTCTCCAGGTTCAAGGGATTCTTCCTCCAGCTAAAACATGCATGGGAAACCCAGAGTATCGTCCACCGTGTGATTGGGAAACGATTTAAAATGCATCTCAGTTTTCGTATCCTGGTCCTCGGGTTCACCATTCCAGATGCTTTACTAACACTCTCCCCGCTTGGAGAGTCAGTGCCTTTAACCTCCACTTTGGCACAGCTTGCAATTTCTGTGCAAGATGAACAGGAATAGGGAGAACCAATGAGAGACTAGCTGTAAGTGTCTGCACGGGCAAATGTAACGCTCATTGCCGACCAGGAAGAGGAATTAAACAAAGGCTCAGCGTGCCCTGCTGAAAACAGATTAGGGCCTGAAGCAATCCTGCGGTTTTGTGCCCAGCTCACAAGAAAGCGAGTTGAAGAAAGGAGCTCAGGGACACTGTAATTCACAAACCTGCAGAGTTATAAATGACAGCTATCCTCCAAAAATATATTGAAGTAAGCCTGCGAAGGGGACTTGAAAGCTGGCAGAATTTCATGAAAACGATTGCAGGGGGTAGACTGGAATTGCCCTGAAAGCATAGGAAAAGAGGCACAACGTCGACAATGATGCAGTTGGCCAAAAAGGGCGTATGAGTTTTTTCCTGAATATATTCAGGAAAAAACGCATACACCCTTTTTGGCCAACCAAGCAAGCCGGTAAAGGAAATCTGCACTACAATGAAGTCTCACTGCCCCCCGGGCAAAAGGGCCATCTGAAAAAAGTGTAAAATCCAGAAATGTAGGACAGGATATGGAGAACAGGGAGCCTTGTTATGCTGATTGGCAGGATGTAAATTGCCGGCAGCCACCCTGGAGAAGTGTATGGTGTTTCCTGAAACACGTAAGAAACAAAGCAACACAGCCTATGGCACTTCCACTTATGGTCCTATAGCTTACGGAAATTAAAATCAAAAACAGACAGCCACCCCAATATTTGGGACGGCTGTGTTCACAAATAGCTCGTCTACAGTATCTGGTAAATATCCCAGAAAGCAAAAAATGGATAAAGAAGTTGTGGCACGTACGTACAATGCAATATCACTCAGCAATGAAATCTGTGTCATCAGGCCCGTAGCGGCATAGTGAGTGGATGCAGGTACGGTGATTCTACCTGAACTACGTCACACAGAAAAAGAAACATCATAAGATATCACTAATACATGGAATGTAAACTTGACTACACATGAACTGAATTACAAAACAGAACAGGGTCTCAAATTTAGAAAACCAACTAGTGCTTGCTTATGGGGAAAGGTGCGTTGGGGTGTTGCATAAAACCAGAGACTGAAATTAGCACAGATAACTTTCCATAAGGCAAATATGTAATAGACAAGACCTACTCCTTGCTCAACGAAATGGACCCAACACCACATATTCAACGCCTAGGAATATACCTGTCTAGGAAGAATTTTAAAACCCATGGATATATATGTCTCCGTAAGAGAATCAAGCGTGTGTACAGCGGCCGAAACGCAGCAGTGAAAATCCGATAAATCCCATTATCAAAATAAATTTCGAAAACAAAACACAAAGACAGTGAAATAGAGAGCAATTCTTAAATAATTCACTCAGGGCATGTGATGCAACCGGGATTTACCACATCTACACCCAGAGCTGGTTGAGACATAAGGCTGGACACTTCAGGCTGATAGCATTGGTGAGTTTCGGTGAGCAAATGCAGACCCTTTGAAGTCATAATGCATGGTACCCATTCCATGGGTCCCAACTCTCCAGGTTCAAGGGATTCTTCCTCCAGCTAAAACATGCATGGGAAACCCAGAGTATCGTCCACCGTTTGATTGGGAAACGATTGAAAATGCATCTCAGTTTTCGTATCCTGGTCCTCGGGTTCACCATTCCAGATGCTTTACTAACACTCTCCCCGCTTGGAGAGTCAGTGCCTTTAACCTCCTGTTGGGCACAGCTTGCAATTTCTGTGCAAGATGAACAGGAATAGGGAGAACCAGTGAGAGACTAGCTGTAGGTGTCTGCACGGGCAAATGTAATGCTCATTGCCGACCAGGAAGAGGAATTAAACAAAGGCTCAGCGTGCCCTGCTGAAAACAGATTAGGGCCTGAAGCAATCCTGCGGTTTTGTGCCCAGCTCACAAGAAAGCGAGTTGAAGAAAGGAGCTCAGGGGCACTGTAATTCACAAACCTGCAGAGTTATAAATCACAGCTATCCTCCAAAAATATATTGAAGTAAGCCTGCGAAGGGGACTTCAAAGCGGGGCAGAATTTCAGGAAAACGATTGCAGGGGGTAGACTGGAATTGCCCTGAAAGCATAGGAAAAGAGGCACAACGTCGACAATGATGCACTTGGCCAAAAAGGGCGTATGCGTTTTTTCCTGAATATATTCAGGAAAAAACGCATACGCCCTTTTTGGCCAACCAAGCAAGCCTCTAAAGGAAATCTGCACTACAATGAAGTCTCACAGCCCCCTGGGCAAAAGGGCCATCTGAAAAAAGTGTAAAATCCAGAAAGGTAGGACAGGATATGGAGAACAGGGAGCCTTGTTATGCTGATTGGCAGGATGTAAATTGCCAGCAGCCACCCTGGAGAAGTGTATGGTGTTTCCTGAAACACGTAAGAAACAAAGCAACACAGCCTATGGCACTTCCACTTATGGTCCTATAGCTTACGGAAATTAAAATCAAAAGCAGACAGCCACCCCAATATTTGGGATGGCTGTGTTCACAAGAAGCTCGTCTACAGTACCAGGTAAATATCCCAGAATGCAAAATATGGATAAAGAAGTTGTGGCACGTACGTACAATGCAATATCACTCAGCAATGAAATCTGTGTCATCAGGCCCGTAGCGGCATAGTGAGTGGATGCAGGTACGGTGAATCTACGTGAACTACGTCACACAGAAAAAGAAACATCATAAGATATCACTAATACCCGGAATGTAAACTGGACTACACATGAACTGAATTACAAAACAGAACAGGGTCTCAAATTTAGAAAATCAACTAGGGCTTGCTTATGGGGAAAGGTGCCTTGGGGTGCTGCATAAAACCAGAGACTGAAATTAGCACAGATAACTTTCCATAAGCCAAATATGTAATAGACAAGACCTACTCCTTGCTCAACGAAATGGACCCAACACCACATATTCAACGCCTAGGAATATACCTGACTAGGAAGAATCTTAAAACCCATGGATATATATGTCTCCGTAAGAGAATCAAGAGTGTGTACAGCGGCCGAAACGCAGCAGTGAAAATCCGATAAATCCCATTATCAAAATAAATTTCGAAAACAAAACACAAAGACAGTGAAATAGAGAGCAATTCTTAAACAATTCACTCAGGGCATGTGATGAAACCGGGATTGACCACATCTACACACACAGCTGGTTGAGACATAAGGCTGGACACTTCAGGCTGATAGCATTGGTGAGTTTCGGTGAGCAAATGCAGACCCTTTGAAGTCATACTGCATGGTACCCATTCCATGGGTCCCAACTCTCCAGGTTCAAGGGATTCTTCCTCCAGCTAAAACATGCATGGGAAACCCACAGTATGGTCCACCGCGTGATTGGGAAACGATTTAAAATGCATCTCAGTTTTCGTATCCTGGTCCTCGGGTTCACCATTCCAGATGCTTTACTAACACTCTCCCTGCTTGAAGAGTCAGTGCCTTTAACCTCCTGTTTGGCACAGCTTGCAATTTCTGTGCAAGATGAACAGGAATAGGGAGAAACAATGAGAGACTAGCTATAGGTGTCTGCACGGGCAAATGTAACGCTCATTTCCCACCAGGAAGAGGAATTAACCAAAGGCTCAGTGTGCCCTGCTGGAAACAGATTAGGGCCTGAAGCAATCCTGCGGTTTTGTGCCCAGCTCACAAGAAAGCGAGTTGAAGAAAGGAGCTCAGGGGCACTGTAATTCACAAACCTGCAGAGTTATAAATGACAGCTATCCTCCAAAAATATATTGAAGTAAGACTGCGAAGGGGACTTGAAAGCGGGGCAGAGTTTCAGGAAAACGATTGCAGGGGGTAGACTGGAATTGCCCTGAAAGCATAGGAAAAGAGGCAGAACGTCGACAATGATGCACTTGGCCAAAAAGGGCGTATGCGTTTTTTCCTGAATATATTCAGGAAAAAACGCATATGCTCTTTTTGGCCAACCAAGCAAGCCTGTAAAGGAAATCTGCACTACAATGAAGTCTCACTGCCCCCCGGGCAAAAGGGCCATCTGAAAAAAGTGTAAAATCCAGAAAGGTAAGACAGGATATGGAGAACAGGGAGCCTTGTTATGCTGATTGGCAGGATGTAAATTGCCAGCAGCCACCCTGGAGAAGTGTATGGTGTTTCCTGAAACACGTAAGAAACAAAGCAACACAGCCTATGGCACTTCCACTTATGGTCCTATAGCTTACGGAAATTAAAATCAAAAACAGACAGCCACCCCAATATTTGGGACGGCTGTGTTCACAAGAAGCTCGTCTACAGTATCAGGTAAATATCCCAGAAGGCAAAAAATGGATAAAGATGTTGTGGCACGTACGTGAAATGCAGTATCACTCAGCAATGATATCTGTGTCATCAGGTCCGTAGCGGCATAGTGAGAGGATGCAGATACAGTGATTCTACGTGAACTACGTCACACAGAAAAAGAAACATCATAAGATATCACTAATTACACGGAATGTAAACTTGACTACACATGAACTGAATTACAAAACAGAACAGGGTCTCAAATTTAGAAATCCAACTACTGCTTGCTTATGGGGAAAGGTGCCTTGGGGTGCTGCATAAAACCAGAGACTGAAATTAGCACAGATAACTTTCCATAAGCCAAATATGTAATAGACAAGACCTACTCCTTGCTCAACGAAATGGACTCAACACCACATATTCAACGCCTAGGAATATGCCTGAATAGGAAGAATCTTAAAACCCATGGATATATATGTCTCCGTAAGAGAATCAAGCGTGTGTACAGCGGCCGAAACGCAGCAGTGAAAATCCGATAAATCCCATTATCAAAATAAATTTCGAAACAAAACACAAAGACAGTGAAATAGAGAGCAATTCTTAAATAATTCACTCAGGGAATGTGATGCAACCGGGATTGACCACATCTACACCCAGAGCTGGTTGACACATAAGGCTGGACACTTCAGGCTGATAGCATTGGTGAGTTTCGGTGAGCAAATGCAGACCCTTTGAAGTCATACTGCATGGTACCTATTCCATGGGTCCCAACCCTTCAGGTTCAAGGGATTCTTCCTCCAGCTAAAACATGCATGGGAAACCCACAGTATGGTCCACCGTGTGATTGGGAAACGATTTACAATGCATCTCAGTTTTCGTATCCTGGTCCTCGGGTTCACCATTCCAGATGCTTTACTAACACTCTCCCTGCTTGGAGAGTCAGTGCCTTTAACCTCCTGTTTGGCACAGCTTGCAATTTCTGTGCAAGATGAACAGGAATAGGGAGAACCAATGAGAGACTAGCTGTAGGTGTCTGCACGGGCAAATGTAACGCTCATTTCCCACCAGGAAGAGGAATTAACCAAAGGCTCAGCATGCCCTGCAGGAAACAGATTAGGGCCTGAAGCAATCCTGCGGTTTTGTGCCCAGCTCACAAGAAAGCGAGTTGAAGAAAGAAGCTCAGGGGCACTGTAATTCACAAACCTGCAGAGTTATAAATGACAGCTATCCTCCAAAAATATATTGAAGTAAGCCTGCGAAGGGGACTTCAAAGCGGGGCAGAATTTCAGGAAAACGATTGCAGGGGGTAGACTGGAATTGCCCTGAAAGCATAGGAAAAGAGGCAGAACGTCGACAATGATGCACTTGGCCAAAAAGGGCGTATGCGTTTTTTCCTGAATGTATTCAGGAAAAAACGCATACGCCCTTTTTGGCCAACCAAGCAAGCCTGTAAAGGAAATCTGCACTACAATGAAGTCTCACTGCCCCCCGGGCAAAAGGGCCATCTGAAAAAAGTGTAAAATCCAGAAAGGTAGGACAGGATATGGAGAACAGGGAGCCTTGTTATGCTGATTGGCAGGATGTAAATTGCCAACAGCCACCCTGGAGAAGTGTATGGTGTTTCCTGAAACACGTAAGAAATAAAGCAACACAGCCTATGGCAATTGCACTTATGGTCCTATTACTTAGGGAAATTAAAATCAAAAACAGAGAGCCACCCCAATGTTTGGGACGGCTGTGTTCCCAAGAAGCTCGTCTACAGTACCAGGTAAATATCCCAGAAAGCAAAAAATGGATAAAGAAGTTGTGGCACGTACGTGCAATGCAGTATCACTCAGCAATGAAATCTGTGTCATCAGGCCCGTAGCGGCATAGTGAGTGGATGCAGGTACGGTGATTCTACGTGAACAACGTCACACAGAAAAAGAAACATCATAAGATATCACTAATGCACGGAATGTAAACTTGACTACACATGAACTGAATTACAAAACAGAACAGGGTCTCAAATTTAGAAAACCAACTAGTGCTTGCTTATGGGGAAAGGTGCCTTGGGGGGCTGCATAAAACCAGAGACTGAAATTAGCACAGATAACTTTCCATAAGCCAAATATGTAATAGACAAGACCTACTCCTTGCTCAACGAAATGGACTCAACACCACATATTCAACGCCTAGGAATATACCTGACTAGGAAGAATCTTAAAACCCATGGATATATATGTCTCTGTAAGAGAATCAAGCGTGTGTACAGCGGCCGAAACGCAGCAGTGAAAATCCGATAAATCCCATTATCAAAATAAATTTCGAAACAAAACACAAAGACAGTGAAATAGAGAGCAATTCTTAAATAATTCACTCAGGGAATGTGATGCAACCGGGATTGACCACATCTACACCCAGAGCTGGTTGACACATAAGGCTGGACACTTCAGGCTGATAGCATTGGTGAGTTTCGGTGAGCAAACGCAGACCCTTTGAAGTCATACTGCATGGTACCTATTCCATGGGTCCCAACCCTTCAGGTTCAAGGGATTCTTCCTCCAGCTAAAACATGCATGGGAAACCCACAGTATGGTCCACCGTGTGATTGGGAAACGATTTACAATGCATCTCAGTTTTCGTATCCTGGTCCTCGGGTTCACCATTCCAGATGCTTTACTAACACTCTCCCTGCTTGGAGAGTCAGTGCCTTTAACCTCCTGTTTGGCACAGCTTGCAATTTCTGTGCAAGATTAACAGGAATAGGGAGAACCAATGAGAGACTAGCTGTAGGTGTCTGCACGGGCAAATGTAACGCTCATTTCCCACCAGGAAGAGGAATTAACCAAAGGCTCAGCATGCCCTGCTAGAAACAGATTAGGGCCTGAAGCAATCCTGCGGTTTTGTGCCCAGCTCACAAGAAAGCGAGTTGAAGAAAGGAGCTCAGGGGCACTGTAATTCACAAACCTGCAGAGTTATAAATGACAGCTATCCTCCAAAAATATATTGAAGTAAGCCTGCGAAGGGGACTTGAAAGCGGGGCAGAATTTCAGGAAAACGATTGCAGGGGGTAGACTGGAATTGCCCTGAAAGCATAAGAAAAGAGGCAGAACGTCGACAATGATGCACTTGGCCAAAAAGGGCGTATGCGTTTTTTCCTGAATATATTCAGGAAAAAACGCATATGCTCTTTTTGGCCAACCAAGCAAGCCTGTAAAGGAAATCTGCACTACAATGAAGTCTCACTGCCCCCCGGGCAAAAGGGCCATCTGAAAAAAGTGTAAAATCCAGAAATGTAGGACAGGATATGGAGAACAGGGAGCCTTGTTATGCTGATTGGCAGGATGTAAATTGCCAGCAGCCACCCTGGAGAAGTGTATGGTGTTTCCTGAAACACGTAAGAAACAAAGCAACACAGCCTATGGCACTTCCACTTATGGTCCTATAGCTTACGGAAATTAAAATCAAAAACAGACAGCCACCCCAATATTTGGGACGGCTGTGTTCACAAGAAGCTCGTCTACAGTATCAGGTAAATATCCCAGAAGGCAAAAAATGGATAAAGATGTTGTGGCACGTACGTGAAATGCAGTATCACTCAGCAATGATATCTGTGTCATCAGGTCCGTAGCGGCATAGTGAGAGGATGCAGATACGGTGATTCTACGTGAACTACGTCACACAGAAAAAGAAACATCATAAGATATCACTAATTACACGGAATGTAAACTTGACTACACATGAACTGAATTACAAAACAGAACAGGGTCTCAAATTTAGAAATCCAACTACTGCTTGCTTATGGGGAAAGGTGCCTTGGGGTGCTGCATAAAACCAGAGACTGAAATTAGCACAGATAACTTTCCATAAGCCAAATATGTAATAGACAAGACCTACTCCTTGCTCAACGAAATGGACTCAACACCACATATTCAACGCCTAGGAATATACCTGACTAGGAAGAATCTTAAAACCCATGGATATATATGTCTCCGTAAGAGAATCAAGCGTGTGTACAGCGGCCGAAACGCAGCAGTGAAAATCCGATAAATCCCATTATCAAAATAAATTTCGAAACAAAACACAAAGACAGTGAAATAGAGAGCAATTCTTAAATAATTCACTCAGGGAATGTGATGCAACCGGGATTGACCACATCTACACCCAGAGCTGGTTGACACATAAGGCTGGACACTTCAGGCTGATAGCATTGGTGAGTTTCGGTGAGCAAATGCAGACCCTTTGAAGTCATACTGCATGGTACCTATTCCATGGGTCCCAACCCTTCAGGTTCAAGGGATTCTTCCTCCAGCTAAAACATGCATGGGAAACCCACAGTATGGTCCACCGTGTGATTGGGAAACGATTTACAATGCATCTCAGTTTTCGTATCCTGGTCCTCGGGTTCACCATTCCAGATGCTTTACTAACACTCTCCCTGCTTGGAGAGTCAGTGCCTTTAACCTCCACTTTGGCACAGCTTGCAATTTCTGTGCAAGATGAACAGGAATAGGGAGAACCAATGAGAGACTAGCTGTAGGTGTCTGCACGGGCAAATGTAACGCTCATTTCCCACCAGGAAGAGGAATTAACCAAAGGCTCAGCATGCCCTGCCGGAAACAGATTAGGGCCTGAAGCAATCCTGCGGTTTTGTGCCCAGCTCACAAGAAAGCGAGTTGAAGAAAGGAGCTCAGGGGCACTGTAATTCACAAACCTGCAGAGTTATAAATGACAGCTATCCTCCAAAAATATATTGAAGTAAGCCTGCGAAGGGGACTTCAAAGCGGGGCAGAATTTCAGGAAAACGATTGCAGGGGGTAGACTGGAATTGCCCTGAAAGCATAGGAAAAGAGGCAGAACGTCGACAATGATGCACTTGGCCAAAAAGGGCGTATGCGTTTTTTCCTGAATGTATTCAGGAAAAAACGCATACGCCCTTTTTGGCCAACCAAGCAAGCCTGTAAAGGAAATCTGCACTACAATGAAGTCTCACTGCCCCCCGGGCAAAAGGGCCATCTGAAAAAAGTGTAAAATCCAGAAAGGTAGGACAGGATATGGAGAACAGGGAGCCTTGTTATGCTGATTGGCAGGATGTAAATTGCCAACAGCCACCCTGGAGAAGTGTATGGTGTTTCCTGAAACACGTAAGAAATAAAGCAACACAGCCTATGGCAATTGCACTTATGGTCCTATTACTTAGGGAAATTAAAATCAAAAACAGAGAGCCACCCCAATGTTTGGGACGGCTGTGTTCCCAAGAAGCTCGTCTACAGTACCAGGTAAATATCCCAGAAAGCAAAAAATGGATAAAGAAGTTGTGGCACGTACGTGCAATGCAGTATCACTCAGCAATGAAATCTGTGTCATCAGGCCCGTAGCGGCATAGTGAGTGGATGCAGGTACGGTGATTCTACGTGAACAACGTCACACAGAAAAAGAAACATCATAAGATATCACTAATGCACGGAATGTAAACTTGACTACACATGAACTGAATTACAAAACAGAACAGGGTCTCAAATTTAGAAAACCAACTAGTGCTTGCTTATGGGGAAAGGTGCCTTGGGGGGCTGCATAAAACCAGAGACTGAAATTAGCACAGATAACTTTCCATAAGCCAAATATGTAATAGACAAGACCTACTCCTTGCTCAACGAAATGGACTCAACACCACATATTCAACGCCTAGGAATATACCTGACTAGGAAGAATCTTAAAACCCATGGATATATATGTCTCCGTAAGAGAATCAAGCGTGTGTACAGCGGCCGAAACGCAGCAGTGAAAATCCGATAAATCCCATTATCAAAATAAATTTCGAAACAAAACACAAAGACAGTGAAATAGAGAGCAATTCTTAAATAATTCACTCAGGGAATGTGATGCAACCGGGATTGACCACATCTACACCCAGAGCTGGTTGACACATAAGGCTGGACACTTCAGGCTGATAGCATTGGTGAGTTTCGGTGAGCAAACGCAGACCCTTTGAAGTCATACTGCATGGTACCTATTCCATGGGTCCCAACCCTTCAGGTTCAAGGGATTCTTCCTCCAGCTAAAACATGCATGGGAAACCCACAGTATGGTCCACCGTGTGATTGGGAAACGATTTACAATGCATCTCAGTTTTCGTATCCTGGTCCTCGGGTTCACCATTCCAGATGCTTTACTAACACTCTCCCTGCTTGGAGAGTCAGTGCCTTTAACCTCCTGTTTGGCACAGCTTGCAATTTCTGTGCAAGATGAACAGGAATAGGGAGAACCAATGAGAGACTAGCTGTAGGTGTCTGCACGGGCAAATGTAACGCTCATTTCCCACCAGGAAGAGGAATTAACCAAAGGCTCAGCATGCCCTGCTAGAAACAGATTAGGGCCTGAAGCAATCCTGCGGTTTTGTGCCCAGCTCACAAGAAAGCGAGATGAAGAAAGGAGCTCAGGGGCACTGTAATTCACAAACCTGCAGAGTTATAAATGACAGCTATCCTCCAAAAATATATTGAAGTAAGCCTGCGAAGGGGACTTCAAAGCGGGGCAGAATTTCAGGAAAACGATTGCAGGGGGTAGACTGGAATTGCCCTGAAAGCATAAGAAAAGAGTCAGAACGTCGACAATGATGCACTTGGCCAAAAAGGGCGTATGCGTTTTTTCCTGAATATATTCAGGAAAAAACGCATATGCTCTTTTTGGCCAACCAAGCAAGCCTGTAAAGGAAATCTGCACTACAATGAAGTCTCACTGCCCCCCGGGCAAAAGGGCCATCTGAAAAAAGTGTAAAATCCAGAAATGTAGGACAGGATATGGAGAACAGGGAGCCTTGTTATGCTGATTGGCAGGATGTAAATTGCCAGCAGCCACCCTGGAGAAGTGTATGGTGTTTCCTGAAACACGTAAGAAACAAAGCAACACAGCCTATGGCACTTCCACTTATGGTCCTATAGCTTACGGAAATTAAAATCAAAAACAGACAGCCACCCCAATATTTGGGACGGCTGTGTTCACAAGAAGCTCGTCTACAGTATCAGGTAAATATCCCAGAAGGCAAAAAATGGATAAAGATGTTGTGGCACGTACGTGAAATGCAGTATCACTCAGCAATGATATCTGTGTCATCAGGTCCGTAGCGGCATAGTGAGAGGATGCAGATACGGTGATTCTACGTGAACTACGTCACACAGAAAAAGAAACATCATAAGATATCACTAATTACACGGAATGTAAACTTGACTACACATGAACTGAATTACAAAACAGAACAGGGTCTCAAATTTAGAAATCCAACTACTGCTTGCTTATGGGGAAAGGTGCCTTGGGGTGCTGCATAAAACCAGAGACTGAAATTAGCACAGATAACTTTCCATAAGCCAAATATGTAATAGACAAGACCTACTCCTTGCTCAACGAAATGGACTCAACACCACATATTCAACGCCTAGGAATATACCTGACTAGGAAGAATCTTAAAACCCATGGATATATATGTCTCCGTAAGAGAATCAAGCGTGTGTACAGCGGCCGAAACGCAGCAGTGAAAATCCGATAAATCCCATTATCAAAATAAATTTCGAAACAAAACACAAAGACAGTGAAATAGAGAGCAATTCTTAAATAATTCACTCAGGGAATGTGATGCAACCGGGATTGACCACATCTACACCCAGAGCTGGTTGACACATAAGGCTGGACACTTCAGGCTGATAGCATTGGTGAGTTTCGGTGAGCAAATGCAGACCCTTTGAAGTCATACTGCATGGTATCTATTCCATGGGTCCCAACCCTTCAGGTTCAAGGGATTCTTCCTCCAGCTAAAACATGCATGGGAAACCCACAGTATGGTCCACCGTGTGATTGGGAAACGATTTACAATGCATCTCAGTTTTCGTATCCTGGTCCTCGGGTTCACCATTCCAGATGCTTTACTAACACTCTCCCCGCTTGGAGAGTCAGTGCCTTTAACCTCCACTTTGGCACAGCTTGCAATTTCTGTGCAAGATGAACAGGAATAGGGAGAACCAATGAGAGACTAGCTGTAGGTGTCTGCACGGGCAAATGTAACGCTCATTTCCCACCAGGAAGAGGAATTAACCAAAGGCTCAGCATGCCCTGCTAGAAACAGATTAGGGCCTGAAGCAATCCTGCGGTTTTGTGCCCAGCTCACAAGAAAGCGAGTTGAAGAAAGGAGCTCAGGGGCACTGTAATTCACAAACCTGCAGAGTTATAAATGACAGCTATCCTCCAAAAATATATTGAAGTAAGCCTGCGAAGGGGACTTGAAAGCGGGGCAGAATTTCAGGAAAACGATTGCAGGGGGTAGACTGGAATTGCCCTGAAAGCATAGGAAAAGAGGCAGAACGTCGACAATGATGCACTTGGCCAAAAAGGGCGTATGCGTTTTTTCCTGAATGTATTCAGGAAAAAACGCATACGCCCTTTTTGGCCAACCAAGCAAGCCTGTAAAGGAAATCTGCACTACAATGAAGTCTCACTGCCCCCCGGGCAAAAGGGCCATCTGAAAAAAGTGTAAAATCCAGAAAGGTAGGACAGGATATGGAGAACAGGGAGCCTTGTTATGCTGATTGGCAGGATGTAAATTGCCAACAGCCACCCTGGAGAAGTGTATGGTGTTTCCTGAAACACGTAAGAAATAAAGCAACACAGCCTATGGCAATTGCACTTATGGTCCTATTCCTTAGGGAAATTAAAATCAAAAACAGAGAGCCACCCCAATGTTTGGGACGGCTGTGTTCCCAAGAAGCTCGTCTACAGTACCAGGTAAATATCCCAGAAAGCAAAAAATGGATAAAGAAGTTGTGGCAAGTACGTGCAATGCAGTATCACTCAGCAATGAAATCTGTGTCATCAGGCCCGTAGCGGCATAGTGAGTGGATGCAGGTACGGTGATTCTACGTGAACAACGTCACACAGAAAAAGAAACATCATAAGATATCACTAATGCACGGAATGTAAACTTGACTACACATGAACTGAATTACAAAACAGAACAGGGTCTCAAATTTAGAAATCCAACTACTGCTTGCTTATGGGGAAAGGTGCCTTGGGGTGCTGCATAAAACCAGAGACTGAAATTAGCACAGATAACTTTCCATAAGCCAAATATGTAATAGAAAAGACCTACTCCTTGCTCAACGAAATGGACTCAACACCACATATTCAACGCCTAGGAATATACCTGACTAGGAAGAATCTTAAAACCCATGGATATATATGTCTCCGTAAGAGAATCAAGCGTGTGTACAGCGGCCGAAACGCAGCAGTGAAAATCCGATAAATCCCATTATCAAAATAAATTTCGAAACAAAACACAAAGACAGTGAAATAGAGAGCAATTCTTAAATAATTCACTCAGGGAATGTGATGCAACCGGGATTGACCACATCTACACCCAGAGCTGGTTGACACATAAGGCTGGACACTTCAGGCTGATAGCATTGGTGAGTTTCGGTGAGCAAATGCAGACCCTTTGAAGTCATACTGCATGGTATCTATTCCATGGGTCCCAACCCTTCAGGTTCAAGGGATTCTTCCTCCAGCTAAAACATGCATGGGAAACCCACAGTATGGTCCACCGTGTGATTGGGAAACGATTTACAATGCATCTCAGTTTTCGTATCCTGGTCCTCGGGTTCACCATTCCAGATGCTTTACTAACACTCTCCCCGCTTGGAGAGTCAGTGCCTTTAACCTCCACTTTGGCACAGCTTGCAATTTCTGTGCAAGATGAACAGGAATAGGGAGAACCAATGAGAGACTAGCTGTAGGTGTCTGCACGGGCAAATGTAACGCTCATTTCCCACCAGGAAGAGGAATTAACCAAAGGCTCAGCATGCCCTGCTAGAAACAGATTAGGGCCTGAAGCAATCCTGCGGTTTTGTGCCCAGCTCACAAGAAAGCGAGTTGAAGAAAGGAGCTCAGGGGCACTGTAATTCACAAACCTGCAGAGTTATAAATGACAGCTATCCTCCAAAAATATATTGAAGTAAGCCTGCGAAGGGGACTTGAAAGCGGGGCAGAATTTCAGGAAAACGATTGCAGGGGGTAGACTGGAATTGCCCTGAAAGCATAGGAAAAGAGGCAGAACGTCGACAATGATGCACTTGGCCAAAAAGGGCGTATGCGTTTTTTCCTGAATGTATTCAGGAAAAAACGCATACGACCTTTTTGGCCAACCAAGCAAGCCTGTAAAGGAAATCTGCACTACAATGAAGTCTCACTGCCCCCCGGGCAAAAGGGCCATCTGAAAAAAGTGTAAAATCCAGAAAGGTAGGACAGGATATGGAGAACAGGGAGCCTTGTTATGCTGATTGGCAGGATGTAAATTGCCAACAGCCACCCTGGAGAAGTGTATGGTGTTTCCTGAAACACGTAAGAAATAAAGCAACACAGCCTATGGCAATTGCACTTATGGTCCTATTCCTTAGGGAAATTAAAATCAAAAACAGAGAGCCACCCCAATGTTTGGGACGGCTGTGTTCCCAAGAAGCTCGTCTACAGTACCAGGTAAATATCCCAGAAAGCAAAAAATGGATAAAGAAGTTGTGGCAAGTACGTGCAATGCAGTATCACTCAGCAATGAAATCTGTGTCATCAGGCCCGTAGCGGCATAGTGAGTGGATGCAGGTTCGGTGATTCTACGTGAACAACGTCACACAGAAAAAGAAACATCATAAGATATCACTAATGCACGGAATGTAAACTTGACTACACATGAACTGAATTACAAAACAGAACAGGGTCTCAAATTTAGAAAACCAACTAGTGCTTGCTTATGGGGAAAGGTGCCTTGGGGGGCTGCATAAAACCAGAGACTGAAATTAGCACAGATAACTTTCCATAAGCCAAATATGTAATAGACAAGACCTACTCCTTGCTCAACGAAATGGACTCAACACCACATATTCAACGCCTAGGAATATACCTGACTAGGAAGAATCTTAAAACCCATGGATATATATGTCTCCGTAAGAGAATCAAGCGTGTGTACAGCGGCCGAAACGCAGCAGTGAAAATCCGATAAATCCCATTATCAAAATAAATTTCGAAACAAAACACAAAGACAGTGAAATAGAGAGCAATTCTTAAATAATTCACTCAGGGAATGTGATGCAACCGGGATTGACCACATCTACACCCAGAGCTGGTTGACACATAAGGCTGGACACTTCAGGCTGATAGCATTGGTGAGTTTCGTTGAGCAAATGCAGACCCTTTGAAGTCATACTGCATGGTACCTATTCCATGGGTCCCAACTCTTCAGGTTCAAGGGATTCTTCCTCCAGCTAAAACATGCATGGGAAACCCACAGTATCGTCCACCGTGTGATTGGGAAACGATTTACAATGCATCTCAGTTTTCGTATCCTGGTCCTCGGGTTCACCATTCCAGATGCTTTACTAACACTCTCCCTGCTTGGAGAGTCAGTGCCTTTAACCTCCTGTTTGGCACAGCTTGCAATTTCTGTGCAAGATGTACAGGAATAGGGAGAACCAATGAGAGACTAGCTGTAGGTGTCTGCACGGGCAAATGTAACGCTCATTTCCCACAAGGATGAGGAATTAACCAAAGGCTCAGCATGCCCTGCCAGAAACAGATTAGGGCCTGAAGCAATCCTACGGTTTTGTGCCCAGCTCACAAGAAAGCGAGTTGAAGAAAGGAGCTCAGGGGCACTGTAATTCACAAACCTGCAGAGTTATAAATGACAGCTATTTTCCAAAAGTATATTGAAGTAAGCCTGCGTAGGGGACTTGAAAGCGGGGCAGAATTTCAGGAAAACGATTGCAGGGGGTAGACTGGAATTGCCCTGAAAGCATAGGAAAAGAGGCACAACGTCGACAATGATGCACTTGGCCAAAAAGGGCGTATGCGTTTTTTCCTGAATATATTCAGGAAAAAACGCATACGCCCTTTTTGGCCAACCAAGCAAGCCTGTAAAGGAAATCTGCACTACAATGAAGTCTCACTGCCCCCCGGGCATGAGGGCCATCTGAAAAAAGTGTAAAATCCAGAAAGGTAGGACAGGATATGGAGAACAGGGAGCCTTGTTATGCTGATTGGCAGGATGTAAATTGCCAACAGCCACCCTGGAGAAGTGTATGGTGTTTCCTGAAACACGTAAGAAATAAAGCAACACAGCCTATGGCAATTGCACTTATGGCCCTATTCCTTAGGGAAATTAAAATCAAAAACAGAGAGCCACCTCAAAGTTTGGGACGGCTTTGTTCCCAAGAAGCTCGTCTACAGTACCAGGTAAATATCCCAGAAAGCAAAAAATGGATAAAGTTGTGGCACGTACGTGCAATGCAATATCACTCAGCAATGAAATGGGTGTCATCAGGCCCGTAGCGGCATAGTGAGTGGATGAAGGTACGGTGATTCTACGTGAACTACGTCACACAGAAAAAGAAACATCATAAGATATCACTAATACACGGAATGTAAACTTGACTACACATGAACTGAATTACAAAACAGAACAGGGTCTCAAATTTAGAAAACCAACTACTGCTTGCTTATGGGGAAAGGTGCCTTGGGGTGCTGCATAAAACCAGAGACTGAAATTAGCACAGATAACATTCCATAAGCCAAATATGTAATAGACAAGACCTACTCCTTGCTCAACGAAATGGACTCAACACCACATATTCAATGCCTACGAATATACCTGACTAGGAAGAATCTTAAAACCCATGGATATATATGTCTCCATAAGAGAATCAAGCGTGTGTACAGTGGCCGAAACGCAGCAGTGAAAATCCGATAAATCCCATTATCAAAATAAATTTCGAAAACAAAACACAAAGACAGTGAAATCGAGAGCAATTCTTAACTAATTCACTCAGGGCATGTGATGCAACCAGGATTGACCACATCTACACCCAGAGCTGGTTGAGACATAAGGCTGGACACTTCAGGCTGATAGCATTGGTGAGTTTCGGTGAGCAAATGCAGACCCTTTGAAGTCATACTGCATGGTACCCATTCCATGGGTCCCAACTCTCCACGTTCAAGGCATTCTTCCTCCACCTAAAACATGCATGGGAAACCCAGAGTATCGTCCACCGTGTGATTGGGAAACGATTTAAAATGCACCTCAGTTTTCGTATCCTGGTCCTCGGGTTCACCATTCCAGATGCTTTACTAACACTCTCCCTGCTTGGAGAGTCAGTGCCTTTAACCTCCTGTTTGGCACAGCTTACAAATTCTGTGCAAGATGAACAGGAATAGGGAGAACCAATGACAGACTACCTATAGGTGTCTGCACGGGCAAATGTAACGCTCATTTCCCACCAGGAAGAGGAATTAAACAAAGGCTCAGTGTGCCCTGCTGGAAACAGATTAGGGCCTGAAGCAATCCTGCGGTTTTGTGCCCAGCTCACAAGAAAGCGAGTTGAAGAAAGGAGCTCAGGGGCACTGTACTTCACAAACCTGCAGAGTTATAAATGACAGCTATCCTCCAAAAATATATTGAAGTAAACCTGCGAAGGGGACTTGAAAGCGGAGCTGAATTTCAGGAAAACGATTGCAGGGGGTAGACTGGAATTGCCCTGAAAGCATAGGAAAATAGGCACAACGTCGACAATGATGCACTTGGCCAAAAAGGGCGTATGCGTTTTTTCCTGAATATATTCAGGAAAAAACGCATACGCCCTTTATGGCCAACCAAGCAAGCCTGTAAAGGAAATCTGCACTACAATGAAATCTCACTGCCCCCCCAGGCAAAAGGGCCATCTGAAAAAAGTGTAAAATCCAGAAAGGTAGGACAGGATATGGAGAACAGGGAGCCTTGTTATGCTGATTGGCAGGATGTAAATTGCCAGCAGCCACCCTGGAGAAGTGTATGGTGTTTCTTGAAACACGTAAGAAACAAAGGAACACAGCCTATGGCACTTCCACTTATGGTCCTATAGCTTACGGAAATTAAAATCAAAAACAGACAGCCACCCCAATATTTGGGACGGCTGTGTTCACAAGAAGCTCGTCTACAGTATCAGGTAAATATCCCAGAAAGCAAAAAATGGATAAAGAAGTTGTGGCACGTACGTGCAATGCAATATCACTCAGCAATGAAATCTGTGTCATCAGGCCCGTAGCGGCATAGTAAGTGGATGCAGGTACGGTGATTCTACGTGAACTACGTCACACAGAAAAAGAAACATCATAAGATATCACTAATACACGGAATGTAAACTTGACTACACATGAACTGAATTACAAAACAGAACAGGGTCTCAAATTTAGAAAACCAACTAGTGCTTGCTTATGGGGAAAGGTGCGTTGGGGTGCTGCATAAAACCAGAGACTGAAATTAGCACAGATAACATTCCATAAGCCAAATATGTAATAGACAAGACCTACTCCTTGCTCAACGAAATGGACCCAACACCACATATTCAACGCCTAGGAATATACCTGACTAGGAAGAATCTTAAAACCCATGGATATATATGTCTCCGTAAGAGAATCAAGCGTGTGTACAGCGGCCGAAACGCAGCAGTGAAAATCCGATAAATCCCATTATCAAAATAAATTTCGAAAACAAAACACAAAGACAGTGAAATAGAGAGCAATTCTTAAATAATTCACTCAGGGCATGTGATGCAACCGGGATTGACCACATCTACACCCAGAGCTGGTTGAGACATAAGGCTGGACACTTCAGGCTGATAGCATTGGTGAGTTTCGGTGAGCAAATGCAGACCCTTTGAAGTCATACTGCATGGTACCCATTCCATGGGTCCCAACTCTCCAGGTTCAAGGGATTCTTCCTCCAGCTAAAACATGCATGGGAAACCCAGAGTATCGTCCACCATGTGATTGGGAAATGATTTAAAATGCATCTCAGTTTTCGTTTCCTGGTCCTCGGGTTCACCATTCCAGATGCTTTACTAACACTCTCCCCGCTTGGAGAGTCAGTGCCTTTAACCTCCTGTTTCGCACAGCTTGCAATTTCTGTGCAAGATGAACAGGAATAGGGAGAACCAATGAGAGACTAGCTGTAGGTGTCTGCACGGGCAAATGTAACGCTCATTGCCCACCAGGAAGAGGAATTAAACAAAGGCTCAGTGTGCCCTGCTGGAAACAGATTAGGGCCTGAAGCACTCCTGCGGTTTTGTGCCCAGCTCACAAGAAAGCGAGTTGAAGAAAGGAGCTCAGGGTCACTGTAGTTCACAAACATGCAGAGTTATAAATGACAGCTATCCTCCAAAAATATATTGAAGTAAGCCTGCGAAGGGGACTTGAAAGCGGGGCTGAATTTCAGGAAAACGATTGCAGGGGGTAGACTGGAATTGCCCTGAAAGCATAGGAAAAGAGGCACAACGTCGACAATGATGCACTTGGCCAAAAAGGGCATATGCGTTTTTTCCTGAATATATTCAGGAAAAAACGCATACGCCCTTTTTGGCCAACCAAGCAAGCCTGTAATGGAAATCTGCACTACAATGAAATCTCACTGCCCCCCCGGGCAAAAGGGCCATCTGAAAAAAGTGTAAAATCCAGAAAGGTAGGACAGGATATGGCGAACAGGGAGCCTTGTTATGCTGATTGGCAGGATGTAAATTGCCAGCAGCCACCCTGGAGAAGTGTATGGTGTTTCCTGAAACACGTAAGAAACAAAGTAACACAGCCTATGGCACTTCCACTTATGGTCCTATAGTTTACGGAAATTAAAATCAAAAACAGACAGCCACCCCAATATTTGGGACGGCTGTGTTCACAAGTAGCTCGTCTACAGTATCAGGTAAATATCCCAGAAAGCAAAAAATGGATAAAGAAGTTGTGGCACGTACGTGCAATGCAATATCACTCAGCAATGAAATCTGTGTCATCAGGCCCGTAGCGGCATAGTAAGTGGATGCAGGTACGGTGATTCTACGTGAACTACGCCACACAGAAAAAGAAACATCATAAGATATCACTAATACACGGAATGTAAACTTGACTACACATGAACTGAATTACAAAACAGAACAGGGTCTCAAATTTAGAAAACCAACTAGTGCTTGCTTATGGGGAAAGGTGCGTTGGGGTGCTGCATAAAACCAGAGACTGAAATTAACACAGATAACATTCCATAAGCCAAATATGTAATAGACAAGACCTACTCCTTGCTCAACGAAATGGACTCAACACCACATATTCAACGCCTAGGAATATACCTGACTAGGAAGAATCTTAAAACCCATGGATATATATGTCTCCGTAAGAGAATCAAGCGTGTGTACAGCGGCGGAAATGCAGCAGTGAAAATCCGATAAATCCCATTATCAAAATAAATTTCGAAAACAAAACACAAAGACAGTGAAATAGAGAGCAATTCTTAAATAATTCACTCAGGGCATGTGATGCAACCGGGATTGACCACATCTACACCCAGAGCTGGTTGAGACATAAGGCTGGACACTTCAGGCTGATAGCACTGGTGAGTTTCAGTGAGCAAATGCAGACCCTTTGAAGTCATACTGCATGGTACCCATTCCATGGGTCCCAACTCTCCAGGTTCAAGGCATTCTTCCTCCAGCTAAAACATGCATGGGAAACCCAGAGTATCGTCCACCGTGTGATTGGGAAACGATTTAAAATGCATCTCAGTTTTCGTATCCTGGTCCTCGGGTTCACCATTCCAGATGCTTTACTAACACTCTCCCCGCTTGGAGAGTCAGTGCCTTTAACCTCCTGTTTGGCACAGCTTGCCATTTCTGTGCAAGATGAACAGGAATAGGGAGAACCAATGAGAGACTAGCTGTAGGTGTCTGCACGGGCAAATGTAATGCTCATTGCCCACCAGGAAGAGGAATTAAACAAAGGCTCAGTGTGCCCTGCTGGAAACAGATTAGGGCCTGAAGCAATCCTGCGGTTTTGTGCCCAGCTCACAAGAAAGCGAGTTGAAGAAAGGAGCTCAGGGGCACTGTAGTTCACAAACATGCAGAGTTATAAATGACAGCTATCCTCCAAAAATATATTGAAGTAAGCCTGCGAAGGGGACTTGAAAGCGGGGCAGAATTTCAGGAAAACGATTGCAGGGGGTAGACTGGAATTGCCCTGAAAGCATAGGAAAAGAGGCACAACGTCGACAATGATGCACTTGGCCAAAAAGGGCGTATGCGTTTTTTCCTGAATATATTCAGGAAAAAACGCATACGCCCTTTTTGGCCAACCAAGCAAGCCTGTAAAGGAAATCTGCACTACAATGAAATCTCACTGCCCCCCCGGGCAAAAGGGCCATCTGAAAAAAGTGTAAAATCTAGAAAGTTAGGACAGATATGGAGAACAGGGAGCCTTGTTATGCTGATTGGCAGGATGTAAATTGCCAGCAGCCACCCTGGAGAAGTGTATGGTGTTTCCTGAAACACGTAAGAAACAAAGCAACACAGCCTATGGCACTTCCACTTATGGTCCTATAGCTTACGGAAATTAAAATCAAAAACAGACAGCCACCCCAATATTTGGGACGGCTGTGTTCACAAGAAGCTCGTCTACAGTATCAGGTAAATATCCCAGAAAGCAAAAAATGGATAAAGAAGTTGTGGCACGTACGTGCAATGCAATATCACTCAGCAATGAAATCTGTGTCATCAGGCCCGTAGCGGCATAGTGAGTGGATGCACGTACGGTGATTCTACGTGAACTACGTCACACAGAAAAAGAAACATCATAAGATATCACTAATACACTGAATGTAAACTTGACTACACATGAACTGAATTACAAAACAGAACAGGGTCTCAAATTTAGAAAACCAACTAGTGCTTGCTTATGGGGAAAGGTGCGTTGGGGTGCTGCATAAAACCAGAGACTGAAATTAGCACAGATAACTTTCCATAAGCCAAATATTTAATAGACAAGACCAACTCCTTGCTCAACGAAATGGACTCAACACCACATATTCAACGCCTAGGAATATACCTGACTAGGAAGAATCTTAAAACCCATGGATATATATGTCTCCGTAAGAGAATCAAGCGTGTGTACAGCGGCGGAAATGCAGCAGTGAAAATCCGATAAATCCCATTATCAAAATAAATTTCGAAAACAAAACACAAAGACAGTGAAATAGAGAGCAATTCTTAAATAATTCACTCAGGGCATGTGATGCAACCGGGATTGACCACATCTACACCCAGAGCTGGTTGAGACATAAGGCTGGACACTTCAGGCTGATAGCACTGGTGAGTTTCGGTGAACAAATGCAGACCCTTTGAAGTCATACTGCATGGTACCCATTCCATGGGTCCCAACGCTCCAGGTTCAAGGCATTCTTCCTCTAGCTAAAACATGCATGGGAAACCCAGAGTATTGTCCACCGTGTGATTGGGAAACGATTTAAAATGCATCTCAGTTTTCGTATCCTGGTCCTCGGGTTCACCATTCCAGATGCTTTACTAACACTCTCCCCGCTTGGAGAGTCAGTGCCTTTAACCTCCTGTTTGGCACAGCTTGCCATTTCTGTGCAAGATGAACAGGAATAGGGAGAACCAATGAGAGACTAGCTGTAGGTGTCTGCACGGGCAAATGTAACGCTCATTGCCCACCAGGAAGAGGAATTAAACAAAGGCTCAGTGTGCCCTGCTGGAAACAGATTAGGGCCTGAAGCAATCCTGCGGTTTTGTGCCCAGGTCACAAGAAAGCGAGTTGAAGAAAGGAGCTCAGGGGCACTGTACTTCACAAACCTGCAGAGCTTTAAATGACAGCTATCCTCCAAAAATATATTGAAGTAAGCCTGCGAAGGGGACTTGAAAGCGGGGCAGAATTTCAGGAAAACGATTGCAGGGGGTAGACTGGAATTGCCCTGAAAGCATAGGAAAAGAGGCACAACGTCGACAATGATGCACTTGGCCAAAAAGGGCGTATGCGTTTTTTCCTGAATATATTCAGGAAAAAACGCATACGCACTTTTTGGCCAACCAAGCAAGCCTGTAAAGGAAATCTGCACTACAATGAAATCTCACTGCCCCCCCGGGCAAAAGGGCCATCTGAAAAAAGTGTAAAATCCAGAAAGGTAGGACAGGATATGGAGAACAGGGAGCCTTGTTATGCTGATTGGCAGGATGTAAATTGCCAGCAGCCACCCTGGAGAAGTGTATGGTGTTTCCTGAAACACGTAAGAAACAAATCAACTCAGCCTATGGCACTTCCACTTATGGTCCTATAGCTTACGGAAATTAAAATCAAAAACAGACAGCCACCCCAATATTTGGGACGGCTGTGTTCACAAGAAGCTCGTCTACAGTATCAGGTAAATATCCCAGAAAGCAAAAAATGGATAAAGAAGTTGTGGCACGTACGTGCAATGCAATATCACTCAGCAATGAAATCTGTGTCATCAGGCCCGTAGCGGCATAGTAAGTGGATGCAGGTACGGTGATTCTACGTGAACTACGTCACACAGAAAAAGAAACATCATAAGATATCACTAATACACGGAATGTAAACTTGACTACACATGAACTGAATTACAAAACAGAACAGTGTCTCAAATTTAGATACCAACTAGTGCTTGCTTATGGGGAAAGGTGCCTTGGGGTGCTGCATAAAACCAGAGACTGAAATTAGCACAGATAACATTCCATAAGCCAAATATGTAATAGACAAGACCTACTCCTTGCTCAACGAAATGGACTCAACACCACATATTCAACGCCTAGGAATATACCTGACTAGGAAGAATCTTAAAACCCATGGATATATATGTCTCCGTAAGAGAATCAAGCATGTGTACAGCGGCGGAAATGCAGCAGTGAAAATCCGATAAATCCCATTATCAAAATAAATTTCGAAAACAAAACACAAAGACAGTGAAATAGAGAGCAATTCTTAAATAATTCACTCAGGGCATGTGATGCAACCGGGATTGACCACATCTACACCCAGAGCTGGTTGAGACATAAGGCTGGACACTTCTGGCTGATAGCACTGGTGAGTTTCGGTGAGCAAATGCAGACCCTTTGAAGTCATACTGCATGGTACCCATTCCATAGGTCCCAACTCTCCAGGTTCAAGGCATTCTTCCTCCAGCTAAAACATACATAGGAAACCCACAGTATGGTCCACCGTGTGATTGGGAAACGATTTAAAATGCATCTCAGTTTTCGTATCCTGGTCCTCGGGTTCACCATTCCAGATGCTTTACTAACACTCTCCCCGCTTGGAGAGTCAGTGCCTTTAACCTCCTGTTTGGCACAGCTTGCAATTTCTGTGCAAGATGAACAGGAATAGGGAGAACCAATGAGAGACTAGCTGTAGGTGTCTGCACGGGCAAATGTAATGCTCATTGCCGACAAGGAAGAGGAATTAAACAAAGGCTCAGCGTGCCCTGCTGAAAACAGATTAGGGCCTGAAGCAATCCTGCGGTTTTGTGCCCAGCTCACAAGAAAGCGAGTTGAAGAAAGGAGCTCAGGGGCACTGTACTTCACAAACCTGCAGAGTTATAAATGACAGCTATCCTCCAAAAATATATTGAACTAAGCCTGCGAAGGGGACTTGAAAGCGGGGCAGAATTTCAGGAAAACGATTGCAGGGGGTAGACTGGAATTGCCCTGAAAGCATAGGAAAAGAGGCACAACGTCGACAATGATGCACTTGGCCAAAAAGGGCGTATGCGTTTTTTCCTGAATATATTCAGGAAAAAACGCATACGCCCTTTTTGGCCAACCAAGCAAGCCTGTAAAGGAAATCCTCACTACAATGAAATCTCACTGCTCCCCCAGGCAAAAGGGCCATCTGAAAACAGTGTAAAATCCAGAAAGGTAGGACAGGATCTGGAGAACAGGGAGCCTTGTTATGCTGATTGGCAGGATGTAAATTGCCAGCAGCCACCCTGGAGAAGTGTACGGTGTTTCCTGAAACACGTAAGAAACAAAGCAACACAGCCTATGGCACTTCCACTTATGGTCTTATAGCTTACGGAAATTAAAATCAAAAACAGACAGCCACCCCACTATTTGGGACAGCTGTGTTCACAAGAAGCTCGTCTACAGTATCAGGTAAATATCCCAGAAAGCAAAAAATGGATAAAGAAGTTGTGGCACGTACGTACAATGCAATATCACTCAGCAATGAAATCTGTGTCATCAGGCCCGTAGCGGCATAGTGAGTGGATGCAGGTACAGTGGTTCTACGTGAACTACGTCACACAGAAAAAGAAACATCATAAGATATCACTAATACACGGAATGTAAACTTGAGTACACATGAAGTGAATTACAAAACAGAACAGGGTCTCAAATTTAGAAAACCAACTAGTGCTTGCTTATGGGGAAAGGTGCGTTGGGGTGCTGCATAAAACCAGAGACTGAAATTAGCACAGATAACATTCCATAAGCCAAATATGTAATAGACAAGACCTACTCCTTGCTCAACGAAATGGACTCAACACCACATATTCAACGCCTAGGAATATACCTGACTAGGAAGAATCTTAAAACCCATGGATATATATGTCTCCGTAAGAGAATCAAGCGTGTGTACAGCAGCCGAAACGTAGCAGTGAAAATCCGATAAATCCCATTATCAAAATAAATTTCGAAAACAAAACTCAAAGACAGTGAAATAGAGAGCAATTCTTAAATAATTCACTCAGGGCATGTGATGCAACCGTGATTGACCACATCTACACCCAGAGCTGGTTGAGACATAAGGCTGGACACTTCAGCCTGATAGCATTGGTGAGTTTCGGTGAGCAAATGCAGACCCTTTGAAGTCATACTGCATGGTACCCATTCCATGGGTCCCAACTCTCCAGATTCAAGGCATTCTTCCTCCAGCTAAAACATGCATGGGAAACCCAGAGTATCGTCCACCGTGTGATTGGGAAACGATTTAAAATGCATCTCAGTTTTCGTATCCTGGTCCTCGGGTTCACCATTCCAGATGCTTTACTAACACTCTCCCCGCTTGGAGAGTCAGTGCCTTTAACCTCCTGTTTGGCACAGCTTGCAATTTCTGTGCAAGATGAACAGGAATAGGGAGAACCAATGAGAGACTAGCTGTAGGTGTCAGCACGGGCAAATGTAACGCTCATTGCCCACCAGGAAGAGGAATTAAACAAAGGCTCAGCGTGCCCTGCTGAAAACAGATTAGGGCCTGAAGCAATCCTTTGGTTTTGTGTCCAGCTCACAAGAAAGCGAGTTGAAGAAAGGAGCTCAGGGGCACTGTACTTCACAAACCTGCAGAGTTATAAATGACAGCTATCCTCCAAAAATATATTGAACTAAGCCTGCGAAGGGGACTTGAAAGCGGGGCAGAATTTCAGGAAAACGATTGCAGGGGGTAGACTGGAATTGCCCTGAAAGCATAGGAAAAGAGGCACAACGTCGACAATGATGCACTTGGCCAAAAAGGGCGTATGCGTTTTTTCCTGAATATATTCAGGAAAAAACGCATACGCCCTTTTTGGCCAACCAAGCAAGCCTGTAAAGGAAATCCTCACTACAATGAAATCTCACTGCTCCCCCAGGCAAAAGGGCCATCTGAAAAAAGTGTAAAATCCAGAAAGGTAGGACAGGATCTGGAGAACAGGGAGCCTTGTTATGCTGATTGGCAGGATGTAAATTGCCAGCAGCCACCCTGGAGAAGTGTACGGTGTTTCCTGAAACACGTAAGAAACAAAGCAACACAGCCTATGGCACTTCCACTTATGGTCTTATAGCTTACGGAAATTAAAATCAAAAACAGACAGCCACCCCACTATTTGGGACAGCTGTGTTCACAAGAAGCTCGTCTACAGTATCAGGTAAATATCCCAGAAAGCAAAAAATGGATAAAGAAGTTGTGGCACGTACGTACAATGCAATATCACTCAGCAATGAAATCTGTGTCATCAGGCCCGTAGCGGCATAGTGAGTGGATGCAGGTACAGTGGTTCTACGTGAACTACGTCACACAGAAAAAGAAACATCATAAGATATCACTAATACACGGAATGTAAACTTGAGTACACATGAAGTGAATTACAAAACAGAACAGGGTCTCAAATTTAGAAAACCAACTAGTGCTTGCTTATGGGGAAAGGTGCGTTGGGGTGCTGCATAAAACCAGAGACTGAAATTAGCACAGATAACATTCGATAAGCCAAATATGTAATAGACAAGACCTACTCCTTGCTCAACGAAATGGACTCAACACCACATATTCAACGCCTAGGAATATACCTGACTAGGAAGAATCTTAAAACCCATGGATATATATGTCTCCGTAAGAGAATCAAGCGTGTGTACAGCAGCCGAAACGTAGCAGTGAAAATCCGATAAATCCCATTATGAAAATAAATTTCGAAAACAAAACTCAAAGACAGTGAAATAGAGAGCAATTCTTAAATAATTCACTCAGGGCATGTGATGCAACCGTGATTGACCACATCTACACCCAGAGCTGGTTGAGACATAAGGCTGGACACTTCAGCCTGATAGCATTGGTGAGTTTCGGTGAGCAAATGCAGACCCTTTGAAGTCATACTGCATGGTACCCATTCCATGGGTCCCAACTCTCCAGATTCAAGGCATTCTTCCTCCAGCTAAAACATGCATGGGAAACCCAGAGTATCGTCCACCGTGTGATTGGGAAACGATTTAAAATGCATCTCAGTTTTCGTATCCTGGTCCTCGGGTTCACCATTCCAGATGCTTTACTAACACTCTCCCCGCTTGGAGAGTCAGTGCCTTTAACCTCCTGTTTGGCACAGCTTGCAATTTCTGTGCAAGATGAACAGGAATAGGGAGAACCAATGAGAGACTAGCTGTAGGTGTCAGCACGGGCAAATGTAACGCTCATTGCCCACCAGGAAGAGGAATTAAACAAAGGCTCAGCGTGCCCTGCTGAAAACAGATTAGGGCCTGAAGCAATCCTTTGGTTTTGTGTCCAGCTCACAAGAAAGCGAGTTGAAGAAAGGAGCTCAGGGGCACTGTAATTCACAAACCTGCAGAGCTATAAATGACAGCTCTCCTCCAAAAATATATTGAAGTAAGCCTGCGAAGGGGACTTGAACGCGGGGCAGAATTTCAGGATAACGATTGCAGGGGGTAGACTGGAATTGCCCTGAAAGCATAGGAAAAGAGGCAGAACATCGACAATGATGCACTTGGCCAAAAAGGGCGTATCCGTTTTTTCCTGAATATATTCAGGAAAAAACGCATACGCCCTTTTTGGCCAACCAAGCAAGCCTGTAAAGGAAATCTGCACTACAATGAAGTCTCACTGCCCCCCGGGCAAAAGGGCCATCTGAGAAAAGTGTAAAATCCAGAAAGGTAGGACAGGATATGGAGAACAGGGAGCCTTGTTATGCTGATTGGCAGGATGTAAATTGCCAGCAGCCACCCTGGAGAAGTGTATGGTGTTTCCTGAAACACGTAAGAAACAAAGCAACACAGCCTATGGCACTTCCACTTATGGTCCTATAGCTTACGGAAATTAAAATAAAAAACAGACAGCAACCCCAATATTTGGGACGGCTGTGTTCACAAGAAGCTCGTCTACAGTATCAGGTAAATATCCCATTAAGCAAAAAATGGATAAAGAAGTTGTGGCACGTACGTACAATGCAATATGACTCAGCAATGAAATCTGTGTCATCAGGCCCGTAGCGGCATAGTGAGTGGATGCAGGTACGGTGATTCTACGTGAACTACGTCACACAGAAAAAGAAACATCATAAGATATCACTAATACATGGAATGTAAACTTGACTACACATGAACTGAATTACAAAACAGAACAGGGTGTCAAATTTAGAAAACCAACTAGTGCTTGCTTATGGGGAAAGGTGGCTTGGGGTGCTGCATAAAACCAGAGGCTGAAATTAGCACAGATAACTTTCCATAAGCCAAATATGTAATAGACAAACCTACTCCTTGCACAACGAAATGAACCCAACACCACATATTCAACGCCTAGGAATATACCTGACTAGGAAGAATCTTAAAACCCATGGATATATATGTCTCCGTAAGAGAATCAAGCGTGTGTACAGAGGCCGAAACGCAGCAGTGAAAATCCGATAAATCCCATTATGAAAATAAATTTCGAAAACAAAACACAAAGACAGTGAAATAGAGAGCAATTCTTAAATAATTCACTCAGGGCATGTGATGCAACCAGGATTGTCCACATCTACACCCAGAGCTGGTTGAGATATAAGGCTGGACACTTCAGGCTGATAGCATTGGTGAGTCTCGGTGAGCAAATGCAGACCCTTTGAAGTCATACTGCATGGTACCCATTCCATGGGTCCCAACTCTCCAGGTTCAAGGCATTCTTCCTCCAGCTAAAACATGCATGGGAAACCCAGAGTATCGTCCACCGTGTGATTGGGAAACGATTTAAAATGCATCCCAGCTTTCGTATCCTGGTCCTCGGGTTTAATATTCCAGATGCTTTACTAACACTCTCCCCACTTGGAGAGTCAGTGCCTTTAACCTCCTGTTTGGCACAGCTTGCAATTTCTGTGCAAGATGAACAGGAATAGGGAGAACCAATGAGAGACTAGCTGTAGGTGTCTGCACGGGCAAATGTAACGCTCATTGCCCACCAGGAAGAGGAATTAACCAAAGGCTCAACGTGCCCTGAGGGAAACAGATTAGGGCCTGAAGCAATGCTGCGGTTTTGTGCCCAGCTCACAATAAAGCGAGTTGAAGAAAGGAGCTCAGGGGCACTGTAATTCACAAACCTGCAGCGTTATAAATGACAGCTATCCTCCAAAAATATATTGAAGTAAGCCTGCGAAGGGGACTTGAAAGCGGGGCAGAATTTCAGGAAAACGATTGCAGGGGGTAGACTGGAATTGCCCTGAAAGCATAGGAAAAGAGGCAGAACGTCGACAATGATGCACTTGGCCAAAAAGGGCGTATGCGTTTTTTCCTGAATATATTCAGGAAAAAACGCATACGCCCTTTTTGGCCAACCAAGCAAGCCTGTAAAGGAAATCTGCACTACAATGAAATCTCACTGCCCCCCCGGGCAAAAGGGCCATCTGAAAAAAGTGTAAAATCCAGAAAGGTAGGACAGGATCTGGAGAACAGGGAGCCTTGTTATGCTGATTGGCAGGATGTAAATTGCCAGCAGCCACCCTGGAGAAGTGTATGGTGTTTCCTGAAACACGTAAGAAACAAAGCAACACAGCCTATGGCACTTCCACTTATGGTCCTATAGCTTACAGAAATTAAAATCAAAAACAGACAGCCACCCCAATATTTGGGACGGCTGTGTTCACAAGAAGCTCGTCTACAGTATCAGGTAAATATCTCAGAAAGCAAAAAATGGATAAAGAAGTTGTGGCACGTACGTACAATGCAATATCACTCAGCAATGAAATCTGTGTCATCAGGCCCGTAGCGGCATAGTGAGTGGATGCAGGTACGGTGATTCTACGTGAACTACGTCACACAGAAAAAGAAACATCATAAGATATCACTAATACACGGAATGTAAACTTGACTACACATGAACTGAATTACAAAACAGAGCAGGGTCTCAAATTTAGAAAACCGACTAGTGCTTGCTTATGGAGAAAGGTGCCTTGGGGTGCTGCATAAAACCAGAGACTGAAATTAGCACAGATAACTTTCCATAAGCCAAATATGTAATAGACAAGACCTACTCCTTGCTCAACGAAATGGACCCAACAGCACATATTCAACGCCTAGGAATATACCTGACTAGGAAGAATCTTAAAACCTATGGATATATATGTCTCCGTAAGAGAATCAAGCGTGTGTACAGCGGCCGAAACGCAGCAGTGAAAATCCGATAAATCCCATTATCAAAATAAATTTCGAAAACAAAACAAAAAGACAGTGAAATAGAGAGCAATTCTTAAATAATTCACTCAGGGCATGTGATGCAACCGGGATTGACCACATCTACACCCAGAGCTGGTTGAGACATAAGGCTGGACACTTCAGGCTGATAGCACTGGTGAGTTTCGGTGAGCAAATGCAGACCCTTTGAAGTCATACTGCATGGTACCCATTCCATGGGTCCCAACTCTCCAGGTTCAAGGCATTCTTCCTCCAGCTAAAACATGCATGGGAAACCCAGAGTATCGTCCACCGTGTGATTGGGAAATGATTTAAAATGCATCTCAGTTTTCGTATCCTGGTCCTCGGGTTCACCATTCCAGATGCTTTACTAACACTCTCCCCGCTTGGAGAGTCAGTGCCTTTAACCTCCTGTTTGGCACAGCTTGCAATTTCTGTGCAAGATGAACAGGAATAGGGAGAACCAATGAGAGACTAGCTGTAGGTGTCTGCACGGGCAAATGTAACGCTCATTGCCCACCAGGAAGAGGAATTAAACAAAGGCTCAGCGTGCCCTGCTGAAAACAGATTAGGGCCTGAAGCAATCCTGCGGTTTTGTGCCCAGCTCACAAGAAAGCGAGTTGAAGAAAGGAGCTCAGGGGCACTGTAATTCACAAACCTGCAGAGTTATAAATGACAGCTATCCTCCAAAAATATTTTGAAGTAAGCCTGCGAAGGGGACTTGAAAGCGGGGCAGAATTTCAGGAAAACGATTGCAGGGGGTAGACTGGAATTGCCCTGAAAGCATAGGAAAAGAGGCACAAAGTCGACAATGATGCAGGTGGCCAAAAAGTGCGTATGCGTTTTTTCCTGAATATATTCAGGAAAAAACGCATACGCCCTTTTTGGCCAACCAAGCAAGCCTGTAAAGGAAATCTGCACTACAATGAAGTCTCACTGCCCCCCGGGCAAAAGGGCCATCTGAAAAAAGTGTAAAATCCAGAAAGGTAGGACAGGATATGGAGAACAGGGAGCCTTGTTATGCTGATTGGCAGGATGTAAATTCCCGGCAGCCACCCTGGAGAAGTGTATGGTTTTTCCTGAAACACGTAAGAAACAAAGCAACACAGGCTATGGCACTTCCACTTATGGTCCTATAGCTTACGGAAATTAAAATCAAAAACAGACAGCCACCCCAATATTTGGGACGGCTGTGTTCACAAGAAGCTCGTCTACAGTATCAGGTAAATATCCCAGAAAGCAAAAAATGGATAAAGAAGTTGTGGCACGTACGTACAATGCAATATCACTCAGCAATGAAATCTGTGTCATCAGGCCCGTAGCGGCATAGTGAGTGGATGCAGGTACGGTGATTCTACGTGAACTACGTCACACAGAAAAAGAAACTTCATAAGATATCACTAATTCACGGAATGTAAACTTGACTACACATGAACTGAATTACAAAACAGAACAGGGTCTCAAATTTAGAAAACCAACTAGTGCTTGCTTATGGGGAAAGGAGCCTTGGGGTGCTGCATAAAACCAGAGACTGAAATTAGCACAGATAACTTTCCATAAGCCAAATATGTAATAGACAAGACCTACTCCTTGCTCAACGAAATGGACCCAACACCACATATTCAATGTCTAGTAATATACCTGACTAGGAAGAATCTTAAAACCCATGGATATATATGTCTCCGTAAGAGAATCAAGCGTGTGTACAGCGGCCGAAACTCAGCAGTGAAAATCCGATAAATCCCATTATCAAAATAAATTTCGAAAACAAAACACAAAGACAGTGTAATAGAGAGCAATTCTTAAATATTTCACTCAGGGCATGTGATGCAACCGGGATTTACCACATCTACACCCAGAGCTGGTTGAGACATAAGGCTGGACACTTCAGGCTGATAGCATTGGTGAGTTTCGGTGAGCAAATGCAGACCCTTTGAAGTCATACTGCATGGTACCCATTCCATGGGTCCCAACTCTCCAGGTTCAAGGGATTCGTCCTCCATCTAAAACATGCATGGGAAACCCAGAGTATCATCCACCGCGTGATTGGGAAACGATTTAAAATGCATCTCAGTTTTCGTATCCTGGTCCTCGGGTTCAACATTCCAGATGCTTTACTAACACTCTCCCCACTTGGAGAGTCAGTGCCTTTAACCTCCTCTTTGGCACAGCTTGCAATTTCTGTGCAAGATGAACAGGAATAGGGAGAACCAATGAGAGACTAGCCGTAGGTGTCTGCACGGGCAAATGTAATGCTCATTGCCCACCAGGACGAGGAATTAAACAAAGGCTCAGCGTGCCCTGCTGAAAACAGATTAGGGCCTGAAGCAATCCTGCGGTTTTGTGCCCAGCTCACAAGAAACCGAGTTGAAGAAAGGAGCTCAGGGGCACTGTAATTCACAAACCTGCAGAGTTATAAATGACAGCTATCCTCCAAAAATATATTGAAGTAAGCCTGGGAAGGGGACTTGAAAGCGGGGCAGAATTTCAGGAAAACGATTGCAGGGGTAGACTGGAATTGCCCTGAAAGCATAGGAAAAGAGGCAGAACGTCGACAATGATGCACTTGGCCAAAAAGGGCGTATGCGTTTTTTCCTGAATATATTCAGGAAAAAACGCATACGCCCTTTTTGGCCAACCAAGCAAGCCTGTAAAGGAAATCTGCACCACAACGAAGTCTCACTGCCCCCCGGGCAAAAGGGCCATCTGAAAAAAAGTGTAAAATCCAGAAAGGTAGGACAGGATATGGAGAACAGGGAGCCTTGTTATGCTGATTGGCAGGATGTAAATTGCCAGCAGCCACCCTGGAGAAGTGTATGGTGTTTCCTGAAACACGTAAGAAACAAAGCAACACAGCCTATGGCACTTCCACTTATGGTCCTATAGCTTACAGAAATTAAAATCAAAAACAGACAGCCACCCCAATATTTGGGACGGCTGTGTTCACAAGAAGCTCGTCTACAGTATCAGGTAAATATCCCAGAAAGCAAAAAATGGATAAAGAAGTTGTGGCACGTACGTACAATGCAATATCACTCAGCAATGAAATCTGTGTCATCAGGCCCGTAGCGGCATAGTGAGTGGATGCAGGTACGGTGTTTCTACGTGAACTACGTCACACAGAAAAAGAAACATCATAAGATATCACTAATACACGGAATGTAAACTTGACTACACATGAACTGAATTACAAAACAGAACAGGGTCTCAAATTTAGAAAACCAACTAGTGCTTGCTTATGGGGAAAGGTGCCTTGGGGTGCTGCATAAAACCAGAGACTGAAATTAGCACAGATAACTTTCCATAAGCCAAATATGTAATAGACAAGACCTACACCTTGTTCAGCGAAATGGACCCAACACCACATATTCAACGCCTAGGAATATACCTGACTAGGAAGAATCTTAAAACCCATGGATATATATGTCTCCGTAAGAGAATCAAGCGTGTGTACAGCGGCCGAAACGCAGCACTGAAAATCCGATAAATCCCATTATCAAAATAAATTTCGAAAACAAAACACAAAGACAGTGAAATAGAGAGCAATTCTTAAATAATTCACTCAGGGCATGTGATGCAACCGGGATTGACCACATCTACACCCAGAGCTGATTGAGACATAAGGCTGGACACTTCAGGCTGATAGCATTGGTGAGTTTCGGTGAGCAAATGCAGACCCTTTGAAGTCATACTTCATGGTACCCATTCCATGGGTCCCAACTCTCCAGGTTCAAGGCATTCTTCCTCCAGCTAAAACATGCATGGGAAACACAGAGTATCGTCCACTGTGTGATTGGGAAACGATTTAAAATACATCTCAGTTTTCGTATCCTGGTCCTCGGGTTCACCATTCCAGATGCTTTACTAACACTCTCCCCGCTTGGAGAGTCAGTGCCTTTAACCTCCTGTTTGGCACAGCTTGCCATTTCTGTGCAAGATGAACAGGAATAGGGAGAACCAATGAGAGACTAGCTGTAGGTGTCTGCACGGGCAAATGTAACGCTCATTGCCCACCAGGAAGAGGAATTAAACAAAGGCTCAGCATGCCCTGCCGGAAAAAGATTAGGGCCTGAAGCAATCCTGCGGTTTTGTGCCCAGCTCACAAGAAAGCGAGTTGAAGAAAGGAGCTCAGGGGCACTGTAATTCACAAACCTGCAGAGTTATAAATGACAGCTATCCTCTAAAAATATATTGAAGTAAGCCTGCGAAGGGGACTTGAAAGCGGGGCAGAATTTCAGGAAAACGATTGCAGGGGGTAGACTGGAATTGCCCTGAAAGCATAGGAAAAGAGGCAGAACGTTGACAATGATGCACTTGGCCAAAAAGGGCGTATGCGTTTTTTCCTGAATATATTCAGGAAAAAACGCATACGCCCTTTTTGGCCAACCAAGCAAGCCTGTAAAGCAAATCTGCACTACAATGAAGTCTCATTGCCCCCCGGGCAAAAGGGCCATCTGAAAAAAGTGTAAAATCCAGAAAGGTAGGACAGGATATGGAGAACAGGGAGCCTTGTTATGCTGATTGGCAGGATGTAAATTGCCAGCAGCCACCCTGGAGAATTGTATGGTGTTTCCTGAAACACGTAAGAAACAAAGCAACACAGCCTATGGCACTTCCACTTATGGTCCTATAGCTTACGGAAATTAAAATCAAAAACAGACAGCCACCCCAATATTTGGGACGGCTGTGTTCACAAGAAGCTCGTCTACAGTATCAGGTAAATATCCCAGAAAGCAAAAAATGGATAAAGAAGTTGTGGCACGTACGTACAATGCAATATCACTCAGCAATGAAATCTGTGTCATCAGGCCCGTAGCGGCATAGTGAGTGGATGCAGGTACGGTGATTCTACGTGAACTATGTCACACAGAAAAAGAAACATCATAAGATATCACTAATACACGGAATGTAAACTGGACTACACATGAACTGTATTACAAAACAGAACAGGCTCTCAAATTTAGAAAACCAACTAGTGCTTGCTAATGGGGAAAGGTGCCTTGGGGTGCTGCATAAAACCAGAGACTGAAATTAGCACAGATAACATTCCATAAGACAAATATGTAATAGACAAGACCTACTCCTTGCTCAACGAAATGGACTCAACACCACATATTCAACGCCTAGGAATATACCTGACTAGGAAGAATCTTAAAACCCATGGATATATATGTCTCCGTAAGAGAATCAAGCGTGTGTACAGCGGCCGATACGCAGCAGTGAAAATCCGATAAATCCCATTATCAAAATAAATTTCGAAAACAAAACAAAAAGACAGTGAAATAGAGAGCAATTCTTAAATAATTCACTCAGGGCATGTGATGCAACCGGGATTGACCACATCTACACCCAGAGCTGGTTGAGACATAAGGCTGGACACTTCAGGCTGATAGCATTGGTGAGTTTCGGTGAGCAAATGCAGACCCTTTGAAGTCATACTGCATGGTACCTATTCCATGGGTCCCAACTCTTCTGGTTCAAGGGATTCTTCCTCCAGCTAAAACATGCATGGGAAACCCACAGTATGGTCCACTGTGTGATTGGGAAACGATTTAAAATGCATCTCAGTTTTCGTATCCTGGTCCTCGGTTTCACCATTCCAGATGCTTTACTAACACTCTCCCTGCTTGGAGAGTCAGTGCCTTTAACCTCCTGTTTGGCACAGCTTGCAATTTCTGTGCAAGATGAACAGGAATAGGGAGAACCAATGAGAGACTAGCTGTAGGTGTCTGCACGGGCAAATGTAACGCTCATTTCCGACCAGGAAGAGGAATTAACCATAGGCTCAGTGTGCCCTGCCGGAAACAGATTAGGGCCTGAAGCAATCCTGCGGTTTTGTGCCCAGCTCACAAGAAAGCGAGTTGAAGAAAGGAGCTCAGGGGCACTGTAATTCACAAACCTGCGGAGTCATAAATGACAGCTATCCTCCAAAAATATATTGAAGTAAGCCTGCGAAGGGGACTTGAAAGCGGGGCAGAATTTCAGGAAAACGATTGCAGGCGGTAGACTGGAATTGCCCTGAAAGCATATGAAAAGAGGCAGAACTTTGACAATGATGCACTTGGCCAAAAGGGCGTATGAGTTTTTTCCTGAATATATTCAGGAAAAAACGCATACGCCCTTTTTGGCCAACCAAGCAAGCCTGTAAAGGAAATCTGCACTACAATGAAGTCTCACTGCCCCCCGGGCAAAAGGGCCATCTGAAAAAAGTGTAAAATCCAGAAAGGTAGGACAGGATATGGAGAACAGGGAGCCTTGTTATGCTGATTGGCAGGATGTAAATTGCCAGCAGCCACCCTGGAGAAGTGTATGGTGTTTCCTGAAACACGTAAGAAACAAAGCAACACAGCCTATGGCACTTCCACTTATGGTCCTATAGCTTACGGAAATTAAAATCTAAAACACACAGCCACCCCAATATTTGGGACGGCTGTGTTCACAAGAAGCTCGTCTACAGTATCAGGTAAATATCGCAGAAAGCAAAAAATGGATAAAGAAGTTGTGGCACGTACGTACAATGCAATATCACTCAGCAATGAAATCTGTGTCATCAGGCCCGTAGCGGCATAGTGAGTGGATGCAGGTACGGTGAGTCTACGTGAACTACGTCACACAGAAAAAGAAACATCATAAGATATCACTAATACACGGAATGTAAACTTGACTACACATGAACTGAATTACAAAACAGAACAGGGTCTCAAATTTAGAAAACCAACTAGTGCTTGCTTATGGGGAAAGGAGCCTTGGGGTGCTGCATAAAATCAGAGACTGAAATTAGCACAGATAACTTTCCATAAGCCAAATATGTAATAGACAAGACCTACTCCTTGCTCAACGAAATGGACCCAACACCACATATTCAATGCCTAGGAATATACCTGACTAGGAAGAATCTTAAAACCCATGGATATATATGTCTCCGTAAGAGAATCAAGCGTGTGTACAGCGGCCGAAACGCAGCAGTGAAAATCCGATAAATCCCATTATCAAAATAAATTTCGAAAACAAAACACAAAGACAGTGAAATAGAGAGCAATTCTTTAATAATTCACTCAGGACATGTGATGATACGGGGATTTACCACATCTACACCCAGAGCTGGTTGAGACATAAGGCTGGACACTTCAGGCTGATAGCATTGGTGAGTTACGGTGAGCAAATGCAGACCCTTTGAAGTCATACTGCATGGTACCCATTCCATGTGTCACAACTCTCCAGGTTCAAGGGATTCGTCCTCCATCTAAAACATGCATGGGAAACCCAGAGTATCGTCCACCGTGTGATTGGGAAATGATTTAAAATGCATCTCAGTTTTCGTATCCTGGTCCTCGGGTTCACCATTCCAGATGCTTTACTAACACACTCCCCGCTTGGAGAGTCAGTGCCTTTAACCTCCTGTTTGGCACAGCTTGCAATTTCTGTGCAAGATGAACAGGAATAGGGAGAACCAATGAGAGACTAGCCGTAGGTGTCTGCACGGGCAAATGTAATGCTCATTGCCCACCAGGAAGAGGAATTAATCAAAGGCTCAGCGTGCCCTGCTGAAAACAGATTAGGGCCTGAAGCAATACTGCGGTTTTGTGCCCAGCTCACAAGAAAGCGAGTTGAAGAAAGGAGCTCAGGTGCACTGTAATTCACAAACCTGCAGAGTTATAAATGACAGCTATCCTCCAAAAATATATTGAAGTAAGCCTGCGAAGGGGACTTGAAAGCGGGGCAGCATTTCACGAAAACGATTGCAGGGGGTAGACTGGAATTGCCCTGAAAGCATAGGAAAAGAGGCAGAACGTCGACAATGATGCACTTGGCTAAAAAGGGCGTATGCGTTTTTTCCTGAATATATTCAGGAAAAAACGCATACGCCCTTTTTGGCCAACCAAGCAAGCCTATAAAGGAAATCTGCACTACAATGAAGTCTCACTGCCCCCCGGGCAAAAGGGCCATCTGAAAAAAGTGTAAAATCCAGAAAGGTAGGACAGGATATGGAGAACAGGGAGCCTTGTTATGCTGATTGGCAGGATGTAAATTGCCAGCAGCCACCCTGGAGAAGTGTATGGTGTTTCCTGAAACACGTAAGAAACAAAGCAACACAGCCTATGGCACTTCCACTTATGGTCCTATAGCTTACGGAAATTAAAATCAAAAACAGACAGCCACCCCAATATTTGGGATGGCTGTGTTCACAAGAAGCTCGTCTACAATATCAGGTAAATATCCCAGAAGGCAAAAAATGGATAAAGAAGTTGTGGCACGTACGTGCAATGCAGTATCACTCAGCAATGAAATCTGTGTCATCAGGCCCATAGCGGCATAGTGAGAGGATGCAGATACGGTGATTCTACGTGAACTACGTCACACAGAAAAAGAAACATCATAAGATATCACTAATACACGGAATGTAAACTTGACTACACATGAACTGAATTACAAAACAGAACAGGGTCTCAAATTTAGAAAACCAACTAGTGCTTGCTTATGGGGAAAGGTGCCTTTGGGTTCTGCATAAAACCAGAGACTGAAATTAGCACAGATAACATTCCATAAGCCAAATATGTAATAGACAAGACCTACTCCTTGCTCAACGAAATGGACTCAACACCACATATTCAACGCCTAGGAATATACCTGACTAGGAAGAATCTTAAAACCCATGGATATATATGTCTCCGTAAGAGAATCAAGCGTGTGTACAGCGGTGGAAATGCAGCAGTGAAAATCCGATAAATCCCATTATCATAATAAATTTCGAAACAAAACACAAAGACAGTGAAATAGAGAGCAATTCTTAAATAATTCACTCAGGGAATGTGATGCAACCGGGATTGACCCCATCTACACCCAGAGCTGGTTGACACATAAGGCTGGACACTTCAGGCTGATAGCATTGGTGAGTATCGGTGAGCAAATGCAGACCCTTTGAAGTCATACTGCATGGTACCTATTCCATGGGTCCCAACTCTTCAGGTTCAAGGGATTCTTCCTCCAGCTAAAACATGCATGGGTAACCCAGAGTATCGTCCACCGTGTGATTGGGAAACGATTTCAAATGCACCTCAGTTTTCGTATCCTGGTCCTCGGGTTCACCATTCCAGATGCTTTACTAACATTCTCCCCGCTTGGAGAGTCAGTGCCTTTAACCTCCTCTTTGGCACAGCTTGCAATTTCTGTGCAAGATGAACAGCAATAGGGAGAACCAATGAGAGACTAGCTGTAGGTGTCTGCACGGGCAAATGTAACACTCATTGCCGACCAGGAAGAGGAATTAAACAAAGGCTCAGCGTGCCCTGCTGAAAACAGATTAGGGCCTGAAGCAATCCTGCGGTTTTGTGCCCAGCTCACAAGAAAGCGAGTTGAAGAAAGGAGTTCAGGGGCACTGTAATTCACAAACCTGCAGAGTTATAAATGACAGCTATCCTCCAAAAATATATTGAAGTAAGCCTGCGAAGGGGACTTGAAATCGGGGCAGAATTTCAGGAAAACGATTGCAGGGGGTAGACTGGAATTGCCCTGAAAGCATAGGAAAAGAGGCAGAACGTCGACAATGATGCACTTGGCCAAAAAGGGCGTATGCGTTTTTTCCTGAATATATTCAGGAAAAAACGCAAAAGCCCTTTTTGGCCAACCAAGCAAGCCTGTAAAGGAAATCTGCACTACAATGAAGTCTCACTGCCCCCCGGGCAAGAGGGCCATCTGAAAAAAGTGTAAAATCCAGAAAGGTAGGACAGGATATGGAGAACAGGGAGCCTTGTTATGCTGATTGGCAGGATGTAAATTGCCAACAGCCACCCTGGAGAAGTGTATGTTGTTTCCTGAAACACGTAAGAAATAAAGCAACACAGCCTATGCCAATTGCACTTATGGTCCTATTCCTTAGGGAAATTAAAATCAAAAACAGAGAGCCACTCCAAAGTTTGGGACGGCTGTGTTTCCAAGAAGCTCGTCTACAGTACCAGGTAAATATCCCAGAAAGCAAAAAATGGATAAAGAAGTTGTGGCACGTACGTGCAATGCAATATCACTCAGCAATGAAATCTGTGTCATCAGGCCCGTGGCGGCATAGTGAGTAGATGCAGGTACGGTGATTCTACGTGAACTACGTCACACAGAAAAAGAAACATCATAAGATATCACTAATACACGGAATGTAAACTTGACTACACATGAACTGAATTACAAAACAGAACAGGGTCTCAAATTTAGAAAACCAACTAGTGCTTGCTTATGGGGAAAGGTGCCTTGGGGTGCTGCATAAAACCAGAGACTGAAATTAGCACAGATAACATTCCATAAGCCAAATATGTAATAGACAAGACCTACTCCTAGCTCAACGAAATGGACTCAACACCACATATTCAACGCCTAGGAATATACCTGACTAGGAAGAATCTTAAAACCCATGGATATATATGTCTCCGTAAGAGAATCAAGCGTGTGTACAGCGGCCGATACGCAGCAGTGAAAATCCGATAAATCCCATTATCAAAATAAATTTCGAAAACAAAACACAAAGACAGTGAAATAGAGAGCAATTCTTAAATAATTCACTCAGGGCATGTGATGCAACAGGGATTGACCACATCTACACCCAGAGCTGGTTGAGACATAAGGCTGGACACTTCAGGCTGATAGCATTGGTGAGTTTCGGTGAGCAAATGCAGACCCTTTGAAGTCATACTGCATGGTACCTATTCCATGGGTCCCAACACTTCTGGTTCAAGGGATTCTTCCTCCAGCTAAAACATGCATGGGAAACCCACAGTATGGTCCACTGTGTGATTGGGAAACGATTTAAAATGCATCTCAGTTTGCGTATCCTGGTCCTCGGGTTCACCATTCCAGATGCTTTACTAACATTCTCCCGGCTCGGAGAGTCAGTGCCTTTAACCTCCTGTTTGGCACAGCTTGCAATTTCTGTGCAAGATGAACAGGAATAGGGAGAACCAATGAGAGACTAGCTATAGGTGTCTGCACGGGCAAATGTAACGCTCATTGCCCACCAGGAAGAGGAATTAACCAAAGGCTCAGTGTGCCCTGCTGGAAACAGATTAGGGCCTGAAGCAATCCTGCGGTCTTGTGCCCAGCTCACAAGAAAGCGAGTTGAAGAAAGGAGCTCAGGGGCACTGTAATTCACAAACCTGCAGAGTTATAAATGACAGCTATCCTCCAAAAATATATTGAAGTAAGCCTGCGAAGGGGACTTGAAAGCGGGGCAGAATTTCAGGAAAACGATTGCAGGGGGTAGACTGGAATTGCCCTGAAAGCATAGGAAAAGAGGCAGAACGTCGACAATGATGCACTTGGCCAAAAAGGGCATATGCATTTTTTCCTGAATATATTCAGGAAAAAACGCATACGCCCTTTTTGGCCAACCAAGCAAGCCTGTAAAGGAAATCTGCACTACAATGAAATCTCACTGCCCCCCCGGGCAAAAGGGCCATCTGAAAAAAGTGTAAAATCCAGAAAGGTAGGACAGGATATGGAGAACAGGGAGCCTTGTTATGCTGATTGGCAGGATGTAAATTGCCAGCAGCCACCCTGGAGAAGTGTATGGTGTTTCCTGAAACACGTAAGAAACAAAGCAACACAGCCTATGGCACTTCCACTTATGGTCCTATAGCTTACGGAAATTAAAATCAAAAACAGACAGCCACCCCAATATTTGGGACGGCTGTGTTCACAAGAAGCTCGTCTACAGTATCAGGTAAATATCCCAGAAAGCAAAAAATGGATAAAGAAGTTGTGGCACGTACGTGCAATGCAATATCACTCAGCAATGAAATCTGTGTCATCAGGCCCGTAGCGGCATAGTGAGTGGATGCAGGTACGGTGATCCTACGTGAACTACGTCACACAGAAAAAGAAACATCATAAGTTATCACTAATACACGGAATGTAAACTTGACTACACATGAACTGAATTACAAAACAGAACAGGGTCTCAAATTTAGAAAACCAACTAGTGCTTGCTTATGGGGAAAGGTGCGTTAGGGTGCTGCATAAAACCAGAGACTGAAATTAGCACAGATAACATTCCATAAGCCAAATATGTAATAGACAAGACCTACTCCTTGCTCAACGAAATGGACTCAACACCACATATTCAACGCCTAGGAATATACCTGACTAGGAAGAATCTTAAAACCCATGGATATATATGTCTCCGTAAGAGAATCAAGCGTGTGTACAGTGGCGGAAATGCAGCCGTGAAAATCCGATAAATCCCATTATCAAAATAAATTTCGAAAACAAAACACAAAGACAGTGAAATAGAGAGCAATTCTTAAATAATTCACTCAGGGCATGTGATGCAACCGGGATTGACCGCATCTACACCCAAAGCTGGTTGAGACATAAGGCTGGACACTTCAGGCTGATAGCACTGGTGAGTTTCGGTGAGCAAATGCAGACCCTTTGAAGTCATACTGCATGGTACCCATTCCATGGGTCCCAACTCTCCAGGTTCAAGGCATTCTTCCTCCAGCTAAAACATGCATGGGAAACCCAGAGTATTGTCCACCGTGTGATTGGGAAACGATTTAAAATGCATCGCAGTTTTCGTATCCTGGTCCTCGGGTTCACCATTCCAGATGCTTTACTAACACTCTCCCCGCTTGGAGAGTCAGTGCCTTTAACCTCCTGTTTGGCACAGCTTGCAATTTCTGTGCAAGATGAACAGGAATAGGGAGAAACAATGAGAGACTAGCTGTAGGTGTCTGCACGGGCAAATGTAACGCTCATTGCCCACCAGGAAGAGGAATTAAACAAAGGCTCAGTGTGCCCTGCTGAAAACAGATTAGGGCCTGAAGCAATCCTGCGGTTTCGTGCCCAGCTCACAAGAAAGCGAGTTGAAGAAAGGAGCTCAGGGGCACTGTACTTCACAAACCTGCAGAGTTATAAATGACAGCTATCCTCCAAAAATATATTGAAGTAAGCCTGCGAAGGGGACTTGAAAGCGGGGCTGAATTTCAGGAAAACGATTGCAGGGGGTAGACTGGAATTGTGCTGAAAGCATAGGAAAAGAGGCACAAGGTCGACAATGATGCACTTGGAGAAAAAGGGCGTATGCGTTTTTTCCTGAATATATTCAGGAAAAAACGCATACGCCCTTTTTGGCCAACCAAGCAAGCCTCTAAAGGAAATCTGCACTACAATGAAATCTCACTGCCCCTCCGGGCAAAAGGGCCATCTGAAAAAAGTGTAAAATCCAGAGAGGTAGGACAGGATATGGAGAACAGGGAGCCTTGTTATGCTGATTGGCAGGATGTAAATTGCCAGCAGCCACCCTGGAGAAGTGTATGGTGTTTCCTGAAACACGTAAGAAACAAAGCAACACAGCCTATGGCACTTCCACTTATGGTCCTATAGCTTACGGAAATTAAAATCAAAAACAGACAGCCACCCCAATATTTGGGACGGCTGTGTTCACAAGAAGCTCGTCTACAGTATCAGGTAAATATCCCAGAAAGCAAAAAATGGATAAAGAAGTTGTGGCACGTACGTACAATGCAATATCACTCAGCAATGAAATCTGTGTCATCAGGCCCGTAGCGGCATAGTGAGTGGATGCAGGTACGGTGATTCTACGTGAACTACGTCACACAGAAAAAGAAACATCATAAGATATCACTAATACACGGAATGTAAACTTGACTACACATGAACTGAATTACAAAACAGAACAGGGTCTCAAATTTAGAAAACCAACTAGTGCTTGCTTATGGGGAAAGGTGCCTTGGGGTGCTGCATAAAACCAGAGACTGAAATTAGCACAGATAACATTCCATAAGCCAAATATGTAATAGACAAGACCTACTCCTTGCTCAACGAAATGGACTCAACACCACATATTCAACGCCTAGGAATATACCTGACTAGGAAGAATCTTAAAACCCATGGATATATATGTCTCCGTAAGAGAATCAAGCATGTGTACAGCGGCGGAAATGCAGCAGTGAAAATCCGATAAATCCCATTATCAAAATAAATTTCGAAAACAAAACACAAAGACAGTGAAATAGAGAGCAATTCTTAAATAATTCACTCAGGGCATGTGATGCAACCGGGATTGACCACATCTACACCCAGAGCTGGTTGAGACATAAGGCTGGACACTTCAGGCTGATAGCACTGGTGAGTTTCGGTGAACAAATGCAGACCCTTTGAAGTCATACTGCATGGTACCCATTCCATGGGTCCCAACTCTCCAGGTTCAAGGGATTCTTCCTCCAGCTAAAACATGCATGGTAAACCCAGAGTATCGTCCACCGTGTGATTGGGAAACGATTTAAAATGCATCTCAGTTTTCGTATCCTGTTCCTCGGGTTCACCATTCCAGGTGCTTTACTATCACTCTCCCCGCTTGGAGAGTCAGTGCCTTTAACCTCCTGTTTGGCACAGCTTGCAATTTCTGTGCAAGATGAACAGGAATAGGGAGAACCAATGAGAGACTAGCTGTAGGTGTCTGCACGGGCAAATGTAACGCTCATTGCCCACCAGGAAGAGGAATTAAACAAAGGCTCAGTGTGCCCTGCTGGAAACAGATTAGGGCCTGAAGCAATCCTGCGGTTTTGTGCCCAGCTCACAAGAAAGCGAGTTGAAGAAAGGAGCTCAGGGGCACTGTACTTCACAAACCTGCAGAGTTATAAATGACAGCTATCCTCGAAAAATATATTGAAGTAAGCCTGCGAAGGGGACTTGAAAGCGGGGCTGAATTTCAGGAAAACGATTGCAGGGGGTAGACTGGAATTGCGCTGAAAGCATAGGAAAAGAGGCACAAGGTCGACAATGATGCACTTGGCCAAAAAGGGCGTATGCGTTTTTTCCTGAATATATTCAGGAAAAAACGCATACGCCCTTTTTGGCCAACCAAGCAAGCCTGTAAAGGAAATCTGCACTACAATGAAATCTCACTGCCCCCCCGGGCAAAAGGGCCATCTGAAAAAAGTGTAAAATCCAGAAAGGTAGGACAGGATATGGAGAACAGGGAGCCTTGTTATGCTGATTGGCAGGATGTAAATTGCCAGCAGCCACCCTGGAGAAGTGTATGGTGTTTCCTGAAACACGGAAGAAACAAAGCAACACAGCCTATGGCACTTCCACTTATGGTCCTATAGCTTACGGAAATTAAAATCAAAAACAGACAGCCACCCCAATATTTGGGACGGCTGTGTTCACAAGAAGCTCGTCTACAGTATCAGCTAAATATCCCAGAAAGCAAAAAATGGATAAAGAAGTTGTGGCACGTACGTACAATGCAATATCACTCAGCAATGAAATCTGTGTCATCAGGCACGTAGCGGCATAGTGAGTGGATGCAGGTACAGTGATTCTACGTGAACTACGTCACACAGAAAAAGAAACATCATAAGATATCACTAATACACGGAATGTAAACTTGACTACACATGAACTGAATTACAAAACAGAACAGGGTCTCAAATTTAGAAAACCAACTAGTGCTTGCTTATGGGGAAAAGTGCCTTGGGGTGCTACATAAAACCAGAGACTGAAATTAGCACAGATAACTTTCCATAAGCCAAATATGTAATAGACAAGACCTACTCCTTGCTCAACGAAATGGACCCAACACCACATATTCAACGCCTAGGAATATACCTGACTAGGAAGAATCTTAAAACCCATGGATATATATGTCTCCGTAAGAGAATCAAGCGTGTGTACAGCGGCCGAAACGCAGCAGTGAAAATCCGATAAATCCCATTATTAAAATAAATTTCGAAAACAAAACACAAAGACAGTGAAATAGAGAGCAATTCTTAAATAATTCATTCAGGGCATGTGATGCAACCGGGATTGACCACATCTACACCCAGAGCTGGTTGAGACATAAGGCTGGACACTTCAGGCTGATAGCACTGGTGAGTTTCGCTGAGCAAATGCAGACCCTTTGAAGTCATACTGCATGGTACCCATTCCATGGGTCCCAACTCTCCAGGTTCAAGGCATTCTTCCTCCAGCTAAAACATGCATGGGAAACACAGAGAATCGTCTACCGTGTGATTGGGAAACGATTTAAAATGCATCTCAGTTTTCGTATCCTGGTCCTCGGGTTCACCATTCCAGATGCTTTACTAACACTCTCCCCACTTGGAGAGTCAGTGCCTTTAACCTCCTGTTTGGCACAGCTTGCAATTTCTGTGCAAGATGAACAGGAATAGGGAGAACCAATGAGAGACTAGCTCTAGGTGTCTGCACGGGCAAATGTAATGCTCATTGCCGACAAGGAAGAGGAATTAAACAAAGGCTCAGCGTGCCCTGCTGAAAACAGATTAGGGCCTGAAGCAATCCTGCGGTTTTGTGCCCAGCTCACAAGAAAGCGAGTTGAAGAAAGGAGCTCAGGGGCACTGTACTTCACAAACCTGCAGAGTTATAAATGACAGCTATCCTCCAAAAATATATTGAACTAAGCCTGCGAAGGGGACTTGAAAGCGGGGCAGAATTTCAGGAAAACGATTGCAGGGGGTAGACTGGAATTGCCCTGAAAGCATAGGAAAAGAGGCACAACGTCGACAATGATGCACTTGGCCAAAAAGGGCGTATGCGTTTTTTCCTGAATATATTCAGGAAAAAACGCATACGCCCTTTTTGGCCAACCAAGCAAGCCTGTAAAGGAAATCCTCACTACAATGAAATCTCACTGCTCCCCCGGGCAAAAGGGCCATCTGAAAAAAGTGTAAAATCCAGAAAGGTAGGACAGGATCTGGAGAACAGGGAGCCTTGTTATGCTGATTGGCAGGATGTAAATTGCCAGCAGCCACCCTGGAGAAGTGTACGGTGTTTCCTGAAACACGTAAGAAACAAAGCAACACAGCCTATGGCATTTCCACTTATGGTCTTATAGCTTACGGAAATTAAAATCAAAAACAGACAGCCACCCCACTATTTGGGACAGCTGTGTTCACAAGAAGCTCGTCTACAGTATCAGGTAAATATCCCAGAAAGCAAAAAATGGATAAAGAAGTTGTGGCACGTACGTACAATGCAATATCACTCAGCAATGAAATCTGTGTCATCAGGCCCGTAGCGGCATAGTGAGTGGATGCAGGTACAGTGGTTCTACGTGAACTACGTCACACAGAAAAAGAAACATCATAAGATATCACTAATACACGGAATGTAAACTTGAGTACACATGAAGTGAATTACAAAACAGACCAGGGTCTCAAATTTAGAAAACCAACTAGTGCTTGCTTATGGGGAAAGGTGCGTTGGGGTGCTGCATAAAACCAGAGACTGAAATTAGCACAGATAACATTCCATAAGCCAAATATGTAATAGACAAGACCTACTCCTTGCTCAACGAAATGGACTCAACACCACATATTCAACGCCTACGAATATACCTGACTAGGAAGAATCTTAAAACCCATGGATATATATGTCTCCGTAAGAGAATCAAGCGTGTGTACAGCAGCCGAAACGCAGCAGTGAAAATCCGATAAATCCCATTATCAAAATAAATTTCGAAAACAAAACTCAAAGACAGTGAAATAGAGAGCAATTCTTAAATAATTCACTCAGGGCGTGTGATGCAACCGTGATTGACCACATCTACACCCAGAGCTGGTTGAGACATAAGGCTGGACACTTCAGCCTGATAGCATTGGTGAGTTTCGGTGAGCAAATGCAGACCCTTTGAAGTCATACTGCATGGTACCCATTCCATGGGTCCCAACTCTCCAGATTCAAGGCATTCTTCCTCCAGCTAAAACATGCATGGGAAACCCAGAGTATCGTCCACCGTGTGATTGGGAAACGATTTAAAATGCATCTCAGTTTTCGTATCCTGGTCCTCGGGTTCACCATTCCAGATGCTTTACTAACACTCTCCCCGCTTGGAGAGTCAGTGCCTTTAACCTCCTGTTTGGCACAGCTTGCAATTTCTGTGCAAGATGAACAGGAATAGGGAGAACCAATGAGAGACTAGCTGTAGGTGTCAGCACGGGCAAATGTAACGTTCATTGCCCACCAGGAAGAGGAATTAAACAAAGGCTCAGCGTGCCCTGCTGAAAACAGATTAGGGCCTGAAGCAATCCTTTGGTTTTGTGTCCAGCTCACAAGAAAGCGAGTTGAAGAAAGGAGCTCAGGGGCACTGTAATTCACAAACCTGCAGAGCTATAAATGACAGCTCTCCTCCAAAAATATATTGAAGTAAGCCTGCGAAGGGGACTTGAACGCGGGGCAGAATTTCAGGATAACGATTGCAGGGGGTAGACTGGAATTGCCCTGAAAGCATAGGAAAAGAGGCAGAACGTCGACAATGATGCACTTGGCCAAAAAGGGCGTATCCGTTTTTTCCTGAATATATTCAGGAAAAAACGCATACGCCCTTTTTGGCCAACCAAGCAAGCCTGTAAAGGAAATCTGCACTACAATGAAGTCTCACTGCCCCCCGGGCAAAAGGGCCATCTGAGAAAAGTGTAAAATCCAGAAAGGTAGGACAGGATATGGAGAACAGGGAGCCTTGTTATGCTGATTGGCAGGATGTAAATTGCCAGCAGCCACCCTGGAGAAGTGTATGGTGTTTCCTGAAACACGTAAGAAACAAAGCAACACAGCCTACGGCACTTCCACTTATGGTCCTATAGCTTACGGAAATTAAAATCAAAAACAGACAGCAACCCCAATATTTGGGACGGCTGTGTTCACAAGAAGCTCGTCTACAGTATCAGGTAAATATCCCATTAAGCAAAAAATGGATAAAGAAGTTGTGGCACGTACGTACAAGGCAATATGACTCAGCAATGAAATCTGTGTCATCAGGCCCGTAGCGGCATAGTGAGTGGATGCAGGTACGGTGATTCTACGTGAACTACGTCACACAGAAAAAGAAACATCATAAGATATCACTAATACACGGAATGTAAACTTGACTACACATGAACTGAATTACAAAACAGAACAGGGTGTCAAATTTAGAAAACCAACTAGTGCTTGCTTATGGGGAAAGGTGGCTTGGGGTGCTGCATAAAACCAGAGGCTGAAATTAGCACAGATAACTTTCCATAAGCCAAATATGTAATAGACAAACCTACTCCTTGCACAACGAAATGAACCCAACACCACATATTCAACGCCTAGGTATATACCTGACTAGGAAGAATCTTAAAACCCATGGATATATATGTCCCCGTAAGAGAATCAAGCGTGTGTATAGAGGCCGAAACGCAGCAGTGAAAATCCGATAAATCCCATTATGAAAATAAATTTCGAAAACAAAACACAAAGACAGTGAAATAGAGAGCAATTCTTAAATAATTCACTCAGGGCATGTGATGCAACCAGGATTGTCCACATCTACACCCAGAGCTGGTTGAGATATAAGGCTGGACACTTCAGGCTGATAGCATTGGTGAGTCTCGGTGAGCAAATGCAGACCCTTTGAAGTCATACTGCATGGTACCCATTCCATGGGTCCCAACTCTCCAGGTTCAAGGCATTCTTCCTCCAGCTAAAACATGCATGGGAAACCCAGAGTATCGTCCACCGTGTGATTGGGAAACGATTTAAAATGCATCCCAGCTTTCGTATCCTGGTCCTCGGGTTCAATATTCCAGATGCTTTACTAACACTCTCCCCACTTGGAGAGTCAGTGCCTTTAACCTCCTGTTTGGCACAGCTTGCAATTTCTGTGCAAGATGAACAGGAATAGGGAGAACCAATGAGAGACTAGCTGTAGGTGTCTGCACGGGCAAATGTAACGCTCATTGCCCACCAGGAAGAGGAATTAACCAAAGGCTCAACGTGCCCTGAGGGAAACAGATTAGGGCCTGAAGCAATGCTGCGGTTTTGTGCCCAGCTCACAATAAAGCGAGTTGAAGAAAGGAGCTCAGGGGCACTGTAATTCACAAACCTGCAGCGTTATAAATGACAGCTATCCTCCAAAAATATATTGAAGTAAGCCTGCGAAGGGGACTTGAAAGCGGGGCAGAATTTCAGGAAAACGATTGCAGGGGGTAGACTGGAATTGCCCTGAAAGCATAGGAAAAGAGGCAGAACGTCGACAATGATGCACTTGGCCAAAAAGGGCGTATGCGTTTTTTCCTGAATATATTCAGGAAAAAACGCATACGCCCTTTTTGGCCAACCAAGCAAGCCTGTAAAGGAAATCTGCACTACAATGAAATCTCACTGCCCCCCCGGGCAAAAGGGCCATCTGAAAAAAGTGTAAAATCCAGAAAGGTAGGACAGGATCTGGAGAACAGGGAGCCTTGTTATGCTGATTGGCAGGATGTAAATTGCCAGCAGCCACCCTGGAGAAGTGTATGGTGTTTCCTGAAACACGTAAGAAACAAAGCAACACAGCCTATGGCACTTCCACCTATGGTCCTATAGCTTACAGAAATTAAAATCAAAAACAGACAGCCACCCCAATATTTGGGACGGCTGTGTTCACAAGAAGCTCGTCTACAGTATCAGGTAAATATCTCAGAAAGCAAAAAATGGATAAAGAAGTTGTGGCACGTACGTACAATGCAATATCACTCAGCAATGAAATCTGTGTCATCAGGCCCGTAGCGGCATAGTGAGTGGATGCAGGTACGGTGATTCTACGTGAACTACGTCACACAGAAAAAGAAACATCATAAGATATCACTAATACACGGAATGTAAACTTGACTACACATGAACTGAATTACAAAACAGAACAGGGTCTCAAATTTAGAAAACCGACTAGTGCTTGCTTATGGAGAAAGGTGCCTTGGGGTGCTGCATAAAACCAGAGACTGAAATTAGCACAGATAACTTTCCATAAGCCAAATATGTAATAGACAAGACCTACACCTTGTTCAGCGAAATGGACCCAACACCACATATTCAACGCCTAGGAATATACCTGACTAGGAAGAATCTTAAAACCCATGGATATATATGTCTCCGTAAGAGAATCAAGCGTGTGTACAGCGGCCGAAACGCAGCACTGAAAATCCGATAAATCCCATTATCAAAATAAATTTCGAAAACAAAACACAAAGACAGTGAAATAGAGAGCAATTCTTAAATAATTCACTCAGGGCATGTGATGCAACCGGGATTGACCACATCTACACCCAGAGCTGATTGAGACATAAGGCTGGACACTTCAGGCTGATAGCATTGGTGAGTTTCGGTGAGCAAATGCAGACCCTTTGAAGTCATACTTCATGGTACCCATTCCATGGGTCCCAACTCTCCAGGTTCAAGGCATTCTTCCTCCAGCTAAAACATGCATGGGAAACCCAGAGTATCGTCCACTGTGTGATTGGGAAACGATTTAAAATACATCTCAGTTTTCGTATCCTGGTCCTCGGGTTCACCATTCCAGATGCTTTACTAACACTCTCCCCGCTTGGAGAGTCAGTGCCTTTAACCTCCTGTTTGGCACAGCTTGCAATTTCTGTGCAAGTTGAACAGGAATAGGGAGAACCAATGAGAGACTAGCTGTAGGTGTCTGCACGGGCAAATGTAACGCTCATTGCCCACCAGGAAGAGGAATTAAACAAAGGCTCAGCATGCCCTGCCGGAAAAAGATTAGGGCCTGAAGCAATCCTGCGGTTTTGTGCCCAGCTCACAAGAAAGCGAGTTGAAGAAAGGAGCTCAGGGGCACTGTAATTCACAAACCTGCAGAGTCATAAATGACAGCTATCCTCCAAAAATATATTGAAGTAAGCCTGCGAAGGGGACTTGAAAGCGGGGCAGAATTTCAGGAAAACGATTGCAGGGGGTAGACTGGAATTGCCCTGAAAGCATAGGAAAAGAGGCAGAACGTTGACAATGATGCACTTGGCCAAAAAGGGCGTATGCGTTTTTTCCTGAATATATTCAGGAAAAAACGCATACGCCCTTTTTGGCCAACCAAGCAAGCCTGTAAAGAAAATCTGCACTACAATGAAGTCTCATTGCCCCCCGGGCAAAAGGGCCATCTGAAAAAAGTGTAAAATCCAGAAAGGTAGGACAGGATATGGAGAACAGGGAGCCTTGTTATGCTGATTGGCAGGATGTAAATTGCCAGCAGCCACCCTGGAGAAGTGTATGGTGTTTCCTGAAACACGTAAGAAACAAAGCAACACAGCCTATGGCACTTCCACTTATGGTCCTATAGCTTACGGAAATTAAAATCAAAAACAGACAGCCACCCCAATATTTGGGACGGCTGTGTTCACAAGAAGCTCGTCTACAGTATCAGGTAAATATCCCAGAAAGCAAAAAATGGATAAAGAAGTTGTGGCACGTACGTACAATGCAATATCACTCAGCAATGAAATCTGTGTCATCAGGCCCGTAGCGGCATAGTGAGTGGATGCAGGTACGGTGATTCTACGTGAACTATGTCACACAGAAAAAGAAACATCATAAGATATCACTAATACACGGAATGTAAACTGGACTACACATGAACTGTATTACAAAACAGAACAGGCTCTCAAATTTAGAAAACCAACTAGTGCTTGCTAATGGGGAAAGGTGCCTTGGGGTGCTGCATAAAACCAGAGACTGAAATTAGCACAGATAACATTCCATAAGACAAATATGTAATAGACAAGACCTACTCCTTGCTCAACGAAATGGACTCAACACCACATATTCAACGCCTAGGAATATACCTGACTAGGAAGAATCTTAAAACCCATGGATATATATGTCTCCGTAAGAGAATCAAGCGTGTGTACAGCGGCCGATACGCAGCAGTGAAAATCCGATAAATCCCATTATCAAAATAAATTTCGAAAACAAAACAAAAAGACAGTGAAATAGAGAGCAATTCTTAAATAATTCACTCAGGGCATGTGATGCAACCGGGATTGACCACATCTACACCCAGAGCTGGTTGAGACATAAGGCTGGACACTTCAGGCTGATAGCATTGGTGAGTTTCGGTGAGCAAATGCAGACCCTTTGAAGTCATACTGCATGGTACCTATTCCATGGGTCCCAACTCTTCTGGTTCAAGGGATTCTTCCTCCAGCTAAAACATGCATGGGAAACCCACAGTATGGTCCACTGTGTGATTGGGAAACGATTTAAAATGCATCTCAGTTTTCGTATCCTGGTCCTCGGTTTCACCATTCCAGATGCTTTACTAACACTCTCCCTGCTTGGAGAGTCAGTGCCTTTAACCTCCTGTTTGGCACAGCTTGCAATTTCTGTGCAAGATGAACAGGAATAGGGAGAACCAATGAGAGACTAGCTGTAGGTGTCTGCACGGGCAAATGTAACGCTCATTTCCGACCAGGAAGAGGAATTAACCATAGGCTCAGTGTGCCCTGCCGGAAACAGATTAGGGCCTGAAGCAATCCTGCGGTTTTGTGCCCAGCTCACAAGAAAGCGAGTTGAAGAAAGGAGCTCAGGGGCACTGTAATTCACAAACCTGCGGAGTCATAAATGACAGCTATCCTCCAAAAATATATTGAAGTAAGTCTGCGAAGGGGACTTGAAAGCGGGGCAGAATTTCAGGAAAACGATTGCAGGCGGTAGACTGGAATTGCCCTGAAAGCATATGAAAAGAGGCAGAACTTTGACAATGATGCACTTGGCCAAAAAGGGCGTATGCGTTTTTTCCTGAATATATTCAGGAAAAAACGCATACGCCCTTTTTGGCCAACCAAGCAAGCCTGTAAAGGAAATCTGCACTACAATGAAGTCTCACTGCCCCCCCGGGGAAAAGGGCCATCTGAAAAAAGTGTAAAATCCAGAAAGGTAGGACAGGATATGGAGAACAGGGAGCCTTGTTATGCTGATTGGCAGGATGTAAATTGCCAGCAGCCACCCTGGAGAAGTGTATGGTGTTTCCTGAAACACGTAAGAAACAAAGCAACACAGCCTATGGCACTTCCACTTATGGTCCTATAGCTTACGGAAATTAAAATCTAAAACACACAGCCACCCCAATATTTGGGACGGCTGTGTTCACAAGAAGCTCGTCTACAGTATCAGGTAAATATCGCAGAAAGCAAAAAATGGATAAAGAAGTTGTGGCACGTACGTACAATGCAATATCACTCAGCAATGAAATCTGTGTCATCAGGCCCGTAGCGGCATAGTGAGTGGATGCAGGTACGGTGAGTCTACGTGAACTACGTCACACAGAAAAAGAAACATCATAAGATATCACTAATACACGGAATGTAAACTTGACTACACATGAACTGAATTACAAAACAGAACAGGGTCTCAAATTTAGAAAACCAACTAGTGCTTGCTTATGGGGAAAGGAGCCTTGGGGTGCTGCATAAAATCAGAGACTGAAATTAGCACAGATAACTTTCCATAAGCCAAATATGTAATAGACAAGACCTACTCCTTGCTCAACGAAATGGACCCAACACCACATATTCAATGCCTAGGAATATACCTGACTAGGAAGAATCTTAAAACCCATGGATATATATGTCTCCGTAAGAGAATCAAGCGTGTGTACAGCGGCCGAAACGCAGCAGTGAAAATCCGATAAATCCCATTATCAAAATAAATTTCGAAAACAAAACACAAAGACAGTGAAATAGAGAGCAATTCTTTAATAATTCACTCAGGACATGTGATGAAACGGGGATTTACCACATCTACACCCAGAGCTGGTTGAGACATAAGGCTGGACACTTCAGGCTGATAGCATTGGTGAGTTACGGTGAGCAAATGCAGACCCTTTGAAGTCATACTGCATGGTACCCATTCCATGTGTCACAACTCTCCAGGTTCAAGGGATTCGTCCTCCATCTAAAACATGCATGGGAAACCCAGAGTATCGTCCACCGTGTGATTGGGAAATGATTTAAAATGCATCTCAGTTTTCGTATCCTGGTCCTCGGGTTCACCATTCCAGATGCTTTACTAACACACTCCCCGCTTGGAGAGTCAGTGCCTTTAACTTCCTGTTTGGCACAGCTTGCAATTTCTGTGCAAGATGAACAGGAATAGGGAGAACCAATGAGAGACTAGCCGTAGGTGTCTGCACGGGCAAATGTAATGCTCATTGCCCACCAGGAAGAGGAATTAATCAAAGGCTCAGCGTGCCCTGCTGAAAACAGATTAGGGCCTGAAGCAATACTGCGGTTTTGTGCCCAGCTCACAAGAAAGCGAGTTGAAGAAAGGAGCTCAGGTGCACTGTAATTCACAAACCTGCAGAGTTATAAATGACAGCTATCCTCCAAAAATATATTGAAGTAAGCCTGCGAAGGGGACTTGAAAGCGGGGCAGCATTTCAGGAAAACGATTGCAGGGGGTAGACTGGAATTGCCCTGAAAGCATAGGAAAAGAGGCAGAACGTCGACAATGATGCACTTGGCCAAAAAGGGCGTATGCGTTTTTTCCTGAATATATTCAGGAAAAAACGCATACGCCCTTTTTGGCCAACCAAGCAAGCCTATAAAGGAAATCTGCACTACAATGAAGTCTCACTGCCCCCCGGGCAAAAGGGCCATCTGAAAAAAGTGTAAAATCCAGAAAGGTAGGACAGGATATGGAGAACAGGGAGCCTTGTTATGCTGATTGGCAGGATGTAAATTGCCAGCAGCCACCCTGGAGAAGTTTATGGTGTTTCCTGAAACACGTAAGAAACAAAGCAACACAGCCTATGGCACTTCCACTTATGGTCCTATAGCTTACGGAAATTAAAATCAAAAACAGACAGCCACCCCAATATTTGGGATGGCTGTGTTCACAAGAAGCTCGTCTACAATATCAGGTAAATATCCCAGAAGGCAAAAAATGGATAAAGAAGTTGTGGCACGTACGTGCAATGCAGTATCACTCAGCAATGAAATCTGTGTCATCAGGCCCGTAGCGGCATACTGAGAGGATGCAGATACGGTGATTCTACGTGAACTACGTCACACAGAAAAAGAAACATCATAAGATATCACTAATACACGGAATGTAAACTTGACTACACATGAACTGAATTACAAAACAGAACAGGGTCTCAAATTTAGAAAACCAACTAGTGCTTGCTTATGGGGAAAGGTGCCTTTGGGTTCTGCATAAAACCAGAGACTGAAATTAGCACAGATAACATTCCATAAGCCAAATATGTTATAGACAAGACCTACTCCTTGCTCAACGAAATGGACTCAACACCACATATTCAACGCCTAGGAATATACCTGACTAGGAAGAATCTTAAAACCCATGGATATATATGTCTCCGTAAGAGAATCAAGCGTGTGTACAGCGGTGGAAATGCAGCAGTGAAAATCCGATAAATCCCATTATCATAATAAATTTCGAAACAAAACACAAAGACAGTGAAATAGAGAGCAATTCTTAAATAATTCACTCAGGGAATGTGATGCAACCGGGATTGACCCCATCTACACCCAGAGCTGGTTGACACATAAGGCTGGACACTTCAGGCTGATAGCATTGGTGAGTTTCGGTGAGCAAATGCAGACCCTTTGAAGTCATACTGCATGGTACCTATTCCATGGGTCCCAACTCTTCAGGTTCAAGGGATTCTTCCTCCAGCTAAAACATGCATGGGTAACCCAGAGTATCGTCCACCGTGTGATTGGGAAACGATTTCAAATGCACCTCAGTTTTCGTATCCTGGTCCTCGGGTTCACCATTCCAGATGCTTTACTAACACTCTCCCCGCTTGGAGAGTCAGTGCCTTTAACCTCCTCTTTGGCACAGCTTGCAATTTCTGTGCAAGATGAACAGCAATAGGGAGAACCAATGAGAGACTAGCTGTAGGTGTCTGCACGGGCAAATGTAACACTCATTGCCGACCAGGAAGAGGAATTAAACAAAGGCTCAGCGTGCCCTGCTGAAAACAGATTAGGGCCTGAAGCAATCCTGCGGTTTTGTGCCCAGCTCACAAGAAAGCGAGTTGAAGAAAGGAGTTCAGGGGCACTGTAATTCACAAACCTGCAGAGTTATAAATGACAGCTATCCTCCAAAAATATATTGAAGTAAGCCTGCGAAGGGGACTTGAAATCGGGGCAGAATTTCAGGAAAACGATTGCAGGGGGTAGACTGGAATTGCCCTGAAAGCATAGGAAAAGAGGCAGAACGTCGACAATGATGCACTTGGCCAAAAAGGGCGTATGCGTTTTTTCCTGAATATATTCAGGAAAAAACGCAAAAGCCCTTTTTGGCCAACCAAGCAAGCCTGTAAAGGAAATCTGCACTACAATGAAGTCTCACTGCCCCCCGGGCAAGAGGGCCATCTGAAAAAAGTGTAAAATCCAGAAAGGTAGGACAGGATATGGAGAACAGGGAGCCTTGTTATGCTGATTGGCAGGATGTAAATTGCCAACAGCCACCCTGGAGAAGTGTATGTTGTTTCCTGAAACACGTAAGAAATAAAGCAACACAGCCTATGCCAATTGCACTTATGGTCCTATTCCTTAGGGAAATTAAAATCAAAAACAGAGAGCCACTCCAAAGTTTGGGACGGCTGTGTTTCCAAGAAGCTCGTCTACAGTACCAGGTAAATATCCCAGAAAGCAAAAAATGGATAAAGAAGTTGTGGCACGTACGTGCAATGCAATATCACTCAGCAATGAAATCTGTGTCATCAGGCCCGTGGCGGCATAGTGAGTGGATGCAGGTACGGTGATTCTACGTGAACTACGTCACACAGAAAAAGAAACATCATAAGATATCACTAATACACGGAATGTAAACTTGACTACACATGAACTGAATTACAAAACAGAACAGGGTCTCAAATTTAGAAAACCAACTAGTGCTTGCTTATGGGGAAAGGTGCCTTGGGGTGCTGCATAAAACCAGAGGCTGAAATTAGCACAGATAACATTCCATAAGCCAAATATGTAATAGACAAGAGCTACTCCTTGCTCAACGAAATGGACTCAACACCACATATTCAACGCCTAGGAATATACCTGACTAGGAAGAATCTTAAAACCCATGGATATATATGTCTCCGTAAGAGAATCAAGCGTGTGTACAGCGGCCGATACGCAGCAGTGAAAATCCGATAAATCCCATTATCAAAATAAATTTCGAAAACAAAACACAAAGACAGTGAAATAGAGAGCAATTCTTAAATAATTCACTCAGGGCATGTGATGCAACAGGGATTGACCACATCTACACCCAGAGCTGGTTGAGACATAAGGCTGGACACTTCAGGCTGATAGCATTGGTGAGTTTCGGTGAGCAAATGCAGACCCTTTGAAGTCATACTGCATGGTACCTATTCCATGGGTCCCAACACTTCTGGTTCAAGGGATTCTTCCTCCAGCTAAAACATGCATGGGAAACCCACAGTATGGTCCACTGTGTGATTGGGAAACGATTTAAAATGCATCTCAGTTTGCGTATCCTGGTCCTCGGGTTCACCATTCCAGATGCTTTACTAACACTCTCCCTGCTTGGAGAGTCAGTGCCTTTAACCTCCTCTTTGGCACAGCTTGCAATTTCTGTGCAAGATGAACAGGAATAGGGAGAACCAATGAGAGACTAGCTGTAGGTGTCTGCACGGGCAAATGTAATGTTCATTGCCCACCAGGAAGAGGAATTAAACAAAGGCTCAGCGTGCCGTGCTGAAAACAGATTAGGGCCTGAAGCAATCCTGCGGTTTTGTGCCCAGCTCACAAGAAAGCGAGTTGAAGAAAGGAGCTCAGGGGCACTGTAATTCACAAACCTGCAGAGTTATAAATGACAGCTATCCTCCAAAAATATATTGAAGTAAGCCTGCGAAGGGGACTTGAAAGCGGGGCAGCATTTCAGGAAAACGATTGCAGGGGGTAGACTGGAATTGCCCTGAAAGCATAGGAAAAGAGGCAGAACGTCGACAATGATGCACTTGGCCAAAAAGTGCGTATGCGTTTTTTCCTGAATATATTCAGGAAAAAACGCATACGCCCTTTTTGGCCAACCAAGCAAGCCTGTAAAGGAAATCTGCACTACAATGAAGTCTCACTGCCCCCCGGGCAAAAGGGCCATCTGAAAAAAGTGTAAAATCCAGAAATGTAGGACAGGCTATGGAGAACAGGGAGCCTTGTTATGCTGATTGGCAGGATGTAAATTGCCGGCAGCCACCCTGGAGAAGTGTATGGTGTTTCCTGAAACACGTAAGAAACAAAGCAACACAGCCTATGGCACTTCCACTTATGGTCCTATAGCTTACGGAAATTAAAATCAAAAACAGACAGCCACCCCAATATTTGGGACGGCTGTGTTCACAAAAAGCTCGTCTACAATATCAGGTAAATATCCCATAAGGCAAAAAATGGATAAAGAAGTTGTGGCACGTACGTGCAATGCAGTATCACTCAGCAATGAAATCTGTGTCATCAGGCCCGTAGCGGCATAGTGAGAGGATGCAGATACGGTGATTCTACGTGAACTACGTCACACAGAAAAAGAAACATCATAAGATATCACTAATACACGGAATGTAAACTTGACTACACATGAAGTGAATTACAAAACAGAACAGGGTCTCAAATTTAGAAAACCAACTAGTGCTTGCTTATGGGGAAAGGTGCCTTGGGGTTCTGCATAAAACCAGAGACTGAAATTAGCACAGATAACATTCCATAAGCCAAATATGTAATAGACAAGACCTACTCCTTGCTCAACGAAATGGACTCAACACCACATATTCAACGCCTAGGAATATACCTGACTAGGAAGAATCTTAAAACCCATGGATATATATGTCTCCGTAAGAGAATCAAGCGTGTGTACAGCGGCCGAAACGCACAAGTGAAAATCCGATAAATCCCATTATCATAATAAATTTAGAAACAAAACACAAAGACAGTGAAATAGAGAGCAATTCTTAAATAATTCACTCAGGGCATGTGATGCAACCGGGATTGACCGCATCTACACCCAGAGCTGGTTGAGACATAAGGCTGGACACTTCAGGCTGATAGCATTGGTGAGTTTCGGTGAGCAAATGCAGACCCTTTGAAGTCATACTGCATGGTACCCATTCCATGGGTCCCAACTATCCAGGTTCAAGGGATTCTTCCTCCAGCTAAAACATGCATGGGAAACCCAGAGTATCGTCCACCGTGTGATTGGGAAACGATTTAAAATGCACCTCAGTTTTCGTATCCTGGTCCTCGGGTTCACCATTCCAGATGCTTTACTAACACTCTCCCCGCTTGGAGAGTCAGTGCCTTTAACCTCCTCTTTGGCACAGCTTGCAATTTCTGTGCAAGATGAACAGGAATAGGGAGAACCAATGAGAGACTAGCTGTAGGTGTCTGCACGGGCAAATGTAACGCTCATTGCCGACCAGGAAGAGGAATTAAACAAAGGCTCAGCGTGCCCTGCTAAAAACAGATTAGGGCCTGAAGCAATCCTGCGGTTTTGTGCCCAGCTCACAAGAAAGCGAGTTGAAGAAAGGAGCTCAGGGGCACTGTAATTCACAAACCTGCAGAGTTATAAATGACAGCTATCCTCCAAAAATATATTGAAGTAAGCCTGCGAAGGGGACTTGAAAGCGGGGCAGAATTTCAGGAAAACGATTGCAGGGGGTAGACTGGAATTGCCCTGAAAGCATAGGAAAAGAGGCAGAACGTCGACAATGATGCACTTGGCCAAAAAGGGCGTATGCGTTTTTTCCTGAATATATTCAGGAAAAAACGCATATGCCCTTTTTGGCCAACCAAGCAAGCCTGTAAAGGAAATCTGCACTACAATGAAGTCTCACTGCCCCCCGGGCAAGAGGGCCATCTGAAAAAAGTGTAAAATCCAGAAAGGTAGGACAGGATATGGAGAACAGGGAGCCTTGTTATGCTGATTGGCAGGATGTAAATTGCCAACAGCCACCCTGGAGAATTGTATGGTGTTTCCTGAAACACGTAAGAAATAAAGCAACACAGCCTATGGCAATTGCACTTATGGTCCTATTCCTTAGGGAAATTAAAATCAAAAACAGAGAGCCACCCCAAAGTTTGGGACGGCTGTGTTCCCAAGAAGCTCATCTACAGTACCAGGTAAATATCCCAGAAAGCAAAAAATGGATAAAGAAGTTGTGGCACGTACGTGCAATGCAATATCACTCAGCAATGAAATCTGTGTCATCAGGCCCGTAGCGGCATAGTGAGTGGATGCAGGTACGGTGATTCTACGTGAAATACGTCACACAGAAAAAGAAACATCATAAGATATCACTAATACACGGAATGTAAACTTGACTACACATGAACTGAATTACAAAACAGAACAGGGTCTCAAATTTAGAAAACCAACTAGTGCTTGCTTATGGGGAAAGGTGCCTTGGGGTGCTTCATAAAACCAGAGACTGAAATTAGCACAGATAACATTCCTTAAGCCAAATATGTAATAGAAAAGACCTACTCCTTGCTCAACGAAATGGACTCAACACCACATATTCAACGCATAGGAATATACTTGACTAGGAAGAATCTTAAAACCCATGGATATATATGTCTCCGTAAGAGAATCAAGCGTGTGTACAGCGGCCGATACGCATCAGTGAAAATCCGATAAATCCCATTATCAAAATAAATTTCGAAAACAAAACACAAAGACAGTGAAATAGAGAGCAATTCTTAAATAATTCACTCAGGGCATGTGATGCAACCGGGATTGACCACATCTACACCCAGAGCTGGTTGAGACATAAGGCTGGACACTTCAGGCTGATAGCATTGGTGAGTTTCGGTGAGCAAATGCAGACCCTTTGAAGTCATACTGCATGGTACCTATTCCATGGGTCCCAACTCTTCAGGTTCAAGGGATTCTTCCTCCAGCTAAAACATGCATGGGAAACCCACAGTATGGTCCACCGTGTGATTGGGAAACGATTTAAAATGCACCTCAGTTTTTGTATCCTGGTCCTCGGGTTCACCATTCCAGATGCTTTACTAACACTCTCCCTGCTTGGAGAGTCAGTGCCTTTAACCTCCTGTTTGGCACAGCTTGCAATTTCTGTGCAAGATGAACAGGAATAGGGAGAACCAATGAGAGACTAGCTATAGGTGTCTGCACGGGCAAATGTAACGCTCATTTCCCACCAGGAAGAGGAATTAAACAAAGGCTCAGTGTGCCCTGCTGGAAACAGATTAGGGCCTGAAGCAATCCTGCGGTTTTGTGCCCAGCTCACAAGAAAGCGAGTTGAAGAAAGGAGCTCAGGGGCACTGTAATTCACAAACCTGCAGAGTTATAAATGACAGCTATCCTCCAAAAATATATTGAAGTAAGCCTGCGAAGGGGACTTGAAAGTGGGGCAGAATTTCAGGAAAACGATTGCAGGGGGTAGACTGGAATTGCCCTGAAAGCATAGGAAAAGAGGCAGAACGTCGACAATGATGCACTTGGCCAAAAAGGGCATATGCGTTTTTTCCTGAATATATTCAGGAAAACACGCATACGCCCTTTTTGGCCAACCAAGCAAGCCTGTAAAGAAATCTGCACCACAACGAAGTCTCACTGCCCCCCGGGCAAAAGGGCCATCTGTAAAAAGTGTAAAATCCAGAAAGGTAGGACAGGATATGGAGAACAGGGTGCCTTGTTATGCTGATTGGCAGGATGTAAATTGCCAGCAGCCACCCTGGAGAAGTGTATGGTGTTTCCTGAAACACGTAAGAAACAAAGCAACACAGCCTATGGCACTTCCACTTATGGTCCTATAGCTTACGGAAATTAAAATCAAAAACAGACAGCCACCCCAATATTTGGGACGGCTGTGTTCAAAAGAAGCTCGTCTACAGTATCAGGTAAATATCCCAGAAAGCAAAAAATGGATAAAGAAGTTGTGGCACGTACGTACAATGCAATATCACTCAGCAATGAAATCTGTGTCATCAGGCCCGTAGCGGCATAGTGAGTGGATGCAGGTACGGTGATTCTACGTGAACTACGTCACACAGAAAAAGAAACATCATAAGATATCACTAATACACGGAATGTAAACTTGACTACACATGAACTGAATTACAAAACAGAACAGGGTCTCAAATTTAGAAAACCAACTAGTGCTTGCTTATGGGGAAAGGTGCCTTGGGGTGCTGCATAAAACCAGAGACTGAAATTAGCACAGATAACTTTCCATAGGCCAAATATGTAATAGACAAGACCTACTCCTTGCTCAACGAAATGGACCCAACACCACATATTCAACGCCTAGGAATATACCTGACTAGGAAGAATCTTAAAACCCATGGATATATATGTCTCCGTAAGAGAATCAAGCGTGTGTACAGCGGCCGAAACGCAGCAGTGAAAATCCGATAAATCCCATTATCAAAATAAATTTCGAAAACAAAACACAAAGACAGTGAAATCGAGAGCAATTCTTAACTAATTCACTCAGGGCATGGGATGCAACCGGGATTGACCACATCTACACCCAGAGCTGGTTGAGACATAAGGCTGGACACTTCAGGCTGATAGCATTGGTGAGTTTCGGTGAGCAAATGTAGACCCTTTGAAGTCATACTGCATGGTACCCATTCCATGGGTCCCAACTCTCCAGGTTCAAGGCATTCTTCCTCCAGTTAAAACATGCATGGGAAACCCAGAGTATCGTCCACCGTGTGATTGGGAAACGATTTAAAATGCATCTCAGGGGGGGGACCTTGAAGATGGCGGAAGAGTAAGACGCGGAGATCGCCTTCCTCCCCCGGATACACCAGAAATACATCCACACGTGGAACAACTCCTACAGAACTCCTACTGAAGGCTGGCAGAAGACCTCAGACCTCCCAAAAGGCAAGAAACTCCCCACGTAACTGGGTAGGGCAAAAGAAAAAACAGAGACAAAAGAATAAGTACGGCACCTGCACCAGTGGGAGGGAGCTGTGAAGGAGGAAATGTTTCCACACACTAGGAAGCCCCTCCGCGGGCGGAGACTGCGGGAGGCGGAGGGGGGAGTTTCGGGACCGCGGAGTAGTGCACCGCGACGGGTGCGGAGGGCAAAGCGGGGAGATTCCTGCACAGACGATCGGTGCCGACCAGCACTCACCAACCCGAGAGGCTTGCTGCTCACCCACCGGGGCGGGCGGGGCTGCGAGCTGAGGCTCGGGTTTTGGTTTTGGACGGAGCTCAGGGAGAGGACTGGGGTTGGCGGCTTGAACATAGCCTGAAGGGGTTAGTGCACCACGACTAGCCGGCAGGGAGTTCGGGGAAAAGCCTGCACCGGCCGAAGAGGCAAGAGACTTTTTCTTCCCTCTTTGTTTCCTGGTGCGCGAGGAGAGGGGTTTAAGAGCGCTGCTTAAAGGAACTCCAGAGACGGGCGCGAGCCACGGCTAAAAGCGCGAACCCCAGAGACGGGCGCGAGCCGCGGCTGAGGGCGCGAGCCCCCGAGACGGGCGCGAGCCGTGGCTGAAAGCGCAAACCCCAGAGACGGGCGCGAGCCGCGGCTAAAACCGCGGAGCCCAGAGACGGGCGGGAGACGCTAAGGCTGCTGCTGCCGCCACCAAGGGGCCTGTGTGCGAGCACAGGTCACTCTCCACACCCCTCTTCCGCGGAGCCTGTGCAGCCTGCCACTGCCAGGTTCCCGGGATCCAGGGACAACTTCCCCGGGACAACGCACGGCGGGCCTCAGGCTGGTGCAACGTCACGCCGGCCTCTGCCACAACGTCACGCTGCCTCTGCCGCCGCAGGCCGGCCCCGCACGCAGTGCCCCTCCTTCCGCCATCCCCCAACCCCCGGCCTGAGTGAGCCGGAGGCCCCGAATCAGCGGCTCCTTTAACCCCGTCCTGTCTGAGCGAAAAAACAGACGCCCTCCAGCGACCTACACGCAGAGGCAGGGCCAAATCCAAAGCTGAGCTCCTGTGAGCTGTGAGAACAAAGAAGAGAAAGGGAAATCTCTCCCAGCAGCCACAGAAGCAGCGGATTAAAGCTCCACAATCAACTTGATATACCCTGCATCTGTGGAATACCTGAATAGACAAGGAATGATCCCAAATTGAAGAGGTGGAATTTAGGAGCGAGATCTATGATTTTTTTCCCTTTTCCTCTTTTGGTGAATGTGTACGTGTATGCTTCTGTGTGACATCTAGTCTGTATACTCTAGCTTCCACCATTTGTCCTAGGGCTCTATCCGTCCATGACTTTTTTTTAAAAATTCCTTTTCTTAATAATTAAGTTTAATTGTAATAACTTTATTATACTTTACCTTCGTTCTTTCTTTCTTTCCTTCCTTCCCTCCCTCCTTTAGACAACGAATCACCCCAAATTGAGGAGGTGGTCTCAGGGAGCAGGATTTATGATTTTTCCCCCTTTACCTCTTTTTGTGAAGGTGTATGTGTATGCTTCTGTGTAAGATTTTCTCTGTATAGCTTTGTTTCCAACATTTGTCCTAAGGTTCTATCCATCCCTTTTTTTTTTTCTAAATATTTTTTAATTCAATAACTATATTATACTTTATTTTATTTTTACTGTATCATCTTTCTTTCTATCTTTTTTTTCCTTCTTTCCCTCCTTCCTTCCTTCCTCCCTCCCTCCCTCCCTCCTTTCTTTCCTTCTTTGCTTCTTTCTTCCTTCCTTCCTTTCCTCCTTTCCCTCTTTCTTTACTCATACTTCTACTAATTCTCCCTACTTTTTCTCCCTTTTATTCTGAGCTGTGTGGATGAAAGGCTCTTGGTGCTCCAGCCAGGAGTCAGGGCTCTGCCTCTGAGGTAGGAGAGCCAACTTCAGGACACTGGTCAACAAGAGACCTCCCAGCTCCACATAATATTAAACGGTGGAAATATCCCAGAGACCTCCATCTTAACACCAGCACCCAGCTTCACTCAACAACCAGCAAGCCACAGTGCTGGACAACCTATGCCAAACAACTAGCAAAACAGGAACACAACCCCACCCATTAGCAGAGAGGCTGCCTAAAATCATAGTAAGGCCACAGACACCCCAAAACACACCACCAGACGTGAACCTGCCCACTAGAGAGACAAGATCCAGCCTCATCCAGCACAACACAGGCACTAGTCCCCTCCACCAGGAAGCCTACACAACCCACTGAAACAACCTTAGCCACTGGAGACAGACATCAAAAACAACGGGAACTACGAACCTGCAGCCTGCAAAAAGGAGACCCCAAACACAGTAAGCAAAATGAGAAGACAGAAAAACACACAGCAGATGAAGGAGCAAGATAAAAACCCACCAGACCTAACAAATGAAGAGGAAATAGGCAATCTACCTGAAAAAGAATTCAGAATAATGATAGTAAGGATGATCCAAAATCTTGGAAGTAGAATGGACAAAATGCAAGAAACAGTTAACAAGGACTTACAAGAACTAAAGATGAAACAAGCAACGATGAACAATGCAATAAATGAAATTAAAATCACTCTAGATAGGATCAATAGCAGAATAACTGAGGCAGAAGAACGGATAAGTGACCTGGAAGATAAAGTAGTGGAAATAACTACTGCAGAGCAGAATAAAGAAAAAAGAATGAAAAGAACTGAGGACAGTCTCAGAGACCTCTGGGACAACATGAAACGCACCAACATTCGAATTATAGGGGTTCCAGAAGAAGAAGAAAGAAAGAAAGGGACTGAGAAAATATTTGAAGAGATTATAGTTGAAAACTTCCCTAATATGGGAAAGGAAATAGTTAATCAAGTCCAGGAAGCACAGAGGGTCCCATACAGGATAAATACAAGGAGAAACACGCCAAGACACATATTAATCAAACTGTCAAAAATTAAATACAAAGAAAGCATATTAAAAGCAGCAAGGGAAAAACAACAAATAACACACAAGGGAATCCCCATAAGGTTAACAGCTGATCTCTCAGCAGAAACCCTACAAGCCAGAAGGGAGTGGCAGGACATACTGAAAGTGATGAAGGAGAATAGCCTGAAACCAAGACTGCTCTACCCAGCAAGGATCTCATTCACATTTGATGGAGAAAATAAAACCTTTACAGACAAGCAAAAGCTGAGAGAGTTCAGCACCACCAAACCAGCTTTACAACAAATGCTAAAGGAACTTCTCTAGACACGAAACACAAGAGAAGGAAATGACCTATAGTAGCGAACCCAAAACAATATATAAAATGGAAATAGGAACATACATATCGATAATTACCTTAAATGTAAATGGACTAAATGCTCCCACCAAAAGACACAGATTGGCTGAATGGATACAAAAACAAGACCCTTATATATGCTGTCTACAAGAGACCCACTTCAGAACTAGAGACACATACAGACTGAAAGTAAGGGGATGGAAAAAGATATTCCATGCAAATGGAAACCAAAAGAAAGCTGGAGTAGCAATTCTCATATCAGACAAAATAGACTTTAAAATAAGGACTATTAAAAGGGACAAAGAAGGACACTACATAATGATCAAGGGATCGATCCAAGAAGAAGATATAACAATTGTAAATATTTATGCACCCAACATAGGAGCACCTCAATACATAAGGCAAATACTAACAACCATAAAAGGGGAGATCAACAGTAACACATTCATAGTAGGGGACTTTAACACCCCACTTTCACCCATGGACAGATCATCCAAAATGAAAATAAATAAGGAAACACAAGCTTTAAATGATACATTAAACAAGATGGACTTAATTGATATTTATAGGACACTCCATCCAAAAACAACAGAATACACATTTTTCTCAAGTGCTCATGGAACATTCTCCAGGATAGATCATATCTTGGGTCACAAATCAAGCCTTGGTAAATTTAAGAAAACTGAAATTGTATCAAGTATCTTTTCCGACCACAACGCCATGAGACTAGATATCAATTACAGGAAAAGATCTGTAAAAAATACAAACACATGGAGGCTAAACAATACACTACTTAATAATGAAGTGATCACTGAAGAAATCAAAGAGGAAATAAAAAAATACCTAGAAACAAATGACAATGGAGACACAACGACCCAAAACCTATGGGATGCAGCAAAAGCAGTCCTAAGGGGGAAGTTTATAGCAATACAAGCCCACCTTAAGAAGCAGGAAACATCTCGAATAAACAACCTAACCTTGCACCTCAAGCAATTAGAGAAAGAAGAACAAAAAAACCCCAAAGCTAGCAGAAGGAAAGAAATCATAAAAATCAGATCAGAAATAAATGAAAAAGAAATGAAGGAAACAATAGCAAAGATCAATAAAACTAAAAGCTGGTTCTTTGAGAAGATAAACAAAATAGATAAACCACTAGCCAGACTCATCAAGAAAAAAAGGGAGAAGACTCAAATCAATAGAATTAGAAATGAAAAAGGAGAAGTAACAACTGACACTGCAGAAATAAAAAAAATCATGAGAGATTACTACAAGCAACTCTATGCCAATAAAATGGACAATCTGGAAGAAATGGACAAATTCTTAGAAATGCACAACCTGCCAAGACTGAATCAGGAAGAAATAGAAAATATGAACAGACCAATCACAAGCACTGAAATTGAAACTGTGATTAAAAACCTTCCAACAAACAAAAGCCCAGGACCAGATGGCTTCACAGGTGAATTCTATCAAACGTTTAGAGAAGAGCTAACACCTATCCTTCTCAAACTCTTCCAAAATATAGCAGAGGGAGGAACACTCCCAAATTCCTTCTACGAAGCCACCATCACCTTGATACCAAAACCAGACAAGGATGTCACAAAGAAAGAAAACTACAGGCCAATATCACTGATGAACATAGATGCAAAAATCCTCAGCAAAATACTAGCAAACAGAATCCAACAGCACATTAAAAGGATCATACACCATGATCAAGTGGGGTTTATTCCAGGAATGCAAGGATTCTTCAATATACGCAAATCTATCAATGTGATAAACCATATTAACAAATTGAAGGAGAAAAACCATATGATCATCTCAATAGATGCAGAGAAAGCTTTCGACAAAATTCAACACCCATTTATGATAAAAACCCTCCAGAAAGTAGGCATAGAGGGAACTTTCCTAAACATAATAAAAGCCATATATGACAAGCCCACAGCAAACATCATCCTCAATGGTGAAAAACTGAAAGCATTTCCACTAAGATCAGGAACAAGACAAGGTTGCCCACTCTCACCACTCTTATTCAACATAGTTTTGGAAGTTTTAGCCACAGCAATCAGAGAAGAAAAGGAAATAAAAGGAATCCAAATCGGAAAAGAAGAAGTAAAGCTGTCACTGTTTGCAGATGACATGATACTATACATAGAGAATCCTAAAGATGCTACCAGAAAACTACTAGAGCTAATCAATGAATTTGGTAAAGTAGCAGGATACAAAATTAATGCACAGAAATCTCTGGCATTCCTATATACTAATGATGAAAAATCTGAAAGTGAAATCAAGAAAACACTCCCATTTACCATTGCAACAAAAAGAATAAAATATCTAGGAATAAACCTACCTAAGGATACGAAAGACCTGTATGCAGAAAATTATAAGACACTGATGAAAGAAATTAAAGATGATACAAATAGATGGAGAGATATACCATGTTCTTGGATGGGAAGAATCAACATTGTGAAAATGACTCTACTACCCAAAGCAATCTACAGATTCAATGCAATCCCTATCAAACTACCACTGGCATTTTTCACAGAACTAGAACAAAAAATTTCGCAATTTGTATGGAAACACAAAAGACCCCGAATAGCCAAAGCAATCTTTAGAACGAAAAAAGGAGCTGGAGGAATAAGGCTCCCTGACTTCAGACTATATTACAAAGCAACAGTAATCAAGACAGTATGGTACTGGCACAAAAACAGAAAGATAGATCAGTGGAACAGGATAGAAAGCCCAGAGATAAACCCACGCACATATGGACACCTCATCTTTGATAAAGGAGGCAGGAATGTACAGTGGAGAAAGGACAGCCTCTTCAATAAATGGTGCTGGGAAAACTGGACAGGTACATGTAAAAGTATGAGATTAGATCACTCCCTAACACCATACACAAAAATAAGCTCAAAATGGATTAAAGACCTAAATGTAAGGCCAGAAACTATCAAACTCTTAGAAGAAAACATAGGAAGAACACTCTATGACATAAATCACAGCAAGATCCTATCTGACCCACCTCCTAGAGTAATGGAAATAAAAACAAAAATAAACAAATGGGACCTAATGAAACTTCAAAGCTTTTGCACAGCAAAGGAAACGATAACCAAGACCAAAAGACAACCCTCAGAATGGGAGAAAACATTTGCAAATGAAGCAACTGACAAAGGATTAATCTCCAAAATTTACAAGCAGCTCATGCAGCTCAATAACAAAAAAACAAACAACCCCATCCAAAAATGGGCAGAAGACCTAAATAGACATTTCTCCAAAGAAGATATACAGAATGCCAACAAACACATGAAAGAATGCTCAACATCATTAATCATTAGAGAAATGCAAATCAAAACTACAATGAGATATCATCTCACACCAGTCAGAATGGACATCATCAAAAAATCAAGAAACAATAAATGCTGGAGAGGGTGTGGAGAAAAGGGGACACTCTTGCACTGCTGGTGGGAATGTGAATTGGTTCAGCCACTGTGGAGAACAGTATGGAGGTTCCTTAAAAAACTACAAATAGAATTACCATATGACCCAGCAATCCCACTACTTGGCATATACCCTGAGAAAACCAAAATTCAAAGAGAGTCATGTACCAAAATGTTCATTGCAGCTCTATTTACAATAGCCAGGACATGGAAACAACCTAAGCGGCCATCATCGGATGAATGGATAAAGAAGATGTGGCACATATACACAATGGAATATTACTCAGCCTTAAGAAGAAATGAAATTGAGCTATTTGTAATGAGATGGATAGACCTAGAATCTGTCATACAGAGTGAAGTAAGTCAGAAAGAAAAAGACAAATACCGTATGCTAACACATATATATGGAATTTAAGGGAAAAAAATGTCATGAAGAACCTAGGGGTAAGATAGGAATAAAGACGCAGACCTACTGGAGAACGGACTTAAGGATATGGGGAGGGGGAAGGGTGAGTTTGACAGGGCGAGAGAGAGTCATGGACATATACACACTAACAAACGTAGTAAGGTAGATAGCTGGGGGGAAGCAGCCGCAAGGCACAGGGATATTAGTTCGGTGCTTTGGAACAGCCTGGAAGGGTGGGATGGGGAGAGTGGGAGGGAGGGAGACGCAAGAGGGAAGACATATGGGAACATATGTATATGTATAACTGATTCACTTTGTTATAAAGCAGAAACTAACACACCATTGTAAAGCAATTATACCCCAATAAAGATGTTTAAAAAAAAAAAAAAAAAAGAACTGCTGCAAACATTAAAAAAAAATAAATAAATAAAAATAAAATGCATCTCAGTTTTCGTATCCTGGTCCTCGGGTTCACCATTCCAGATGCTTTACTAACACTCTCCCCGCTTGGAGAGTCAGTGCCTTTAACCTCCTGTTTGGCACAGCTTGCAATTTCTGTGCAAGATGAACAGGAATAGGGAGAACCAATGAGAGACTAGCTGTAGGTGTCTGCACGGGCAAATGTAACGCTCATTGCCGACCAGGAAGAGGAATTAAACAAAGGCTCAGCATGCCCTGCTGAAAACAGATTAGGGCCTGAAGCAATCCTGCGGTTTTGTGCCCAGCTCACAAGAAAGCGAGTTGAAGAAAGGAGCTCAGGGGCACTGTAATTCACAAACCTGCAGAGTTATAAATGACAGCTATCCTCCAAAAATATATTGAAGTAAGCCTGCGAAGGGGACTTGAAAGCGGGGCAGAATTTCAGGAAAACGATTGCAGGGGGTAGACTGGAATTGCCCTGAAAGCATAGGAAAAGAGGCAGAACGTCGACAATGATGCACTTGGCCAAAAAGGGCGTATGCGTTTTTTCCTGAATATATTCAGGAAAAAACGCATACGCCCTTTTTGGCCAACCAAGCAAGCCTGTAAATGAAATCTGTACTACAATGAAGTCTCACTGCCCCCCGGGCAAAAGGGCCATCTGAAAAAAGTGTAAAATCCAGAAAGGTAGGACAGGATATGGAGAACAGGGAGCCTTGTTATGCTGATTGGCAGGATGTAAATTGCCAGCAGCCACCCTGGAGAAGTGTATGGTGTTTCCTGAAACACGTAAGAAACAAAGCAACACAGCCTATGGCATTTCCACTTATGGTCCTATAGCTTACGGAAATTAAAATCAAAAACAGACAGCCACCCCAATATTTGGGACGGCTGTGTTCAAAAGAAGCTCGTCTACAGTATCAGGTAAATATCCCAGAAAGCAAAAAATGGATAAAGAAGTTGTGGCACGAACGTACAATGCAATATCACTCAGCAATGGAATCTGTGTCATCAGGCCCGTAGCGGCATACTGAGTGGATGCAGGTACGGTGATTCTACGTGAACTACGTCACACAGAAAAAGAAACATCATAAGATATCACTAATACACGGAATGTAAACTTGACTACACATGAACTGAATTACAAAACAGAACAGGGTCTCAAATTTAGAAAACCAACTAGTGCTTGCTTATGGGGAAAGGTGCCTTTGGGTGCTGCATAAAACCAGAGACTGAAATTAGCACAGATAACTTTCCATAAGCCAAATATGTAATAGACAAGACCTACTCCTTGCTCAACGAAATGGACCCAACACCACATAATCAACGCCTAGGAATATACCTGACTAGGAAGAATCTTAAAACCCTTGGATATATATGTCTCCATAAGAGAACCAAGCGTGAGTACAGCGGCCGAAACGCAGCAGTGAAAATCCGATAAATCCCATTATCAAAATAAATTTCGAAAACAAAACACAAAGACAGTGAAATAGAGAGCAATTCTTAAATAATTCACTCAGGGCATGTGAAGCAACCGGGATTGACCACATCTACACCCAGAGTTGGTTGAGACATAAGGCTGGACACTTCAGGCTGATAGCATTGGTGAGTTTCGGTGAGCAAATGCAGACCCTTTGAAGTCATACTGCATGGTAACCATTCCATGGGTCCCAACTCTCCAGGTTCAAGGGATTCTTCCTCCAGCTAAAACATGCATGGGAAACCCAGAGTATCGTCCACCGTGTGATTGGGAAACGATTTAAAATGCATCTCAGTTTTCGTATCCTGGTCCTCGGGTTCACCATTCCAGATGCTTTACTAACACTCTCCCCGCTTGGAGAGTCAGTGCCTTTAACCTCCTCTTTGGCACAGCTTGCAATTTCTGTGCAAGATGAACAGGAATAGGGAGAAGAAATGAGAGACTAGCTGTAGGTGTCTGCACGGGCAAATGTAACGCTCATTGCCGACCAGGAAGAGGAATTAAACAAAGGCTCAGCGTGCCCTGCTGAAAACAGATTAGGGCCTTAAGCAATCCTGCGGTTTTGTGCCCAGCTCACAAGAAAGCGAGTTGAAGAAAGGAGCTCAGGGGCACTGTAATTCACAAACCTGCAGAGTTATAAATGACAGCTATCTTCCAAAAGTATACTGAAGTAACCTGCGTAGGGGACTTGAAAGCGGGGCAGAATTTCAGGAAAACAATTGCAGGGGGTAGACAGGAATTGCCCTGTAAGCATAGGAAAAGAGGCACAACGTCGACAATGATGCACGTGGCCAAAAAGTGCGTATGCGTTTTTTCCTGAATATATTCAGGAAAAAACGCATACGCCCTTTTTGGCCAACCAAGCAAGCGTGTAAAGGAAATGTGCACTAAAATGAAGTCTCACTGCCCCCCGGGCAAGAGGGCCATCTGAAAAAAGTGTAAAATCCAGAAAGGTAGGACAGGATATGGAGAAGAGAGAGCCTTGTTATGCTGATTGGCAGGATGTAAATTGCCAACAGCCACCCTGGAGAAGTGTATGGTGTTTCCTGAAACACGTAAGAAATAAAGCAACACAGCCTATGGCAATTGCACTTATAGTCCTATTCCTTAGGGAAATTAAAATCAAAAACAGAGAGCCACCCCAAAGTTTGGGACGGCTGTGTTCCCAGGAAGCTCGTCTACAGTACCAGGTAAATATCCCAGAAAGCAAAAAATGGATAAAGAAGTTGTGGCACGTACGTGCAATGCAATATCACTCAGCAATGAAATCTGTGTCATCAGGCCCGTAGCGGCATAGTGAGTGGATGCAGGTACGGTGATTCTACGTGAACTACGTCACACAGAAATAGAAACATCATAAGATATCACTAATACACGGAATGTAAACTTGACTACACATGAACTGAATTACAAAACAGAACAGGGTCTCAAATTTAGAAAACCGACTAGTGCTTGCTTATGGGGAAAGGTGCGTTGGGGTGCTGCATAAAACCAGAGACTGAAATTAGCACAGATAACATTCCATAAGCCAAATATGTAATAGACAAGACCTACTCCTTGCTCAACGAAATGGACTCAACACCACATATTCAACGCCTAGGAAAATACCTGACTAGGAAGAATCTTAAAACCCATGGATATATATGTCTCCGTAAGAGAATCAAGCGTGTGTACAGCGGCCGATACGCAGCAGTGAAAATCCGATAAATCCCATTATCAAAATAAATTTCGAAAACAAAACACAAAGACAGTGAAATAGAGAGCAATTCTTAAATAATTCACTCAGGGCATGTGATGCAACCGGGATTGACCACATCTACACCCAGAGCTGATTGAGACATAAGGCTGGACTCTTCAGGCTAATAGCATTGGTGAGTTTCGGTGAGCAAATGCAGACCCTTTGAAGTCATACTGCATGGTACCTATTCCATGGGTCCCAACTCTGCAGGTTCAAGGGATTCTTCCTCCAACTAAAACATGCATGGGAAACCCAGAGTATCGTCCACCGTGTGATTGGGAAACGATTTAAAATGCATCTCAGTTTTCGTATCCTTGTCCTCGGGTTCAACATTCAAGATGCTTTACTACCACTCTCCCCGCTTGGAGTGTCAGTGCCTTTAACCTCCTCTTTGGCACAGCTTGCAATTTCTGTGCAAGATGAACAGGAATAGGGAGAACCAATGAGAGACTAGCTGTAGGTGTCTGCACGGGCAAATGTAATGCTCATTGCCCACCAGGAAGAGGAATTAAACAAAGGCTTAGCGTGCCCTGCTGAAAACAGATTAGGGCCTGAAGCATTCCTGCGGTTTTGTGCCCAGCTCACAAGAAAGCGAGTTGAAGAAAGGAGCTCAGGGGCACTGTACTTCACAAACCTGCAGAGTTATAAATGACAGCTATCCTCCAAAAATATATTGAAGTAAGCCTGCGAAGGGGACTTGAAAGCGGGGCAGAATTTCAGGAAAACGATTGCAGGGGGTAGACTGGAATTGCCCTGAAAGCATAGGAAAAGAGGCAGAACGTCGACAATGATGCACTTGGCCAAAAAGGGCGTATGTGTTTTTTCCTGAATATATTCAGGAAAAAACGCATACACCCTTTTTGGCCAACCAAGCAAGCCTGTAAAGGAAATCTGCACTACAATGAAGTCTCACTGCCCCCCGGGCAAAAGGGCCATCTGAAAAAAGTGTAAAATCCAGAAAGGTAGGACAGGATATGGAGAACAGGGAGCCTTGTTATGCTGATTGGCAGGATGTAAATTGCCAGCAGCCACCCTGGAGAAGTGTATGGTGTTTCCTGAAACACATAAGAAATAAAGCAACACAGCCTATGGCAATTGCACTTATGGTCCTAATCCTTAGGGAAATTAAAATCAAAAACAGAGAGCCACCCCAAAGTTTGGGACGGCTGTGTTCCCAAGAAGCTCGTCTACATTCCCAGGTAAATATCCCAGAAAGCAAGAAATGGATAAAGAAGTTGTGGCACGTACGTGCAATTCAGTATCACTCAGCAATGAAATCTGTGTCATCAGGCCCGTAGCGGCATAGTGAGTGGATGCAGGTACGGTGATTCTACGTGAACTACGTCACACAGAAAAAGAAACATCATAAGATATCACTAATACACGGAATGTAAACTTGACTACACATGAACTGAATTACAAAAAAGAACAGGTACTCAAATTTAGAAAACCAACTAGTGCTTGCTTATGGGGAAAGGTGCCTTGGGGTGCTGCATAAAACCAGAGACTGAAATTAGCACAGATAACTTTCCATAAGCCAAATATGTAATAGACAAGACCTACTCCTTGCTCAACGAAATGGACCCAACACCACATATTCAACGCCTAGGAATATACCTGACTAGGAAGAATCTTAAAACCCAGGGATATATATGTCTACGTAAGAGAATCAAGCGTGTGTACAGCGGCCGAAACGCAGCAGTGAAAATCCGATAAATCCCATTATCAAAATAAATTTCGAAAACAAAACACAAAGACAGTGAAATAGAGAGCAATTCTTAAATAATTCACTCAGGGCATGTGATGCAACCGGGATTGACCACATCTACACCCAGAGCTGGTTGAGACATAAGGCTGGACACTTCAGGCTGATAGCATTGGTGAGTTTTGGTGAGCAAATGCAGACCCTTTGAAGTCATACTGCATGGTACCCATTCCATGGGTCCCAACTCTCCAGGTTCAAGGGATTCTTCCTCCAGCTAAAACATGCATGGGAAACCCAGAGTATCGTCCACTGTGTGATTGGGAAATGATTTAAAATGCATCTCAGTTTTCGTTTCCTGGTCCTCGGGTTCACCATTCCAGATGCTTTACTAACACTCTCCCCGCTTGGAGAGTCAGTGCCTTTAACCTCCTGTTTCGCACAGCTTGCAATTTCTGTGCAAGATGAACAGGAATAGGGAGAACCAATGAGAGACTAGCTGTAGGTGTCTGCACGGGCAAATGTAACGCTCATTGCCCACCAGGAAGAGGAATTAAACAAAGGCTCAGTGTGCCCTGCTGGAAACAGATTAGGGCCTGAAGTAATCCTGTGATTTTGTGCCCTGCTCACAAGAAAGCGAGTTGAAGAAAGGAGCTCAGGGGCACTGTACTTCACAAACCTGCAGAGTTATAAATGACAGCTATCCTCCAAAAATATATTGAAGTAAGCCTGCGAAGGGGACTTGAAAGCGGGGCAGAATTTCAAGAAAACGATTGCAGGGGGTAGACTGGAATTGCCCTGAAAGCATAGGAAAAGAGGCACAACGTCGACAATGATGCACTTGGCCAAAAAGGGCGTATGCGTTTTTTCCTGAATATATTCAGGAAAAAACGCATACGCGCTTTTTGGCCAAACAAGCAAGCCTGTAAAGGAAATCTGCACTACAATGAAATCTCACTGCCCCCCCGGGCAAAAGGGCCATCTGAAAAAAGTGTAAAATCCAGAAAGGTAGGACAGGATATGGAGAACAGGGAGCCTTGTTATGCTGATTGGCAGGATGTAAATTGCCAGCAGCCACCCTGGAGAAGTGTATGGTGTTTCCTGAAACACGTAAGAAACAAAGCAACACAGCCTATGGCACTTCCACTTATGGTCCTATAGCTTACGGAAATTAAAATCAAAAACAGACAGCCACCCCAATATTTGGGACGGCTGTGTTCACAAGAAGCTCGTCTACAGTATCAGGTAAATATCCCAGAAAGCAAAAAATGGATAAAGAAGTTGTGGCACGTACGTGCAATGCAATATCACTCAGCAATGAAATCTGTGTAATCAGGCCCGTAGCGGCATAGTAAGTGGATGCAGGTACGGTGATTCTACGTGAACTACGTCACACAGAAAAAGAAACATCATAAGATATCACTAATACACGGAATGTAAACTTGACTACACATGAACTGAATTACAAAACAGAACAGGGTCTCAAATTTAGAAAACCAACTAGTGCTTGCTTATGGGGAAAGGTGCGTTGGGGTGCTGCATAAAACCAGAGACCGAAATTAGCACAGATAACATTCCATAAGCCAAATATGTAATAGACAAGACCTACTCCTTGCTCAACGAAATGGACTCAACACCACATATTCAACGCCTAGGAATATACCTGACTAGGAAGAATCTTAAAACCCATGGATATATATGTCTCCATAAGAGAATCAAGCGTGTGTACAGCGGTGGAAATGCAGCAGTGAAAATCCGATAAATCCCATTATCAAAATAAATTTCGAAAACAAAACAGAAAGACAGTGAAATAGAGAGCAATTCTTAAATAATTCACTCAGGGCATGTGATGCAACCGGGATTGACCACATCTACACCCAGAGCTGGTTGAGACATAAGGCTGGACACTTCTGGCTGATAGCACTGGTGAGTTTCGGTGAGCAAATGCAGACCCTTTGAAGTCATACTGCATGGTACCCATTCCATAGGTCCCAACTCTCCAGGTTCAAGGCATTCTTCCTCCAGCTAAAACATGCATGGGAAACCCAGAGTATCGTCCACCGTGTGATTGGGAAACGATTTAAAATGCATCTCAGTTTTCGTATCCTGGTCCTCGGGTTCACCATTCCAGATGCTTTACTAACACTCTCCCCGCTTGGAGAGTCAGTGCCTTTAACCTCCTGTTTGGCACAGCTTGCCATTTCTGTGCAAGATGAACAGGAATAGGGAAAACCAATGAGAGACTAGCTGTAGGTGTCTGCACGGGCAAATGTAACGCTCATTTCCCACCAGGAAGAGGAATTAAACAAAGGTTCAGTGTGCACTGCTGGAAACAGATTAGGGCCTGAAGCAATCCTGCGGTTTTGTGCCCAGCTCACAAGAAAGCGAGTTGAAGAAAGGAGCTCAGGGGCACTGTACTTCACAAACCTGCAGAGTTATAAATGACAGCTATCCTCCAAAAATATATTGAAGTAAGCCTGCGAAGGGGACTTGAAAGCGGGGCTGAATTTCAGGAAAACGATTGCAGGGGGTAGACTGGAATTGCCCTGAAAGCATAGGAAAAGAGGCACAACGTCGACAATGATGCACTTGGCCAAAAAGGGCGTATGCGTTTTTTCCTGAATATATTCAGGAAAAAACGCATACGCCCTTTTTGGCCAACCAAGCAAGCCTGTAAAGGAAATCTGCACTACAATGAAATCTCACTGCACCCCCGGGCAATAGGGCCATCTGAAAAAAGTGTAAAATCCAGAAAGGTAGGACAGGATATGGAGAACAGGGAGCCTTGTTATGCTGATTGGCAGGATGTAAATTGCCAGCAGCCACCCTGGAGAAGTGTATGGTGTTTCCTGAAACACGTAAGAAACAAAGCAACACAGCCTATGGCACTTCCACTTATGGTCCTATAGCTTACGGAAATTAAAATCAAAAACAGACAGCCACCCCAATATTTGGGACGGCTGTGTTCACAAGAAGCTCGTCTACAGTATCAGGTAAATATCCCAGAAAGCAAAAAATGGATAAAGAAGTTGTGGCACGTACGTGCAATGCAATATCACTCAGCAATGAAATCTGTGTCATCAGGCCCGTAGCGGCATAGTAAGTGGATGCAGGTACGGTGATTCTACGTGAACTACGTCACACAGAAAAAGAAACATCATAAGATATCACTAATACACGGAATGTAAACTTGACTACACATGAACTGAATTACAAAACAGAACAGGGTCTCAAATTTAGAAAACCAACTAGTGCTTGCTTATGGGGAAAGGTGCGTTGGGGTGCTGCATAAAACCAGAGACCGAAATTAGCACAGATAACATTCCATAAGCCAAATATGTAATAGACAAGACCTACTCCTTGCTCAACGAAATGGACTCAACACCACATATTCAAGGCCTAGGAATATACCTGACTAGGAAGAATCTTAAAACCCATGGATATATATGTCTCCATAAGAGAATCAAGCGTGTGTACAGCGGTGGAAATGCAGCAGTGAAAATCCGATAAATCCCATTATCAAAATAAATTTCGAAAACAAAACACAAAGACAGTGAAATAGAGAGCAATTCTTAAATAATTCACTCAGGGCATGTGATGCAACCGGGATTGACCACATCTACACCCAGAGCTGGTTGAGACATAAGGCTGGACACTTCTGGCTGATAGCACTGGTGAGTTTCGGTGAGCAAATGCAGACCCTTTGAAGTCATACTGCATGGTACCCATTCCATAGGTCCCAACTCTCCAGGTTCAAGGCATTCTTCCTCCAGCTAAAACATACATAGGAAACCCACAGTATGGTCCACCGTGTGATTGGGAAACGATTTAAAATGCATCTCAAGTTTCGTATCCTGGTCCTCGGGTTCACCATTCCAGATGCTTTACTAACATTCTCCCTGCTTGGAGAATCAGTGCCTTTAACCTCCTCTTTGGCACAGCTTGCTATTTCTGTGCAAGATGAAGAGGAATAGGGAGAACCAATGAGAGACTAGCTATAGGTGTCTGCACGGGCAAATGTAACGCTCATTGCCCACCAGGAAGAGGAATTAACCAAAGGCTCAGTGTGCCCTGCTGGAAACAGATTAGGGCCTGAAGCAATCCTGCGGTTTTGTGGCCAGCTCACAAGAAAGCGAGTTGAAGAAAGGAGCTCAGAGGCACTGTAATTCACAAACCTGCAGAGTTATAAATGACAGCTATCCTCCAATAATATATTGAAGTAAGCCTGCGAAGGGGACTTGAAAGCGGGGCAGAATTTCAGGAAAACGATTGCAGGGGGTAGACTGGAATTGCCCTGTAAGCATAGGAAAAGAGGCAGAACGTCGACAATGATGCACTTGGCCAAAAAGGGCGTATGCGTTTTTTCCTGAATATATTCAGGAAAAAACGCATACGCCCTTTTTGGCCAACCAAGCAAGCCTGTAAAGGAAATCTGCACTACAATGAAATCTCACTGCCCCCCCGGGCAAAAGGGCCATCTGAAAAAAGTGTAAAATCCAGAAAGGTAGGACAGGATATGGAGAACAGGGAGCCTTGTTATGCTGATTGGCAGGATGTAAATTGCCAGCAGCCACCCTGGAGAAGTGTATGGTGTTTCCTGAAACACGTAAGAAACAAAGCAACACAGCCTATGGCACTTCCACTTATGGTCCTATAGCTTACGGAAATTAAAATCAAAAACAGACAGCCACCCCAATATTTGGGACGGCTGTGTTCACAAGAAGCTCGTCTACAGTATCAGGTAAATATCCCAGAAACCAAAAAATGGATAAAGAAGTTGTGGCACGTACGTGCAATGCAATATCACTCAGCAATGAAATCTGTGTCATCAGGCCCGTAGCGGCATAGTGAGTGGATGCAGGTACGGTGATTCTACGTGAACTACGTCACACAGAAAAAGAAACATCATAAGATATCACTAATACACGGAATGTAAACTTGACTACACATGAACTGAATTACAAAAGAGAACAGGGTCTCAAATTTAGAAAACCAACTAGTGCTTGCTTATGGGGAAAGGTGCGTTGGGGTGCTGCATAAAACCAGAGACTGAAATTAGCACAGATAACATTCCATAAGCCAAATATGTAATAGACAAGACCTACTCCTTGCTCAACGAAATGGACTCAACACCACATATTCAACGCCTAGGAATATACCTGACTAGGAAGAATCTTAAAACCCATGGATATATATGTCTCGGTAAGAGAATCAAGCGTGTGTACAGCGGCGGAAATGCAGCAGTGAAATTCCGATAAATCCCATTATCAAAATAAATTTCAAAAACAAAACACAAAGACAGTGAAATAGAGAGCAATTCTTAAATAATTCACTCAGGGCATGTGATGCAACCGGGATTGACCACATCTACACCCAGAGCTGGTTGAGACATAAGGCTGGACACTTCAGGCTGATAGCACTGGTGAGTTTCGGTGAGCAAATGCAGACCCTTTGAAGTCATACTGCATGGTACCCATTCCATGGGTCCCAACTCTCCAGGTTCAAGGCATTCTTCCTCCACCTAAAACATGCATGGGAAACCCAGAGTATCGTCCACCGTGTGATTGGGAAACGATTTAAAATGCATCTCAGTTTTCGTATCCTGGTCCTCGGGTTCACCATTCCAGATGCTTTACTAACACTCTCCCCGCTTGGAGAGTCAGTGTCTTTAACCTTCTCTTTGGCACAGCTTGCCATATCTGTGCAAGATGAACAGGAATAGGGAGAACCAATGAGAGACTAGCTGTAGGTGTCTGCTCGGGCAAATGTAACGCTCATTGCCCACCAGGAAGAGGAATTAAACAAAGGCTCAGTGTGCCCTGCTGGAAACAGATTAGGGCCTGAAGCAATCCTGCGGTTTTATGCCCAGCTCACAAGAAAGCGAGTTGAAGAAAGGAGCTCAGGGGCACTGTATTTCACAAACCTGCAGAGTTATAAATGACAGCTATCCTCCAAAAATATATTGAAGTAAGCCTGCGAAGGGGACTTGAAAGCGGAGCTGAATTTCAGGAAAACGATTGCAGGGGGTAGACTGGAATTGCCCTGAAAGCATAGGAAAAGAGGCACAACGTCGACAATGATGCACTTGGCCAAAAAGGGCGTATGCGTTTTTTCCTGAATATATTCAGGAGAAAACGCATACGCCCTTTTTGGCCAACCAAGCAAGCCTGTAAAGGAAATCTGCACTACAATGAAATCTCACTGCCCCCCCGGGCAAAAGGGCCATCTGAAAAAAAGTGTAAAATCCAGAAAAGTGGGACAGTATATGGAGAACAGGGAGCCTTGTTATGCTGATTGGCAGGATGTAAATTGCCAGCACCCAGCCTGGAGAAGTGTATGGTGTTTCCTGAAACACGTAAGAAACAAAGCAACACAGCCTATGGCACTTCCACTTATGGTCCTATAGCTTACGGAAATTAAAATCAAAAACAGACAGCCACCCCAATATTTGGGACGGCTGTGTTCACAAGAAGCTCGTCTACAGTATCAGGTAAATATCCCAGAAAGCAAAAAATGGATAAAGAAGTTGTGGCACGTACGTACAATGCAATATCACTCAGCAATGAAATCTGTGTCATCAGGCCCGTAGCGGCATAGTGAGTGGATGCAGGTACGGTGATTCTACGTGAACTACGTCACACAGAAAAAGAAACATCATAAGATATCACTAATACACGGAATGTAAACTTGACTACACATGAACTGAATTACAAAAAAGAACAGGGTCTCAAATTTAGAAAACCAACTAGTGCTTGCTTATGGGGAAAGGTGCCTTGGGGTGCTGCATAAAACCAGAGACTGAAATTAGCACAGATAACTTTCCATAAGCCAAATATGTAATAGACAAGACCTACTCCTTGCTCAACGAAATGGACCCTACACCACATATTAAACGCCTCGGAATATACCTGACTAGGAAGAATCTTAAAACCCATGGATATATATGTCTCCGTAAGAGAATCAAGCGTGTGTACAGCGGGGGAAATGCAGCAGTGAAAATCCGATAAATCCCATTATCAAAATAAATTTCGAAAACAAAACACAAAGACAGTGAAATAGAGAGCAATTCTTAAATAATTCACTCAGGGCATGTGATGCAACCGGGATTGACCACATCTACACCCAGAGCTGGTTGAGACATAAGGCTGGACACTTCTGGCTGATAGCACTGGTGAGTTTCGGTGAGCAAATGCAGACCCTTTGAAGTCATACTGCATGGTACCCATTCCATGGGTCCCAACTCTCCAGTTTCAAGGCATTCTTCCTCCAGCTAAAACATGCATGGGAAACCCAGAGTATCGTCCACCGTGTGATTGGGAAACGATTTAAAATGCATCTCAGTTTTTGTATCCTGGTCCTCGGGTTCACCATTCCAGATGCTTTACTAACACTCTCCCCGCTTGGAGAGTCAGTGCCTTTAACCTCCTGTTTGGCACAGCTTGCCATTTCTGTGCAAGATGAACAGGAATAGGGAGAACCAATGAGAGACTAGCTGTAGGTGTCTGCACGGGCAAATGTAACGCTCATTGCCCACCAGGAAGAGGAATTAAACAAAGGCTCAGTGTGCCCTGCTGGAAACAGATTAGGGCCTGAAGCAATCCTGCGGTTTTGTGCCCTGCTCACAAGAAAGCGAGTTGAAGAAAGGAGCTCAGGGGCACTGTACTTCACAAACCTGCAGAGTTATAAATGACAGGTATCCTCCAAAAATATATTGAAGTAAGCCTGCGAAGGGGACTTGAAAGCGGGGCTGAATTTCAGGAAAACGATTGCAGGGGGTAGACTGGAATTGCCCTGAAAGCATAGGAAAAGAGGCACAACGTCGACAATGATGCACTTGGCCAAAAAGGGCGTATGCGTTTTTTCCTGAATATATTCAGGAAAAAACGCATACGCCCTTTTTGGCCAAACAAGCAAGCCTGTAAAGGAAATCTGCACTACAATGAAATCTCACTGCCCCCCCGGGCAAAAGGGCCATCTGAAAAAAGTGTAAAATCCAGAAAGGTAGGACAGGATATGGAGAACAGGGAGCCTTGTTATGCTGATTGGCAGGATGTAAATTGCCAGCAGCCACCCTGGAGAAGTGTATGGTGTTTCCTGAAACACGTAAGAAACAAAGCAACACAGCCTATGGCACTTCCACTTATGGTCCTATAGCTTACGGAAATTAAAATCAAAAACAGACAGCCACCCCAATATTAGGGACGGCTGTGTTCACAAGAAGCTCGTCTACAGTATCAGGTAAATATCCCAGAAAGCAAAAAATGGATAAAGAAGTTGTGGCACGTACGTACAATGCAATATCACTCAGCAATGAAATCTGTGTCATCAGGCCCGTAGCGGCATAGTGAGTGGATGCAGGTACGGTGATTCTACGTGAACTACGTCACACAGAAAAAGAAACATCATAAGATATCACTAATACACGGAATGTAAACTTGACTACACATGAACTGAATTACAAAACAGAGCAGGGTCTCAAATTTAGAAAACCAACTAGTGCTTGCTTATGGGGAAAGGTGCCTTGGGGTGCTGCATAAAACCAGAGACTGAAATTAGCACAGATAACTTTCAGTAAGCCAAATATGTAATAGACAAGACCTACTCCTTGCTCAACGAAATGGACTCAACACCACATATTCAACGCCTAGGAATATACCTGACTAGGAAGAATCTTAAAACCCATGGATATATATGTCTCCGTAAGAGAATCAAGCGTGTGTACAGCGGCCGATACGCAGCAGTGAAAATCCGATAAATCCCATTATCAAAATAAATTTCGAAAACAAAACACAAAGACAGTGAAATAGAGAGCAATTCTTAAATAATTCACTCAGGGCATGTGATGCAACCGGGATTGACCACATCTACACCCAGAGCTGATTGAGACATAAGGCTGGACACTTCAGGCTAATAGCATTGGTGAGTTTTGGTGAGCAAATGCAGACATTTTGAAGTCATACTGCATGGTACCTATTCCATGGGTCCCAACTCTTCAGGTTCAAGGGATTCTTCCTCCAGCTAAAACATACATAGGAAACCCACAGTATGGTCCACCGTTTGATTGGGAAACGATTTAAAATGCATCTCAAGTTTCGTATCCTGGTCCTCGGGTTCAGCATTGCAGATGCTTTACTAACATTCTCCCTGCTTGGAGAATCAGTGCCTTTAACCTCCTCTTTGGCACAGCTTGCTATTTCTGTGCAAGATGAACAGGAATAGGGAGAACCAATGAGAGACTAGCTATAGGTGTCTGCACGGGCAAATGTAACGCTCATTGCCCACCAGGAAGAGGAATTAACCAAAGGCTCAGTGTGCCCTGCCGGAAACAGATTAGGGCCTGAAGCAATCCTGCGGTTTTGTGGCCAGCTCACAAGAAAGCGAGTTGAAGAAAGGAGCTCAGAGGCACTGTAATTCACAAACCTGCAGAGTTATAAATGACAGCTATCCTCCAATAATATATTGAAGTAAGCCTGCGAAGGGGACTTGAAAGCGGGGCAGAATTTCAGGAAAACGATTGCAGGGGGTAGACTGGAATTGCCCTGTAAGCATAGGAAAAGAGGCAGAACGTCGACAATGATGCACTTGGCCAAAAAGGGCGTATGCGTTTTTTCCTGAATATATTCAGGAAAAAACGCATACGCCCTTTTTGGCCAACCAAGCAAGCCTGTAAAGGAAATCTGCACTACAATGAAATCTCACTGCCCCCCCGGGGAAAAGGGCCATCTGAAAAAAGTGTAAAATCCAGAAAGGTAGGACAGGATATGGAGAACAGGGAGCCTTGTTATGCTGATTGGCAGGATGTAAATTGCCAGCAGCCACCCTGGAGAAGTGTATGGTGTTTCCTGAAACACGTAAGAAACAAAGCAACACAGCCTATGGCACTTCCACTTATGGTCCTATAGCTTACGGAAATTAAAATCAAAAACAGACAGCCACCCCAATATTTGGGACGGCTGTGTTCACAAGAAGCTCGTCTACAGTATCAGGTAAATATCCCAGAAACCAAAAAATGGATAAAGAAGTTGTGGCACGTACGTGCAATGCAATATCACTCAGCAATGAAATCTGTGTCATCAGGCCCGTAGCGGCATAGTGAGTGGATGCAGGTACGGTGATTCTACGTGAACTACGTCACACAGAAAAAGAAACATCATAAGATATCACTAATACACGGAATGTAAACTTGACTACACATGAACTGAATTACAAAACAGAACAGGGTCTCAAATTTAGAAAACCAACTAGTGCTTGCTTATGGGGAAAGGTGCGTTGGGGTGCTGCATAAAACCAGAGACTGAAATTAGCACAGATAACATTCCATAAGCCAAATATGTAATAGACAAGACCTACTCCTTGCTCAACGAAATGGACTCAACACCACATATTCAACGCCTAGGAATATACCTGACTAGGAAGAATCTTAAAACCCATGGATATATATGTCTCGGTAAGAGAATCAAGCGTGTGTACAGCGGCGGAAATGCAGCAGTGAAATTCCGATAAATCCCATTATCAAAATAAATTTCGAAAACAAAACACAAAGACAGTGAAATAGAGAGCAATTCTTAAATAATTCACTCAGGGCATGTGATGCAACCGGGATTGACCACATCTACACCCAGAGCTGGTTGAGACATAAGGCTGGACACTTCAGGCTGATAGCACTGGTGAGTTTCGCTGAGCAAATGCAGACCCTTTGAAGTCATACTGCATGGTACCCATTCCATGGGTCCCAACTCTCCAGGTTCAAGGCATTCTTCCTCCACCTAAAACATGCATGAGAAACCCAGAGTATCGTCCACCGTGTGATTGGGAAACGATTTAAAATGCATCTCAGTTTTCGTATCCTGGTCCTCGGGTTCACCATTCCAGATGCTTTACTAACACTCTCCCCGCTTGGAGAGTCAGTGCCTTTAACCTCCTCTTTGGCACAGCTTGCCATATCTGTGCAAGATGAACAGGAATAGGAAGAACCAATGAGAGACTAGCTGTAGGTGTCTGCTCGGGCAAATGTAACGCTCATTGCCCACCAGGAAGAGGAATTAAACAAAGGCTCAGTGTGCCCTGCTGGAAACAGATTAGGGCCTGAAGCAATCCTGCGGTTTTATGCCCAGCTCACAAGAAAGCGAGTTGAAGAAAGGAGCTCAGGGGCACTGTATTTCACAAACCTGCAGAGTTATAAATGACAGCTATCCTCCAAAAATATATTGAAGTAAGCCTGCGAAGGGGACTTGAAAGCGGGGCTGAATTTCAGGAAAACGATTGCAGGGGGTAGACTGGAATTACCCTGAAAGCATAGGAAAAGAGGCACAACGTCGACAATGATGCACTTGGCCAAAAAGGGCGTATGCGTTTTTTCCTGAATATATTCAGGAAAAAACGCATACGCCCTTTTTGGCCAACCAAGCAAGCCTGTAAAGGAAATCTGCACTACAATGAAATCTCACTGCCCCCCCGGGCAAAAGGGCCATCTGAAAAAAAGTGTAAAATCCAGAAAAGTGGGACAGGATATGGAGAACAGGGAGCCTTGTTATGCTGATTGGCAGGATGTAAATTGCCAGCAGCCAGCCTGGAGAAGTATATGGTGTTTCCTGAAACACGTAAGAAACAAAGCAACACAGCCTATGGCACTTCCACTTATGGTCCTATAGCTTACGGAAATTAAAATCAAAAACAGACAGCCACCCCAATATTTGGGACGGCTGTGTTCACAAGAAGCTCGTCTACAGTATCAGGTAAATATCCCAGAAAGCAAAAAATGGATAAAGAAGTTGTGGCACGTACGTACAATGCAATATCACTCAGCAATGAAATCTGTGTCATCAGGCCCGTAGCGGCATAGTGAGTGGATGCAGGTACGGTGATTCTACGTGAACTACGTCACACAGAAAAAGAAACATCATAAGATATCACTAATACACGCAATGTAAACTTGACTACACATGAACTGAATTACAAAAACGAACAGGGTCTCAAATTTAGAAAACCAACTAGTGCTTGCTTATGGGGAAAGGTGCCTTGGGGTGCTGCATAAAACCAGAGACTGAAATTAGCACAGATAACTTTCCATAAGCCAAATATGTAATAGACAAGACCTACTCCTTGCTCAACGAAATGGACCCAACACCACATATTCAACGCCTCGGAATATACCTGACTAGGAAGAATCTTAAAACCCATGGATATATATGTCTCCGTAAGAGAATCAAGCGTGTGTACAGCGGTGGAAATGCAGCAGTGAAAATCCGATAAATCCCATTATCAAAATAAATTTCGAAAACAAAACACAAAGACAGTGAAATAGAGAGCAATTCTTAAATAATTCACTCAGGGCATGTAATGCAACCGGGATTGACCACATCTACACCCAGAGCTGGTTGAGACATAAGGCTGGACACTTCTGGCTGATAGCACTGGTGAGTTTCGGTGAGCAAATGCAGACCCTTTGAAGTCATACTGCATGGTACCCATTCCATGGGTCCCAACTCTCCAGGTTCAAGGCATTCTTCCTCCAGATAAAACATGCATGGGAAACCCAGAGTATCGTCCACCGTGTGATTGGGAAACGATTTAAAATGCATCTCAGTTTTCGTATCCTGGTCCTCGGGTTCACCATTCCAGATGCTTTACTAACACTCTCCCCGCTTGGAGAGTCAGTGCCTTTAACCTCCTGTTTGGCACAGCTTGCCATTTCTGTGCAAGATGAACAGGAATAGGGAGAACCAATGAGAGACTAGCTGTAGGTGTCTGCACGGGCAAATGTAACGCTCATTGCCCACCAGGAAGAGGAATTAAACAAAGGCTCAGTGTGCCCTGCAGGAAACAGATTAGGGCCTGAAGCAATCCTGCGGTTTTGTGCGCTGCTCACAAGAAAGCGAGTTGAAGAAAGGAGCTCAGGGGCACTGTACTTCACAAACCTGCAGAGTTATAAATGACAGGTATCCTCCAAAAATATATTGAAGTAAGCCTGCGAAGGGGACTTGAAAGCGGGGCTGAATTTCAGGAAAACGATTGCAGGGGGTAGACTGGAATTGCCCTGAAAGCATAGGAAAAGAGGCACAACGTCGACAATGATGCACTTGGCCAAAAAGGGCGTATGCGTTTTTTCCTGAATATATTCAGGAAAAAACGCATACGCCCTTTTTGGCCAAACAAGCAAGCCTGTAAAGGAAATCTGCACTACAATGAAATCTCACTGCCCCCCCGGGCAAAAGGGCCATCTGAAAAAAGTGTAAAATCCAGAAAGGTAGGACAGGATATGGAGAACAGGGAGCCTTGTTATGCTGATTGGCAGGATGTAAATTGCAAGCAGCCACCCTGGAGAAGTGTATGGTGTTTCCTGAAACACGTAAGAAACAAAGCAACACAGCCTATGGCACTTCCACTTATGGTCCTATAGCTTACGGAAATTAAAATCAAAAACAGACAGCCACCCCAATATTAGGGACGGCTGTGTTCACAAGAAGCTCGTCTACAGTATCAGGTAAATATCCCAGAAAGCAAAAAATGGATAAAGAAGTTGTGGCACGTACGTACAATGCAATATCACTCAGCAATGAAATCTGTGTCATCAGGCCCGTAGCGGCATAGTGAGTGGATGCAGGTACGGTGATTCTACGTGAACTACGTCACACAGAAAAAGAAACATCATAAGATATCACTAATACACGGCATGTAAACTTGACTACACATGAACTGAATTACAAAACAGAACAGGGTCTCAAATTTAGAAAACCAACTAGTGCTTGCTTATGGGGAAAGGTGCCTTGGGGTGCTGCATAAAACCAGAGACTGAAATTAGCACAGATAACTTTCAGTAAGCCAAATATGTAATAGACAAGACCTACTCCTTGCTCAACGAAATGGACTCAACACCACATATTCAACGCCTAGGAATATACCTGACTAGGAAGAATCTTAAAACCCATGGATATATATGTCTCCGTAAGAGAATCAAGCGTGTGTACAGCGGCCGATACGCAGCAGTGAAAATCCGATAAATCCCATTATCAAAATAAATTTCGAAAACAAAACACAAAGACAGTGAAATAGAGAGCAATTCTTAAATAATTCACTCAGGGCATGTGATGCAACCGGGATTGACCACATCTACACCCAGAGCTGATTGAGACATAAGGCTGGACACTTCAGGCTAATAGCATTGGTGAGTTTTGGTGAGCAAATGCAGACACTTTGAAGTCATACTGCATGGTACCTATTCCATGGGTCCCAACTCTTCAGGTTCAAGGGATTCTTCCTTCAGCTAAAACATACATAGGAAACCCACAGTATGGTCCACCGTGTGATTGGGAAACGATTTAAAATGCATCTCAAGTTTCGTATCCTGGTCCTCGGGTTCACCATTGCAGATGCTTTACTAACATTCTCCCTGCTTGGAGAATCAGTGCCTTTAACCTCCTCTTTGGCACAGCTTGCTATTTCTGTGCAAGATGAACAGGAATAGGGAGAACCAATGAGAGACTAGCTATAGGTGTCTGCAGGGGCAAATGTAACGCTCATTGCCCACCAGGAAGAGGAATTAACCAAAGGCTCAGTGTGCCCTGCTGGAAACAGATTAGGGCCTGAAGCAATCCTGCGGTTTTGTGGCCAGCTCACAAGAAAGCGAGTTGAAGAAAGGAGCTCAGAAGCACTGTAATTCAAAAACCTGCAGAGTTATAAATGACAGCTATCCTCCAATAATATATTGAAGTAAGCCTGCGAAGGGGACTTGAAAGCGGGGCAGAATTTCAGGAAAACGATTGCAGGGGGTAGACTGGAATTGCCCTGTAAGCATAGGAAAAGAGGCAGAACGTCGACAATGATGCACTTGGCCAAAAAGGGCGTATGCGTTTTTTCCTGAATATATTCAGGAAAAAACGCATACGCCCTTTTTGGCCAACCAAGCAAGCCTGTAAAGGAAATCTGCACTACAATGAAATCTCACTGCCCCCCCGGGGAAAAGGGCCATCTGAAAAAAGTGTAAAATCCAGAAAGGTAGGACAGGATATGGAGAACAGGGAGCCTTGTTATGCTGATTGGCAGGATGTAAATTGCCAGCAGCCACCCTGGAGAAGTGTATGGTGTTTCCTGAAACACGTAAGAAACAAAGCAACACAGCCTATGGCACTTCCACTTATGGTCCTATAGCTTACGGAAATTAAAATCAAAAACAGACAGCCACCCCAATATTTGGGACGGCTGTGTTCACAAGAAGCTCGTCTACAGTATCAGGTAAATATCCCAGAAACCAAAAAATGGATAAAGAAGTTGTGGCACGTACGTGCAATGCAATATCACTCAGCAATGAAATCTGTGTCATCAGGCCCGTAGCGGCATAGTGAGTGGATGCAGGTACGGTGATTCTACGTGAACTACGTCACACAGAAAAAGAAACATCATAAGATATCACTAATACACGGAATGTAAACTTGACTACACATGAACTGAATTACAAAACAGAACAGGGTCTCAAATTTAGAAAACCAACTAGTGCTTGCTTATGGGGAAAGGTGCGTTGGGGTGCTGCATAAAACCAGAGACTGAAATTAGCACAGATAACATTCCATAAGCCAAATATGTAATAGACAAGACCTACTCCTTGCTCAACGAAATGGACTCAACACCACATATTCAACGCCTAGGAATATACCTGACTAGGAAGAATCTTAAAACCCATGGATATATATGTCTCGGTAAGAGAATCAAGCGTGTGTACAGCGGCGGAAATGCAGCTGTGAAATTCCGATAAATCCCATTATCAAAATAAATTTCGAAAACAAAACACAAAGACAGTGAAATAGAGAGCAATTCTTAAATAATTCACTCAGGGCATGTGATGCAACCGGGATTGACCACATCTACACCCAGAGCTGGTTGAGACATAAGGCTGGACACTTCAGGCTGATAGCACTGGTGAGTTTCGCTGAGCAAATGCAGACCCTTTGAAGTCATACTGCATGGTACCCATTCCATGGGTCCCAACTCTCCAGGTTCAAGGCATTCTTCCTCCAGCTAAAACATGCATGGGAAACCCAGAGTATCGTCCACCGTGTGATTGGGAAACGATTTAAAATGCATCTCAGTTTTCGTATCCTGGTCCTCGGGTTCACCATTCCAGATGCTTTACTAACACTCTCCCCGCTTGGAGAGTCAGTGCCTTTAACCTCCTCTTTGGCACAGCTTGCCATATCTGTGCAAGATGAACAGGAATAGGAAGAACCAATGAGAGACTAGCTGTAGGTGTCTGCTCGGGCAAATGTAACGCTCATTGCCCACCAGGAAGAGGAATTAAACAAAGGCTCAGTGTGCCCTGCTGGAAACAGATTAGGGCCTGAAGCAATCCTGCGGTTTTATGCCCAGCTCACAAGAAAGCGAGTTGAAGAAAGGAGCTCAGGGGCACTGTATTTCACAAACCTGCAGAGTTATAAATGACAGGTATCCTCCAAAAATATATTGAAGTAAGCCTGCGAAGGGGACTTGAAAGCGGGGCTGAATTTCAGGAAAACGATTGCAGGGGGTAGACTGGAATTGCCCTGAAAGCATAGGAAAAGAGGCACAACGTCGACAATGATGCACTTGGCCAAAAAGGGCGTATGCGTTTTTTCCTGAATATATTCAGGAAAAAACGCATACGCCCTTTTTGGCCAACCAAGCAAGCCTGTAAAGGAAATCTGCACTACAATGAAATCTCACTGCCCCCCCGGGCAAAAGGGCCATCTGAAAAAAAGTGTAAAATCCAGAAAAGTGGGACAGGATATGGAGAACAGGGAGCCTTGTTATGCTGATTGGCAGGATGTAAATTGCCAGCAGCCAGCCTGGAGAAGTGTATGGTGTTTCCTGAAACACGTAAGAAACAAAGCAACACAGCCTATGGCACTTCCACTTATGGTCCTATAGCTTACGGAAATTAAAATCAAAAACAGACAGCCACCCCAATATTTGGGACGGCTGTGTTCACAAGAAGCTCGTCTACAGTATCAGGTAAATATCCCAGAAACCAAAAAATGGATAAAGAAGTTGTGGCACGTACGTACAATGCAATATCACTCAGCAATGAAATCTGTGTCATCAGGCCCGTAGCGGCATAGTGAGTGGATGCAGGTACGGTGATTCTACGTGAACTACGTCACACAGAAAAAGAAACATCATAAGATATCACTAATACACGGAATGTAAACTTGACTACACATGAACTGAATTACAAAAAAGAACAGGGTCTCAAATTTAGAAAACCAACTAGTGCTTGCTTATGGGGAAAGGTGCCTTGGGGTGCTGCATAAAACCAGAGACTGAAATTAGCACAGATAACTTTCCATAAGCCAAATATGTAATAGACAAGACCTACTCCTTGCTCAACGAAATGGACCCAACACCACATATTCAACGCCTCGGAATATACCTGACTAGGAAGAATCTTAAAACCCATGGATATATATGTCTCCGTAAGAGAATCAAGCGTGTGTACAGCGGTGGAAATGCAGCAGTGAAAATCCGATAAATCCCATTATCAAAATAAATTTCGAAAACAAAACACAAAGACAGTGAAATAGAGAGCAATTCTTAAATAATTCACTCAGGGCATGTGATGCAACCGGGATTGACCACATCTACACCCAGAGCTGGTTGAGACATAAGGCTGGACACTTCTGGCTGATAGCACTGGTGAGTTTCGGTGAGCAAATGCAGACCCTTTGAAGTCATACTGCATGGTACCCATTCCATGGGTCCCAACTCTCCAGGTTCAAGGCATTCTTCCTCCAGCTAAAACATGCATGGGAAACCCAGATTATCGTCCACCGTGTGATTGGGAAACGATTTAAAATGCATCTCAGTTTTCGTATCCTGGTCCTCGGGTTCACCATTCCAGATGCTTTACTAACACTCTCCCCGCTTGGAGAGTCAGTGCCTTTAACCTCCTGTTTGGCACAGTTTGCCATTTCTGTGCAAGATGAACAGGAATAGGGAGAACCAATGAGAGACTAGCTGTAGGTGTCTGCACGGGCAAATGTAACGCTCATTGCCCACCAGGAAGAGGAATTAAACAAAGGCTCAGTGTGCCCTGCTGGAAACAGATTAGGGCCTGAAGCAATCCTGCGGTTTTGTGCCCTGCTCACAAGAAAGCGAGTTGAAGAAAGGAGCTCAGGGGCACTGTACTTCACAAACCTGCAGAGTTATAAATGACAGGTATCCTCCAAAAATATATTGAAGTAAGCCTGCGAAGGGGACTTGAAAGCGGGGCTGAATTTCAGGAAAACGATTGCAGGGGGTAGACTGGAATTGCCCTGAAAGCATAGGAAAAGAGGCACAACGTCGACAATGATGCACTTGGCCAAAAAGGGCGTATGCGTTTTTTCCTGAATATATTCAGGAAAAAACGCATACGCCCTTTTTGGCCAAACAAGCAAGCCTGTAAAGGAAATCTGCACTACAATGAAATCTCACTGCCCCCCCGGGCAAAAGGGCCATCTGAAAAAAGTGTAAAATCCAGAAAGGTAGGACAGGATATGGAGAACAGGGAGCCTTGTTATGCTGATTGGCAGGATGTAAATTGCCAGCAGCCACCCTGGAGAAGTGTATGGTGTTTCCTGAAACACGTAAGAAACAAAGCAACACAGCCTATGGCACTTCCACTTATGGTCCTATAGCTTACGGAAATTAAAATCAAAAACAGACAGCCACCCCAATATTTGGGACGGCTGTGTTCACAAGAAGCTCGTCTACAGTATCAGGTAAATATCCCAGAAAGCAAAAAATGGATAAAGAAGTTGTGGCACGTACGTGCAATGCAATATCACTCAGCAATGAAATCTGTGTCATCAGGCCCGTAGCGGCCTAGTGAGTGGATGCAGGTACGGTGATTCTACGTGAACTACGTCACACAGAAAAAGAAACATCATAAGATATCACTAATACACGGAATGTAAACTTGACTACACATGAACTGAATTACAAAACAGAACAGGGTCTCAAATTTAGAAAACCAACTAGTGCTTGCTTATGGGGAAAGGTGCGTTGGGGTGCTGCATAAAACCAGAGACTGAAATTAGCACAGATAACATTCCATAAGCCAAATATGTAATAGACAAGACCTACTACTTGCTCAACGAAATGGACTCAACACCACATATTCAACGCCTAGGAATATACCTGACTAGGAAGAATCTTAAAACCCATGGATATATATGTCTCGGTAAGAGAATCAAGCGTGTGTACAGCGGCGGAAATGCAGCAGTGAAATTCCGATAAATCCCATTATCAAAATAAATTTCGAAAACAAAACACAAAGACAGTGAAATAGAGAGCAATTCTTAAATAATTCACTCAGGGCATGTGATGCAACCGGGATTGACCACATCTACACCCAGAGCTGGTTGAGACATAAGGCTGGACACTTCAGGCTGATAGCACTGGTGAGTTTCGCTGAGCAAATGCAGACCCTTTGAAGTCATACTGCATGGTACCCATTCCATGGGTCCCAACTCTCCAGGTTCAAGGCATTCTTCCTCCACCTAAAACATGCATGGGAAACCCAGAGTATCGTCCACCGTGTGATTGGGAAACGATTTAAAATGCATCTCAGTTTTCGTATCCTGGTCCTCGGGTTCACCATTCCAGATGCTTTACTAACACTCTCCCCGCTTGGAGAGTCAGTGCCTTTAACCTCCTCTTTGGCAAAGCTTGCCATATCTGTGCAAGATGAACAGGAATAGGAAGAACCAATGAGAGACTAGCTGTAGGTGTCTGCTCGGGCAAATGTAACGCTCATTGCCCACCAGGAAGAGGAATTAAACAAAGGCTCAGTGTGCCCTGCTGGAAACAGATTAGGGCCTGAAGCAATCCTGCGGTTTTATGCCCAGCTCACAAGAAAGCGAGTTGAAGAAAGGAGCTCAGGGGCACTGTATTTCACAAACCTGCAGAGTTATAAATGACAGCTATCCTCCAAAAATATATTGAAGTAAGCCTGCGAAGGGGACTTGAAAGCGGGGCTGAATTTCAGGAAAACGATTGCAGGGGGTAGACTGGAATTGCCCTGAAAGCATAGGAAAAGAGGCACAACGTCGACAATGATGCACTTGGCCAAAAAGGGCGTATGCGTTTTTTCCTGAATATATTCAGGAAAAAACGCATACGCCCTTTTTGGCCAACCAAGCAAGCCTGTAAAGGAAATCTGCACTACAATGAAATCTCACTGCCCCCCCGGGCAAAAGGGCCATCTGAAAAAAAGTGTAAAATCCAGAAAAGTGGGACAGGATATGGAGAACAGGGAGCCTTGTTATGCTGATTGGCAGGATGTAAATTGCCAGCAGCCAGCCTGGAGAAGTGTATGGTGTTTCCTGAAACACGTAAGAAACAAAGCAACACAGCCTATGGCACTTCCACTTATGGTCCTATAGCTTACGGAAATTAAAATCAAAAACAGACAGCCACCCCAATATTTGGGACGGCTGTGTTCACAAGAAGCTCGTCTACAGTATCAGGTAAATATCCCAGAAAGCAAAAAATGGATAAAGAAGTTGTGGCACGTACGTACAATGCAATATCACTCAGCAATGAAATCTGTGTCATCAGGCCCGTAGCGGCATAGTGAGTGGATGCAGGTACGGTGATTCTACGTGAACTACGTCACACAGAAAAAGAAACATCATAAGATATCACTAATACACGGAATGTAAACTTGACTACACATGAACTGAATTACAAAAAAGAACAGGGTCTCAAATTTAGAAAACCAACTAGTGCTTGCTTATGGGGAAAGGTGCCTTGGGGTGCTGCATAAAACCAGAGACTGAAATTAGCACAGATAACTTTCCATAAGCCAAATATGTAATAGACAAGACCTACTCCTTGCTCAACGAAATGGACCCAACACCACATATTCAACGCCTCGGAATATACCTGACTAGGAAGAATCTTAAAACCCATGGATATATATGTCTCCGTAAGAGAATCAAGCGTGTGTACAGCGGTGGAAATGCAGCAGTGAAAATCCGATAAATCCCATTATCAAAATAAATTTCGAAAACAAAACACAAAGACAGTGAAATAGAGAGCAATTCTTAAATAATTCACTCAGGGCATGTGATGCAACCGGGATTGACCACATCTACACCCAGAGCTGGTTGAGACATAAGGCTGGACACTTCTGGCTGATAGCACTGGTGAGTTTCGGTGAGCAAATGCAGACCCTTTGAAGTCATACTGCATGGTACCCATTCCATGGGTCCCAACTCTCCAGGTTCAAGGCATTCTTCCTCCAGCTAAAACATGCATGGGAAACCCAGAGTATCGTCCACCGTGTGATTGGGAAACGATTTAAAATGCATCTCAGTTTTCGTATCCTGGTCCTCGGGTTCACCATTCCAGATGCTTTACTAACACTCTCCCCGCTTGGAGAGCCAGTGCCTTTAACTTCCTGTTTGGCACAGCTTGCCATTTCTGTGCAAGATGAACAGGAATAGGGAGAACCAATGAGAGACTAGCTGTAGGTGTCTGCACGGGCAAATGTAACGCTCATTGCCCACCAGGAAGAGGAATTAAACAAAGGCTCAGTGTGCCCTGCTGGAAACAGATTAGGGCCTGAAGCAATCCTGCGGTTTTGTGCCCTGCTCACAAGAAAGCGAGTTGAAGAAAGGAGCTCAGGGGCACTGTACTTCACAAACCTGCAGAGTTATAAATGACAGGTATCCTCCAAAAATATATTGAAGTAAGCCTGCGAAGGGGACTTGAAAGGGGGGCTGAATTTCAGGAAAACGATTGCAGGGGGTAGACTGGAATTGCCCTGAAAGCATAGGAAAAGAGGCACAACGTCGACAATGATGCACTTGGCCAAAAAGGGCGTATGCGTTTTTTCCTGAATATATTCAGGAAAAAACGCATACGCCCTTTTTGGCAAACCAAGCAAGCCTGGAAAGGAAATCTGCACTACAATGAAATCTCACTGCCCCCCCGGGCAAAAGGGCCATCTGAAAAAAGTGTAAAATCCAGAAAGGTAGGACAGGATATGGAGAACAGGGAGCCTTGTTATGCTGATTGGCAGGATGTAAATTGCCAGCAGCCACCCTGGAGAAGTGTATGGTGTTTCCTGAAACACGTAAGAAACAAAGCAACACAGCCTATGGCACTTCCACTTATGGTCCTATAGCTTACGGAAATTAAAATCAAAAACAGACAGCCACCCCAATATTAGGGACGGCTGTGTTCACAAGAAGCTCGTCTACAGTATCAGGTAAATATCCCAGAAAGCAAAAAATGGATAAAGAAGTTGTGGCACGTACGTACAATGCAATATCACTCAGCAATGAAATCTGTGTCATCAGGCCCGTAGCGGCATAGTGAGTGGATGCAGGTACGGTGATTCTACGTGAACTACGTCACACAGAAAAAGAAACATCATAAGATATCACTAATACACGGAATGTAAACTTGACTACACATGAACTGAATTACAAAAAAGAACAGGGTCTCAAATTTAGAAAACCAACTAGTGCTTGCTTATGGGGAAAGGTGCCTTGGGGTGCTGCATAAAACCAGAGACTGAAATTAGCACAGATAACTTTCCATAAGCCAAATATGTAATAGACAAGACCTACTCCTTGCTCAACGAAATGGACCCAACACCACATATTCAACGCCTCGGAATATACCTGACTAGGAAGAATCTTAAAACCCATGGATATATATGTCTCCGTAAGAGAATCAAGCGTGTGTACAGCGGTGGAAATGCAGCAGTGAAAATCCGATAAATCCCATTATCAAAATAAATTTCGAAAACAAAACACAAAGACAGTGAAATAGAGAGCAATTCTTAAATAATTCACTCAAGGCATGTGATGCAACCGGGATTGACCACATCTACACCCAGAGCTGGTTGAGACATAAGGCTGGACACTTCTGGCTGATAGCACTGGTGAGTTTCGGTGAGCAAATGCAGACCCTTTGAAGTCATACTGCATGGTACCCATTCCATGGGTCCCAACTCTCCAGGTTCAAGGCATTCTTCCTCCACCTAAAACATGCATGGGAAACCCAGAGTATCGTCCACCGTGTGATTGGGAAACGATTTAAAATGCATCTCAGTTTTCGTATCCTGGTCCTCGGGTTCACCATTCCAGATGCTTTACTAACACTCTCCCCGCTTGGAGAGTCAGTGCCTTTAACCTCCTGTTTGGCACAGCTTGCCATTTCTGTGCAAGATGAACAGGAATAGGGAGAACCAATGAGAGACTAGCTGTAGGTGTCTGCACGGGCAAATGTAACGCTCATTGCCCACCAGGAAGAGGAATTAAACAAAGGCTCAGTGTGCCCTGCTGGAAACAGATTAGGGCCTGAAGCAATCCTGCGGTTTTGTGCCCTGCTCACAAGAAAGCGAGTTGAAGAAAGGAGCTCAGGGGCACTGTACTTCACAAACCTGCAGAGTTATAAATGACAGGTATCCTCCAAAAATATATTGAAGTAAGCCTGCGAAGGGGACTTGAAAGCGGGGCTGAATTTCAGGAAAACGATTGCAGGGGGTAGACTGGAATTGCCCTGAAAGCATAGGAAAAGAGGCACAACGTCGACAATGATGCACTTGGCCAAAAAGGGCGTATGCGTTTTTTCCTGAATATATTCAGGAAAAAACGCATACGCCCTTTTTGGCCAAACAAGGAAGCCTGTAAAGGAAATCTGCACTACAATGAAATCTCACTGCCCCCCCGGGCAAAAGGGCCATCTGAAAAAAGTGTAAAATCCAGAAAGGTAGGACAGGATATGGAGAACAGGGAGCCTTGTTATGCTGATTGGCAGGATGTAAATTGCCAGCAGCCACCCTGGAGAAGTGTATGGTGTTTCCTGAAACACGTAAGAAACAAAGCAACACAGCCTATGGCACTTCCACTTATGGTCCTATAGCTTACGGAAATTAAAATCAAAAACAGACAGCCACCCCAATATTAGGCACGGCTGTGTTCACAAGAAGCTCGTCTACAGTATCAGGTAAATATCCCAGAAAGCAAAAAATGGATAAAGAAGTTGTGGCACGTACGTACAATGCAATATCACTCAGCAATGAAATCTGTGTCATCAGGCCCGTAGCGGCATAGTGAGTGGATGCAGGTACGGTGATTCTACGTGAACTACGTCACACAGAAAAAGAAACATCATAAGATATCACTAATACACGGCATGTAAACTTGACTACACATGAACTGAATTACAATACAGAACAGGGTCTCAAATTTAGAAAACCAACTAGTGCTTGCTTATGGGGAAAGGTGCCTTGGGGTGCTGCATAAAACCAGAGACTGAAATTAGCACAGATAACTTTCAGTAAGCCAAATATGTAATAGACAAGACCTACTCCTTGCTCAACGAAATGGACTCAACACCACATATTCAACGCCTAGGAATATACCTGACTAGGAAGAATCTTAAAACCCATGGATATATATGTCTCCGTAAGAGAATCAAGCGTGTGTACAGCGGCAGATACGCAGCAGTGAAAATCCGATAAATCCCATTATCAAAATAAATTTCGAAAACAAAACACAAAGACAGTGAAATAGTGAGCAATTCTTAAATAATTCACTCAGGGCATGTGATGCAACCGGGATTGACCACATCTACACCCAGAGCTGATTGAGACATAAGGCTGGACACTTCAGGCTAATAGCATTGGTGAGTTTTGGTGAGCAAATGCAGACACTTTGAAGTCATACTGCATGGTACCTATTCCATGGGTCCCAACTCTTCAGGTTCAAGGGATTCTTCCTCCAGCTAAAACATACATAGGAAACCCACAGTATGGTCCACCGTGTGATTGGGAAACGATTTAAAATGCATCTCAAGTTTCGTATCCTGGTCCTCGGGTTCACCATTCCAGATGCTTTACTAACATTCTCCCTGCTTGGAGAATCAGTGCCTTTAACCTCCTCTTTGGCACAGCTTGCTATTTCTGTGCAAGATGAACAGGAATAGGGAGAACCAATGAGAGACTAGCTATAGGTGTCTGCACGGGCAAATGTAACGCTCATTGCCCACCAGGAAGAGGAATTAACCAAAGGCTCAGTGTGCCCTGCTGGAAACAGATTAGGGCCTGAAGCAATCCTGCGGTTTTGTGGCCAGCTCACAAGAAAGCGAGTTGAAGAAAGGAGCTCAGAGGCACTGTAATTCACAAACCTGCAGAGTTATAAATGACAGCTATCCTCCAATAATATATTGAAGTAAGCCTGCGAAGGGGACTTGAAAGCGGGGCAGAATTTCAGGAAAACGATTGCAGGGGGTAGACTGGAATTGCCCTGTAAGCATAGGAAAAGAGGCAGAACGTCGACAATGATGCACTTGGCCAAAAAGGGCGTATGCGTTTTTTCCTGAATATATTCAGGAAAAAACGCATACGCCCTTTTTGGCCAACCAAGCAAGCCTGTAAAGGAAATCTGCACTACAATGAAATCTCACTGCCCCCCCGGGGAAAAGGGCCATCTGAAAAAAGTGTAAAATCCAGAAAGGTAGGACAGGATATGGAGAACAGGGAGCCTTGTTATGCTGATTGGCAGGATGTAAATTGCCAGCAGCCACCCTGGAGAAGTGTATGGTGTTTCCTGAAACACGTAAGAAACAAAGCAACACAGCCTATGGCACTTCCACTTATGGTCCTATAGCTTACGGAAATTAAAATCAAAAACAGACAGCCACCCCAATATTTGGGACGGCTGTGTTCACAAGAAGCTCGTCTACAGTATCAGGTAAATATCCCAGAAACCAAAAAATGGATAAAGAAGTTGTGGCACGTACGTGCAATGCAATCTCACTCAGCAATGAAATCTGTGTCATCAGGCCCGTAGCGGCATAGTGAGTGGATGCAGGTACGGTGATTCTACGTGAACTACGTCACACAGAAAAAGAAACATCATAAGATATCACTAATACACGGAATGTAAACTTGACTACACATGAACTGAATTACAAAACAGAACAGGGTCTCAAATTTAGAAAACCAACTAGTGCTTGCTTATGGGGAAAGGTGCGTTGGGGTGCTGCATAAAACCAGAGACTGAAATTAGCACAGATAACATTCCATAAGCCAAATATGTAATAGACAAGACCTACTCCTTGCTCAACGAAATGGACTCAACACCACATATTCAACGCCTAGGAATATACCTGACTAGGAAGAATCTTAAAACCCATGGATATATATGTCTCGGTAAGAGAATCAAGCGTGTGTACAGCGGCGGAAATGCAGCAGTGAAATTCCGATAAATCCCATTATCAAAATAAATTTCGAAAACAAAACACAAAGACAGTGAAATAGAGAGCAATTCTTAAATAATTCACTCAGGGCATGTGATGCAACCGGGATTGACCACATCTACACCCAGAGCTGGTTGAGACATAAGGCTGGACACTTCAGGCTGATAGCACTGGTGAGTTTCGGTGAGCAAATGCAGACCCTTTGAAGTCATACTGCATGGTACCCATTCCATGGGTCCCAACTCTCCAGGTTCAAGGCATTCTTCCTCCACCTAAAACATGCATGGGAAACCCAGAGTATCGTCCACCGTGTGATTGGGAAACGATTTAAAATGCATCTCAGTTTTCGTATCCTGGTCCTCGGGTTCACCATTCCAGATGCTTTACTAACACTCTCCCCGCTTGGAGAGTCAGTGCCTTTAACCTCCTCTTTGGCACAGCTTGCCATATCTGTGCAAGATGAACAGGAATAGGGAGAACCAATGAGAGACTAGCTGTAGGTGTCTGCTCGGGCAAATGTAACGCTCATTGCCCACCAGGAAGAGGAATTAAACAAAGGCTCAGTGTGCCCTGCTGGAAACAGATTAGGGCCTGAAGCAATCCTGCGGTTTTATGCCCAGCTCACAAGAAAGCGAGTTGAAGAAAGGAGCTCAGGGGCACTGTATTTCACAAACCTGCAGAGTTATAAATGACAGCTATCCTCCAAAAATATATTGAAGTAAGCCTGCGAAGGGGACTTGAAAGCGGGGCTGAATTTCAGGAAAACGATTGCAGGGGGTAGATTGGAATTGCCCTGAAAGCATAGGAAAAGAGGCACAACGTCGACAATGATGCACTTGGCCAAAAAGGGCGTATGCGTTTTTTCCTGAATATATTCAGGAAAAAACGCATACGCCCTTTTTGGCCAACCAAGCAAGCCTGTAAAGGAAATCTGCACTACAATGAAATCTCACTGCCCCCCCGGGCAAAAGGGCCATCTGAAAAAAAGTGTAAAATCCAGAAAAGTGGGACAGGATATGGAGAACAGGGAGCCTTGTTATGCTGATTGGCAGGATGTAAATTGCCAGCAGCCAGCCTGGAGAAGTGTATGGTGTTTCCTGAAACACGTAAGAAACAAAGCAACACAGCCTATGGCACTTCCACTTATGGTCCTATAGCTTACGGAAATTAAAATCAAAAACAGACAGCCACCCCAATATTTGGGACGGCTGTGTTCACAAGAAGCTCGTCTACAGTATCAGGTAAATATCCCAGAAAGCAAAAAATGGATAAAGAAGTTGTGGCAAGTACGTACAATGCAATATCACTCAGCAATGAAATCTGTGTCATCAGGCCCGTAGCGGCATAGTGAGTGGATGCAGGTACGGTGATTCTACGTGAACTACGTCACACAGAAAAAGAAACATCATAAGATATCACTAATACACGGAATGTAAACTTGACTACACATGAACTGAATTACAAAAAAGAACAGGGTCTCAAATTTAGAAAACCAACTAGTGCTTGCTTATGGGGAAAGGTGCCTTGGGGTGCTGCATAAAACCAGAGACTGAAATTAGCACAGATAACTTTCCATAAGCCAAATATGTAATAGACAAGACCTACTCCTTGCTCAACGAAATGGACCCAACACCACATATTCAACGCCTCGGAATATACCTGACTAGGAAGAATCTTAAAACCCATGGATATATATGTCTCCGTAAGAGAATCAAGCGTGTGTACAGCGGCCGAAACGCAGCAGTGAAAATCCGATAAATCCCATTATCAAAATAAATTTCGAAAACAAAACACAAAGACAGTGAAATAGAGAGCAATTCTTAAATAATTCACTCAGGGCATGTGATGCAACCGGGATTGACCACATCTACACCCAGAGCTGGTTGAGACATAAGGCTGGACACTTCTGGCTGATAGCACTGGTGAGTTTCGGTGAGCAAATGCAGACCCTTTGAAGTCATACTGCATGGTACCCATTCCATGGGTCCCAACTCTCCAGGTTCAAGGCATTCTTCCTCCAGCTAAAACATGCATGGGAAACCCAGAGTATCGTCCACCGTGTGATTGGGAAACGATTTAAAATGCATCTCAAGTTTCGTATCCGGGTCCTCGGGTTCACCATTCCAGATGCTTTACTAACATTCTCCCTGCTTGGAGAATCAGTGCCTTTAACCTCCTCTTTGGCACAGCTTGCTATTTCTGTGCAAGATGAACAGGAATAGGGAGAACCAATGAGAGACTAGCTATAGGTGTCTGCACGGGCAAATGTAACGCTCATTGCCCACCAGGAAGAGGAATTAACCAAAGGCTCAGTGTGCCCTGCTGGAAACAGATTAGGGCCTGAAGCAATCCTGCGGTTTTGTGGCCAGCTCACAAGAAAGCGAGTTGAAGAAAGGAGCTCAGAGGCACTGTAATTCACAAACCTGCAGAGTTATAAATGACAGCTATCCTCCAATAATATATTGAAGTAAGCCTGCGAAGGGGACTTGAAAGCGGGGCAGAATTTCAGGAAAACGATTGCAGGGGGTAGACTGGAATTGCCCTGTAAGCATAGGAAAAGAGGCAGAACGTCGACAATGATGCACTTGGCCAAAAAGGGCGTATGCGTTTTTTCCTGAATATATTCAGGAAAAAACGCATACGCCCTTTTTGGCCAACCAAGCAAGCCTGTAAAGGAAATCTGCACTACAATGAAATCTCACTGCCCCCCCGGGGAAAAGGGCCATCTGAAAAAAGTGTAAAATCCAGAAAGGTAGGACAGGATATGGAGAACAGGGAGCCTTGTTATGCTGATTGGCAGGATGTAAATTGCCAGCATCCACCCTGGAGAAGTGTATGGTGTTTCCTGAAACACGTAAGAAACAAAGCAACACAGCCTATGGCACTTCCACTTATGGTCCTATAGCTTACGGAAATTAAAATCAAAAACAGACAGCCACCCCAATATTTGGGACGGCTGTGTTCACAAGAAGCTCGTCTACAGTATCAGGTAAATATCCCAGAAACCAAAAAATGGATAAAGAAGTTGTGGCACGTACGTGCAATGCAATCTCACTCAGCAATGAAATCTGTGTCATCAGGCCCGTAGCGGCATAGTGAGTGGATGCAGGTACGGTGATTCTACGTGAACTACGTCACACAGAAAAAGAAACATCATAAGATATCACTAATACACGGAATGTAAACTTGACTACACATGAACTGAATTACAAAACAGAACAGGGTCTCAAATTTAGAAAACCAACTAGTGCTTGCTTATGGGGAAAGGTGCGTTGGGGTGCTGCATAAAACCAGAGACTGAAATTAGCACAGATAACATTCCATAAGCCAAATATGTAATAGACAAGACCTACTCCTTGCTCAACGAAATGGACTCAACACCACATATTCAACGCCTAGGAATATACCTGACTAGGAAGAATCTTAAAACCCATGGATATATATGTCTCGGTAAGAGAATCAAGCGTGTGTACAGCGGCGGAAATGCAGCAGTGAAATTCCGATAAATCCCATTATCAAAATAAATTTCGAAAACAAAACACAAAGACAGTGAAATAGAGAGCAATTCTTAAATAATTCACTCAGGGCATGTGATGCAACCGGGATTGACCACATCTACACCCAGAGCTGGTTGAGACATAAGGCTGGACACTTCAGGCTGATAGCACTGGTGAGTTTCGGTGAGCAAATGCAGACCCTTTGAAGTCATACTGCATGGTACCCATTCCATGGGTCCCAACTCTCCAGGTTCAAGGCATTCTTCCTCCACCTAAAACATGCATGGGAAACCCAGAGTATCGTCCACCGTGTGATTGGGAAACGATTTAAAATGCATCTCAGTTTTCGTATCCTGGTCCTCGGGTTCACCATTCCAGATGCTTTACTAACACTCTCCCCGCTTGGAGAGTCAGTGCCTTTAACCTCCTCTTTGGCACAGCTTGCCATATCTGTGCAAGATGAACAGGAATAGGGAGAACCAATGAGAGACTAGCTGTAGGTGTCTGCTCGGGCAAATGTAACGCTCATTGCCCACCAGGAAGAGGAATTAAACAAAGGCTCAGTGTGCCCTGCTGGAAACAGATTAGGGCCTGAAGCAATCCTGCGGTTTTATGCCCAGCTCACAAGAAAGCGAGTTGAAGAAAGGAGCTCAGGGGCACTGTATTTCACAAACCTGCAGAGTTATAAATGACAGCTATCCTCCAAAAATATATTGAAGTAAGCCTGCGAAGGGGACTTGAAAGCGGGGCTGAATTTCAGGAAAACGATTGCAGGGGGTAGACTGGAATTGCCCTGAAAGCATAGGAAAAGAGGCACAACGTCGACAATGATGCACTTGGCCAAAAAGGGCGTATGCGTTTTTTCCTGAGTATATTCAGGAAAAAACGCATACGCCCTTTTTGGCCAACCAAGCAAGCCTGTAAAGGAAATGTGCACTACAATGAAATCTCACTGCCCCCACGGGCAAAAGGGCCATCTGAAAAAAGTGCAAAATACAGAAAGGTAGGACAGGATATGGAGAACAGGGAGCCTTGTTATGCTGATTGGCAGGATGTAAATTGCCAGCAGCCACCCTGGAGAAGTGTATGGTGTTTCCTGAAACACGTAAGAAACAAAGCAACACAGCCTATGGCACTTCCACTTATGGTCCTATAGCTTACGGAAATTAAAATCAAAAACAGACAGCCACCCCAATATTTGGGACGGCTGTGTTCAAAAGAAGCTTGTCTAGAGTATCAGGTAAATATCCCAGAAAGCAAAAAATGGATAAAGAAGTTGTGGCACGTACGTACAATGCAATATCACTCAGCAATGAAATCTGTGTCATCAGGCCCATAGCGGCATAGTGAGTGGATGCAGGTACGGTGATTCTACGTGAACTACGTCACACAGAAAAAGAAACATCATAAGATATCACTGATACACGGAATGTAAACTTGACTACACATGAACTGAATTACAAAACAGAGCAGGGTCTCAAATTTAGAAAACCAACTAGTGCTTGCTTATGGGGAAAGGTGTGTTGGGGTGCTGCATAAAACCAGAGACTGAAATTAGCACAGATAACTTTCCATAAGCCAAATATGTAATAGACAAGACCTACTCCTTGCTCAACGAAATGGACCCAACACCACATATTCAACGCCTAGGAATATACCTGACTAGGAAGAATCTTAAAACCCATGGATATATATGTCTCCGTAAGAGAATCAGGCGTGTGTACAGCGGCCAAAACGCAGCAGTGAAAATCCGATAAATCCCATTATCAAAATAAATTTCGAAAACAAAAGACAAAGACAGTGAAATGGAGAGCAATTCTTAAATAATTCACTCAGGGCATGTGATGCAACCGGGATTGACGGCATCTACACCCAGAGCTGGTTGAGACATAAGGCTGGACACTTCAGGCTGATAGCATTGGTGAGTTTCGGTGAGCAAATGCAGACCCTTTGAAGTCATACTGCATGGTACCCATTCCATGGGTCCCAACTCTCCAGGTTCAAGGCATTCTTCCTCCAGCTAAAACATGCATGGGAAACCCAGAGTATCGTCCACTGTGTGATTGGGAAATGATTTAAAATGCATCTCAGTTTTCGTTTCCTGGTCCTCGGGTTCACCATTCCAGATGCTTTACTAACACTCTTCCCGCTTGGAGAGTCAGTGCCTTTAACCTCCTGTTTCGCACAGCTTGCAATTTCTGTGCAAGATGAACAGGAATAGGGAGAACCAATGAGAGACTAGCTATAGGTGTCTGCACGGGCAAATGTAACGCTCATTGCCCACCAGGAAGAGGAATTAAACAAAGGCTCAGTGTGCCCTGCTGGAAACAGATTAGGGCCTGAAGCAATCCTGCGGTTTTGTGCCCTTCTCACAAGAAAGCGAGTTGAAGAAAGGAGCTCAGGGGCACTGTACTTCACAAACCTGCAGAGTTATAAATGACAGCTATCCTCCAAAAATATATTGAAGTAAGTCTGCGAAGGGGACTTGAAAGCGGGGCTGAATTTCAGGAAAACGATTGCAGGGGGTAGACTGGAATTGCCCTGAAAGCATAGGAAAAGAGGCACAACGTCGACAATGATGCACTTGGCCAAAAAGGGCGTATGCGTTTTTTCCTGAATATATTCAGGAAAAAACGCATACGCCCTTTTTGGCCAACCAAGCAAGCCTGTAAAGGAAATCTGCACTACAATGAAATCTCACTGCCCCCCCGGGCAAAAGGGCCATCTCAAAAAAGTGTAAAATCCAGAAAGGTAGGACAGGATATGGAGAACAGGGAGCCTTCTTATGCTGATTGGCATGATATAAATTGCCAGCAGCCACCCTGGCGAAGTGTATGCTGTTTCCTGAAACACGTAAGAAACAAAGCAACACAGCCTATGGCACTTCCACTTATGGTCCTATAGCTTACGGAAATTAAAATCAAAAACAGACAGCCACCCCAATATTTGGGATGGCTGTGTTCACAAGAAGCTCGTCTACAGTATCAGGTAAATATCCCAGAAAGCAAAAAATGGATAAAGAAGTTGTGGCACGTACGTACAATGCAATATCACTCAGCAATGAAATCTGGGTCATCAGGCCCGTAGCGGCATAGTGAGTGGATGCAGGTACGGTGATTCTACGTGAACTACGTCACACAGAAAAAGAAACATCATAAGATATCACTAATACACGGAATGTAAACTTGACTACACATGAACTGAATTACAAAAAAGAACAGGGTCTCAAATTTAGAAAACCAACTAGTGCTTGCTTATGGGGAAAGGTGCCTTGGGGTGCTGCATAAAACCAGAGACTGAAATTAGCACAGATAACTTTCCATAAGCCAAATATGTAATAGACAAGACCTACTCCTTGCTCAACGAAATGGACTCAACACCACATATTCAACGCCTAGGAATATACCTGACTAGGAATAATCTTAAAACCCATGGATATATATGTCTCCGTAAGAGAATCAAGCGTGTGTACAGCGGTGGAAATGCAGCAGTGAAAATCCGATAAATCCCATTATCAAAATAAATTTCGAAAACAAAACACAAAGACAGTGAAATAGAGAGCAATTCTTAAATAATTCACTCAGGGCATGTGATGCAACCGGGATTGACCACATCTACACCCAGAGCTGGTTGAGACATAAGGCTGGACACTTCTGGCTGATAGCACTGGTGAGTTTCGGTGAGCAAATGCAGACCCTTTGAAGTCATACTGCATGGTACCCATTCCATGGGTCCCAACTCTCCAGGTTCAAGGCATTCTTCCTCCAGCTAAAACATGCATGGGAAACCCAGAGTATCGTCCACTGTGTGATTGGGAAATGATTTAAAATGCATCTCAGTTTTCGTTTCCTGGTCCTCGGGTTCACCATTCCAGATGCTTTACTAACACTCTCCCCGCTTGGAGAGTCAGTGCCTTTAACCTCCTGTTTCGCACAGCTTGCAATTTCTGTGCAAGATGAACAGGAATAGGGAGAACCAATGAGAGACTAGCTATAGGTGTCTGCACGGGCAAATGTAACGCTCATTGCCCACCAGGAAGAGGAATTAAACAAAGGCTCAGTGTGCCCTGCTGGAAACAGATTAGGGCCTGAAGCAATCCTGCGGGTTTGTGCCCTTCTCACAAGAAAGCGAGTTGAAGAAAGGAGCTCAGGGGCACTGTACTTCACAAACCTGCAGAGTTATAAATGACAGCTATCCTAAAAAATATATTGAAGTAAGTCTGCGAAGGGGACTTGAAAGCGGGGCTGAATTTCAGGAAAACGATTGCAGGGGGTAGACTGGAATTGCCCTGAAAGCATAGGAAAAGAGGCACAACGTCGACAATGATGCACTTGGCCAAAAAGGGCGTATGCGTTTTTTCCTGAATATATTCAGGAAAAAACGCATACGCCCTTTTTGGCCAACCAAGCAAGCCTGTAAAGGAAATCTGCACTACAATGAAATCTCACTGCCCCCCCGGGCAAAAGGGCCATCTCAAAAAAGTGTAAAATCCAGAAAGGTAGGACAGGATATGGAGAACAGGGAGCCTTTTTATGCTGATTGGCAGGATGTAAATTGCCAGCAGCCACACTGGAGAAGTGTATGGTGTTTCCTGAAACACGTAAGAAACAAAGCAACACATCCTATGGCACTTCCACTTATGGTCCTATAGCTTACGGAAATTAAAATCAAAAACAGACAGCCACCCCAATATTTGGGACGGCTGTGTTCACAAGAAGCTCGTCTACAGTATCAGGTAAATATCCCAGAAAGCAAAAAATGGATAAAGAAGTTGTGGCACGTACGTGCAATGCAATATCACTCAGCAATGAAATCTGTGTCATCAGGCCCATAGCGGCATATTAAGTGGATGCAGGTACGGTGATTCTACGTGAACTACGTCACACAGAAAAAGAAACATCATAAGATATCACTAATACACGGAATGTAAACTTGACTACACATGAACTGAATTACAAAACAGAACAGGTTCTCAAATTTAGAAAACCAACTAGTGCTTGCTTATGGGGAAAGGTGCGTTGGGGTGCTGCATAAAACCAGAGACTGAAATTAGCACAGATAACATTCCATAAGCCAAATATGTAATAGACAAGACCTACTCCTTGCTCAACGAAATGGACTCAACACCACATATTCAACGCCTAGGAATATACCTGACTAGGAAGAATCTTAAAACCCATGGATATATATATCTCCGTAAGAGAATCAAGCGTGTGTACAGCGGCGGAAATGCAGCAGTGAAAATCCGATAAATCCCATTATGAAAATAAATTTCGAAAACAAAACACAAAGACAGTGAAATAGAGAGCAATTCTTAAATAATTCACTCAGGGCATGTGATGCAACCAGGATTGACCACATCTACACCCAGAGCTGGTTGAGACATAAGGCTGGACGCTTCTGGCTGATAGCACTGGTGAGTTTCGGTGAGCAAATGCAGACCCTTTGAAGTCATACTGCATGGTACCCATTCCATGGGTCCCAACTCTCCAGGTTCAAGGCATTCTTCCTCCAGCTAAAACATGCATGGGAAACCCAGAGTATCGTCCACCGTGTGATTGGGAAACGATTTAAAATGCATCTCAGTTTTCGTATCCTGGTCCTTGGGTTCACCATTCCAGATGCTTTACTAACACTCTCCCCGCTTGGAGAGTCAGTGCCTTTAACCTCCTCTTTGGCACAGCTTGCCATTTCTGTGCAAGATGAACAGGAATAGGGAGAACCAATGAGAGACTAGCTGTAGGTGTCTGCACGGGCAAATGTAACGCTCATTGCCCACCAGGAAGAGGAATTAAACAAAGGCTCAGTGTGCCCTGCTGGAAACAGATTAGGGCCTGAAGCAATCCTGCGGTTTTGTGCCCAGCTCACAAGAAAGCGAGTTGAAGAAAGGAGCTCAGGGGCACTGTACTTCACAAACCTGCAGAGTTATAAATGACAGCTATCCTCCAAAAATATATTGAAGTAAGCCTGCGAAGGGGACTTGAAAGCGGGGCTGAATTTCAGGAAAACGATTGCAGGGGGTAGACTGGAATTGCCCTGAAAGCATAGGAAAAGAGGCACAACGTCGACAATGATGCACTTGGCCAAAAAGGGCGTATGCGTTTTTTCCTGAGTATATTCAGGAAAAAACGCATACGCCCTTTTTGGGCAACCAAGCAAGCCTGTAAAGGAAATCTGCACTACAATGAAATCTCACTGCCCCCACGGGCAAAAGGGCCATCTGAAAAAAGTGTAAAATCCAGAAAGGTAGGACAGGATATGGAGAACAGGGAGCCTTGTTATGCTGATTGGCAGGATGTAAATTGCCAGCAGCCACCCTGGAGAAGTGTATGGTGTTTCCTGAAACACGTAAGAAACAAAGCAACACAGCCTATGGCACTTCCACTTATGGTCCTATAGCTTACGGACATTAAAATCAAAAACAGACAGCCACCCCAATATTTGGGACGGCTGTGTTCACAAGAAGCTCGTCTAGAGTATCAGGTAAATATCCCAGAAAGCAAAAAATGGATAAAGAAGTTGTGGCACGTACGTACAATGCAATATCACTCAGCAATGAAATCTGTGTCATCAGGCCCGTAGTGGCATAGTGAGTGGATGCAGGTACGGTGATTCTACGTGAACTACGTCACACAGAAAAAGAAACATCATAAGATATCACTAATACACGGAATGTAAACTTGACTACACATGAACTGAATTACAAAACAGAGCAGGGTCTCAAATTTAGAAAACCAACTAGTGCTTGCTTATGGGGAAAGGTGCCTTGGGGTGCTGCATAAAACCAGAGACTGAAATTAGCACAGATAACTTTCCATAAGCCAAATATGTAATAGACAAGACCTACTCCTTGCTCAACGAAATGGACCCAACACCACATATTCAACGCCTAGGAATATACCTGACTAGGAAGAATCTTAAAACCCATGGATATATATGTCTCCGTAAGAGAATCAGGCGTGTGTACAGCGGCCGAAACGCAGCAGTGAAAATCCGATAAATCCCATTATCAAAATAAATTTCGAAAACAAAAGACAAAGACAGTGAAATGGAGAGCAATTCTTAAATAATTCACTCAGGGCATGTGATGCAACCGCGATTGACAGCATCTACACCCAGAGCTAGTTGAGACATAAGGCTGGACACTTCAGGCTGATAGCATTGGTGAGTTTCGGTGAGCAAATGCAGACCCTTTGAAGTCATACTGCATGGTACCCATTCCATGGGTCCCAACTCTCCAGGTTCAAGGGATTCTTCCTCCAGCTAAAACATGCATGGGAAACCCAGAGTATCGTCCACTGTGTGATTGGGAAATGATTTAAAATGCATCTCAGTTTTCGTTTCCTGGTCCTCGGGTTCACCATTCCAGATGTTTACTAACACTCTCCCCGCTTGGAGAGTCAGTGCCTTTAACCTCCTGTTTCGCACAGCTTGCTATTTCTGTGCAAGATGAACAGGAATAGGGAGAACCAATGAGAGACTAGATATAGGTGTCTGCACGGGCAAATGTAACGCTCATTGCCCACCAGGAAGAGGAATTAAACAAAGGCTCAGTGTGCCCTGCTGGAAACAGATTAGGGCCTGAAGCAATCCTGCGGTTTTGTGCCCTTCTCACAAGAAAGCGAGTTGAAGAAAGGAGCTCAGGGGCACTGTAATTCACAAACCTGCAGAGTTATAAATGGCAGCTATCCTCCAAAAATATATTGAAGTAAGTCTGCGAAGGGGCCTTGAAAGCGGGGCTGAATTTCAGGAAAACGATTGCAGGGGGTAGACTGGAATTGCCCTGAAAGCATAGGAAAAGAGGCACAACGTCGACAATGATGCACTTGGCCAAAAAGGGCGTATGCGTTTTTTCCTGAATATATTCAGGAAAAAACGCATACGCCCTTTTTGGCCAACCAAGCAAGCCTGTAAAGGAAATCTGCACTACAATGAAATCTCACTGCCCCCCCGGGCAAAAGGGCCATCTGAAAAAAGTGTAAAATCCAGAAAGGTAGGACAGGATATGGAGAACAGGGAGCCTTGTTATGCTGATTGGCAGGATGTAAATTGCCAGCAGCCACCCTGGAGAAGTGTATGGTGTTTCCTGAAACACGTAAGAAACAAAGCAACACAGCCTATGGCACTTCCACTTATGGTCCTATAGCTTACGGAAATTAAAATCAAAAACAGACAGCCACCCCAATATTTGGGACGGCTGTGTTCACAAGAAGCTCGTCTACAGTATCAGGTAAATATCCCAGAAACCAAAAAATGGATAAAGAAGTTGTGGCACGTACGTGCAATGCAATATCACTCAGCAATGAAATCTGTGTCATCAGGCCCGTAGCGGCATAGTGAGTGGATGCAGGTACGGTGATTCTACGTGAACTACGTCACACAGAAAAAGAAACATCATAAGATATCACTAATACACGGAATGTAAACTTGACTACACATGAACTGAATTACAAAACAGAACAGGGTCTCAAATTTAGAAAACCAACTAGTGCTTGCTTATGGGGAAAGGTGCGTTGGGGTGCTGCATAAAACCAGAGACTGAAATTAGCACAGATAACATTCCATAAGCCAAATATGTAATAGACAAGACCTACTCCTTGCTCAACGAAATGGACTCAACACCACATATTCAACGCCTAGGAATATACCTGACTAGGAAGAATCTTAAAACCCATGGATATATATGTCTCCGTAAGAGAATCAAGCGTGTGTACAGCGGCCGAAATGCAGCAGTGAAAATCCGATAAATCCCATTATCAAAATAAATTTCGAAAACAAAACACAAAGACAGTGAAATAGAGAGCAATTCTTAAATAATTCACTCAGGGCATATGATGCAACCGGGATTGACCACATCTACACCCAGAGCTGGTTGAGACATAAGGCTGGACACTTCTGGCTGATAGCACTGGTGAGTTTCGGTGAGCAAATGCAGACCCTTTGAAGTCATACTGCCTGGTACCCATTCCATGGGTCCCAACTCTCCAGGTTCAAGGCATTCTTCCTCCAGCTAAAACATGCATGGGAAACCCAGAGTATCGTCCACCGTGTGATTGGGAAACGATTTAAAATGCATCTCAGTTTTCGTTTCCTGGTCCTCGGGTTCACCATTCCAGATGCTTTACTAACACTCTCCCCGCTTGGAGAGTCAGTGCCTTTAACCTCCTCTTTGGCACAGCTTGCCATTTCTGTGCAAGATGAACAGGAATAGGGAGAACCAATGAGAGACTAGCTGTAGGTGTCTGCACGGGCAAATGTAACGCTCATTGCCCACCAGGAAGAGGAATTAAACAAAGGCTCAGTGTGCCCTGCTGCAAACAGATTAGGGCCTGAAGCAATCCTGCGGTTTTGTGCCCAGCTCACAAGAAAGCGAGTTGAAGAAAGGAGCTCAGGGGCACTGTACTTCACAAACCTGCAGAGTTATAAATGACAGCTATCCTCCAAAAATATATTGAAGTAAGCCTGCGAAGGGGACTTGAAAGCAGGGCTGAATTTCAAGAAAACGATTGCAGGGGGTAGACTGGAATTGCCCTGAAAGCATAGGAAAAGAGGCACATCGTCGACAATGATGCACTTGGCCAAAAAGGGCGTATGCGTTTTTTCCTGAATATATTCAGGAAAAAACGCATACGCCCTTTTTGGCCAACCAAGCAAGCCTGTAAAGGAAATCTGCACTACAATGAAATCTCACTGCCTCCCCGGGCAAAAGGGCCATCTGAAAAAAGTGTAAAATCCAGAAAGGTAGGACAGGATATGGAGAACAGGGAGCCTTGTTATGCTGATTGGCAGGATGTAAATTGCCAGCAGCCACCCTGGAGAAGTGTATGGTGTTTCCTGAAACACGTAAGACACAAAGCAACACAGCCTATGGCACTTCCACTTATGGTCTTAAAGCTTACAGAAATTAAAATCAAAAACAGACAGCCACCCCAATATTTGGGACGGCTGTGTTCACAAGAAGCTCGTCTACAGTATCAGGTAAATATCCCAGAAAGCAAAAAATGGATAAAGAAGTTGTGGCACGTACGTACAATGCAATATCACTCAGCAATGAAATCTGTGTCATCAGGCCCGTAGCGGCATAGTGAGTGGATGCAGGTACGGTGATTCTACGTGAACTACGTCACACAGAAAAAGAAACATCATAAGATATCACTAATACACGGAATGTAAACTTGACTACACATGAACTGAATTACAAAACAGAACAGGTTCTCAAATTTAGAAAACCAACTAGTGCTTGTTTATGGGGAAAGGTGCCTTGGGGAGCTGCATAAAACCAGAGACTGAAATTAGCACAGATAACATTCCATAAGCCAAATATGTAATAGACAAGACCTACTCCTTGCTCAACGAAATGGACTCAACACGACATATTCAACGCCTAGGAATATACCTGACTAGGAAGAATCTTAAAACCCATGGATATATATATATGTCTCCGTAAGAGAATCAAGCGTGTGTACAGCGGCCGAAATGCAGCAGTGAAAATCCGATAAATCCCATTATCAAAATAAATTTCGAAAACAAAACACAAAGACAGTGAAATAGAGAGCAATTCTTAAATAATTCACTCAGGGCATGTGATGCAACCGGGATTTACCACATCTACACCCAGAGCTGGTTGAGACATAAGGCTGGACCCTTCAGGCTGATAGCATTGGTGAGTTTCGGTGAGCAAATGCAGACCCTTTGAAGTCATACTGCATGGAACCCATTCCATGGGTCCCAACTCTCCAGGTTCAAGGGATTCTTCCTCCAGCTAAAACATGCATGGGAAACCCAGAGTATCGTCCACTGTGTGATTGGGAAATGATTTAAAATGCATCTCAGTTTTCGTTTCCTGGTCCTCGGGTTCACCATTCCAGATGCTTTACTAACACTCTCCCTGCTTGGAGAGTCAGTGCCTTTAACCTCCTGTTTCGCACAGCTTGCAATTTCTGTGCAAGATGAACAGGAATAGGGAGAACCAATGAGAGACTAGCTGTAGGTGTCTGCACGGGCAAATGTAACGCTCATTGCCCACCAGGAAGAGGAATTAAACAAAGGCTCAGTGTGCCCTGCTGGAAACAGATTAGGGCCTGAAGCAATCATGCGGTTTTGTGCCCAGCTCACAAGAAAGCGAGTTGACGGAAGGAGCTCAGGGGCACTGTACTTCACAAACCTGCAGAGTTATAAATGACAGCTATCCTCCAAAAATATATTGAAGTAAGTCTGCGAAGGGGACTTGAAAGCGGGGCTGAATTTCAGGAAAACGATTGCAGGGGGTAGACTGGAATTGCCCTGAAAGCATAGGAAAAGAGGCACAACGTCGACAATGATGCACTTGGCCAAAAAGGGCGTATGCGTTTTTTCCTGAATATATTCAGGAAAAAACGCATACGCCCTTTTTGGCCAACCAAGCAAGCCTGTAAAGGAAATCTGCACTACAATGAAATCTCACTGCCCCACGGGGCAAAAGGGCCATCTGAAAAAAGTGTAAAATCCAGAAAGGTAGGACAGGATATGGAGAACAGGGAGCCTTTTTATGCTGATTGGCAGGATGTAAATTGCCAGCAGCCACTCTGGAGAAGTGTATGGTGTTTCCTGAAACACGTAAGAAACAAAGCAACACACACTATGGCACTTCCACTTATGGTCTTATAGCTTACGGAAATTAAAATCAAAAACAGACAGCCACCCCAATATTTGGGACGGCTGTGTTCACAAGAAGCTCGTCTACAGTATCAGGTAAATATCCCAGAAAGCAAAAAATGGATAAAGAAGTTGTGGCACGTACGTACAATGCAATATCACTCAGCAATGAAATCTGTGTCATCAGGCCCGTAGCGGCATAGTGAGTGGATGCAGGTACGGTGATTCTACGTGAACTACGTCACACAGAAAAAGAAACATCATAAGATATCACTAATACACGGAATGTAAACTTGACTACACATGAACTGAATTACAAAACAGAGCAGGGTCTCAAATTTAGAAAACCAACTAGTGCTTGCTTATGGGGAAAGGTGCCTTGGGGTGCTGCATAAAACCAGAGACTGAAATTAGCACAGATAACATTCCATAAGCCAAATATGTAATAGACAAGACCTACTCCTTGCTCAAAGAAATGGACTCAACACCACATATTCAACGCCTAGGAATATACCTGACTAGGAAGAATCTTAAAACCCATGGATATATATGTCTCCGTAAGAGAATCAAGCGTGTGTACAGCGGCCGATACGCAGCAGTGAAAATCCGATAAATCCCATTATGAAAATAAATTTCGAAAACAAAACACAAAGACAGTGAAATAGAGAGCAATTCTTAAATAATTCACTCAGGGCATGTGATGCAACCGGGATTGACCACATCTACACCCAGAGCTGGTTGAGACATAAGGCTGGACACTTCAGCCTGATAGCATTGGTGAGTTTCGGTGAGCAAATGCAGACCCTTTGAAGTCATACTGCATGGTACCCATTCCATGGGTCCCAACTCTCCAGGTTCAAGGGATTCTTCCTCCAGCTAAAACATGCATGGGAAACCCAGAGTATCGTCCACCGTGTGATTGGGAAACGATTTAAAATGCATCTCAGTTTTCGTATCCTGGTCCTCGGGTTCACCATTCCAGATGCTTTACTAACACTCTCCCCGCTTGGAGAGTCAGTGCCTTTAACCTCCTCTTTGGCACAGCTTGCAATTTCTGTGCAAGATGAACAGGAATAGGGAGAAACAATGAGAGACTAGCTAGAGGTGTCTGCACGGGCAAATGTAACGCTCATTGCCCACCAGGAAGAGGAATTAAACAAAGGCTCAGTGTGCCCTGCTGGAAACAGATTAGGGCCTGAAGCAATCCTGCGGTTTTGTGCCCAGCTCACAAGAAAGCGAGTTGAAGAAAGGAGCTCAGGAGCACTGTAATTCACAAACCTGCAGAGTTATAAATAACAGCTATCCTCCAAAAATATATTGAAGTAAGCCTGCGAAGGGGACTGGAAAGCGGGGCAGAATTTCAGGAAAACGATTGCAGGGGGTAGACTGGAATTGCCTTGAAAGCATAGGAAAAGAGGCAGAACGTAGACAATGATGCACTTGGCCAAAAAGTGCGTATGCGTTTTTTCCTGAATATATTCAGGAAAAAACGCATACGCACTTTTTGGCCAACCAAGCAAGCCTGTAAAGAAATCTGCACTACAAAGAAGTCTCACTGCCCCCCGGGCAAAAGGGCCATCTGAAAAAAGTGTAAAATCAAGAAAGGTAGGACAGGATATGGAGAACAGTGAGCCTTGTTATGCCCATTGGCAGGATGTAAATTGCCAGCAGCCAACCTGGAGAAGTGTATGGTGTTTCCTGAAACACGTAAGAAATAAAGCAACACAGCCTATGGCACTTGCACTTATGGTCCTATAGCTTAGGGAAATTAAAATCAAAAACAGACAGCCACCCCAATGTTTGGGACGGCTGTGTTCACAGGAAGCTCGTCTACAGTACCAGGTAAATATCCCAGAAAGCAAAAAATGGATAAAGAAGTTGTGGCACGTACGTGCAATGCAGTATCACTCAGCAATGAAATCTGTGTCATCAGGCCCTTAGCGGTTAGTGAGTGGATGCATGTACGGTGATTCTACGTGAACTACGTCACACAGAAATAGAAACATCATAAGATATCACTGATACACGGAATGTAAACTTGACTACACATGAACTGAATTACAAAACAGAACAGGGTCTCAAATTTAGAAAACCAACTAGAGCTTGCTTATGGGGAAAGGTGCATTGGGGTGCTGCATAAAACCAGAGACTGAAATTAGCACAGATAACTTTCCATAAGCCAAATATATAATAGACAAGACCTACCACTTGCTCAAAGAAATAGACCCAACACCACATGTTCAACGCCTAGGAATATACATGACTAAGAAGAATCTTAAAACCCATGGATATATATGTTTCCGTAAGAGAATCAAGCATGTGTACAGCGGCCGAAACGCAGCAGTGATAATCCGATAAATCCCATTATCAAAATAAATTTCGAAAACAAAACACAAAGACAGTGAAATAGAGAGCAATTCTTAAATAATTCACTCAGGGCATGTGATGCAACCGGGATTGACCACATCTACACCCAGAGCTGGTTGAGACATAAGGCTGGACACTTCAGGCTGATAGCATTGGTGAGTTTTGGTGAGCAAATGCAGACCCTTTGAAGTCATACTGCATGGTACCCATTCCATGGGTCCCAACTCTCCAGGTTCAAGGGATTCTTCCTCCAGCTAAAACATGCATGGGAAACCCAGAGTATGGTCCACCGTGTGATTGGGAAACGATTTAAAATGCATCTCAGTTTTCGTATCCTGGTCCTCGGGTTCACCATTCCAGATGCTTTACTAACACTCTCCCCGCTTGGAGAGTCAGTGCCTTTAACCTCCTGTTTGGCACAGCTTGCCATTTCTGTGCAAGATGAACAGGAATAGGGAGAACCAATGAGAGACTAGCTGTAGGTGTATGCACGGGCAAATATAACGCTCATTTCCCACCAGGAAGAGGAATTATCCAAAGGCTCATTGTGCCCTGCCGGAAACAGATTAGGGCCTGAAGCAATCCTGTGGTTTTGTGCCCAGCTCACAAGAAAGCGAGTTGAAGAAAGGAGCTCAGGGGCACTGTAATTCACAAACCTGCAGAGTTATAAATGACAGCTATCCTCCAAAAATATATTGAAGTAAGCCTGCGAAGGGGACTTGAAAGCGGGGCAGAGTTTCAGGAAAACCACTGCATGGGGTAGACTGGAATTGCCCTGAAAGCATAGGAAAAGAGGCACAACGTCGACAATGATGCACTTGGCCAAAAAGGGCGTATGCGTTTTTCCTGAATATATTCAGGAAAAAACGCATATGCCCTTTTTGGCCAACCAAGCAAGCCTGTAAAGGAAATCTGCACTACAATGAAGTCTCACTGCTCCCCGGGCAAAAGGGCCATCTGAAAAAAGTGTAAAATCCAGAAAGTTAGGACAGGATATGGAGAACAGGGAGCCTTGTTATGCTGATTGGCAGAATGTAAATTGCCAGCAGCCACCCTGGAGAAGTGTATGGTGTTTCCTGAAACACTTAAGAAACAGAGCAACACAGCCTATGGCACTTCCACTTATGGTCCTATAGCTTACGGAAATTAAAATCAAAAACAGACATCCACCCCAATATTTGGGATGGCTGGGTTCCCAAGAAGCTCGTCTACAGTACCAGGTAAATATCCCAGAAAGCAAAAATGGATAAAGAAGTTGTGGCACGTACGTGCAATGCAATATCACTCAGCAATGAAATCTGTGTCATCAGGCCCGTAGCGGCATAGTGAGTGGATGCAGGTACGGTGATTCTACGTGAACTACGTCACACAGAAAAAGAAACGTCATAAGATAGCACTAATACACGTAATGTAAACTTGACTACACATGAACTGAATTACAAAACAGAACAGGGTCTCAAATTTAGAAAACCAACTAGTGCTTGCTTATGGGGAAAGGGGCCTTGGGGTGCTGCATAAAACCAGAGACTGAAATTAGCACAGATAACATTCCATAAGCCAAATATGTAATAGACAAGACCTACTCCTTGCTCAACGAAATGGACCCAACACCACATATTCAACGCCTAGGAATATACCTGACTAGGAAGAATCTTAAAACCCATGGATATATATGTCTCCGTAAGAGAATCAAGCGTGTGTACAGTGGCCGAAACGCAGCAGTGAAAATCCGATAAATCCCATTATCAAAATAAATTTCGAAAACAAAACACAAAGACAGTGAAATAGAGAGCAATTCTTAAATAATTCACTCAGGGCATGTGATGCAACCGGGATTGACCACATCTACACCCAGAGCTGGTTGAGACATAAGGCTGGACACTTCAGGCTGATAACATTGGTGAGTTTCGGTGAGCAAATGCAGACCCTTTGAAGTCATACTGCATGGTACCCATTCCATGGGTCCCAACTCTTCAGGTTCAAGGGATTCTTCCTCCAGCTAAAACATGCATGGGAAACCCACAGTATCGTCCACCGTGTGATTGGGAAACGATTTAAAATGCATCTCAGTTTTCGTATCCTGGTCCTCGGGTTCAGCATTCCAGATGCTTTACTAACACTCTCCCCGCTTGGAGAGTCAGTGCCTTTAACCTCCTGTTTGGCACAGCTTGCAATTTCTGTGCAAGATGAACAGGAATAGGGAGAACCAATGAGAGACTATCTGTAGGTGTCTGCACGGGCAAATGTAATGCTCATTGCCCACCAGGAAGAGGAATTAAACAAAGGCTCAGTGTGCCCTGCTGGAAATAGATTAGGGCCTGAAGCAATCCTGCGGTTTTGTGCCCAGCTCACAAGAAAGCGAGTTGAAGAAAGGAGCTCCGGGGCACTGTAATTCACAAACCTGCAGAGTTATAAATAACAGCTATCCTCCAAAAATATATTGAAGTCAGCCTGCGAAGGGGACTGGAAAGCGGGGCAGAATTTCAGGAAAACGATTTCAGGGGGTAGACTGGAATTGCCTTGAAAGCATAGGAAAAGAGGCAGAACGTCGACAATGATGCACTTGGCCAAAAAGTGCGTATGCGTTTTTTCCTGAATATATTCAGGAAAAAATGCATACGCACTTTTTGGCCAACCAAGCAAGCCTGTAAAGAAATCTGCACTACAATGAAGTCTCACTGCCCCCCGGGCAAAAGGGCCATCTGAAAAAAGTGTAAAATCCAGAAAGGTAGGACAGGATATGGAGAACAGTGAGCCTTGTTATGCCGATTGGCAGGATGTAAATTGCCAACAGCCAACCTGGAGAAGTGTATGGTGTTTCCTGAAACACGTAAGAAATAAAGCAACACAGCCTATGGCACTTGCACTTATGGTCCTATAGCTTAGGGAAATTAAAATCAAAAACAGAAAGCCACCCCAATGTTTGGGACGGCTGTGTTCACAGGAAGCTCTTCTACAGTACCAGGCAAATATCCCAGAAAGCAAAAAATGGATAAAGAAGTTGTGGCACGTACGTGCAATGCAGTATCACTCAGCAATGAAATCTGTGTCATCAGGCCCGTAGCGGTTAGTGAGTGGATGCATGTACGGTGATTCTACGTGAACTACGTCACACAGAAATAGAAACATCATAAGATATCACTGATACACGGAATGTAAACTTGACTACACATGAACTGAATTACAAAACAGAACAGGGTCTCAAATTTAGAAAACCAACTAGAGCTTGCTTATGGGGAAAGGTGCGTTGGGGTGCTGCATAAAACCAGAGACTGAAATTAGCACAGATAACTTTCCATAAGCCAAATATATAATAGACAAGACCTACCACTTGCTCAAAGAAATAGACCCAACACCACATGTTCAACGCCTAGGAATATACATGACTAAGAAGAATCTTAAAACCCATGGATATATATGTTTCCGTAAGAGAATCAAGCATGTGTACAGCGGCCGAAACGCAGCAGTGATAATCCGATAAATCCCATTATCAAAATAAATTTCGAAAACAAAACACAAAGACAGTGAAATAGAGAGCAATTCTTAAATAATTCACTCAGGGCATGTGATGCAACCGGGATTTAACACATCTACACCCAGAGCTGTTTGAGACATAAGGCTGGACACTTCAGGCTGATAGCATTGGTGAGTTTCGGTGAGCATATGCAGACCCTTTGAAGTCATACTGCATGGTACCCATTCCATGGGTCCCAACTCTCCAGGTTCAAGGGATTCTTCCTCCAGCTAAAACATGCATGGGAAACCCAGAGTATCGTCCACCGTGTGATTGGGAAACGATTTAAAATGCATCTCAGTTTTCGTATCCTGGTCCTCGGGTTTACCATTCCAGATGCTTTACTAACACTCTCCCCGCTTGGAGAGTCAGTGCCTTTAACCTCCTATTTGGCACAGCTTGCAATTTCTGTGCACGATGAACAGGAATAGGGAGAACCAATGAGAGACTAGCTGTAGGTGTCTGCACGGGCAAATGTAACGCTCATTGCCCACCAGGAAGGGGAATTAAACAAAGGCTCAGTGTGCCCTGCTGGAAACAGATTAGGGCCTGAAGCAATCCTGCGGTTTTGTGCCCAGCTCACAAGAAAGCGAGTTGAAGAAAGGAGCTCAGGGGCACTGTAATTCACAAACCTGCAGAGTTATAAATGACAGCTATCTTCCAAAAGTATATTGAAGTAAGTCTGCGAAGGGGACTTGAAAGCGGGGCAGAATTTCAGGAAAACGATTGCAGGGGGTAGACTGGAATTGCCCTGAAAGCATAGGAAAAGAGGCACAACGTCGACAATGATGCACTTGGCCAAAAAGGGCGTATGCATTTTTTCCTGAATATATTCAGGAAAAAACGCATACGCCCTTTTTGGCCAACCAAGCAAGCCTGTAAAGGAAATCTGCACTACAATGAAGTCTCACTGCCCCCCGGGCAAGAGGGCCATCTGAAAAAAGTGTAAAATCCAGAAAGGTAGGACAGGATATGGAGAACAGGGAGCCTTGTTATGCTGATTGGCAGGATGTAAATTGCCAGCAGCCACCCTGGAGAAGTGTATGGTGTTTCCTGAAACACCTAAGAAACAAAGCAACACAGCCTATGGCACTTCCACTTATGGTCCTATAGCTTACGGAAATTAAAATCAAAAACAAAGAGCCACCCCAATATTTGGGACGGCTATGTTCACAAGAAGCTCGTCTACAGTATCAGGTAAATATCCCAGAAAGCAAAAATGGATAAAGAAGTTGTGGCACGTACGTGCAATGCAATATCACTCAGCAATGAAATCTGTGTCATCAGGCCCGTAGCGGCATAGTGAGTGGATGCAGGTACGGTGATTCTACGTGAACTACGTCACACAGAAAAAGAAACATCATAAGATAGCACTAATACACGTAATGTAAACTTGACTACACATGAACTGAATTACAAAACAGAACAGGGTCTCAAATTTAGAAAACCAACTAGTGCTTGCTTATGGGGAAAGGGGCCTTGGGGTGCTGCATAAAACCAGAGACTGAAATTAGCACAGATAACATTCCATAAGCCAAATATGTAATAGACAAGACCTACTCCTTGCTCAACAAAATGGACCCAACACCACATACTCAACGCCTAGGAATATACCTGACTAGGAAGAATCTTAAAACCCATGGATATATATGTCTCCGTAAGAGAATCAAGCGTGTGTACAGTGGCCGAAACGCAGCAGTGAAAATCCGATAAATCCCATTATCAAAATAAATTTCGAAAACAAAACACAAAGACAGTGAAATAGAGAGCAATTCTTAAATAATTCACTCAGGGCATGTGATGCAACCGGGATTGACCACATCTACACCCAGAGCTGGTTGAGACATAAGGCTGGACACTTCAGGCTGATAACATTGGTGAGTTTCGGTGAGCAAATGCAGACCCTTTGAAGTCATACTGCATGGTACCCATTCCATGGGTCCCAACTCTTCAGGTTCAAGGGATTCTTCCTCCAGCTAAAACATGCATGGGAAACCCACAGTATCGTCCACCGTGTGATTGGGAAACGATTTAAAATGCATCTCAGTTTTCGTATCCTGGTCCTCGGGTTCAGCATTCCAGATGCTTTACTAACACTCTCCCCGCTTGGAGAGTCAGTGCCTTTAACCTCCTGTTTGGCACAGCTTGCAATTTCTGTGCAAGATGAACAGGAATAGGGAGAACCAATGAGAGACTATCTGTAGGTGTCTGCACGGGCAAATGTAATGCTCATTGCCCACCAGGAAGAGGAATTAAACAAAGGCTCAGTGTGCCCTGCTGGAAATAGATTAGGGCCTGAAGCAATCCTGCGGTTTTGTGCCCAGCTCACAAGAAAGCGAGTTGAAGAAAGGAGCTCCGGGGCACTGTAATTCACAAACCTGCAGAGTTATAAATAACAGCTATCCTCCAAAAATATATTGAAGTCAGCCTGCGAAGGGGACTGGAAAGCGGGGCAGAATTTCAGGAAAACGATTTCAGGGGGTAGACTGGAATTGCCTTGAAAGCATAGGAAAAGAGGCAGAACGTCGACAATGATGCACTTGGCCAAAAAGTGCGTATGCGTTTTTTCCTGAATATATTCAGGAAAAAATGCATACGCACTTTTTGGCCAACCAAGCAAGCCTGTAAAGAAATCTGCACTACAATGAAGTCTCACTGCCCCCCGGGCAAAAGGGCCATCTGAAAAAAGTGTAAAATCCAGAAAGATAGGACAGGATATGGAGAACAGTGAGCCTTGTTATGCCGATTGGCAGGATGTAAATTGCCAACAGCCAACCTGGAGAAGTGTATGGTGTTTCCTGAAACACGTAAGAAATAAAGCAACACAGCCTATGGCACTTGCACTTATGGTCCTATAGCTTAGGGAAATTAAAATCAAAAACAGAAAGCCACCCCAATGTTTGGGACGGCTGTGTTCACAGGAAGCTCTTCTACAGTACCAGGTAAATATCCCAGAAAGCAAAAAATGGATAAAGAAGTTGTGGCACGTACGTGCAATGCAGTATCACTCAGCAATGAAATCTGTGTCATCAGGCCCGTAGCGGTTAGTGAGTGGATGCATGTACGGTGATTCTACGTGAACTACGTCACACAGAAATAGAAACATCATAAGATATCACTGATACACGGAATGTAAACTTGACTACACATGAACTGAATTACAAAACAGAACAGGGTCTCAAATTTAGAAAACCAACTAGAGCTTGCTTATGGGGAAAGGTGCGTTGGGGTGCTGCATAAAACCAGAGACTGAAATTAGCACAGATAACTTTCCATAAGCCAAATATATAATAGACAAGACCTACCACTTGCTCAAAGAAATAGACCCAACACCACATGTTCAACGCCTAGGAATATACATGACTAAGAAGAATCTTAAAACCCATGGATATATATGTTTCCGTAAGAGAATCAAGCATGTGTACAGCGGCCGAAACGCAGCAGTGATAATCCGATAAATCCCATTATCAAAATAAATTTCGAAAACAAAACACAAAGACAGTGAAATAGAGAGCAATTCTTAAATAATTCACTCAGGGCGTGTGATGCAACCGTGATTGACCACATCTACACCCATAGCTGGTTGAGACATAAGGCTGGACACTTCAGCCTGATAGCATTGGTGAGTTTCGGTGAGCATATGCAGACCCTTTGAAGTCATACTGCATGGTACCCATTCCATGGGTCCCAACTCTCCAGGTTCAAGGGATTCTTCCTCCAGCTAAAACATGCATGGGAAACCCAGAGTATCGTCCACCGTGTGATTGGGAAACGATTTAAAATGCATCTCAGTTTTCGTATCCTGGTCCTCGGGTTTACCATTCCAGATGCTTTACTAACACTCTCCCCGCTTGGAGAGTCAGTGCCTTTAACCTCCTGTTTGGCACAGCTTGCAATTTCTGTGCAAGATGAACAGGAATAGGGAGAACCAATGAGAGACTAGCTGTAGGTGTCTGCACGGGCAAATGTAATGCTCATTGCCCACCAGGAAGGGGAATTAAACAAAGGCTCAGTGTGCCCTGCTGGAAACAGATTAGGGCCTGAAGCAATCCTGCGGTTTTGTGCCCAGCTCACAAGAAAGCGAGTTGAAGAAAGGAGCTCAGGGGCACTGTAATTCACAAACCTGCAGAGTTATAAATGACAGCTATCTTCCAAAAGTATATTGAAGTAAGTCTGCGAAGGGGACTTGAAAGCGGGGCAGAATTTCAGGAAAACGATTGCAGGGGGTAGACTGGAATTGCCCTGAAAGCATAGGAAAAGAGGCAGAACGTCGACAATGATGCACTTGGCCAAAAAGTGCGTATGCGTTTTTTCCTGAATATATTCAGGAAAAAACGCATACGCACTTTTTGGCCAACCAAGCAAGCCTGTAAAGGAAATCTGCACTACAATGAAGTCTCACTGCCCCCCGGGCAAGAGGGCCATCTGAAAAAAGTGTAAAATCCAGAAAGGTAGGACAGGATATGGAGAACAGGGAGCCTTGTTATGCTGATTGGCAGGATGTAAATTGCCAGCAGCCACCCTGGAGAAGTGTATGGTGTTTCCTGAAACACCTAAGAAACAAAGCAACACAGCCTATGGCACTTCCACTTATGGTCCTATAGCTTACGGAAATTAAAATCAAAAACAAACAGCCACCCCAATATTTGGGACGGCTATGTTCACAAGAAGCTCGTCTACAGTATCAGGTAAATATCCCAGAAAGCAAGAAATGGATAAAGAAGTTGTAGCACGTACGTACAATGCAATATCACTCAGCAATGAAATCTGTGTCATCAGGCCTGTAGCGGCATAGTGAGTGGATGCAGGTACGGTGATTCTACGTGAACTACGTCACACAGAAAAAGAAACATCATAAGATATCACTAATACACGGAATGTAAACTTGACTACACATGAACTGAATTACAAAACAGAACAGGGTCTCAAATTTGGAAAATCAACTAGTGCTTGCTTATGGGGAAAGGCGCCTTGGGGTGCTGCATAAAACCAGAGACTGAAATTAGCACAGATAACATTCCATAAGCCAAATATGTAATAGACAAGACCTACTCCTTGCTCATCGAAATGGACCCAACACCACATATTCAACGCCTAGGAATATACCTGACTAGGAAGAATCTTAAAACCCATGGATATATATGTCTCCGTAAGAGAATCAAGCGTGTGTACAGCGGCCGAAACGCAGCAGTGAAAATCCGATAAATCCCATTATCAAAATAAATTTCGAAAACAAAACACAAAGACAGTGAAATAGAGAGCAATTCTTAAACAATTCACTCAGGGCATGTGATGCAAACGGGATTGACCACATCTACACCCACAGCTGGTTGAGACATAAGGCTGGGCACTTCAGGCTGATAGCATTGGTGAGTTTTGGTGAGCAAATGCAGACCCTTTGAAGTCATACTGCATGGTACCCATTCCATGGGTCCCAACTCTCCAGGTTCAAGGGATTCTTCCTCCAGCTAAAACATGCATGGGAAACCCAGAGTATCGTCCACCGTGTGATTGGGAAACGATTTAAAATGCATCTTAGTTTTCGTATCCTGGTCCTCGGGTTCACCATTCCAGATGCTTTACTAACACTCTCCCCGCTTGGAGAGTCAGTGCCTTTAACCTCCTCTTTGGCACAGCTTGCAATTTCTGTGCAAGATGAACAGGAATAGGGAGAACCAATGAGAGACTAGCTGTAGGTGTCTGCACGGGCAAATGCAATGCTCATTTCCCACCAGGAAGAGGAATTAACCAAATGCTCAGCGTGCCCTGCTGGAAAGAGATTAGTGCCTGAAGCAATCCTGCGGTTTTGTGCCCAGCTCACAAGAAAGCGAGTTGAAGAAAGGAGCTCAGGGGCACTGTAATTCACAAACCTGCAGAGTTATAAATGACAGCTATCCTCCAAAAATATATTGAAGTAAGCCTGCAAAGGGGACTTGAAAGCGGGGCAGAAATTCAGGAAAACGATTGAAGGGTTAAACTGGAATTGCACTTAAAGAAAAGGAAAAGAGGCAGAACGTCGATAATGATGCACTTGTCCAAAAAGTGCGGATGCTTTTTTCCCTAAATATATTCAGGAAAAAACGCATACGCACTTTTTGGCCAACCAAGAAGCTTGTAAATAAACCTGCACTACAATGAAATCTCAGTGCCCCCCAGGGCAAAAGGGCCATTTAAAAAATTGTAAAATCCAGAAACGGAGGACAGGCAATGGAAAACAGGGATCCTTATTATGCTGATGCATATGATGTAAATTGCCGACAGCCATTCTGGAGAACTGTTATGTGTTTCCTGAAACACGTAAGAAACAAAGCAACACAGCCTATGGCACTTCCACTTATGGTCCTACAGCTTAGGGAAATTAAAATCAAAAACACCCAGCCACCTCAAAATTTGGGACCTCTCTGTTCACAAGAACCTCGTTTACAGTACCAGGTAAATATCTCAGAGAGCAAACAATGGATAAAGAAGTTGTGGTACGTACGTACAATGGAATATCACTCAGCAATGAAATCTGTGTCATCAGGCCCGTAGTGGCATAGTGAGTGGATACAGGTATGGTGATTCTACGTGAAATAAGTCACACATAAAAAGAAACATCATAAAATATCACTAATACACAGTATGTAAACTTGACTACACATGAACTGAATTACAAAACAGAACAGTCTCAAATTTAGAAAACCAACTTGTGCTTTCTTATGGAGAAAGGTGCGTTGGAGTGCTGCATAAAACCAGAGACTGAAATTAGCACAGATACCGTTCCATAAGCCAAATATGTAATAGACAAGACCTACTCCTTGCTCAACGAAATGGACTCAACACCACATATTCAACGCCTAGGAATATACCTGACTAGGAAGAATCTTAAAACCCAAGGATATTTATGTCTCCGTAAGAGAATCAAGAGTGTGTACAGCGGCATTAACGCAGCAGTGAAAATCCGATAAATCCCAGTGTCAAAAAAAATTTCAAAAACAAAACACAATGACAGTGGAATAGAGAGCAATTCTTAAATAACTCACACAGGGCATGTGATGCAACCTGTTTTACCACATCTAAACCCAGAGCTGGGTGAGAGATAAGGCTTGACCCTTTGGGCTGATAGCATTGGTGAGGTTCAGTGAGCAAATGCAGACCCTTTGATGTCATACTGCCTGGTACCCATTCCATGGTTCCCAACTCTCCAGGTTCAAGGGATTCTTCCTTCTGCTAAAATTTGCATGGGAAACCCAGAGTATGCTCCACCGTGTGACTGGGAAACCTTTTTACATGCATGTCTGTTTTCGTCCCCTGGTACTCAGGTTCACCATTCCAGACCCTTTTCTTACACTCTCCCCATTTGGAGAGTCAGTGCCTTTAACCTCCTGTTTGGCACTGTTTGCAATTTCTGCGCAAGATGAACAGGAATAAGGAGAACCAATGGGAGACTATCTGTAGGTGTGTGCACGGGCAAATATTTTTTTTAACATCTTTATTGGGGTATAATTGCTTTACAATGGTGTGTTAGTTTTTGCTTTATAACAAAGTGAATCAGCTATACATATACATATGCTCCCTGTGTCTTCCCTCTTGTGTCTCCCTCCCTCCCTCTCTCCCCCTTCCACCCCTCCAGGCTGTCCCAACGCCCCGAGCTAATATCCCTGTGCCTTGCGGCTGCTTCCCCCTTGCTATCTACCTTACTACATTTGTTAGTGTGTATATGTCCATGACTCTCTCTCGCCCTGTCAAAACTCACCATTCCCCCTCCCCATATCCTCAATTCCGTTCTCCAGTAGGTCTGCGCCTCTATTCCTGTCTTATCCCTAGGTTCTTCATGACATTTTTTTCCTTTAAATTCCATATATATGTGTTAGCATACGCTATTTGTCTTTTTCTTTCTGACTTACTTCACTCTGTATGACAGACTCTAGGTCTATCCATCTCATTACAAATAACTCAGTTTCATTTCTTTTTAAGGCTGAGTAATATTCCATTGTGTATATGTGCCACATCTTCTTTATCCATTCGTCCGATGATGGGCGCTTAGGTTCTTTCCATCTCCGGGCTATTGTAAATAGAGCTGCAATGAACATTTTGGTACATGACTCTTTTTGAATTTTGGTTTTCTCAGGGTATATGCCCAGTATGCACGGGCAATTTTAACACTCATTTCCCAACAGGAAAAGGAATTAACCAAAGGCTCAGCATGCCGTGCTGGAACAAGATTAGGGCCTGAAGCAATCCTGCGGTTTTGTGGCCAGCTCACAAGAAAGCGAGTTGAGGAAAGGAGCTCAGGGGCACTGTCATTCACATACCTGCAGACTTATAAATGACAGAAATCGTACAAAAATATATTGAATTAAGGCTGCGAAGAGGACTTGAAAGTGGGGCAGAATTGCTGGAATCCGATTTCAGGAGGTAGACGTGAATTGCTCTGAAAGCATAAGAGAAGTGGCAGAACCTCGTCAATGAAACACTTGGCCAAAAAGGGCATATGCATTTTTTCCAGGGCCATCATTCACGGGAGTAGGAGGCTCCCAGCATGCTCCAGTGGCCAACAGAGGGCCCACGTCGCCAAGGCGATGTGAGCTAGCCAGGCAGGAGTGACCTGACATCAGAGGGCCCACCTCACAGAATGGTAGGGAACCCAGCCAGGATCAGACTCTCCCCAGAGGGCCCACATCACCAAGGTGATGGGAACCAGGCAGGAGTGTCCTCACACCCGTGGGGCCACATCATCAAAAGTTGAGGTACCCAGCACATGTGGCCTCAAACCAGAGGACCCACATCACCATGGGTTTCGGAGTGAGGCAGGCAGGATTAACCTCACAACACATGTCCCATTGTATACAAAAGGTGTGGAAACCAGCAGTTGGATCTTCCTAGCAGGCGGCCCAGAGCACTGAGGCTATGAGATCCAGGCCGGCATGAACTCACAACAGAGGGCCCTCATTGTGATTCTGTAAGCAACCCAGCCGTTGTGACCTCAGAGCAGAAGGCCCACATCCCCATGGGGAAGGGAAACAAGCAGGAGTGTCATCGCAAGAGTGGGCACACATGAAAAAATGTGGGGAGCCCAGCAATTAGTGCCTGATGCCAGAGGGCCCTCATCACCGAGGGGCGGTGGCTCCCAGCCAGCTCCGACTGCTACCAGAGGGGCGACGTCGCCAATGCGGAGTGCGACAACCAGGCAGGAGTGACCTCAGAGCAGAGGGTCAACCTCACAGAAGTGTGAAGAACTAAAGAGGATCAGATTCTCACCAGAGGGCCCACATCACCAAGGGAATGGGAACCAGGCAGGAGTGTCCTCACACTAGTGGGGCCACATCACCGAAAAGTGAGGGACCCAGCACACGTGGCCTCAAACCAGAGGACACACATCACAAGGGAGCTGGGATTGAGGCAGGCAGGAGGAGCCTCAAAACAGAGGGACCATAGAATTAAAGAGGTGAAGAATCCCGCAGTTGGAACCTCCCAGCAGGCGGCCAGGAGCAGCGAGACTATGGGATCCAGGCCGGAGTGATCTCACACCAGAGGGCCGTCATCATGAAACTGTGAGCAACCTAGGCGTTGGGATCTCAGAGCAGAAGGCCCACATTCCCATGGGGTTGGGAACCTGTCAGAAGTGTACTCGCACCACAGGGCACACATCAGAGAATTTAGGGAACCCAGGAGTTAGGGCCTGACGCCAGAGGGCCCTCATTACCAAGGGGAGGAGACTCCAATCAGGCACCAACACCCAACTGAGGTCCCAGGTCGCCAAGGTGACGTGTGACAGCCAGGTAGGAGTGACCTCACCGCAGAGGGCCTACCTCACAGAAGGGTGAGGAACACAGCCAGGATAAGACTCTCACCAGAGGGCCCACATCACCAAGGTGATCAGAACCAGGCAGGAGAGTCTTCACACCAGTGTGGCCACATCATAGAAAGGTGAGGAACCCAGCACATGTGGCCTAAACCAGAAGACCCACATCTCCAAGGGGCTCGGAATGAGGCAGGCAGGAGTAGCCTCACAACACAGGGCCCATAGAATAAAAAAGCTGAGGAATCCAGCAATGGGAACCTCCCAGCAGGCGGCCAAGAGCACCAAGTCTATGCGATTCAGGCCGCAGTAAACTCACAGCAGAGGGTCCACATCATGAAACTGCGAGCAACCCAGCCATTTGGACCTCAGAGCAGAAGGTCCACATCCCCAAGGTGTTGGGAGCATGGCAGGAGTGTCCTCGCACCACTTAGCACATATCAGAAAATGTGGGTACCCAGCAGTTAGGGCCTGACGCCAGAGGGCCCTCATCACTGAGGGGAGGAGGCTCCCAGCATGTTCCAACTACCACAAGAGGGCCCACGTCGCCAAGGCGGGGTGTGCCAGCCAGGCAGGAGTGACCTCACAGCAGACGGCCCACCTCAAAGAAGTGTGAGGAACCCAACCAGGATCAGACTCTCACCAGAGGGCCCATATCACCAAGGGGACGGGAACCAGGCACGAGTGTCCTCACACCAGTGGGGCCACATCACTAAAAGATGAGGAAACTGGCACATGTGGCCACAAACCAGAGGACCTACATCACCAAGGGGCTGGGAGTGACACAGGCAGGAGGAGCCTCCCAACACAGGGCCCAAAGAATAAAAAAGGTGAGGAACCCAGCAGTTGGAACTTCCCAGCAGGCGGCCCAGAGTACAGAGGCTATGGGATCTAGGAATGAGTGAACTAACACCAGAGAGCTAACATCAGGAAACTGTGAGCAACCCAGTCGTTGGAACCTCAGAGCAGAAGGCCCATATCGCCATGGGGATGGGAACATTTCACGAGTGTCCTGGCATCACTGGGCTCACATCAGAAAACCTGGGGAGCCCAGCAGTTAGAGCCTGACGCCAGAGGGACCTCATCACCGAGGACAGGAGTCTCCAAAAGGATCCAACTGCCACCAGAGGGCCGACGTCACCAAGGCAATGGGAGCAAGCCAGGCAGGAGTTACCTCAGAGCACAGGGCCCACCTCACAGAACGGTAAGGAACCCAGCCAGGATCAGACTCTCACCAGAGGGGCCACATCACCAAGGGGCTGGGAAACAGGCACGAGTGTCCTCACACCATTGGGGCCACATCATCGAAAGGTGAGGGACCCAGCACACGTGGCCTCACACCAGAGGACACACATCACAACGGGGCTGGGATTGAGGCAGGCAGGAGGAGCCTCAAAACAGAGGGCCCATAGAATAAAAAAGGTGAGGAATCCCGCAGTTGGAACCTCCCAGCAGGCGCCCAGGAGCAGCAAGCCTATGGGATCTAGGCCGGAATGAACGCACATCAGAGGGCCCTCATCATGAAACTGTGAGCACCCCAGCCGTTGGGACCTCAGAGCAGAAGGCCCAAATTCCCATGGGGTTGGGAACCTGACAGGAGTGTACTCGCACCACAGGTCGCACATCTGCAAATTTTGGGAGCCCAGGAGTTAGGGTCTGACGCAAGAGGGCCCTCATTACCGAGGGACGGAGACTCGCAGCAGACACCAACTCCCAACTGAGGGCCCACGTCACCAAGGTGATGTGTGCCAGCCAGGCAGGAGTGACCTCACCGCAGAGGGCCTACCTCACAGAAGGGTGAGGAAACCAGCCAGGATAAGACTCTCACCAGAGGGCCCACATCACCAAGGGGATCGGAACCAGGCAGGAGGGTCCTCACACCAGTGTGGCCACATTATAGAAAGGTGAGGAACCCAGAACATGTGGCCTAAAACAGGGGACCCACATCTCCAAGGGGCTAGGAGTGAGGCAAGCAGGAGTATCCTCACAAAACAGAGCCCACAGAATAAAAGTTGTGAGGAATCCAGCAGTTGGAACCGGCCAGTAGGCCGCCCAGAGCACAGAGTCTATGGGATCCAGGCCACAGCAAACTCACAGCAGAGGTCCCACATCATGAAACTGTGAGCAACCCAGCGGATGGGACCTCAGAGCAGAAGGCCCACATCCCTATGGGGATGGGAACCTAACAGGAGTGTCCTCGGCCCACTTCCACGAATCAGAAAATGTGGGAACCCAGCAGTTAGGACCTGAGGCCAGAGGACCCTCATCACCGAGGGGAGGAGGCTCCCAGCAGGCTCCAACTGCCACCATAAGGCCGATGTCACCAAGGCGGGGTGTGCCAACCAGGCAGGAGTGAACTCAGAGCAGAAAGCCCACCTCACAGAAGTGTGAGGAACCCAACAAGGATCAGACTGTCACCAGAGGGCCAACATCACCAAGGGAATGGGAACCAGGCAGGAGTGTCCTCACACCAGTGGGGCTACATCACCATAATTTGAGGGACCCAGCACACGTGGCCTCAAACCTGAGGACACACATCACCAAGGGGCTGGGAGTGAGGCAGGCCAGAGGATCCTCAAAACAGAGGGACCATAGAATAAAAAAGGTGAGGAATCCCACAGTTGGAACCTCCGGCAGGCAGCCAGGAGCAGCGAGGCTATGGGATCTAGGCAGGAGTGAACTCACACCAGAGGGCCCTCATCATGAAATTGTGAGCAACACAGCCGTTGGGACCTCAGAGCAGAAGGCTCACATCCCCATGGGGATGGGAACCTGGCAGGAGTGTCCTTGCACCACTTAGCACGAATCAGAAAATGTGGGAACCCAGCAGTTAGGGCCTGAGGCCAGAGGGCCCTCATCACTGAGGGGAGGAGGCTCCCAGCAGGCTCCAACTGCCACCATATGGCCGACGTTGCCAAGGCGGGGTGTGCCAGCCAGGCAGGAGTGACCTCAGAGCAGAGGGCCCACCTCACAGAAGGGTGAGGAACCTAACCAGGATCAGACTCTCACCAGAGGGCCAACATCACCAAGGTGATGGGAACCAGGCAAGACTGTCCTAAGAGCAGTGGGGCCAACATCACCAAGGGAATGGGAACCAGGCAAGAGTGTCCTCACACCAGTGTGGCCACATTATAGAAAGGTGAGGAACACAGCACATGTGGCCTCAAACAAGGGGACACACATCACGAAGGGGCTGGGAGTGAGGCATGCAGGAGGAGACGCACAACCGAGGGCCCATAGAATAAAAAAGGTGAGGAATCGAGAAGTTGGAAACTCCAAGCTGGAGGCCCAGAGCACTGACACTATGGGATACAGGCCAGAGTGAACACACAGCAAAGGGCCCACATCATGAAACTGTGAGCAACCCAGCAGTTGGGACCACAGAACAGAAGTCCCACATGCCCATGGGGATGGGAACCTGGCAGGAGTGACTCGCACCACTGGGCACACATCAGAAAATGTGTGGAGCCCAGCACTTAGGGCCTGACACCAGAAGGCCCTCATCACTGAGGGGAGGAGGCCCCAGCACACTCCAACTGCCACCAGAGGGTCCACATCGCCAAGGCGACGTGCGCCAGCCAGGCAGGATTGACCTCACAGCAGAGGGCCCACATCATGAAAGTGTGAGCAACCCAGCCGTTAGGACCTCAGAACAGAAGGCCCACACGCTCATGAGGATGGGAACCTGGCAGGAGTGCCCTCGTACCACTTAGCACGTATCAGAAAATGTGGGAACCCCGCCATTAGGGTCTGACGCCAGAGGGCCTCATCACCACGGGAAGGAGGCTCCCAGAAGGCTCCAACTGCCACCAGGGTGCCGAAGTCAACAAGGCGGGTTGTGCCAGCCAGGCAGGAGTGACCTCAGAGAAGAGGGCTCACCTCACGGATGTGTGAGGAACCCAACCAGGATCAGAGTCTCACCAGAGGGCCCACATCACCAAGGGGATGGGAACCAGGCAGGAGTGTCCACACACCAGTGGGGCCACATCATCAAAAGATGAGGAACCCATCACATATGGCCTCAAACCTGAAGACATACATCACCATGTGGCTGGGAGTGAGGCAGGTATCTGGAGGGGCACATTTAACTCTAATTTCCCACCAGGAAGAGGAATTAACCAAAGGCTCAGAGTGCCGTGCTGGACCCTGATTATGGCCTGAAGCAAACCTGCAGTTTTGTGGCCAGCTTACAAGGAAGCGAGTTAAGAAAGGAGCTCAGGGGCACTGTAATTCACAAACCTGCAGAGATAAATGACAGCTATTGGCAAAAATATATCGAAGTAAGTCTGCAAAGAGGACTTGAAAACGAGGCAGAATTGCAGGAATCATATTTCAAGAGGTAGATTGGAATTGCATTTAAAGCATATGAAAAGCGGCAGATCTTTGACAGTGATGCACATGGACAAAAAGTGCGTATACATTTTTCCTGAATATATTCAGGAAAAAACGCATATGAACATTTTGGCCAACCAAGCACTCCAGCAATGGAAATCCACACTACAATGCAGTCACATTTCCCATTCGTCAAAAAGGCCATCTGAATAAAGTGTAAAAACCAGAAACACAGGACAGGCCATGGAGAACAGGGAGCCGTGTTATGCTGATGGGCGGGATGTAAATTGCCAACAGACACTCTGGAGATGTTCATGGTGTATCCTGAAACATCTAAAAAACAAAGCTACAGAGCCTAGGGCACTTCCACTTTTGGCCCTATAGCTTAGGAAAATTAAAATCAACAAGACACAGCCAACACAAAATTTAGGGCTGCTGTGTTTACAAGAACCTCGAGTTGAGTACAAATTAAATATCCCAGAAAGAAAAAAATGGATAAAGAAGTTGTGCTACTTACGTACAACGGAATATCACTCAGCAGTGAAATCAATGTCATCAGGCCTGTAGCAGCAAATTGAGTGGATTTAATTATGATGATTCTAAGAGAAATATGTCACACAGAGAAAGATAATTATCATAAGATATCACTAATAGAGGGAGTGTAAACTTGGCTACACATAAACTGAATTACAAAACCGAACAGAGTCTCACATTTAGATAAAAACCTTATGCTTGCTTAAGGGGAAAGTTGAGTTGGGCTGCTGTATAAAAACAGATTGAAATTAGCACACATACCATTCCATAAGCCAAATACGTAATAAACAAGACCTACTCTTTGCTCAACGAAATAGACTCATCCATGGTGTATCACCTCACACCTATTAGAATGGGCATCATCAGAAAATCTACAAACAACAAATGCTGGAAACGGTGTGGAGATAAGGAATCCTCTTCCACTATTGTTGGGAACGTAAATTGATACAGTCACTGTGGAGAACATTATGGAGTTTCTTATAAAACTAAGAATAGAATTACCATATGATACAGCAATCCCTCTACTGGGCATATACCCAGACAAAACCATAAATCAAAAAGAGACATTCACCACAATGTTCATTGCATCACTATTTACACTATCCAGGAAATGGAAGCAACCTAAATGCCCACAGACAGACGAATGCATAAAGATGTGGTACATATATAAAATGGAATATTACTAAGCCATAAAAAGGAATGAAATTGGGACATTTGTAGAGACGTTGATGGATCTAGAGACTGTCATACAGAGTGAAGTAAGTCAGAAAGAGAAAAACAAATCTTGTATATTAATGCATATATGTGGAACCTAGAAAAATTGTACAGATGAACCGTTTTGCAAGGCAGAAATAGAGCAATACATGTATACAACAAACGTATGGACAACAAGGGGGGAAAGCTGTTGGGGATGGTGGTGGGAGGAGTTGAGATATTGGGATTGGTATGTATACATTTATATGTATAAAGTAGATAACCAAAAACAACCTGCTGTATAAAAATATAAAATTAAATTCAAAATAAAAAAATAAAATTAAAAAAAGTAAAACAGAAAAATATTCTTCCCTTCACATACATGTATTTATATGAATAAATTATTTCCATGCTTATATCTGTAAATACACAAAAGAGGAATAAAATCTACCTTGAACCAAAAACGAAAAAAAGATAAAAAAGAACAGAACCCACCAGTTACACAGAGGAAAACCGTTTCAGGGCACTTGCTCCAATTGCAAACAATTCTGAAGTTGGTCAGTGGTGGGGAATCATCTCCCATTCAGCCAGCATGCTCCTCGCAACAAGCGTCCTCACTGCAAAGCTGGTGGACCGTGCCGAGGTATCTGTGAGTAAACGTGGGCCGAGCCCCAGGCCAGCTGCTGCTGAAATGTTCCCACCCTTCCAAGGCTAAACACCTGAATATGTACAAGGACTTGAAAACCTAGAGGAAGGGCCATGGAGCCACATGAGGGACAGCATGCCAGCCGACTTGGTGCCTGCAGGCCAGCCAGGATGGTCCTGGCCCTGGGTGCTCTTCTGGAAGCTCTCCATTTCCCTGCCTGAGATACCCCTGCTGTCCCGGCCCCCACTGCTTTCTTCCTTCCTCACCTGTGCCCAGGGAGAAATTCCAGCGGCAGGTGTGGGTGACACATCCTCTTCTTTAGCAGGTAGCATCTTGGCAACTGCTGCAGAAAGTCCAGCAGAGCCCCACTCACACTGGGACACCCACAAAGCCGTGGCCTCTCACTCCCTCCCACCAGCCCAGCCCCGAGACTGCTGACAGGGCAGAGAAAATGGCGTCAGGCACAGCTGCAGGGGCTCTTGCTGCCTGGAGCGGTGTTTATATTGATCTCAACCCAGGCACACCTGGGGAGGGCTGGCCGGCACGGTCAGGCTTCCCAAGCCAGCCAATAATCACCCCTCAGGGGCTCACAGTTGCTGAAAATGGAACTTGCTGAATTGGCCAGGTCCAAGGAACAGGTGTGGGCTCCTGAGAGTCAGGATAGACAAGGGGCTGCAGCTCTGGCTTGTTTTCTAATTATATTATCTGGCCCATGAGTGGGAGACAACTTCAAGAAAACCCTCTCCTAATGAGAGGAACCCAGGAGTCAGGGAGAGGAGGGGTGGGTGGTGGTTGGAGACAGAGGCCTGGTGCCCCGGGTGCAGTGGAAGTCTCTGGAAGACCAGGTGGAGGAGGCCGCACAGAGTGATGCCCAGGGTCACAGACCTGTCAGAGCTGCTGTTTGTTAGTTCAAGTCCTGCTCTGAGGTGCTCTGTGTCAGATCTGAGCGACAGGTGAGCTGGGAGTGCTCTGCAATGAGGGCTATGTGCACGGTTCCTGTGTGCCCAGCCCTGCCAAGGTACCTGCAAGGGTAGCTCTGTATCCTGGGAGGGGCCTGACCACGGGAGCCCCATGGACTGCAGAGGACCTGCCCAGGGAATCCCATATCCTGGGAGGGGCCTGAACACGAGAGCCCCGTGGGCTGGGGTGGGGGTAGGGTACCTGCCCAGGTGAGCTCCATATCCTGGGATTGGCCTGACCTCGAGAGCCCCATGGGCTGCTGGAGTCCTGGTAAAGGATGTCAGGACAGTCAGTGAAGCCACTGAGGATATACCTCCAGTAGTTCCTAAATCCTACACCCTGCTGGTCATTCTACCAACCACCAGGACTTGGTATTCTGTATTAGTCTTCACTGATGCCTTCTTTTGTATTCCATTAGTCCCAGAGTCACAAGAAATTTTGGCTTGTGAGTGACAGGACTCAACATACAACTAAAACAATACTTCCAGGCTGTCTTGCCCCAAGGGTTCAAAAATTCCCACACCATCTTTGGGGAAAGCTCAGCTAAAGACCTAAAAGTTCTACCTCTGGAAAAGGAAACACTCCTTCAATATTCAGACGACATTCTGATCGCCAGCCCTACTAAGGAGGCCTCAGAACTACCAAGCCAATAAAGGATAGAAGTTGTCCACGAAAAAGCTCAAGTATCACAGACTACGGTGACCTGCCTGGGCTTCATTCTCACAGAAGGTCGGAGAAGCCCATCCCAGGAAAGGGAAGAAACAATTTACAGCCTTACCCCTTTCTGAAACTAGAAGACAGCTTAGGGGTTCCTGGGGAAGCCAGGGTTTCCTGCCTCTGGATCCCTAACTACAGTCTACTAGCTGGGCCTCTATATGAAACACTGAAAGGAAAAGATGATGATCCTTTTGAATAGAATCCAGAAGTGGCCTTTCAAGAATGGAAAGAGCAGTCAATTCAGACCCTTGCCCTGGAACTCCCTAATTTAGCTAAACCCTTTGACCTTTACATTCCTGGTGAAAGGTGAATCGCCATTGGAGTATTAGTGCAAAAACTGGGACCACTTGAAATGGAACAATGCAAGAATGCCATCCAGGTAGGATAAACTATGGTCACCAAGGGGCTTGGCCCACCGCCACATCTGGCCAAGATACTGGTGGTATCTGAAAACCTGGAAATCAGCAGCCCAAAAGGCCACCTCCCTTCTAAGGGAAACGGACCCCACGTGGTGATCCTAACCCCCAACCATGCCCTGAAGTTGCAGGGTTTGCTCCGTGGGCACACTGACCTCGATTGAGGAGGCCCTCCAACTCCAACCTCCAGAGAGATAACCGGGGGCAACGGGGCACCATGACGACCTGTGTGACCATCACTTGACCTGGAGTTTCTCTCATAAAACAACAAGAGTGTGTCCCAAAAGAGTAGACTACTGCTTGCAGTACTTACTGTACCCAGAGGGGAGCTAATAATCTTGGCGGGGGAACCGTATATCATGCTGTCACCATAGAAAAGCCTACAGACACCCTGATGATGGTGGCCAATAAGACCGGCTGGACTCCTGTTTACTTCCAAAGGCTCTTGACTCAGTGACCATCATGATCCTTCATCACCACTGACCCTGGACTGTCTGGGAGCTGAGCGGGCAGGATCCTGACACCTGGTGCTGTTTTTACGTTAATTCAGGGGCCTAATGGAAGAAAGCGCAGACTGTTGGTCAGAGCATCTAGGCTGGCAGAAACGGTCAGTCAGAGCATCTAGGCTGGCAGAAACGGTCAGCCTAAGGTGGCCGAACAAATGTGGGGCGGAGTGAAACTGGACCTCACAGCGCCACTGCACATCTCCTTTCTGGACCCTTAAAGGTCATTAGAATCTATAACACTTCCAATACTGGTGCTCAGGTGGACGAGCAGGGAGGCAGGAGGCCTGGGGACAATCAACGTCACCTGGAGGCTGCTGGGGAGAAGTTCTGACCCTCGCCCACGGGTATGAAGCCTCCTAACTCAGCACTCAGCAGTTACAGAAGAAGGGTCTGCACCCGCAGCACTCCAAGAATGAGGAAAGGGACAAAAGGCAGAAGAGAAGTTTGTCCCAGGCAAAGCCCCTTAAAAATGCCTGGGAGATAAAAATAGAATCTGGGCAATAAAATAAAGTCTAACCATTTTTATCCTTTGTGCTTTGTCTAATTTCAGGTGCTCCTAGTGTCCCGCATACAGAGGTTCCACACCCGGCACTTCAGACCAGATTTCCTAGAGCAGAATGGCTCGACGACACTTCAGCTCCTGGGGCCCAGTTCAGACTCCGTGACATAGAGCCTGAGCTGCAGCCAACCAGGTCCTCGAGAACTCAGCCCCCTCCCTCCCAGTGACTCTGACAGGATCTCTACACAGCAGCCCAGCCCACAGCCCACAGGGTAGCACCTCTCCATTCTCTGATCAAAATATAAAGTTTCCTTTGCTTTTGAACCAAACTCAGTCTCGATCTATTGGCTCCAATGACACTGGGCAGGGGGACACTTGTTGGCGTCCACTCTGGAGGATCAGTAACAGAAATTGAGAACATTGTAACTTCAATGAACAGATGTGTGAGCCAAACTGTAATTAACATAGAATAGTGTATAAGGCTCGGGTAAAATAAGATGTTTCTAACACTTCCATTTGATATTTCCATCACTTTCTTATAAGCAAGTTCAGTGAAAAGGTTTGTCTTCTTTGTCAGGTCAATATTAGAGAAAGAAAGTGATTTCTTTCCAAGGATGTACATCTAATAATCTTGGTTAAAGCTTCAATCTTGTTTTAAATGCTTTTGCATTGAAAATGATACCTCTCTTTCAGCTCCCCCATTTCTGAGAAGCATAAAATCTTATAATTTATTATTACCAAAGGGAAATGGTAGGAGGAGGGATAAATTAACAGTTTGGGATTAACACATACACACTGCTATGTATGAAATCATCAGCAAGGAACTACTGTATAGCACAGGGAACTACACTCAATATTTTGCAATAACCTATAAGGGGAAATGATCTGAAAAAGAATAGATATTTTTATTGACATCATCCATCAATGACAGTAAAAATGGAATCTAAGGGAAGACAGTGGTGAGTGCTTCTGACCCTGAAGACTTCAATCATCTAAAGTTTGGACTCTGCCTACTTCCCAAGGCCCTTAATGAACATATGTGTAGCCGTAGCTTAAAAAATTCCCCAGTTTGGGTTGCGGAGAGACACTGATATTGAAAATCCCCTGGTGTTCTCCTCACATGAATGGGACCCTTCCTACACCTAAAACATCCCTGTCACACCCAGAGGATGGTATACCGTCTGATCGGGAAAAGTTTGGAAAAGGCATCTCATCTCCTCATCTCTGGGGCTAGGGTTCACCACTCCAGCGTCTTTACTAACAGTCTCCCCACTTGGAGATGTCAGCACTGTCAACATCCTGTTGCATACAGTTTGGAATTTGTCCAGAGGATGAAGCAGAAGGAGGAGGAACAATGAGAGACAAGTCCTAGGTGTTCGGACAGGCACATGCCACTCTAATTTCCAATCAGGAAGACGAATTGACCAAAGGCTAGGGTTGCCCATGGAAACAGAATAGGGCTTGAGGAATCCTGATGCTTTGTGGCCAGTTCCCATAAACACAAGTTGGAAAATGGAACTCAGGGGCACTAAAATTCACGAAACTGCAGAATTGAAAATATCTATCACTGAAAAATGTCTTGAGGAAAGTCAGAGAAAAGGACTTGTAAGCAACGGAGAATGGCAGGAAAGGGATTGGAAGAGGTAGAAAGGACTCGCCATTAAGCACAAGAAAAGGGGCTGAACATTGCCAACATTGCAGTTGGCCAAAAAGGGTGTATGCGTCTTTTTCTGTATATATTCAAGAAAAGGGCATACACTTTTTTAGCCAACCAAACAGGTGGGCACTGGAAATCAATACTACAAAACATATCACTTTGCATCAGTCAGAAGAGCCGTCCTCATAAAGTGTAAACACCAGAAATGCAGGACAGGGCAAGGAGAAAAGGGAGCCCTGTGAGTCTTATAGTGGAAATGTATATTGCCAACGGTCACTCTGGATAAGTCTATTGTGTTTACTAAAGCATCTAAAAAATGAGCTACCGAGCACAGGGCACTTGCACTCATGGACGTATATCTTGGGAAAAACAAAAATCGAGAGGACACAGGCAGCCCAATGTTTACCACCTCTCTGTTTAAAAGATCCTCAACTAGGATATAACTTAAAGTATCTGCAGAGAAAAAACGGACAGAGATGTGGTGCTTATGTAGAGTGGAATATTACTCAGCCTGGAAATCAATGAAATACGGCCAGTTATAACAACTCAAGAGGAGTTACGTGTGATCATTCGAAGTCACATAATTCAAAAAGAAAAAGACATAAGATATCACTAATACATGGAATGTTAACATGGCTACACATGAACTGAATTACAAAAGAGAAGAGGGTTTCAAATTAAGAAAACCAACTTATGCTTCCTTAAGGGGAAAGGTGAGTTGGGGTGCTGCATAAAACCAGAGATTGAAATTAGCACAGATACCATTCCATAAGCCAAATATGTAATAGTCAAGACCTACTCCTTGCTCAACGAAATGGACTCCACACGCCATATTCAATGCCTAAGAATATACCGGATTAGTAAGAATCTTAAAACCCATGGACTTATATGTCTCCGTAACAGAAACAAGCGCGTGTACAGCGGCATAAACGAAGCAGTGAATATCCGATAAATCCCATTATTAAAATAAATTTCAAAAACAAAACACAATGACAGTGAAATAGGAAGCAATTCTTAAATAATTCACTCAGGGCATGTGATGCAACCTGGATTTACCACATCTACACCCAGAGCTGGTTGAGACATAAGGCTGGACACTTCAGGCTGATAGCATTGGTGAGTTTTGGTGAACAAATGCAGATCCTTTGAAGTCATACTGCATGGTACCCAATCCAAGGGTCCCAAATCTCCAGGTTCAAGGCATTCTTTCTTCAGCTAAAACATGCGTGGGAAACGGCGAGTATGGTCCACCGTGTGATTAGGAAACGATTTATAATGCATCTCAGTTTTCGTATCCTGGTCCTCGGGTTCACCATTCCAGACGGTTTACTAACACTCTCCCCGCTTGGAGAGTCAGTGCCTTTAACCTCCTGTTTGGCACAGCTTGCAATTTCTGCGCAAGATGAACAGGAATAGGGAGAACCAATGAGAGACTAGCTATAGGTGTCTGCACAGACAAATGTAAGGCTCATTTCCCACCAGGAAGAGGAATTAACCAAAGGCTCAGCGTGCCCTGCCGGAAACAGATTAGGGCCTGAAGCAATCCTGTGGTTTTGTGCCCAGCTCACAAGAAAGCGAGTTGAAGAAAGGAGCTCAGGGGCACTGTAATTCACAAACCTGCAGAGTTATAAATGACAGCTATCCTCCAAAAATATATTGAAGTAAGCCTGCGAAGGGGAATTGAAAGCGGGACAGAATTTCAGGAAAACGATTGCAGGGGGTAGACTGGAATTGCCCAGAAAGCATAGGAAAAGAGGCAGAACGTCGACAATGGTGCACTTGGCCAAAAAGTGCGTATGCATTTTTTCCTGAATATATTCAGGAAAAACGCATACGCCCTTTTTCGCAAACCAAGCAAGCCTGTAAAGGAAATCTGCACTACAATGAAGTCTCACTGCCCCCCGGGCAAAAGGGCCATCTGAAAAAAGTGTAAAGTCCAGAAATGTAGGACAGGATATGGAGAACAGGGAGCCTTGTTATGCTGATTGGCAGGATGTAAATTGCCGGCAGCCACCCTGGAGAAGTGTATGGTGTTTCCTGAAACACGTAAGAAACAAAGCAACACAGCCTATGGCACTTCCACTTATGGTCCTATAGCTTACGGAAATTAAAATCAAAAACAGACAGCCACCCCAATATTTGGGACGGCTGTGTTCACAAGAAGCTCGTCTACAGTATCAGGTAAATATCCCAGAAAGCAAAAAATGGATAAAGAAGTTGTGGCACGTACGTACAATGCAATATCACTCAGCAATGAAATCTGTGTCATCAGGCCCGTAGCGGCATAGTGAGTGGATGCAGGTACGGTGATTCTACGTGAACTACGTCACACAGAAAAAGAAACATCATAAGATATCACTAATACACGGAATGTAAACTTGACTACACAAGAACTGAATTACAAAACAGAACAGGGTCTCAAATTTAGAAAACCAACTAGTGCTTGCTTATGGGGAAAGGTGCCTTGGGGGGCTGCATAAAACCAGAGACTGAAATTAGCACAGATAACTTTCCATAAGCCAAATATGTAATAGACATGACCTACTCCTTGCTCAACGAAATGGACCCAACACCACATATTCAATGTCTAGGAATATACCTGACTAGGAAGAATCTTAAAACCCATGGATATATAAGTCTCCGTAAGAGAATCAAGCGTGTGTACAGCGGCCGAAACGCAGCAGTGAAAATCCGATAAATCCCATTATCAAAATAAATTTCGAAAACAAAACACAAAGACAGTGAAATAGAGAGCAATTCTTAAATAATTCACTCAGGGAATGTGATGCAACCGGGATTTACCACATCTACACTCAGAGCTGGTTGAGACATAAGGCTGGACACTTCAGGCTGATAGCATTGGTGAGTTTCGGTGAGCAAATGCAGACCCTTTGAAGTCATACTGCATGGTACCCATTCCATGGGTCCCAACTCTCCAGGTTCAAGGGATTCGTCCTCCAGCTAAAACATGCATGGGAAACCCAGAGTATCGTCCACCGTGTGATTGGGAAACGATTTAAAATGCATCTCAGTTTTCGTATCCTGGTCCTCGGGTTCAACATTCCAGATGCTTTACTAACACTCTCCCCGCTTGGAGAGTCGGTGCCTTTAACCTCCTCTTTGGCACAGCTTGCAATTTCTGTGCAAGATGAACAGGAATAGGGAGAACCAATGAGAGACTAGCCGTAGGTGTCTGCACGGGCAAATGTAATGCTCATTGCCGACCAGGAAGAGGAATTAAACAAAGGCTCAGCGTGCCCTGCTGAAAACAGATTAGGGCCTGAAGCAATCCTGCGGTTTTGTGCCCAGCTCACAAGAAAGCGAGTTGAAGAAAGGAGCTCAGGGGCACTGTAATTCACAAACCTGCAGAGTTATAAATGACAGCTATCCTCCAAAAATATATTGAAGTAAGCCTGCGAAGGGGACTTGAAATCGGGGCAGAATTTCAGGAAAACGATTGCAGGGGGTAGACTGGAATTGCCCTGAAAGCATAGGAAAAGAGGCAGAATGTCGACAATGATGCACTGGCCAAAAAGGGCGTATGCGTTTTTTCCTGAATATATTCAGGAAAAAACGCATACGCCCTTTTTGGCCAACCAAGCAAGCCTCTAAATGAAATCTGCACTACAATGATGTCTCACTGCCCCCCCCCCGGGCAAAAGGGCCATCTGAAAAAAGTGTAAAATCCAGAAAGGTAGGACAGGATATGGAGAACAGGGAGCCTTGTTATGCTGATTGGGAGGATGTAAATTGCCAGCAGCCACCCTGGAGAAGTGTATGGTGTTTCCTGAAACACGTAAGAAACAATGCAACACAGCCTATGGCACTTCCACTTATGGTCCTATAGCTTACGGAAATTAAAATCAAAAACAGACAGCCACCCCAATATTTGGGACGGCTGTGTTCACAAGAAGCTCGTCTACAGTATCAGGTAAATATCCCAGAAAGCAAAAAATGGATAAAGAAGTTGTGGCACGTACGTACAATGCAATATCACTCAGCAATGAAATCTGTGTCATCAGGCCCGTAGCGGCATAGTGAGTGGATTCAGGTACGGTGAATCTACGTGAACTACGTCACACAGAAAAAGAAACATCATAAGATATCACTAATACACGGAATGTAAACTTGACTACACATGAACTGAATTACAAAACAGAACAGGTTCTCAAATTTAGAAAACCAACTAGTGCTTGCTTATGGGGAAAGGTGCCTTGGGGTGCTGCATAAAACCAGAGACTGAAATTAGCACAGATAACTTTCCATAAGCCAAATATGTAATAGACAAGACCTACTCCTTGCTCAACGAAATGGACTCAACACCACATATTCAACGCCTAGGAATATACCTGACTAGGAAGAATCTTAAAACCCATGGATATATATGTCTCCGTAAGAGAATCAAGCGTGTGTACAGCGGCCGAAACGCAGCAGTGAAAATCTGATAAATCCCATTATCAAAATAAATTTCGAAACAAAACACAAAGACAGTGAAATAGAGAGCAATTCTTAAATAATTCACTCAGGGAATGTGATGCAACCGGGATTGACCACATCTACACCCAGAGCTGGTTGACACATAAGGCTGGACACTTCAGGCTGATAGCATTGGTGAGTTTTGGTGAGCAAATGCAGACCCTTTGAAGTCATACTGCATGGTACCTATTCCATGGGTCCCAACTCTTCAGGTTCAAGGGATTCTTCCTCCAGCTAAAACATGCATGGGAAACCCACAGTATGGTCCACCGTGTGATTGGGAAACGATTTACAATGCATCTCAGTTTTCGTATCCTGGTCCTCGGGTTCACCATTCCAGATGCTTTACTAACACTCTCCCTGCTTGGAGAGTCAGTGCCTTTAACCTCCTGTTTGGCACAGCTTGCAATTTCTGTGCAAGATGAACAGGAATAGGGAGAACCAATGAGAGACTAGCTGTAGGTGTCTGCACGGGCAAATATAACGCTCATTTCCCACCAGGAAGAGGAATTAACCAAAGGCTCAGCATGCCCTGCCGGAAACATATTAGGGCCTGAAGCAATCTTGTGGTTTTGTGCCCAGCTCACAAGAAAGCGAGTTGAAGAAAGGAGCTCAGGGGCACTGTAATTCACAAACCTGCAGAGTTATAAATGACAGCTATCCTGCAAAAATATATTGAAGTAAGCCTGCGAAGGGGACTTGAAAGCGGGGCAGAATTTCAGGAAAACGATTGCAGGGTGTAGACTGGAATTGCCCTGAAAGCATAGGAAAAGAGGCAGAACGTCGACAATGATGCACTTGGCCAAAAAGGGCGTATGCGTTTTTTCCTGAATGTATTCAGGAAAAAACGCATACGCCCTTTTTGGCCAACCAAGCAAGCCTGTAAAAGAAATCTGCACTACAATGAAGTCTCACTGCCCCCCGGGCAAAAGGGCCATCTGAAAAAAGTGTAAAATCCAGAAAGATAGGACAGGATATGGAGAACAGGGAGCCTTGTTATGCTGATTGGCAGGATGTAAATTGCCAACAGCCACCCTGGAGAAGTGTATGGTGTTTCCTGAAACACGTAAGAAATAAAGCAACACAGCCTATGGCAATTGCACTTATGGTCCTATTCCTTAGGGAAATTAAAATCAAAAACAGAGAGCCACCCCAAAGTTTGGGACGGCTGTGTTCCCAAGAAGCTCGTCTACAGTACCAGGTAAATATCCCAGAAAGCAAAAAATGGATAAAGAAGTTGTGGCACGTACGTGCAATGCAGTATCACTCAGCAATGAAATCTGTGTCATCAGGCCCGTAGCGGCATAGTGAGTGGATGCAGGTACGGTGATTCTACGTGAACTACGTCACACAGAAAAAGAAACATCATAAGATATCACTAATGCACGGAATGTAAACTTGACTACACATGAACTGAATTACAAAACAGAACAGGGTCTCAAATTTAGAAAACCAACTAGTGCTTGCTTATGGGGAAAGGTGCCTTGGGGTGCTGCATAAAACCAGTGACTGAAATTAGCACAGATAACATTCCATAAGCCAAATATGTAATAGACAAGACCTACTCCTTGCTCAACGAAATGGACTCAACACCACATATTCAACGCCTAGGAATATACCTGACTAGGAAGAATCTTAAAACCCATGGATATATATGTCTCCGTAAGAGAATCAAGCGTGTGTACAGCGGCCGAAACGCAGCAGTGAAAATCTGATAAATCCCATTATCAAAATAAATTTCGAAACAAAACACAAAGACAGTGAAATAGAGAGCAATTCTTAAATAATTCACTCAGGGAATGTGATGCAACCGGGATTGACCACATCTACACCCAGAGCTGGTTGACACATAAGGCTGGACACTTCAGGCTGATAGCATTGGTGAGTTTTGGTGAGCAAATGCAGACCCTTTGAAGTCATACTGCATGGTACCTATTCCATGGGTCCCAACTCTTCAGGTTCAAGGGATTCTTCCTCCAGCTAAAACATGCATGGGAAACCCACAGTATGGTCCACCGTGTGATTGGGAAACGATTTACAATGCATCTCAGTTTTCGTATCCTGGTCCTCGGGTTCACCATTCCAGATGCTTTACTAACACTCTCCCTGCTTGGAGAGTCAGTGCCTTTAACCTCCTGTTTGGCACAGCTTGCAATTTCTGTGCAAGATGAACAGGAATAGGGAGAACCAATGAGAGACTAGCTGTAGGTGTCTGCACGGGCAAATATAACGCTCATTTCCCACCAGGAAGAGGAATTAACCAAAGGCTCAGCATGCCCTGCCGGAAACATATTAGGGCCTGAAGCAATCTTGTGGTTTTGTGCCCAGCTCACAAGAAAGCGAGTTGAAGAAAGGAGCTCAGGGGCACTGTAATTCACAAACCTGCAGAGTTATAAATGACAGCTATCCTGCAAAAATATATTGAAGTAAGCCTGCGAAGGGGACTTGAAAGCGGGGCAGAATTTCAGGAAAACGATTGCAGGGGGTAGACTGGAATTGCCCTGAAAGCATAGGAAAAGAGGCAGAACGTCGACAATGATGCACTTGGCCAAAAAGGGCGTATGCGTTTTTTCCTGAATGTATTCAGGAAAAAACGCATACGCCCTTTTTGGCCAACCAAGCAAGCCTGTAAAGGAAATCTGCACTACAATGAAGTCTCACTGCCCCCCGGGCAAAAGGGCCATCTGAAAAAAGTGTAAATTCCAGAAAGGTAGGACAGGATATGGAGAACAGGGAGCCTTGTTATGCTGATTGGCAGGATGTAAATTGCCAACAGCCACCCTGGAGAAGTGTATGTTGTTTCCTGAAACACGTAAGAAATAAAGCAACACAGCCTATGGCAATTGCACTTATGGTCCTATTCCTTAGGGAAATTAAAATCAAAAACAGAGAGCCACCCCAAAATTTGGGACGGCTGTGTTCCCAAGAAGCTCGTCTACAGTACCAGGTAAATATCCCAGAAAGCAAAAAATGGATAAAGAAGTTGTGGCACGTACGTGCAATGCAGTATCACTCAGCAATGAAATCTGTGTCATCAGGCCCGTAGCGGCATAGTGAGTGGATGCAGGTACGGTGATTCTACGTGAACTACGTCACACAGAAAAAGAAACATCATAAGATATCACTAATGCACGGAATGTAAACTTGACTACACATGAACTGAATTACAAAACAGAACAGGGTCTCAAATTTAGAAAACCAACTAGTGCTTGCTTATGGGGAAAGGTGCCTTGGGGTGCTGCATAAAACCAGAGACTGAAATTAGCACAGATAACATTCCATAAGCCAAATATGTAATAGACAAGACCTACTCCTTGCTCAACGAAATGGACTCAACACCACATATTCAACGCCTAGGAATATACCTGACTAGGAAGAATCTTAAAACCCATGGATATATATGTCTCCGTAAGAGAATCAAGCGTGTGTACAGCGGCCGAAACGCAGCAGTGAAAATCTGATAAATCCCATTATCAAAATAAATTTCGAAACAAAACACAAAGACAGTGAAATAGAGAGCAATTCTTAAATAATTCACTCAGGGAATGTGATGCAACCGGGATTGACCACATCTACACCCAGAGCTGGTTGACACATAAGGCTGGACACTTCAGGCTGATAGCATTGGTGAGTTTCGGTGAGCAAATGCAGACCCTTTGAAGTCATACTGCATGGTACCTATTCCATGGGTCCCAACTCTTCAGGTTCAAGGGATTCTTCCTCCAGCTAAAACATGCATGGGAAACCCACAGTATGGTCCACCGTGTGATTGGGAAACGATTTACAATGCATCTCAGTTTTCGTATCCTGGTCCTCGGGTTCACCATTCCAGATGCTTTACTAACACTCTCCCTGCTTGGAGAGTCAGTGCCTTTAACCTCCTGTTTGGCACAGCTTGCAATTTCTGTGCAAGATGAACAGGAATAGGGAGAACCAATGAGAGACTAGCTGTAGGTGTCTGCACGGGCAAATATAACGCTCATTTCCCACCAGGAAGAGGAATTAACCAAAGGCTCAGCATGCCCTGCCGGAAACATATTAGGGCCTGAAGCAATCTTGTGGTTTTGTGCCCAGCTCACAAGAAAGCGAGTTGAAGAAAGGAGCTCAGGGGCACTGTAATTCACAAACCTGCAGAGTTATAAATGACAGCTATCCTCCAAAAATATATTGAAGTAAGCCTGCGAAGGGGACTTGAAAGCGGGGCAGAATATCAGGAAAACGATTGCAGGGGGTAGACTGGAATTGCCCTGAAAGCATAGGAAATGAGGCAGAACGTCGACAATGATGCACTTGGCCAAAAAGGGCGTATGCGTTTTTTCCTGAATGTATTCAGGAAAAAACGCATACGCCCTTTTTGGCCAACCAAGCAAGCCTGTAAAGGAAATCTGCACTACAATGAAGTCTCACTGCCCCCCGGGCAAAAGGGCCATCTGAAAAAAGTGTAAATTCCAGAAAGGTAGGACAGGATATGGAGAACAGGGAGCCTTGTTATGCTGATTGGCAGGATGTAAATTGCCAACAGCCACCCTGGAGAAGTGTATGTTGTTTCCTGAAACACGTAAGAAATAAAGCAACACAGCCTATGGCAATTGCACTTATGGTCCTATTCCTTAGGGAAATTAAAATCAAAAACAGAGAGCCACCCCAAAGTTTGGGACGGCTGTGTTCCCAAGAAGCTCGTCTACAGTACCAGGTAAATATCCCAGAAAGCAAAAAATGGATAAAGAAGTTGTGGCACGTACGTGCAATGCAGTATCACTCAGCAATGAAATCTGTGTCATCAGGCCCGTAGCGGCATAGTGAGTGGATGCAGGTACGGTGATTCTACGTGAACTACGTCACACAGAAAAAGAAACATCATAAGATATCACTAATGCACGGAATGTAAACTTGACTACACATGAACTGAATTACAAAACAGAACAGGGTCTCAAATTTAGAAAACCAACTAGTGCTTGCTTATGGGGAAAGGTGCCTTGGGGTGCTGCATAAAACCAGAGACTGAAATTAGCACAGATAACATTCCATAAGCCAAATATGTAATAGACAAGACCTACTCCTTGCTCAACGAAATGGACTCAACACCACATATTCAACGCCTAGGAATATACCTGACTAGGAAGAATCTTAAAACCCATGGATATATATGTCTCCGTAAGAGAATCAAGCGTGTGTACAGCGGCCGAAACGCAGCAGTGAAAATCTGATAAATCCCATTATCAAAATAAATTTCGAAACAAAACACAAAGACAGTGAAATAGAGAGCAATTTTTAAATAATTCACTCAGGGAATGTGATGCAACCGGGATTGACCACATCTACACCCAGAGCTGGTTGACACATAAGACTGGACACTTCAGGCTGATAGCATTGGTGAGTTTCGGTGAGCAAATGCAGACCCTTTGAAGTCATACTGCATGGTACCTATTCCATGGGTCCCAACTCTTCAGGTTCAAGGGATTCTTCCTCCAGCTAAAACATGCATGGGAAACCCACAGTATGGTCCACCGTGTGATTGGGAAACGATTTACAATGCATCTCAGTTTTCGTATCCTGGTCCTCGGGTTCACCATTCCAGATGCTTTACTAACACTCTCCCTGCTTGGAGAGTCAGTGCCTTTAACCTCCTGTTTGGCACAGCTTGCAATTTCTGTGCAAGATGAACAGGAATAGGGAGAACCAATGAGAGACTAGCTGTAGGTGTCTGCACGGGCAAATATAACGCTCATTTCCCACCAGGAAGAGGAATTAACCAAAGGCTCAGCATGCCCTGCCGGAAACATATTAGGGCCTGAAGCAATCCTGTGGTTTTGTGCCCAGCTCACAAGAAAGCGAGTTGAAGAAAGGAGATAAGGGGCACTGTAATTCACAAACCTGCAGAGTTATAAATGACAGCTATCCTCCAAAAATATATTGAAGTAAGCCTGCGAAGGGGACTTGAAAGCGGGGCAGAATTTCAGGAAAACGATTGCAGGGGGTAGACTGGAATTGCCCTGAAAGCATAGGAAAAGAGGCAGAACGTCGACAATGATGCACTTGGCCAAAAAGGGCGTATGCGTTTTTTCCTGAATGTATTCAGGAAAAAACGCATACACCCTTTTTGGCCAACCAAGCAAGCCTGTAAAGGAAATCTGCACTACAATGAAGTCTCACTGCCCCCCGGGCAAAAGGGCCATCTGAAAAAAGTGTAAATTCCAGAAAGGTAGGACAGGATATGGAGAACAGGGAGCCTTGTTATGCTGATTGGCAGGATGTAAATTGCCAACAGCCACCCTGGAGAAGTGTATGTTGTTTCCTGAAACACGTAAGAAATAAAGCAACACAGCCTATGGCAATTGCACTTATGGTCCTATTCCTTAGGGAAATTAAAATCAAAAACAGAGAGCCACCCCAAAGTTTGGGACGGCTGTGTTCCCAAGAAGCTCGTCTACAGTACCAGGTAAATATCCCAGAAAGCAAAAAATGGATAAAGAAGTTGTGGCACGTACGTGCAATGCAGTATCACTCAGCAATGAAATCTGTGTCATCAGGCCCGTAGCGGCATAGTGAGTGGATGCAGGTACGGTGATTCTACGTGAACTACGTCACACAGAAAAAGAAACATCATAAGATATCACTAATGCACGGAATGTAAACTTGACTACACATGAACTGAATTACAAAACAGAACAGGGTCTCAAATTTAGAAAACCAACTAGTGCTTGCTTATGGGGAAAGGTGCCTTGGGGTGCTGCATAAAACCAGAGACTGAAATTAGCACAGATAACTTTCCATAAGCCAAATATGTAATAGACAAGACCTACTCCTTGCTCAACGAAATGGACTCAACACCACATATTCAACGCCTAGGAATATACCTGACTAGGAAGAATCTTAAAACCCATGGATATATATGTCTCCGTAAGAGAATCAAGCGTGTGTACAGCGGCCGAAACGCAGCAGTGAAAATCTGATAAATCCCATTATCAAAATAAATTTCGAAACAAAACACAAAGACAGTGAAATAGAGAGCAATTCTTAACTAATTCACTCAGGGCATGTGATGCAACCGGGATTGACCACATCTACACCCAGAGCTGGTTGACACATAAGGCTGGACACTTCAGGCTGATAGCATTGGTGAGTTTCGGTGAGCAAATGCAGACCCTTTGAAGTCATACTGCATGGTACCTATTCCATTGGTCCCAAATCTTCAGGTTCAAGGGATTCTTCCTCCAGCTAAAACATGCATGGGAAACCCACAGTATGGTCCACCGTGTGATTGGGAAACGATTTACAATGCATCTCAGTTTTCGTAACCTGGTCCTCGGGTTCACCATTCCAGATGCTTTACTAACACTCTCCCTGCTTGGAGAGTCAGTGCCTTTAACCTCCTGTTTGGCACAGCTTGCAATTTCTGTGCAAGATGAACAGGATTGGGAGAACCAAGGAGAGACTAGCTGTAGGTGTCTGCACGGGCAAATGTAATGCTCATTTCCCACCAGGAAGAGGAATTAACCAAAGGCTCAGCATGCCCTGCCGGAAACCGATTAGGGCCTGAAGCAATCCTGCGGTTTTGTGCCCAGCTCACAAGAAAGCGAGTTGAAGAAATGAGCTCAGGGGGACTGTAATTCACAAACCTGCAGAGTTATAAATGACAGCTATCCTCCAAAAATATATTGAAGTAAGCCTGCGAAGGGGACTTGAAAGCGGGGCAGAATTTCAGGAAAACGATTGCAGGGGGTAGACTGGAATTGCCCTGAAAGCATAGGAAAAGAGGCAGAACGTCGACAATGGTGCACTTGGCCAAAAAGGGCGTATGCGTTTTTTCCTGAATGTATTCAGGAAAAAACGCATACGCCCTTTTTGGCCAACCAAGCAAGCCTGTAAAGGAAATCTGCACTACAATGAAGTCTCACTGCCCCCCGGGCAAAAGGGCCATCTGAAAAAAGTGTAAAATCCAGAAAGGTAGGACAGGATATGAAGAACAGGGAGCCTTGTTATGCTGATTGGCAGGATGTAAATTGCCAGCAGCCACCCTGGAGAAGTGTATGGTGTTTCCTGAAACACGTAAGAAACAAAGCAACACAGCCTATGGCACTTCCACTTAAGGTCCTATAGCTTACGGAAATTAAAATCAAAAACAGACAGCCACCCCAATATTTGGGATGGCTGTGTTCACAAGAAGCTCGTCTACAGTATCAGGTAAATATCCCAGAAAGCAAAAAATGGATAAAGAAGTTGTGGCACGTACGTACAATGCAATATCACTCAGCAATGAAATCTGTGTCATCAGGCCCGTAGCGGCATAGTGAGTGGATGCAGGTACGGTGATTCTACGTGAACTCCGTCACACAGAAAAAGAAACATCATAAGATATCACTAATACACGGAATGTAAACTTGACTACACATGAACTGAATTACAAAACAGAACAGGGTCTCAAATTTAGAAAAACAACTAGTGCTTGCTTATGGGGAAAGGTGCCTTGGGGTGCTGCATAAAACCAGAGACTGAAATTAGCACAGATAACTTTCCATAAGCCAAATATTTAATAGACAAGACCTACTCCTTGCTCAACGAAATGGACCCAAAACCACATATTCAACGCCTAGGAATATACCTGACTAGGAAGAATCTTAAAACCCATGGATATATATGTCTCCATAAGAGAATCAAGCGTGTGTACAGCGGCCGAAACGCAGCAGTGAAAATCCGATAAATCCCATTATCAAAATAAATTTCGAAAACAAAACACAAAGACAGTGAAATAGAGAGCAATTCTTAAATAATTCACTCAGGGCATGTGATGTAACCGGGATTTGCCACATCTACACCCAGAGCTGGTTGAGACATAAGGCTGGACACTTCAGGCTGATAGCATTGGTGAGTTTCGGTGAGCAAATGCAGACCCTTTGAAGTCATACTGCATGGTACCCATTCCATGGGTCCCAACTCTCCAGGTTCAAGGGATTCTTCCTCCAGCTAAAACATGCATGGGAAACCCAGAGTATCGTCCACTGTGTGATTCGGAAACGATTTAAAATGCATCTCAGTTTTCGTATCCTGGTCCTCGGGTTCACCATTCCAGATGCTTTACTAATACTCTCCCCGCTTGGAGAGTCACTGCCTTTAACCTCCTGTCTGGCACAGCTTGCAATTTCTGTGCAAGATGAACAGGAATAGGGAGAACCAATGAGAGACTAGCTGTAGGTGTCTGCACGGACAAATGTAACGCTCAATGCCCACCAGGAAGAGGAATTAAACAAAGGCTCAGTGTGCCCTGCTGAAAACAGATTAGGGCCTGAAGCAATCCTGCGGTTTTGTGCCCAGCTCACAAGAAAGCGAGTTGAAGAAAGGAGCTCAGGGGCACTGTAATTCACTAACCTGCAGAGTTATAAATGACAGTTATCCTCCAAAAATATATTGAAGTAAGCCTGCGAAGGGGACTTGAAAGCGGGGCAGAATTTCAGGAAAACGATTGCAGGGGGTAGACTGGAATTGCCCTGAAAGCATAGGAAAAGAGGCAGAACGTCGACAATAATGCACTTGGCCAAAAAGGGCGTATGCGTTTTTTCCTGAATGTATTCAGGAAAAAACGCATACGCCCTTTTTGGCCAACCAAGCAAGCCTGTAAAGGAAATCTGCACTACAATGAAGTCTCACTGCCCCCCGGGCAAAAGGGCCATCTGAAAAAAGTGTAAAATCCAGAAAGGTAGGACAGGATATGGAGAACAGGGAGCCTTGTTATGCTGATTGGCAGGATGTAAATTGCCAACAGCCACCCTGGAGAAGTGTATGTTGTTTCCTGAAACACGTAAGAAATAAAGCAACACAGCCTATGGCAATTGCACTTACGGTCCTATTCCTTAGGGAAATTAAAATCAAAAACATGGAGCCACCCCAAATTTTGGGACGGCTGTGTTCCCAAGAAGCTCGTCTACAGTACCAGGTAAATATCCCAGAAAGCAAATAATGGATAAAGAAGTTGTGGCACGTACGTGCAATGCAGTATCACTCAGCAATGAAATCTGTATCATCAGGCCCGTAGCGGCATAGTGAGTGGATGCAGGTACGGTGATTCTACGTGAACTACGTCACACAGAAAAAGAAACATCATAAGATATCACTAATACACGGAATGTAAGCTTGACTACACATGAACTGAATTACAAAACAGAACAGGGTCTCAAATTTAGAAAACCAACTAGTGCTTGCTTATGGGGAAAGGTGCCTTGGGGTGCTGCATAAAACCAGAGACTGAAATTAGCACAGATAACATTCCATAAGCCAAATATGTAATAGACAAGACCTACTCCTTGCTCAACGAAATGGACTCAACACCACATATTCAACGCCTAGGAATATACCTGACTAGGAAGAATCTTAAAACCCATGGATATATATGTTTCCGTAAGAAAATCAAGCATGTGTACAGCGGCCGAAACGCAGCAGTGAAAATCTGATAAATCCCATTATCAAAATAAATTTCGAAACAAAACACAAAGACAGTGAAATAGAGAGCAATTCTTAAATAATTCACTCAGGGAATGTGATGCAACCGGGATTGACCACATCTACACCCAGAGCTGGTTGACACATAAGGCTGGACACTTCAGGCTGATAGCATTGGTGAGTTTCGGTGAGCAAATGCAGACCATTTGAAGTCATACTGCATGGTACCTATTCCATGGGTCCCAACTCTTCAGGTTCAAGGGATTCTTCCTCCAGCTAAAACATGCATGGGAAACCCACAGTATGGTCCACCGTGTGATTGGGAAACGATTTAAAATGCAACTCAGTTTTCGTATCCTGGTCCTCGGGTTCACCATTCCAGATGCTTTACTAACACTCTCCCTGCTTGGAGAGTCAGTGCCTTTAACCTCCTGTTTGGCACAGCTTGCAATTTCTGTGCAAGATGAACAGGAATAGGGAGAACCAATGAGAGACTAGCTGTAGGTGTCTGCACGGGCAAATGTAACGCTCATTTCCCACCAGGAAGAGGAATTAACCAAAGGCTCAGCATGCCCTGCCAGAAACAGATTAGGGCCTGAAGCAATCCTGCGGTTTTGTGCCCAGCTCACAAGAAAGCGAGTTGAAGAAAGGAGCTCGGGGCACTGTAATTCACAAACCTCCAGAGTTATAAATGACAGCTATCCTCCAAAAATATATTGAAGTAAGCCTGCGAAGGGGACTTGAAAGCGGGGCAGAATTTCAGGAAAACGATTGCAGGGGGTAGACTGGAATTGCCCTGAAAGCATAGGAAAAGAGGCACAACGTCGACAATGATGCACTTGGCCAAAAAGGGCGTATGCGTTTTTTCCTGAATATATTCAGGAAAAAACGCATACGCCCTTTTTGGCCAACCAAGCAAGCCTGTAAAGGAAATCTGCACCACAATGTAGTCTCACTGCCCCCCGGGCAAAAGGGCCATCTGAAAAAAGTGTAAAATCCAGAAATGTAGGACAGGATATGGAGAACAGGGAGCCTTGTTATGCTGATTGGCAGGATGTGAATTGCCAACAGCCACCCTGGAGAAGTGTATGGTGTTTCCTGAAACACGTAAGAAATAAAGCAACACAGCCTATGGCAAATGCACTTATGGTCCTATTCCTTAGGGAAATTAAAATCAAAAACAGAGAGCCACCCCAAAGTTTGTGACGGCTGTGTTCCCAAGAAGCTCGACTACAGTACCAGGTAAATATCCCAGAAAGCAAAAAATGGATAAAGAAGTTGTGGCACGTACGTGCAATGCAGTATCACTCAGCAATGAAATCTGTGTCATCAGCCCGTAGCGGCATAGTGAGTGGATGCAGGTCCGGTGATTCTACGTGAACTACGTCACACAGAAAAAGAAACATCATAAGATATCACTAATGCACGGAATGTAAACTTGACTACACATGAACTGAATTACAAAACAGAACAGGGTCTCAAATTTAGAAAACCAACTAGTGCTTGCTTATGGGGAAAGGTGCCGTGGGGTGCTGCATAAAACCAGAGACTGAAATTAGCACAGATAACTTTCCATAAGCCAAATATGTAATAGACAAGACCTACTACTTGCTCAACGAAATGGACCCAACACCAAATATTTAACGCCTAGGAATATACCTGACTAGGAAGAATCTTAAAACCCATGGATATATATGTCTCCGTAAGAGAATCAAGCGTGTGTACAGCGGGCGAAACGCAGCAGTGAAAATTCGATAAATCCCATTATCAAAATAAATTTCGAAAACAAAACACAAAGACAGTGAAATCGAGAGCAATTCTTAAATAATTCACTCAGGGCATGTGATGCAACCGGGATTTACCACATCTACACCCAGAGCTGGTTGAGACATAAGGCTGGACACTTCAGGCTGATAGCATTGGTGAGTTTCGGTGAGCAAATGCAGACCCTTTGAAGTCATACTGCATGGTACCCATTCCATGGGTCCCAACTCTCCAGGTTCAAGGGATTCTTCCTCCAGCTAAAACATGCATGGGAAACCCAGAGTATCATCCACCGTGTGATTGGGAAACGATTTAAAATGCATCTCAGTTTTCGTATCCTGGTTCTCGGGTTCACCATTCCAGATGCTTTACTAAAACTCTCCCCGCTTGGAGAGTCAGTTCCTTTAACCTCCTGTTTGGCACAGCTTGCAATTTCTGTGCAAGATGAACAGGAATAGGGAGAACCAATGAGAGACTAGCTGTAGGTGTATGCACGGGCAAATGTAACACTCATTGCCCACCAGGAAGAGGAATTAAACAAAGGCTCAGCGTGCCCTGCCGGAAACAGATTAGGGCCTGAAGCAATCCTGCAGTTTTGTGCCCAGCTCACAAGAAAGCGAGTTGAAGAAAGGAGCTCAGGGGCACTGTAATTCACAAACCTGCAGAGTTATAAATGACAGCTTTCCTCCAAAAATATATTGAAGTAAGCCTGCGAAGGGGACTTGAAAGCGGGGCAGAATTTCAGGAAAACGATTGCAGGGGGTAGACTGGAATTGCCCTGAAAGCATAGGAAAAGAGGCAGAACGTCAACAATGATGCACTTGGCCAAAAAGGGCGTATGCGTTTTTTCCTGAATATATTCAGGAAAAAACGCATACGCCCTTTTTGGCCAACCAAGCAAGCCTGTAAAGGAAATCTGCACTACAATGAAGTCTCACTGCCCCCCCGGGCAAAAGGGCCATCTGAAAAAAGTGTAAAATCCAGAAATGTAGGACAGGATATGGAGAACAGGGAGCCTTGTTATGCTGATTAGCAGGATGTAAATTGCCAGCAGCCACCCTGGAGAAGTGTATGGTGTTTCCTGAAACACGTAACAAACAAAGCAACACAGCCTATGGCACTTCCACTTATGGTCCTATCGCTTACGGAAATTAAAATCAAAAACAGACAGCCACCCCAATATTTGGGACGGCTGTGTTCACAAGAAGCTCGTCTACAGTATCAGGTATATATCCCAGAAAGCAAAAAATGGATAAAGAAGTTGTGGCACGTACGTACAATGCAATATCACTCAGCAATGAAATCTGTGTCATCAGGCCCGTAGCGGCATAGTGAGTGGATGCAGGTACGGTGATTCTACGTGAACTACGTCACACAGAAAAAGAAACATCATAAGATATCACTAATACACAGAATGTAAACTTGACTACACAAGAACTGAATTACAAAACAGAACAGGGTCTCAAATTTAGAAAACCAACTAGTGCTTGCTTATGGGGAAAGGTGCCTTGGGGGGCTGCATAAAACCAGAGACTGAAATTAGCAGAGATAACTTTCCATAAGCCAAATATGTAATAGACAAGACCTACTCCTTGCTCAACGAAATGGAACCAACACCACATATTCAACGCCTAGGAATATACCTGACTAGGAAGAATCTAAAAACCCATGGATATATATGTCTCCGTAAGAGAATCAAGCGTGTGTACAGCGGCCGAAACGCAGCAGTGAAAATCTGATAAATCCCATTATCAAAATAAATTTCGAAAACAAAACACAAAGACAGTGAAATAGAGAGCAATTCTTAAATAATTCACTCAGGGCATGTGATGCAACCGGGATTGACCACATCTACACCCGGAGCTGGTTGAGACATAAGGCTGGACACTTCAGGCTGATAGCATTGGTGAGTTTCGGTGAGCAAATGCAGACCCTTTGAAGTCATACTGCATGGTACCCATTCCATGGGTCCCAACTCTCCAGGTTCAAGGGATTCTTCCTCCAGCTAAAACATGCATGGGAAACCCAGAGTATCATCCACCGTGTGATTGGGAAACGATTTAAAATGCATCTCAGTTTTCGTATCCTGGTTCTCGGGTTCACCATTCCAGATGCTTTACTAAAACTCTCCCCGCTTGGAGAGTCAGTTCCTTTAACCTCCTGTTTGGCACAGCTTGCAATTTCTGTGCAAGATGAACAGGAATAGGGAGAACCAATGAGAGACTAGCTGTAGGTGTATGCACGGGCAAATGTAACACTCATTGCCCACCAGGAAGAGGAATTAAACAAAGGCTCAGCGTGCCCTGCCGGAAACAGATTAGGGCCTGAAGCAATCCTGCAGTTTTGTGCCCAGCTCACAAGAAAGCGAGTTGAAGAAAGGAGCTCAGGGGCACTGTAATTCACAAACCTGCAGAGTTATAAATGACAGCTTTCCTCCAAAAATATATTGAAGTAAGCCTGCGAAGGGGACTTGAAAGCGGGGCAGAATTTCAGGAAAACGATTGCAGGGGGTAGACTGGAATTGCCCTGAAAGCATAGGAAAAGAGGCAGAATGTCAACAATGATGCACTTGGCCAAAAAGGGCGTATGCGTTTTTTCCTGAATATATTCAGGAAAAAACGCATACGCCCTTTTTGGCCAACCAAGCAAGCCTGTAAAGGAAATCTGCACTACAATGAAGTCTCACTGCCCCCCCGGGCAAAAGGGCCATCTGAAAAAAGTGTAAAATCCAGAAATGTAGGACAGGATATGGAGAACAGGGAGCCTTGTTATGCTGATTAGCAGGATGTAAATTGCCAGCAGCCACCCTGGAGAAGTGTATGGTGTTTCCTGAAACACGTAACAAACAAAGCAACACAGCCTATGGCACTTCCACTTATGGTCCTATCGCTTACGGAAATTAAAATCAAAAACAGACAGCCACCCCAATATTTGGGACGGCTGTGTTCACAAGAAGCTCGTCTACAGTATCAGGTATATATCCCAGAAAGCAAAAAATGGATAAAGAAGTTGTGGCACGTACGTACAATGCAATATCACTCAGCAATGAAATCTGTGTCATCAGGCCCGTAGCGGCATAGTGAGTGGATGCAGGTACGGTGATTCTACGTGAACTACGTCACACAGAAAAAGAAACATCATAAGATATCACTAATACACAGAATGTAAACTTGACTACACAAGAACTGAATTACAAAACAGAACAGGGTCTCAAATTTAGAAAACCAACTAGTGCTTGCTTATGGGGAAAGGTGCCTTGGGGGGCTGCATAAAACCAGAGACTGAAATTAGCAGAGATAACTTTCCATAAGCCAAATATGTAATAGACAAGACCTACTCCTTGCTCAACGAAATGGAACCAACACCACATATTCAACGCCTAGGAATATACCTGACTAGGAAGAATCTAAAAACCCATGGATATATATGTCTCCGTAAGAGAATCAAGCGTGTGTACAGCGGCCGAAACGCAGCAGTGAAAATCTGATAAATCCCATTATCAAAATAAATTTCGAAAACAAAACACAAAGACAGTGAAATAGAGAGCAATTCTTAAATAATTCACTCAGGGCATGTGATGCAACCGGGATTGACCACATCTACACCCGGAGCTGGTTGAGACATAAGGCTGGACACTTCAGGCTGATAGCATTGGTGAGTTTCGGTGAGCAAATGCAGACCCTTTGAAGTCATACTGCATGGTACCCATTCCATGGGTCCCAACTCTCCAGGTTCAAGGGATTCTTCCTCCAGCTAAAACATGCATGGGAAACCCAGAGTATCGTCCACCGTGTGATTGGGAAACGATTTAAAATGCATCTCAGTTTTCGTATCCTGGTCCTCGGGTTCACCATTCCAGATGCTTTACTAACACTCTCCCCGCTTGGAGAGTCAATGCGTTTAACCTCCTGTTTGGCACAGCTTGCAATTTCTGTGCAAGATGAACAGGAATAGGGAGAACCAATGAGAGACTAGCTGTAGGTGTCTGCACGGGCAAATGTAACGCTCATTGCCCACCAGGAAGAGGAATTAAACAAAGGCTCAGCGTGCCCTGCTGAAAACAGATTAGGGCCTGAAGCAATCCTGCGGTTTTGTGCCCAGCTCACAAGAAAGCGAGTTGAAGAAAGGAGCTCAGGGGCACTGTAATTCACAAACCTGCAGAGTTATAAATGACAGTTATCCTCCAAAAATATATTGAAGTAAGCCTGCGAAGGGGACTTGAAAGCGGGGCAGAATTTTAGGAAAACGATTGCAGGGGGTAGACTGGAATTGCCCTGAAAGCATAGGAAAAGAGGCACAACGTCGACAATGATGCCCTTGGCCAAAAAGGGCGTATGCGTTTTTTCCTGAATATATTCAGGAAAAAACGCATACGCCCTTTTTGGCCAACCAAGCAAGCCTGTAAAGGAAATCTACACTACAATGAAGTCTCACTGCCCCCCGGGCAAAAGGGCCATCTGAAAAAAGTGTAAAATCCAGAAATGTAGGACAGGATATGGAGAACAGGGAGCCTTGTTATGCTGATTGGCAGGATGTAAATTGCCAGTAGCCACCCTGAAGAAGTGTATGGTGTTTCCTGAAACACGTAAGAAACAAAGCAACACAGCCTATGGCAATTGCACTTATGGTCCTATTCCTTAGGGAAATTAAAATCAAAAACAGAGAGCCACACCAAAGTTTGGGACGGCTCTGTTCGCAAGAAGCTCGTCTACAGTACCAGGTAAATATTCCAGAAAGCAAAAAATGGATAAAGAAGTTGTGGCACGTACGTGCAATGCAGTATCACTCAGCAATGAAATCTGTGTCATCAGGCCCGTAGCGGCATAGTGAATGGATGCAGGTACGGTGATTCTACGTGAACTACGTCACACAGAAAAAGAAACATCATAAGATATCACTAATACACGGAATGTAAACTTGACTACACATGAACTGAATTACAAAAAAGAACAGGGTCTCAAATTTAGAAAACCAACTAGTGCTTGCTTATGGGGAAAGGTGCGTTGGGGTGCTGCATAAAACCAGAGACTGAAATTAGCACAGATAACATTCCATAAGACAAATATGTAATAGACAAGACCTATTCCTTGCTCAACGAAATGGACTCAACACCACATATTCAACGCCTAGGAATATACCTGACTAGGAAGAATCTTAAAACCCATGGATATATATGTCTCCATAAGAGAATCAAGCGTGTGTACAGCGGCCGAAACGCAGCAGTGAAAATCCGATAAATCCCATTATCAAAATAAATTTCGAAAACAAAACACAAAGACAGTGAAATCGAGAGCAATTCTTAAATAATTCACTCAGCGCATGTGATGCAAAAGGGATGGACCACATCTACACCCAGAGCTGGTTGACACATAAGGCTGGACACTTCAGGCTGATAGCATTGGTGAGCTTCGGTGAGCAAATGCAGACCCTTTGAAGTCATACTGCATGGTACCTATTCCATGGGTCCCAACACTTCAGGTTCAAGGGATTCTTCCTCCAGCTAAAACATGCATGGGAAATCCACAGTATGGTCCACCGTGTTATTGGGAAACGATTTAAAATGCATCTCAGTTTTCGTATCCTGGACCTCGGGTTCACAATTCCAGATGCTTTACTAACACTCTCCCTGCTTGGAGAGTCAGTGCCTTTAACCTCCTGTTTGGCACAGCTTGCAATTTCTGTGCAAGATGAACAGGAATAGGGAGAACCAATGAGAGACTAGCTGTAGGTGTCTGCACAGGCAAACGTAACGCTCATTTCCCACCAGGAAGAGGAATTAACCAAAGGCTCAGCATGCCCTGCCGGAAACAGATTAGGGCCTGAAGCAATCCTGCGGTTTTGTGCCCAGCTCACAAGAAAGCGAGTTGAAGAAAGGAGCTCAGGGGCACTGTAATTCACAAACCTGCAGAGTTATAAATGACAGCTATCCTCCAAAAATATATTGAAGTAAGCCTGCGAAGGGGACTTGAAAGCGGGGCAGAATTTCAGGAAAACGATTGCAGGGGGTAGACTGGAATTGCCCTGAAAGCATAGGAAAAGAGGCAGAACGTCGACAATGATGCACTTGGCCAAAAAGGGCGTATGCGTTTTTTCCTGAATATATTCAGGAAAAAACGCATACGCACTTTTTGGCCAACCAAGCAAGCCTGTAAAGGAAATCTGCACCACAATGAAGTCTCACTGCCCCCCGGGCAAAAGGGCCATCTGAAAAAAGTGTAAAATCCAGAAATGTAGGACAGGATATGGAGAACAGGGAGCCTTGTTATGCTGATTGGCAGGATGTAAATTGCCAACAGCCACCCTGGAGAAGTGTATGGTGTTTCCTGAAACACGTAAGAAATAAAGCAACACAGCCTATGGCAAATGCACTTATGGTCCTATTCCTTAGGGAAATTAAAATCAAAAACAGAGAGCCACCCCAAAGTTTGTGACGGCTGTGTTCCCAAGAAGCTCGTCTACAGTACCAGGTAAATATCCCAGAAAGCAAAAAATGGATAAAGAAGTTGTGGCACGTACGTGCAATGCAGTATCACTCAGCAATGAAATCTGTGTCATCAGCCCGTAGCGGCATAGTGAGTGGATGCAGGTACGGTGATTCTACGTGAACTACGTCACACAGAAAAAGAAACATCATAAGATATCACTAATGCACGGAATGTAAACTTGACTACACATGAACTGAATTACAAAACAGAACAGGGTCTCAAATTTAGAAAACCAACTAGTGCTTGCTTATGGGGAAAGGTGCCTTGGGGTGCTGCATAAAACCAGAGACTGAAATTAGCACAGATAACATTCCATAAGCCAAATATGTAATAGACAAGACCTACTCCTTGCTCAACGAAATGGACTCAACACCACATATTCAACGCCTAGGAATATAACTGACTAGGAAGAATCTTAAAACCCATGGATATATATGTCTCCGTAAGAGAATCAAGCGTGTGTACAGCGGCCGAAACGCAGCAGTGAAAATCTGATAAATACCATTATCAAAATAAATTTCGAAACAAAACACAAAGACAGTGAAATAGAGAGCAATTCTTAAATAATTCACTCAGGGAATGTGATGCAACCGGGATTGACCACATCTACACCCAGAGCTGGTTGACACATAAGGCTGGACACTTCAGGCTGATAGCATTGGTGAGTTTCGGTGAGCAAATGCAGACCCTTTGAAGTCATACTGCATGGTACCTATTCCATGGGTCCCAACTCTTCAGGTTCAAGGGATTCTTCCTCCAGCTAAAACATGCATGGGAAACCCACAGTATGGTCCACCGTGTGATTGGGAAACGATTTACAATGCATCTCAGTTTTCGTATCCTGGTCCTCGGGTTCACCATTCCAGATGCTTTACTAACACTCTCCCTGCTTGGAGAGTCAGTGCCTTTAACCTCCTGTTTGGCACAGCTTGCAATTTCTGTGCAAGATGAACAGGAATAGGGAGAACCAATGAGAGACTAGCTGTAGGTGTCTGCACGGGCAAATGTAACGCTCATTTCCCACCAGGAAGAGGAATTAACCAAAGGCTCAGCATGCCCTGCCGGAAACAGATTAGGGCCTGAAGCAATCCTGCGGTTTTGTGCCCAGCTCACAAGAAAGCGAGTTGAAGAAAGGAGCTCAGGGGCACTGTAATTCACAAACCTGCAGAGTTATAAATGACAGCTATCCTCCAAAAATATATTGAAGTAAGCCTGCGAAGGGGACTTGAAAGCGGGGCAGAATTTCAGGAAAACGATTGCAGGGGGTAGACTGGAATTGCCCTGAAAGCATAGGAAAAGAGGCAGAACGTCGACAATGATGCACTTGGCCAAAAAGGGCGTATGCGTTTTTTCCTGAATGTATTCAGGAAAAAACGCATACGCCCTTTTTGGCCAACCAAGCAAGCCTGTAAAGGAAATCTGCACTACAATGAAGTCTCACTGCCCCCCGGGCAAAAGGGCCATCTGAAAAAAGTGTAAAATCCAGAAAGGTAGGACAGGATATGGAGAACAGGGAGCCTTGTTATGCTGATTGGCAGGATGTAAATTGCCAGCAGCCACCCTGGAGAAGTGTATGGTGTTTCCTGAAACACGTAAGAAACAAAGCAACACAGCCTATGGCAATGGCACTTATGGTCCTATTCCTTAGGGAAATTAAAATCAAAAACAGAGAGCCACCCCAAAGTTTGGGACGGCTGTGTTCCCAAGTAGCTCGTCTACAGAACCAGGTAAATATCCCAGAAAGCAAAAAATGGATAAAGAAGTTGTGGCACGTACGTGCAACACAGTATCACTCAGCAATGAAATCTGTGTCATCAGGCCCGTAGCGGCATACTGAGTGGATGCAGGTACGGTGATTCTACGTGAACTACGTCACACAGAAAAAGAAACATCATAAGATATCACTAATGCACGGAATGTAAACTTGACTACACATGAACTGAATTACAAAACAGAACAGGGTCTCAAATTTAGAAAACCAACTAGTGCTTGCTTATGGGGAAAGGTGCCTTGGGGTGCTGCATAAAACCAGAGACTGAAATTAGCACAGATAACTTTCCATAAGCCAAATATGTAATAGACAAGACCTACTACTTGCTCAACGAAATGGACCCAACACCAAATATTTAACGCCTAGGAATATACCTGACTAGGAAGAATCTTAAAACCCATGGATATATATGTCTCCGTAAGAGAATCAAGCGTGTGTACAGCGGGCGAAACGCAGCAGTGAAAATTCGATAAATCCCATTATCAAAATAAATTTCGAAAACAAAACACAAAGACAGTGAAATAGAGAGCAATTCTTAAATAATTCACTCAGGGCATGTGATGCAACCGGGATTTACCACATCTACACCCAGAGCTGGTTGAGACATAAGGCTGGACACTTCAGGCTGATAGCATTGGTGAGTTTCGGTGAGCAAATGCAGACCCTTTGAAGTCATACTGCATGGTACCCATTCCATGGGTCCCAACTCTCCAGGTTCAAGGGATTCTTCCTCCAGCTAAAACATGCATGGGAAACCCAGGGTATCATCCACCGTGTGATTGGGAAACGATTTAAAATGCATCTCAGTTTTCGTATCCTTGTTCTCGGGTTCACCATTCCAGATGCTTTACTAAAACTCTCCCCGCTTGGAGAGTCAGTGCCTTTAACCTCCTGTTTGGCACAGCTTGCAATTTCTGTGCAAGATGAACAGCAATAGGGAGAACCAATGAGAGACTAGCTGTAGGTGTCTGCACGGGCAAATGTAACACTCATTGCCCACCAGGAAGAGGAATTAAACAAAGGCTCAGCGTGCCCTGCCGGAAACAGATTAGGGCCTGAAGCAATCCTGCGGTTTTGTGCCCAGCTCACAAGAAAGCGAGTTGAAGAAAGGAGCTCAGGGGCACTGTACTTCACAAACCTGCAGAGTTATAAATGACAGCTTTCCTCCAAAAATATATTGAAGTAAGCCTGCGAAGGGGACTTGAAAGCGGGGCAGAATTTCAGGAAAACGATTGCAGGGGGTGGACTGGAATTGCCCTGAAAGCATAGGAAAAGAGTCAGAACGTCAACAATGATGCACTTGGCCCAAAAGGGCGTATGTGTTTTTTCCTGAATATATTCAGGAAAAAACGCATACGCCCTTTTTGGCCAACCAAGCAAGCCTGTAAAGGAAATCTGCACTACAATGAAGTCTCACTGCCCCCCGGGCAAAAGGGCCATCTGAAAAAAGTGTAAAATCCAGAAAGGTAGGACAGGATATGGAGAACAGGGAGCCTTGTTACGCTGATTAGCAGGATGTAAATTGCCAGCAGCCACCCTGGAGAAGTGTATGGTGTTTCCTGAAACACGTAACAAACAAAGCAACACAGCCTATGGCACTTCCACTTATGGTCCTATCGCTTACGGAAATTAAAATCAAAAACAGACAGCCACCCCAAAATTTGGGACGGCTGTGTTCACAAGAAGCTCGTCTACAGTATCAGGTATATATCCCAGAAAGCAAAAATGGATAAAGAAGTTGTGGCACGTACGTACAATGCAATATCACTCAGCAATGAAATCTGTGTCATCAGGCCCGTAGCGGCATAGTGAGTGGATGCAGGTACGGTGATTCTACGTAAACTACGTCACACAGAAAAAGAAACATCATAAGATATCACTAATACACGGAATGTAAACTTGACTACACAAGAACTGAATTACAAAACAGAACAGGGTCTCAAATTTAGAAAACCAACTAGTGCTTGCTTATGGGGAAAGGTGCCTTGGGGGGCTGCATAAAACCAGAGACTGAAATTAGCACAGATAACTTTCCATAAGCCAAATATGTAATAGACAAGACCTACTCCTTGCTCAAAGAAATGGAACCAACACCACATATTCAACGCCTAGGAATATACCTGACTAGGAAGAATCTAAAAACCCATGGATATATATGTCTCCGTAAGAGAATCAAGCGTGTGTACAGCGGCCGAAACGCAGCAGTGAAAATCTGATAAATCCCATTATCAAAATAAATTTCGAAAACAAAACACAAAGACAGTGATATAGAGAGCAATTCTTAAATAATTCACTCAGGGCATGTGATGCAACCGGGATTGACCGCATCTACACCCAGAGCTGGTTGAGACATAAGGCTGGACACTTCAGGCTGATAGCATTGGTGAGTTTCGGTGAGCAAATGCAGACCCTTTGAAGTCATACTGCATGGTACCCATTCCATGGGTCCCAACTCTCCAGGTTCAAGGGATTCTTCCTCCAGCTAAAACATGCATGGGACACCCAGAGTATCGTCCACCGTGTGATTGGGAAACGATTTAAAATGCATCTCAGTTTTCGTATCCTGGTCCTCGGGTTCACCATTCCAGATGCTTTACTAACACGCTCCCCGCTTGGAGAGTCAATGCGTTTAACCTCCTGTTTGGCACAGCTTGCAATTTCTGTGCAAGATGAACAGCAATAGGGAGAACCAATTAGAGACTAGCTGTAGGTGTCTGCACGGGCAAATGTAACGCTCATTGCCCACCAGGAAGAGGAATTAAACAAAGGCTCAGCGTGCCCTGCTGAAAACAGATTAGGGCCTGAAGCAATCCTGCGGTTTTGTGCCCAGCTCACAAGAAAGCGAGTTGAAGAAAGGAGCTCAGGGGCACTGTAATTCACAAACCTGCAGAGTTATAAATGACAGTTATCCTCCAAAAATATATTGAAGTAAGCCTGCGAAGGGGACTTGAAAGCGGGGCAGAATTTCAGGAAAACGATTGCAGGGGGTAGACTGGAATTGCCCTGAAAGCATAGGAAAAGAGGCACAACGTCGACAATGATGCCCTTGGCCAAAAAGGGCGTATGCGTTTTTTCCTGAATATATTCAGGATAAAACGCATACGCCCTTTTTGGCCAACCAAGCAAGCCTGTAAAGGAAATCTACACTACAATGAAGTCTCACTGCCCCCCGGGCAAAAGGGCCATCTGAAAAAAGTGTAAAATCCAGAAATGTAGGACAGGATATGGAGAACAGGGAGCCTTGTTATGCTGATTGTCAGGATGTAAATTGCCAGCAGCCGACCTGAAGAAGTGTATGATGTTTCCTGAAACACGTAAGAAACAAAACAACACAGCCTATGGCAATTGCACTTATGGTCCTATTCCTTAGGGAAATTAAAATCAAAAACAGAGAGCCACACCAAAGTTTGGGACGGCTGTGTTCCCAAGAAGCTCGTCTACAGTACCAGGTAAATATTCCAGAAAGCAAAAAATGGATAAAGAAGTTGTGGCACGTACGTGCAATGCAGTATCACTCAGCAATGAAATCTGTGTCATCAGGCCCGTAGCGGCATAGTGAATGGATGCAGGTACGGTGATTCTACGTGAACTACGTCACACAGAAAAAGAAACATCATAAGATATCACTAATACACGGAATGTAAACTTGACTACACATGAACTGAATTACAAAACAGAACAGGGTCTCAAATTTAGAAAACCAACTAGTGCTTGCTTATGGGGAAAGGTGCCATGGGGTGCTGCATAAAACCAGAGACTGAAATTAGCACAGATAACATTCCATAAGACAAATATGTAATAGACAAGACCTACTCCTTGCTCAACGAAATGGACTCAACACCACATATTCAACGCCTAGGAATATACCTGACTAGGAAGAATCTTAAAACCCATGGATATATATGTCTCCATAAGAGAATCAAGCGTGTGTACAGCGGCCGAAACGCAGCAGTGAAAATCCGATAAATCCCATTATCAAAATAAATTTCGAAAACAAAACAAAAAGACAGTGAAATCGAGAGCAATTCTTAAATAATTCACTCAGCGCATGTGATGCAACCGGGATGGACCACATCTACACCCAGAGCTGGTTGACACATAAGGCTGGACACTTCAGGCTGATAGCATTGGTGAGTTTCGGTGAGCAAATGCAGACCCTTTGAAGTCATACTGCATGGTACCTATTCCATGGGTCCCAACTCTTCAGGTTCAAGGGATTCTTCCTCCAGCTAAAACATGCATGGGAAATCCACAGTATGGTCCACCGTGTGATTCGGAAACGATTTAAAATGCATCTCAGTTTTCGTATCCTGGACCTCGGGTTCACAATTCCAGATGCTTTACTAACACTCTCCCTGCTTGGAGAGTCAGTGCCTTTAACCTCCTGTTTGGCACAGCTTGCAATTTCTGTGCAAGATGAACAGGAATAGGGAGAACCAATGAGAGACTAGCTGTAGGTGTCTGCACGGGCAAACGTAACGCTCATTTCCCACCAGGAAGAGGAATTAACCAAAGGCTCAGCATGCCCTGCCGGAAACAGATTAGGGCCTGAAGCAATCCTGCGGTTTTGTGCCCAGCTCACAAGAAAGCGAGTTGAAGAAAGAAGCTCAGGGGCACTGTAATTCACAAACCTGCAGAGTTATAAATGACAGCTATCTTCCAAAAGTATATTGAAGTAAGCCTGCGTAGGGGACTTGAAAGCGGGGCAGAATTTCAGGAAAACGATTGCAAGGGATAGACTGGAATTGCCCTGAAAGCATAGGAAAAGAGGCAGAACGTCGACAATGATGCACTTGGCCAAAAAGGGCGTATGCGTTTTTTCCTGAATATATTCAGGAAAAAACGCATACGCCCTTTTTGGCCAACCAAGCAAGCCTGTATAGGAAATCTGCACTACAATGAAGTCTCACTGCCCCCCTGGCAAAAGGGCCATCTGAAAAATGTGTGAAATCTAGAAAGGTAGGACAGGATATGGAGAACAGGGAGCCTTGTTATGCTGATTGGCAGGATGTAAATTGCCAGCAGCCACCCTGGAGAAGTGTATGGTGTTTCCTGAAACACGTAAGAAACAAAGCAACACAGCCTATGGCACTTCCACTTATGGTCCTATAGCTTACGGAAATTAAAATCAAAAACAGACAGCCACCCCAATATTTGGGACGGCTGTGTTCACAAGAAGCTCGTCTACAGTATCAGGTAAATATCCCAGAAAGCAAAAAATGGATAAAGAAGTTGTGGCACGTACGTACAATGCAATATCACTCAGCAATGAAATCTGTGTCATCAGGCCCGTAGCGGCATAGTGAGTGGATGCAGGTACGGTGATTCTACGTGAACTACGTCACACAGAAAAAGAAACATCATGAGATATCACTAATACACGGAATGTAAACTTGACTACACATGAACTGAATTACAAAACAGAACAGGGTCTCAAATTTAGAAAACCAACTAGTGCTTGCTTATGGGGAAAGGTGCGTTGGGGTGCTGCATAAAACCAGAGACTGAAATTAGCACAGATAACTTTCCATAAGCCAAATATGTAATAGACAAGACCTACTCCTTGCTCAAAGAAATGGACCCAAAACCACATATTCAACGCCTAGGAATATACCTGACTAGGAAGAATCTTAAAACCCATGGATATATATGTCTCCATAAGAGAATCAAGAGTGTGTACAGCGGCCGAAACGCAGCAGTGAAAATCCGATAAATCCCATTATCAAAATAAATTTCGAAAACAAAACACAAAGACAGTGAAATAGAGAGCAATTCTTAAATAATTCACTCAGGGAATGTGATGCAACCGGGATTGACCACATCTACACCCAGAGCTGGTTGAGACATAAGGCTGGACACTTCAGGCTGATAGCATTGGTGAGTTTCGGTGAGCAAATGCAGACCCTTTGAAGTCATACTGCATGGTACCCATTCCATGGGTCCCAACTCTCCAGGTTCAAGGGATTCGTCCTCCAGCTAAAACATGCATGGGAAACCCAGAGTATCGTCCACCGTGTGATTGGGAAACGATTTAAAATGCATCTCAGTTTTCGATTCCTGGTCCTCGGGTTCACCATTCCAGATGCTTTACTAACACTCTCCCTGCTTAGAGAGTCAGTGCCTTTAACCTCCTCTTTGGCACAGCTTGCAATTTCTGTGCAAGATGAACAGGAATAGGGAGAACCAATGAGAGACTAGCTGTAGGTGTCTGCACGGGCAAATGTAACGCTCATTGCCCACCAGGAAGAGGAATTAAACAAAGGCTCAGTGTGTCACGCTGGAAACAGATTAGGGCCTGAAGCAATCCTGCGGTTTTGTGCCCAGCTCACAAGAAAGCGAGTTGAAGAAAGGAGCTCAGGGGCACTGTAATTCACAAACTTGCAGAGTTATAAATGACAGCTATCCTCCAAAAATATATTGAAGTAAGCCTGCGAAGGGGACGTGAAAGCGGGGCAGAATTTCAGGAAAACGATTGCAGGGGGTAGACTGGAATTGCCCTGAAAGCATAGGAAAAGAGGCAGAACTTCGACAATGATGCACTTGGCCAAAAAGGGCGTATGCGTTTTTTCCTGAATATATTCAGGAAAAAACGCATACGCCCTTTTTGGCCAACCAAGCAAGCCTGTAAAGGAAATCTGCACTACAATGAAGTCTCACTGCCCCCCGGGCAAAAGGGCCATCTGAAAAAAGTGTAAAATCCAGAAAGGTAGGACAGGATATGGAGAACAGGGAGCCTTGTTATGCTGATTGGCAGGATGTAAATTGCCAGCAGCCACCCTGGAGAAGTGTATGGTGTTTCCTGAAACACGTAAGAAACAAAGCAACACAGCCTATGGCACTTCCACTTATGGTCCTATAGCTTACGGAAATTAAAATCAAAAACAGACAGCCACCCCAATATTTGGGACGGCTGTGTTCACAAGAAGCTCGTCTACAGTATCAGGTAAATATCCCAGAAAGCAAAAAATGGATAAAGAAGTTGTGGCACGTACGTGCAATGCAATATCACTCAGCAATGAAATCTGTGTCATCAGGCCCGTAGCGGCCTAGTGAGTGGATGCAGGTACGGTGATTCTACGTGAACTACGTCACACAGAAAAAGAAACATCATAAGATATCACTAATGCACGGAATGTAAACTTGACTACACATGAACTGAATTACAAAACAGAACAGGGTCTCAAATTTAGAAAACCATCTAGTGCTTGCTTATGGGGAAAGGTGCCTTGGGGTGCTGCATAAAACCAGAGACTGAAATTAGCACAGATAACATTCCATAAGCCAAATATGTAATAGACAAGACCTACTCCTTGCTCTACGAAATGGACTCAACACCACATATTCAACGCCTAGGAATATAACTGACTAGTAAGAATTTTAAAACACATGGATATATAAGTCTCCGTAAGAGAATCAAGCGTGTGTACAGCGGCCGAAACGCAGCAGTGAAAATCCGATAAATCCCATTATCAAAATAAATTTCGAAAACAAAACACAAAGACAGTGAAATAGAGAGCAATTCTTAAATAATTCACTCAGGGCATGTGATGCAACCGGGATTTACCACATCTACACCCAGAGCTGGTTGAGACATAAGGCTGGACACTTCAGGCTGATAGCATTGGTGAGTTTCGGTGAGCAAATGCAGACCCTTTGAAGTCATACTGCATGGTACCCATTCCATGGGTCCCAACTCTCCAGGTTCAAGGGATTCTTCCTCCAGCTAAAACATGCATGGGAAACCCAGAGTATCCTCCACCGTGTGATTGGGAAACGATTTAAAATGCATCTCAGTTTTCGTATCCTGGTCCTCGGGTTCACCATTCCAGATGCTTTACTAACACTCTCCCTGCTCGGAGAGTCAGTGCCTTTAACCTCCTGTTTGGCACAGCTTGCAATTTCTGTGCAAGATGAACAGGAATAGGGAGAACCAATGAGAGACTAGCTGTAGGTGTCTGCATGGGCAAATATAACGCTCATTTCCCACCAGGAAGAGGAATTAACCAAAGGCTCAGCATGCCCTGCCGGAAACAGATTAGGGCCTGAAGCAATCCTGCGGTTTTGTGCCCAGCTCACAAGAAAGCGAGTAGAAGAAAGGAGCTCAGGGGCACTGTAATTCACAAACCTGCAGAGTTATAAATGACAGCTATCCTCCAAAAATATATTGAAGTAAGCCTGCGAAGGGGACTTGAAAGCAGGGCAGAATTTCAGGAAAACGATTGCAGGTGGTAGACTGGAATTGCCCTGAAAGCATAGGAAAAGAGGCACAACGTCGACAATGATGCACTTGGCCAAAAAGGGCGTATGCGTTTTTTCCTGAATATATTCAGGAAAAATCCTGAATATATTCAGGAAAAAACGCATACGCCCTTTTTGGCCAACCAAGCAAGCCTGTAAAGGAAATCTGCACTACAATGAAGTCTCACTGCCCCCCGGGCAAAAGGGCCGTCTGAAAAAAAGTGTAAAATCCAGAAAGATAGGACAGGATATGGAGAACAGGGAGCCTTGTTATGCTGATTGGCAGGATGTAAATTGCCAGCAGCCACCCTGGAGAAGTGTATGGTGTTTCCTGAAACACGTAAGAAACAAAGCAACACAGCCTATGGCACTTCCACTTATGGTCCTATAGCTTACGGAAATTAAAATCAAAAACAGACAGCCACCCCAATATTTGGGACGGCTGTGTTCACAAGAAGCTCGTCTACAGTATCAGGTAAATATCCCAGAAAGCAAAAAATGGATAAAGAAGTTGTGGCACGTACGTACAATGCAATATCACTCAGCAATGAAATCTGTGTCATCAGGCCCGTAGCGGCATAGTGAGTGGATGCAGGAACGGTGATTCTACGTGAACTACGTCACACAGAAAAAGAAACATCATAAGATATCACTAATACACGGAATGTAAACTTGACTACACATGAACTGAATTACAAAACAGAACAGGGTCTCAAATTTAGAAAACCAACTAGTGCTTGCTTATGGGGAAAGGTGCCTTGGGGTGCTGCATAAAACCAGAGACTGAAATTAGCACAGATAACTTTCCATAAGCCAAATATGTAATAGACAAGACCTACTACTTGCTCAACGAAATGGACCCAACACCACATATTTAACGCCAGGAATATACCTGACTAGGAAGAATCTTAAAACCCATGGATATATATGTCTCCGTAAGAGAATCAAGCGTGTATACAGCGGGCGAAACGCAGCAGTGAAAATTCGATAAATCCCATTATCAAAATAAATTTCGAAAACAAAACACAAAGACAGTGAAATAGAGAGCAATTCTTAAATAATTCACTCAGGGCATGTGATGCAACCGGGATTTACCACATCTACACCCAGAGCTGGTTGAGACATAAGGCTGGACACTTCAGGCTGATAGCATTGGTGAGTTTCGGTGAGCAAATGCAGACCCTTTGAAGTCATACTGCATGGTACCTATTCCATGGGTCCCAACTCTTCAGGTTCAAGGGATTCTTCCTCCAGCTAAAACATGCATGGGAAACCCACAGTATGGTCCACCGTGTGATTGGGAAACGATTTACAATGCATCTCAGTTTTCGTATCCTGGTCCTCGGGTTCACCATTCCAGATGCTTTACTAACACTCTCCCTGCTCGGAGAGTCAGTGCCTTTAACCTCCTGTTTGGCACAGCTTGCAATTTCTGTGCAAGATGAACAGGAATAGGGAGAACCAATGAGAGACTAGCTGTAGGTGTCTGCACGGGCAAATATAACACTCATTTCCCACCAGGAAGAGGAATTAACCAAAGGCTCAGCATGCCCTGCCGGAAACAGATTAGGGCCTGAAGCAATCCTGCGGTTTTGTGCCCAGCTCACAAGAAAGCGAGTTGAAGAAAGGAGCTCAGGGGCACTGTAATTCACAAACCTGCAGAGTTATAAATGACAGCTATCCTCCAAAAATATATTGAAGTAAGCCTGCGAAGGGGACTTGAAAGCAGGGCAGAATTTCAGGAAAACGATTGCAGGGGGTAGACTGGAATTGCCCTGAAAGCATAGGAAAAGAGTCAGAACGTCGACAATGATGCACTTGGCCAAAAAGGGCGTATGCGTTTTTTCCTGAATATATTCAGGAAAAAACGCATACGCCCTTTTTGGCCAACCAAGCAAGCCTGTAAAGGAAATCTGCACTACAATGAAGTCTCACTGCCCCCCGGGCAAAAGGGCCATCTGAAAAAAAGTGTAAAATCCAGAAAGATAGGACAGGATATGGAGAACAGGGAGCCTTGTTATGCTGATTGGCAGGATGTAAATTGCCAGCAGCCACCCTGGAGAAGTGTATGGTGTTTCCTGAAACACGTAAGAAACAAAGCAACACAGCCTATGGCACTTCCACTTATGGTCCTATAGCTTACGGAAATTAAAATCAAAAACAGACAGCCACCCCAATATTTGGGACGGCTGTGTTCACAAGAAGCTCGTCTACAGTATCAGGTAAATATCCCAGAAAGCAAAAAATGGATAAAGAAGTTGTGGCACGTACGTACAATGCAATATCACTCAGCAATGAAATCTGTGTCATCAGGCCCGTAGCGGCATAGTGAGTGGATGCACGTACGGTGATTCTACGTGAACTACGTCACACAGAAAAAGAAACATCATAAGATATCACTAATACACGGAATGTAAACTTGACTACACATGAACTGAATTACAAAACAGAACAGGGTCTCAAATTTAGAAAACCAACTAGTGCTTGCTTATGGGGAAAGGTGCCTTGGGGTGCTGCATAAAACCAGAGACTGAAATTAGCACAGATAACTTTCCATAAGCCAAATATGTAATAGACAAGACCTACTACTTGCTCAACGAAATGGACCCAACACCACATATTTAACGCCAGGAATATACCTGACTAGGAAGAATCTTAAAACCCATGGATATATATGTCTCCGTAAGAGAATCAAGCGTGTATACAGCGGGCGAAACGCAGCAGTGAAAATTCGATAAATCCCATTATCAAAATAAATTTCGAAAACAAAACACAAAGACAGTGAAATAGAGAGCAATTCTTAAATAATTCACTCAGGGCATGTGATGCAACCGGGATTTACCACATCTACACCCAGAGCTGGTTGAGACATAAGGCTGGACACTTCAGGCTGATAGCATTGGTGAGTTTCGGTGAGCAAATGCAGACCCTTTGAAGTCATACTGCATGGTACCCATTCCATGGGTCCCAACTCTCCAGGTTCAAGGGATTCTTCCTCCAGCTAAAACATGCATGGGAAACCCAGAGTATCATCCACCGTGTGATTGGGAAACGATTTAAAATGCATCTCAGTTTTCGTATCCTGGTCCTCGGGTTCACCATTCCAGATGCTTTACTAACACTCTCCCTGCTCGGAGAGTCAGTGCGTTTAACCTCCTGTTTGGCAGAGCTTGCAATTTCTGTGCAAGATGAACAGGAATAGGGAGAACCAATGAGAGACTAGCTGTAGGTGTCTGCACGGGCAAATGTAACACTCATTTCCCACCAGGAAGAGGAATTAACCAAAGGCTCAGCATGCCCTGCCAGAAACAGATTAGGGCCTGAAGCAATCCTGCGGTTTTGTGCCCAGCTCACAATAAAGCGAGTTGAAGAAAGGCGCTCAGGGGCACTGTAATTCACAAACCTGCAGAGTTATAAATGACAGCTATCCTCCAAAAATATATTGAAGTAATCCTGCGAAGGGGACTTGAAAGCGGGGCAGAATTTCAGGAAAACGATTGCAGGGGGTAGACTGGAATTGCCCTGAAAGCATAGGAAAAGAGGCAGAACATCGACAATGATGCACTTGGCCAAAAAGGGCGTATGCGTTTTTTCCTGAATATATTCAGGAAAAAACGCATACGCCCTTTTTGGCAAACCAAGCAAGCCTGTAAAGAAATCTGCACTACAATGAAGTCTCACTGCCCCCCGGGCAAAAGGGCCATCTGAAAAAAGTGTAAAATCCAGAAAGGTAGGACAGGATATGGAGAACAGGGAGCCTTGTTATGCTGATTGGCAGGATGTAAATTGCCAGCAGCCACCCTGGAGAAGTGTATGGTGTTTCCTGAAACACGTAAGAAACAAAGCAACACAGCCTATGGCACTTCCACTTATGGTCCTATAGCTTACGGAAATTAAAATCAAAAACAGCCAGCCACCCCAATATTTGGGACGGCTGTGTTCACAAGAAGCTCGTCTACAGTATCAGATAAATATCCCAGAAACCAAAAAATGGATAAAGAAGTTGTGGCACGTACGTACAATGCAATATCACTCAGCAATGAAATCTGTGTCATCAGGCCCGTAGCGGCATAGTGAGTGGATGCAGGTACGGTGATTCTACGTGAACTACGTCACACAGAAAAATAAACATCATAAGATATCACTAATACACGGAATGTAAACTTGACTACACATGAACTGAATTACAAAACAGAAAAGGGTCTCAAATTTAGAAAACCAACTAGTGCTTGCTTATGGGGAAAGGTGCGTTGGGGTGCTGCATAAAACCAGAGACTGAAATTAGCACAGATAACTTTCCATAAGCCATATATGTAATAGACAAGACCTACTCCTTGCTCAACGAAATGGACCCAACACCACATATTCAACGCCTAGGAATATACCTGACTAGGAAGAATCTTAAAACCCATGGATATATATGTCTCCATAAGAGAATCAAGCGTGTGTAAAGCGGCCGAAACGCAGCAGTGAAAATCCGATAAATCCCATTATCAAAATAAATTTCGAAAACAAAACAGAAAGACAGTGAAATAGAGAGCAATTCTTAAATAATTCACTCAGGGCATGTGATGCAACCGGGATTGACCACATCTACACCCAGAGCTGGTTGAGACATAAGGCTGGACACTTCAGGCTGATAGCATTGGTGAGTTTCGGTGAGCAAATGCAGACCCTTTGAAGTCATACTGCATGGTACCCATTCCATGGGTCCCAACTCTCCAGGTTCAAGGGATTCTTCCTCCAGCTAAAACATGCATGGGAAACCCAGAGTATCGTCCACCGTGTGATTGGGAAAAGATTTAAAATGCATCTCAGTTTTCGTATCCTGGTCCTCGGGTTCACCATTCCAGATGCTTTACTAACACTCTCCCCGCTTGGAGAGTCAGCTCCTTTATCCTCCTGTTTGGCACAGCTTGCAATTTCTGTGCAAGATGAACAGGAATAGGGAGAACCAATGAGAGACTAGCTGTAGGTGTCTGCACAGGCAAATGTAACGCTCATTGCCCACCAGGAAGAGGAATTAAACAAAGGCTCAGTGTGCCCTGCTGGAAACAGATTAGGGCCTGAAGCAATCCTGCGGTTTTGTGCCCAGCTCACAAGAAAGCGAGTTGAAGAAATTAACTCAGGGGCACTGTAATTCACAAACCTGCAGAGTTATAAATGACAGCTATCCTCCAAAAATATACTGAAGTAAGCCTGCGAAGGGGACTTGAAAGCGGGGCAGAATTTCAGGAAAACGATTGCAGGGGGTAGACTGGAATTGCCCTGAAAGCATAGGAAAAGAGGCAGAACGTCGACAATGATGCACTTGGCCAAAAAGGGCGTATGCGTTTTTTCCTGAATATATTCAGGAAAAAACGCATACGCCCTTTTTGGCCAACCAAGCAAGCCTGTAAAGGAAATCTGCACTACAATGAAATCTCACTGCCCCCCCGGGCAAAAGGGCCATCTGAAAAAAGTGTAAAATCCAGAAATGTAGGACAGGATATGGAGAACAGGGAGCCTTGTTATGCTGATTGGCAGGATGTAAATTGCCAGCAGCCACCCTGGAGAAGTGTATGGTGTTTCCTGAAACACGTAAGAAACAAAGCAACACAGCCTATGGCACTTCCACTTATGGTCCTATAGCTTACGGAAATTAAAATCAAAAACCGACAGCCACCCCAATATTTGGGACGGCTGTGTTCACAGGAAGCTCGTCTACAGTATCAGGTAAATATCCCAGAAAGCAAAAAATGGATAAAGAAGTTGTGGCACGTACGTGCAATGCAATATCACACAGCAATGAAATCTGTGTCATCAGGCCCGTAGCGGCATAGTGAGTGGATGCAGGTACGGTGATTCTACGTGAACTACGTCACACAGAAAAAGAAACATCATAAGATATCACTAATACACGGAATGTAAACTTGACTACACATGAACTGAATTACAAAACAGAACAGGGTCTCAAATTTAGAAAACCAACTAGTGCTTGCTTATGGGGAAAGGTGCGTTGTGGTGCTCCATAAAACCAGAGACTGAAATTAGCACAGATAACATTCCATAAGCCAAATATGTAATAGACAAGACCTACTCCTTGCTCAACGAAATGGACTCAACACCACATATTCAACGCCTAGGAATATACCTGACTAGGAAGAATCTTAAAACCCATGGATATATATGTCTCCGTAAGAGAATCAAGCGTGTGTACAGCAGCCGAAACGCAGCAGTTAAAATCCGATAAATCCCATTATCAAAATAAATTTCGAAAACAAAACACAAAGACAGTGAAATAGAGAGCAATTCTTAAATAATTCACTCAGGGCATGTGATGCAACCGGGATTGACCACATCTACACCCAGAGCTGGTTGAGACATAAGGCTGGACACTTCAGGCTGATAGCATTGGTGAGTTTCGGTGAGCAAATGCAGACCCTTTGAAGTCATACTGCATGGTACCCATTCCATGGGTCCCAACTCTCCAGGTTCAAGGGATTCTTCCTCCAGCTAAAACATGCATGGGAAACCCAGAGTATCGTCCACCGTGTGATTGGGAAACGATTTAAAATGCATCTCAGTTTTCGTTTCCTGGTCCTCGGGTTCACCATTCCAGATGCTTTACTAACACTCTGCCCGCTTGGAGAGTCAGTGCCTTTAACCTCCTGTTTCGCACAGCTTGCAATTTCTGTGCAAGATGAACAGGAATAGGGAGAACCAATGAGAGACTAGCTGTAGGTGTCTGCACGGGCAAATGTAACGCTCATTGCCCACCAGGAAGAGGAATTAAACAAAGGCTCAGTGTGCCCTGCTGGAAACAGATTAGGGCCTGAAGCAATCCTGCGGTTTTGTGCCCAGCTCACAAGAAAGCGAGTTGAAGAAAGGAGCTCAGGGGCACTGTACTTCACAAACCTGCAGAGTTATAAATGACAGCTATCCTCCAAAAATATATTGCAGTAAGCCTGCGAAGGGGACTTGAAAGCGGGGCTGAATTTCAGGAAAACGATTGCAGGGGGTAGACTGGAATTGCCCTGAAAGCATAGGAAAAGAGGCACAACGTCGACAATGATGCACTTGGCCAAAAAGGGCGTATGCGTTTTTTCCTGAATATATTCAGGAAAAAACGCATACGCCCTTTTTGGCCAACCAAGCAAGCCTGTATAGGAAATCTGCACTACAATGAAATCTCACTGCCCCCCCGGGCAAAAGGGCCATCTGAAAAAAGTGTAAAATCCAGAAAGGTAGGACAGGATATGGAGAACAGGGAGCCTTGTTATGCTGATTGGCAGGATGTAAATTGCCAGCAGCCACCCTGGAGAAGTGTATGGTGTTTCCTGAAACACGTAAGAAACAAAGCAACACAGCCTATGGCACTTCCACTTATGGTCCTATAGCTTACGGAAATTAAAATCAAAAACAGACAGCCACCCCAATATTTGGGACGGCTGTGTTCACAAGAAGCTCGTCTACAGTATCAGGTAAATATCCCAGAAAGCAAAAAATGGATAAAGAAGTTGTGGCACGTACGTGCAATGCAATATCACTCAGCAATGAAATCTGTGTCATCAGGCCCGTAGCGGCATAGTAAGTGGATGCAGGTACGGTGATTCTACGTGAAGTACGTCACACAGAAAAAGAAACATCATAAGATATCACTAATACACGGAATGTAAACTTGACTACACATGAACTGAATTACAAAACAGAACAGGGTCTCAAATTTAGAAAACCAACTAGTGCTTGCTTATGGGGAAAGGTGCGTTGGGGTGCTGCATAAAACCAGAGACTGAAATTAGCACAGATAACATTCCATAAGCCAAATATGTAATAGACAAGACCTACTCCTTGCTCAACGAAATGGACTCAACACCACATATTCAACGCCTAGGAATATACCTGACTAGGAAGAATCTTAAAACCCATGGATATATATGTCTCCGTAAGAGAATCAAGCGTGTGTACAGCGGCGGAAATGCAGCAGTGAAAATCCGATAAATCCCATTATCAAAATAAATTTCGAAAACAAAACACAAAGACAGTGAAATAGAGAGCAATTCTTAAATAATTCACTCAGGGCATGTGATGCAACAGGGATTGACCACATCTACACCCATAGCTGGTTGAGACATAAGGCTGGACACTTCTGGCTGATAGCACTGGTGAGTTTCGGTGAGCAAATGCAGACCCTTTGAAGTCATACTGCATGGTACCCATTCCATGGGTCCCAACTCTCCAGGTTCAAGGCATTCTTCCTCCAGCTAAAACATGCATGGGAAACCCAGAGTATCGTCCACCGTGTGATTGGGAAACGATTTAAAATGCATCTCAGTTTTCGTATCCTGGTCCTCGGTTTCACCATTCCAGATGCTTTACTAACACTCTCCCCGCTTGGAGAGTCAGTTCCTTTAACCTCCTGTTTGGCACAGCTTGCCATTTCTGTGCAAGATGAACAGGAATAGGGAGAACCAATGAGAGACTAGCTGTAGGTGTCTGCACGGGCAAATGTAACGCTCATTGCCCACCAGGAAGAGGAATTAAACAAAGGCTCAGTGTGCCCTGCTGGAAACAGATTAGGGCCTGAAGCAATCCTGCGGTTTTGTGCCCAGCTCACAAGAAAGCGAGTTGAAGAAAGGAGCTCAGGGGCACTGTACTTCACAAACCTGCAGAGTTATAAATGACAGCTATCCTCCAAAAATATATTGAAGTAAGCCTGCGAAGGGGACTTGAAAGCGGGGCTGAATTTCAGGAAAACGATTGCAGGGGGTAGACTGGAATTGCCCTGAAAGCATAGGAAAAGAGGCACAACGTCGACAATGATGCACTTGGCCAAAAAGGGCGTATGCGTTTTTTCCTGAATATATTTAGGAAAAAACGTATACGCCCTTTTTGGCCAACCAAGCAAGCCTGTAAAGGAAATCTGCACTACAATGAAATCTCACTGCCCCCCCCGGGCAAAAAGGCCATCTGAAAAAAGTGTAAAATCCAGAAAGGTAGGACAGGATATAGAGAACAGGGAACCTTGTTATGCTGATTGGCAGGATGTAAATTGCCAGCAGCCACACTGGAGAAGTGTATGGTGTTTCCTGAAACACGTAAGAAACAAAGCAACACAGCCTATGGCACTTCCACTTATGGTCCTATAGCATACGGAAATTAAAATCAAAAACAGACAGCCACCCCAATATTTGAGACGGCTGTGTTCCCAAGAAGCTCGTCTACAGTATCAGGTAAATATCCCAGAAAGCAAAAAATGGATAAAGAAGTTGTGGCACGTACGTGCAATGCAATATCACTCAGCAATGAAATCTGTGTCATCAGGCCCGAAGCGGCATAGTGAGTGGATGCAGGTACGGTGATTCTACGTGAACTACGTCACACAGAAAAAGAATCATCATAAGATATCACTAATACACGGAATGTAAACTTGACTACACATGAACTGAATTACAAAAAAGAACAGGTTCTCAAATTTAGAAAACCAACTACTGTTTGCTTATGGGGAAAGGTGCCTTGGGGTGCTGCATAAAACCAGAGACTGAAATTAACACAGATAACATTCCATAAGCCAAATATGTAATAGACAAGACCTACTCCTTGTTCAACGAAATGGACCCAATACCACATATTCAACGCCTAGGAATATACCTGACTAGGAAGAATCTTAAAACCCATGGATATATATGTCTCCGTAAGAGAATCAAGCGTGTGTACAGCGGCCGATACGCAGCAGTGAAAATCCGATAAATCCCATTATCAAAATAAATTTCGAAAACAAAACACAAAGACAGTGAAATAGAGAGCAATTCTTAAATAATTCACTCAGGGCATGTGATGCAACCGGGATTGACCACATCTACACCCAGAGCTGGTTGAGACATAAGGCTGGACACTTCAGGCTGATAGCAATGGTGAGTTTCGGTGAGCAAATGCAGACCCTTTGAAGTCATACTGCATGGTACCCATTCCATGGGTCCCAACTCTCCAGGTTCAAGGCATTCTTCCTCCAGCTAAAACATGCATGGGAAACCCAGAGTATCGTCCACCGTGTGATTGGGAAATGATTTAAAATGCATCTCAGTTTTCGTTTCCTGGTCCTCGGGTTCACCATTCCAGATGCTTTACTAACACTCTCCCCGCTTGGAGAGTCAGTGCCTTTAACCTCCTGTTTCGCACAGCTTGCAATTTCTGTGCAAGATGAACAGGAATAGGGAGAACCAATGAGAGACTAGCTGTAGGTGTCTGCACGGGCAAATGTAACGCTCATTGCCCACCAGGAAGAGGAATTAAACAAAGGCTCAGTGTGCGCTGCTGGAAACAGATTAGGGCCTGAAGCAACCCTGCGGTTTTGTGCCCAGCTCACACGAAAGCGAGTTGAAGAAAGGAGCTCAGGGGCACTGTAATTCACAAACCTGCAGAGTTATAAATGACAGCTATCCTCCAAAAATATATTGAAGTAAGCCTGCGAAGGGGACTTGAAAGCGGGGCTGAATTTCAGGAAAACGATTGCAGGGTGTAGACTGGAATTGCCCTGAAAGCATAGGAAAAGAGGCACAACGTCAACAATGATGCACTTGGCCAAAAAGGGCGTATGCGTTTTTTCCTGAATATATTCAGGAAAAAACGCATACGCCCTTTTTGGCCAACCAAGCAAGCCTGTAAAGGAAATCTGCACTACAATGAAATCTAACTGCCCCCCCGGGCAAAAGGGCCATCTGAAAAAAGTGTAAAATCCAGAAAGGTACGACAGGATATGGAGAACAGGGAGCCTTGTTATGCTGATTGGCAGGATGTAAATTGCCAGCAGCCACCCTGGAGAAGTGTATGGTGTTTCCTGAAACACGTAAGAAAGAAAGCAACACAGCCTATGGCACTTCCACTTATGGTCCTATAGCTTACGGAAATTAAAATCAAAAACCGACAGCCACCCCAATATTTGGGACGGCTGTGTTCACAGGAAGCTCGTCTACAGTATCAGGTAAATATCCCAGAAAGCAAAAAATGGATAAAGAAGTTGTGGCACGTACGTGCAATGCAATATCACTCAGCAATGAAATCTGTGTCATCAGGCCCGTAGCGGCATAGTGAGTGGATGCAGGTACGGTGATTCTACGTGAACTACGTCACACAGAAAAAGAAACATCATAAGATATCACTAATACACGGAATGTAAACTTGACTACACATGAACTGAATTACAAAACAGAACAGGGTCTCAAATTTAGAAAACCAACTAGTGCTTGCTTATGGGGAAAGGTGCCTTGGGGTGCTGCATAAAACCAGAGACTGAAATTAGCACAGATAACTTTCCATAAGCCAAATATGTAATAGACAAGACCTACTCCTTGCTCAACGAAATGGACTCAACACCACATATTCAACGCCTAGGAATATACCTGACTAGGAAGAATCTTAAAACCCATGGATATATATGTCTCCGTAAGAGAATCAAGCGTGTGTACAGCGGCCGAAACGCAGCAGTTAAAATCCGATAAATCCCATTATCAAAATAAATTTCGAAAACAAAACACAAAGACAGTGAAATAGAGAGCAATTCTTAAATAATTCACTCAGGGCATGTGATGCAACCGGGATTGACCACATCTACACCCAGAGCTGGTTGAGACATAAGGCTGGACACTTCAGGCTGATAGCATTGGTGAGTTTCGGTGAGCAAATGCAGACCCTTTGAAGTCATACTGCATGGTTCCCATTCCATGGGTCCCAAATCTCCAGGTTCAAGGGATTCTTCCTCCAGCTAAAACATGCATGGGAAACCCAGAGTATCGTCCACCGTGTGATTGGGAAATGATTTAAAATGCATCTCAGTTTTCGTTTCCTGGTCCTCGGGTTCACCATTCCAGATGCTTTACTAACACTCTCCCCGCTTGGAGAGTCAGTGCCTTTAACCTCCTGTTTCGCACAGCTTGCAATTTCTGTGCAAGATGAACAGGAATAGGGAGAACCAATGAGAGACTAGCTGTAGGTGTCTGCACGGGCAAATGTAACGCTCATTGCCCACCAGGAAGAGGAATTAAACAAAGGCTCAGTGTGCCCTGCTGGAAACAGATTAGGGCCTGAAGCAATCCTGCGGTTTTGTGCCCAGCTCACAAGAAAGCGAGTTGAAGAAAGGAGCTCAGGGGCACTGTACTTCACAAACCTGCAGAGTTATAAATGACAGCTATCCTCCAAAAATATATTGAAGTAAGCCTGCGAAGGGGACTTGAAAGCGGGGCTGAATTTCAGGAAAACGATTGCAGGGGGTAGACTGGAATTGCCCTGAAAGCATAGGAAAAGAGGCACAACGTCGACAATGATGCACTTGACCAAAAAGGGCGTATGCGTTTTTTCCTGAATATATTCAGGAAAAAACGCATACGCCCTTTTTGGCCAACCAAGCAAGCCTGTAAAGGAAATCTGCACTACAATGAAATCTCACTGCCCCCCCGGGCAAAAGGGCCATCTGAAAAAAGTGTAAAATCCAGAAAGGTAGGACAGGATATGGAGAACAGGGAGCCTTGTTATGCTGATTGGCAGGATGTAAATTGCCAGCAGCCACCCTGGAGAAGTGTATGGTGTTTCCTGAAACACGTAAGAAACAAAGCAACACAGCCTATGGCACTTCCACTTATGGTCCTATAGCTTACGGAAATTAAAATCAAAAACAGACAGCCACCCCAATATTTGGGACGGCTGTGTTCACAAGAAGCTCGTCTACAGTATCAGGTAAATATCCCAGAAAGCAAAAAATGGATAAAGAAGTTGTGGCACGTACGTGCAATGCAATATCACTCAGCAATGAAATCTGTGTCATCAGGCCCGTAGCGGCATAGTAAGTGGATGCAGGTACGGTGATTCTACGTGAAGTACGTCACACAGAAAAAGAAACATCATAAGATATCACTAATACACGGAATGTAAACTTGACTACACATGAACTGAATTACAAAACAGAACAGGGTCTCAAATTTAGAAAACCAACTAGTGCTTGCTTATGGGGAAAGGTGCGTTGGGGTGCTGCATAAAACCAGAGACTGAAATTAGCACAGATAACATTCCATAAGCCAAATATGTAATAGACAAGACCTACTCCTTGCTCAACGAAATGGACTCAACACCACATATTCAACGCCTAGGAATATACCTGACTAGGAAGAATCTTAAAACCCATGGATATATATGTCTCCGTAAGAGAATCAAGCGTGTGTACAGCGGCGGAAATGCAGCAGTGAAAATCCGATAAATCCCATTATCAAAATAAATTTCGAAAACAAAACACAAAGACAGTGAAATAGAGAGCAATTCTTAAATAATTCACTCAGGGCATGTGATGCAACCGGGATTGACCACATCTACACCCAGAGCTGGTTGAGACATAAGGCTGGACACTTCTGGCTGATAGAACTGGTGAGTTTCAGTGAGCAAATGCAGACCCTTTGAAGTCATACTGCATGGTACCCATTCCATGGGTCCCAACTCTCCAGGTTCAATGCATTCTTCCTCCAGCTAAAACATGCATGGGAAACCCAGAGTATCGTCCACCGTGTGATTGGGAAACGATTCAAAATGCATCTCAGTTTTCGTTTCCTGGTCCTCGGTTTCACCATTCCAGATGCTTTACTAACACTCTCCCCGCTTGGAGAGTCAGTGCCTTTAACCTCCTGTTTCGCACAGCTTGCAATTTCTGTGCAAGATGAACAGGAATAGGGAGAACCAATGAGAGACTAGCTGTAGGTGTCTGCACGGGCAAATGTAACGCTCATTGCCCACCAGGAAGAGGAATTAAACAAAGGCTCAGTGTGCCCTGCTGGAAACAGATTAGGGCCTGAAGCAATCCTGCGGTTTTGTGCCCAGCTCACAAGAAAGCGAGTTGAAGAAAGGAGTTCAGGGGCACTGTACTTCACAAACCTGCAGAGTTATAAATGACAGCTATCCTCCAAAAATATATTGAAGTAAGCCTGCGAAGGGGACTTGAAAGCGGGGCTGAATTTCAGGAAAACGATTGCAGGGGGTAGACTGGAATTGCCCTGAAAGCATAGGAAAAGAGGCACATCGTCGACAATGATGCACTTGGCCAAAAAGTGCGTATGCGTTTTTTCCTGAATATATTCAGGAAAAAACGCATACGCCCTTTTTGGCCAACCAAGCAAGCCTGTAAAGGAAAACTGCACTACAATGAAATCTCACTGCCCCCCCGGGCAAAAGGGCCATCTGAAAAAAGTGTAAAATCCAGAAAGGTAGGACAGGATATGGAGAACAGGGAGCCTTGTTATGCTGATTGGCAGGATGTAAATAGCCAGCAGCCACCCTGGAGAAGTGTATGGTGTTTCCTGAAACACGTAAGAAACAAAGCAACGCAGCCTATGGCACTTCCACTTATGGTCCTATAGCTTACGGAAATTAAAATCAAAAACAGACAGCCACCCCAATATTTGGGACGGCTGTATTCCCAAGAAGCTCGTCTACAGTATCAGGTAAATATCCCAGAAAGCAAAAAATGGATAAAGAAGTTGTGGCACGTACGTGCAATGCAATATCACTCAGCAATGAAATCTGTGTCATCAGGCCCGTAGCGGCATAGTAAGTGGATGCAGGTACGGTGATTCTACGAGAACTACGTCACACAGAAAAAGAAACATCATAAGATATCACTAATACACGGAATGTAAACTTGACTACACATGAACTGAATTACAAAACAGAACAGGGTGTGAAATTTAGAAAACCAACTAGTGCTTGCTTATGGGGAAAGGTGCGTTGGGGTGCTGCATAAAACCAGAGACTGAAATTAGCACAGATTACATTCCATAAGCCAAATATGTAATAGACAAGACCTACTCCTTGCTCAACGAAATGGACTCAACACCACATATTCAACGCCTAGGAATATACCTGACTAGGAAGAATCTTAAAACCCATGGATATATATGTCTCCGTAAGAGAATCAAGCGTGTGTACAGCGGCGGAAATGCAGCAGTGAAAATCCGATAAATCCCATTATCAAAATAAATTTCGAAAACAAAACACAAAGACAGTGAAATAGAGAGCAATTCTTAAATAATTCACTCAGGGCATGTGATGCAACCGGGATTGACCACATCTACACCCAGAGCTGGTTGAGACATAAGGCTGGACACCTCAGGCTGATAGCACTGGTGAGTTTCGGTGAACAAATGCAGACCATTTGAAGTCATACTGCATGGTACCCATTCCATGGGTCCCAACTCTCCAGGTTCAAGGCATTCTTCCTCCAGCTAAAACATGCATGGGAAACCCAGAGTATTGTCCACCGTGTGATTGGGAAACGATTTAAAATGCATCTCAGTTTTCGTATCCTGGTCCTCGGGTTCACCATCCCAGATGCTTTACTAACACTCTCCCCGCTTGGAGAGTCAGTGCCTTTAACCTCCTGTTTGGCACAGCTTGCCATTTCTGTGCAAGATGAACAGGAATAGGGAGAACCAATGAGAGACTAGCTGTAGGTGTCTGCACGGGCAAATGTAACGCTCATTGCCCACCAGGAAGAGGAATTAAACAAAGGCTCAGTGTGCCCTGCTGGAAACAGATTAGGGCCTGAAGCAATCCTGCGGTTTTGTGCCCAGCTCACAAGAAAGCGAGTTGAAGAAAGGAGCTCAGGGGCACTGTACTTCACAAACCTGCAGAGTTATAAATGACAGCTATCCTCCAAAAATATATTGAAGTAAGCCTGCGAAGGGGACTTGAAAGCGGGGCTGAATTTCAGGAAAACGATTGCAGGGGGTAGACTGGAATTGCCCTGAAAGCATAGGAAAAGAGGCACAACGTCGACAATGATGCACTTGGCCAAAAAGGGCGTATGCGTTTTTTCCTGAATATATTCAGGAAAAAACGCATACGCCCTTTTTGGCCAACCAAGCAAGCCTGTAAAGGAAATCTGCACTACAATGAAATCTCACTGCCCCCCCGGGCAAAAGGGCCATCTGAAAAAAGTGTAAAATCCAGAAAGGTAGGACAGGATATGGAGAACAGGGAGCCTTGTTATGCTGATTGGCAGGATGTAAATTGCCAGCAGCCACCCTGGAGAAGCGTATGGTGTTTCCTGAAACACGTAAGAAACAAAGCAACACAGCCTATGGCACTTCCACTTATGGTCCTATAGCTTACGGAAATTAAAATCAAAAACAGACAGCCACCCCAATATTTGGGACGGCTGTGTTCACAAGAAGCTCGTCTACAGTATCAGGTAAATATCCCAGAAAGCAAAAAATGGATAAAGAAGTTGTGGCACGTACGTGCAATGCCATATCACTCAGCAATGAAATCTGTGTCATCAGGCCCGTAGCGGCATAGTGAGTGGATGCAGGTACGGTGATTCTACGTGAACTACGTCACACAGAAAAAGAAACATCATAAGATATCACTAATACACGGAATGTAAACTTGACTACACATGAACTGAATTACAAAACAGAACAGGGTCTCAATTTTAGAAAACCAACTAGTGCTTGCTTATGGGGAAAGGTGCGTTGGGGTGCTGCATAAAACCAGAGACTGAAATTAGCACAGATAGCATTCCATAAGCCAAATATGTAATAGACAAGACCTACTCCTTGCTCAACGAAATGGACTCAACACCACATATTCAACGCCTAGGAATATACCTGACTAGGAAGAATCTTAAAACCCATGGATATATATGTCTCCGTAAGAGAATCAAGCGTGTGTACAGCGGCGGAAACGCAGCAGTGAAAATCCGATAAATCCCATTATCAAAATAAATTTCGAAAACAAAACACAAAGACAGTGAAATAGAGAGCAATTCTTAAATAATTCACTCAGGGCATGTGATGCAACCGGGATTGACCACATCTACACCCAGAGCTGGTTGAGACATAAGGCTGGACACTTCAGGCTGATAGCATTGGTGAGTTTCGGTGAGCAAATGCAGACCCTTTGAAGTCATACTGCATGGTACCCATTCCATGGGTCCCAACTCTCCAGGTTCAAGGGATTCTTCCTCCAGCTAAAACATGCATGGGAAACCCAGAGTATCGTCCACCGTGTGATTGGGAAACGATTTAAAATGCATCTCAGTTTTCGTTTCCTGGTCCTCGGGTTCACCATTCCAGATGCTTTACTAACACTCTCCCCGCTTGGAGAGTCAGTGCCTTTAACCTCCTGTTTCGCACAGCTTGCAATTTCTGTGCAAGATGAACAGGAATAGGGAGAACCAATGAGAGACTAGCTGTAGGTGTCTGCATGGGCAAATGTAACGCTCATTGCCCACCAGGAAGAGGAATTAAACAAAGGCTCAGTGTGCCCTGCTGGAAACAGATTAGGGCCTGAAGCAATCCTGTGGTTTTGTGCCCAGCTCACAAGAAAGCGAGTTGAAGAAAGGAGTTCAGGGGCACTGTACTTCACAAACCTGCAGAGTTATAAATGACAGCTAAACTCCAAAAATATATTGAAGTAAGCCTGCGAAGGGGACTTGAAAGCAGGGCTGAATTTCAAGAAAACGATTGCAGGGGGTAGACTGGAATTGCCCTGAAAGCATAGGAAAAGAGGCACATCGTCGACAATGATGCACTTGGCCAAAAAGGGCGTATGCGTTTTTTCCTGAATATATTCAGGAAAAAACGCATACGCCCTTTTTGGCCAACCAAGCAAGCCTGTAAAGGAAATCTGCACTACAATGAAATCTCACTGCCCCCCCGGGCAAAAGGGCCATCTGAAAAAAGTGTAAAATCCAGAAAGGTAGGACAGGATATGGAGAACAGGGAGCCTTGTTATGCTGATTGGCAGGATGTAAATTGCCAGCAGCCACCCTGGAGAAGTGTATGGTGTTTCCTGAAACACGTAAGAAACAAAGCAACACAGCCTATGGCACTTCCACTTATGGTCCTATAGCTTACGGAAATTAAAATCAAAAACAGACAGCCACCCCAATATTTGGGACGGCTGTGTTCACAAGAAGCTCGTCTACAGTATCAGGTAAATATCCCAGAAAGCAAAAAATGGATAAAGAAGTTGTGGCACGTACGTGCAATGCCATATCACTCAGCAATGAAATCTGTGTCATCAGGCCCGTAGCGGCATAGTAAGTGGATGCAGGTACGGTGATTCTACGTGAACTACGTCACACAGAAAAAGAAACATCATAAGATATCACTAATACACGGAATGTAAACTTGACTACACATGAACTGAATTACAAAACTGAACAGGGTCTCAAATTTAGAAAACCAACTAGTGCTTGCTTATGGGGAAAGGTGCGTTGGGGTGCTGCATAAAACCAGAGACTGAAATTAGCACAGATAACATTCCATAAGCCAAATATGTAATAGACAAGACCTACTCCTTGCTCAACGAAATGGACTCAACACCACATATTCAACGCCTAGGAATATACCTGACTAGGAAGAATCTTAAAACCCATGGATATATATGTCTCCGTAAGAGAATCAAGCGTGTGTACAGCGGCAGAAATGCAGCAGTAAAAATCCGATAAATCCCATTATCAAAATAAATTTCGAAAACAAAACACAAAGACAGTGAAATAGAGAGCAATTCTTAAATAATTCACTCAGGGCATGTGATGCAACCGGGATTGACCACATCTACACCCAGAGCTGGTTGAGACATAAGCCTGGACACTTCAGGCTGATAGCATTGGTGAGTTTCGGTGAGCAAATGCAGACCCTTTGAAGTCATACTGCATGGTACCCACTCCATGGGTCCCAACTCTCCAGGTTCAAGACATTCTTCCTCCAGCTAAAACATGCATGGGAAACCCAGAGTATTGTCCACCGTGTGATTGGGAAACGGTTTAAAATGCATCTCAGTTTTCGTATCCTGGTCCTCGGGTTCACCATTCCAGATGCTTTACTAACACTCTCCCCGCTTGGAGAGTCAGTGCCTTTAACCTCCTGTTTGGCACAGCTTGCCATTTCTGTGCAAGATGAACAGGAATAGGGAGAACCAATGAGAGACTAGCTGTAGGTGTCTGCACGGGCAAATGTAACGCTCATTGCCCACCAGGAAGAGGAATTAAACAAAGGCTCAGTGTGCCCTGCTGGAAACAGATTAGGGCCTGAAGCAATCCTGCGGTTTTGTGCCCAGCTCACAAGAAAGCGAGTTGAAGAAAGGAGCTCAGGGGCACTGTACTTCACAAACATGCAGAGTTATAAATGACAGCCATCCTCCAAAAATATATTGAAGTAAGCCTGCGAAGGGGACTTGAAAGCGGGGCTGAATTTCAGGAAAACGATTGCAGGGGGTAGGCTGGTATTGCCCTGAAAGCATACGAAAAGAGGCACAACGTCGACAATGATGCACTTGGCCAAAAAGGGCGTATGCGTTTTTTCCTGAATATATTCAGGAAAAAACGCATACGCCCTTTTTGGCCAACCAAGCAAGCCTGTAAAGGAAATCTGCACTACAATGAAATCTCACTGCCCCCCCTGGCAAAAGGGTCATCTGAAAAAAGTGTAAAATCCAGAAAGGTAGGACAGGATATGGAGAACAGGGAGCCTTGTTATGCTAAGTGGCAGGATGTAAATTGCCAGCAGCCACCCTGGAGAAGTGTATGGTGTTTCCTGAAACACGTAAGAAACAAAGCAAAACAGCCTATGGCACTTCGACTTATGGTCCTATAGCTTACGGAAATTAAAATCAAAAACAGACACCCACCCCAATATTTGGGACGGCTGTGTTCACAAGAAGCTCGTCTACAGTATCAGGTAAATATCCCAGAAAGCAAAAAATGGATAAAGAAGTTGTGGCACGTACGTACAATGCAATATCACTCAGCAATGAAATCTGTGTCATCAGGCCCGTAGCGGCATAGTAAGTGGATGCAGGTACGGTGATTCTACGTGAACTACGTCACACAGAAAAAGAAACATCATAAGATATCGCTAATACACGGAATGTAAACTTGACTACACATGAACTGAATTACAAAACAGAACAGGATCTCAAATTTAGAAAACCAACTAGTGCTTGCTTATGGGGAAAGGTGCGTTGGGGGGCTGCATAAAACCAGAGACTGAAATTAGCACAGATAACATTCCATAAGCCAAATATGTAATAGACAAGACCTACTCCTTGCTCAACGAAATGGACTCAACACCACATATTCAACGCCTAGGAATATACCTGACTACGAAGAATCTTAAAACCCATGGATATATATGTCTCCGTAAGAGAATCAAGCGTGTGTACAGCGGCGGAAATGCAGCAGTGAAAATCCGATAAATCCCATTATCAAAATAAATTTCGAAAACAAAACACAAAGACAGTGAAATAGAGAGCAATTCTTAAATAATTCACTCAGGGCATGTGATGGAACCGGGATTGACCACATCTACACCCAGAGCTGGTTGAGACATAAGGCTGGACACTTCTGGCTGATAGCACTGGTGAGTTTCGGTGAGCAAATGCAGACCCTTTGAAGTCATACTGCATGGTACCCATTCCATGGGTCCCAACTCTCCAGGTTCAAGGCATTCTTCCTCCAGCTAAAACATGCATGGGAAACCCAGAGTATCGTCCACCGTGTGATTGGGAAACGATTTAAAATGCATCTCAGTTTTCATACCCTGGTCCTCGGGTTCACCATTCCAGATGCTTTACTAACACTCTCCCCGCTTGGAGAGTCAGTGCCTTTAACCTCCTGTTTGGCACAGCTTGCCATTTCTGTGCAAGATGAACAGGAATAGGGAGAACCAATGAGAGACTAGCTGTAGGTGTCTGCACGGGCAAATGTAACGCTCATTGCCCACCAGGAAGAGGAATTAAACAAAGGCTCAGTGTGCCCTGCTGGAAACAGATTAGGGCCTGAAGCAATCCTGCGGTTTTGTGCCCAGCTCACAAGAAAGCGAGTTGAAGAAAGGAGCTCAGGGGCACTGTACTTCACAAACCTGCAGAGTTATAAATGACAGCTATCCTCCAAAAATATATTGAAGTAAGCCTGCGAAGGGGACTTGAAAGCGGGGCTGAATTTCAGGAAAACGATTGCAGGGGTAGACTGGAATTGCCCTGAAAGCATAGGAAAAGAGGCACAACGTCGACAATGATGCACTTGGCCAAAAAGGGCGTATGCGTTTTTTCCTGAATATATTCAGGAAAAAACGCATACGCCCTTTTTGGCCAACCAAGCAAGCCTGTAAAGGAAATCTGCACTACAATGAAGTCTCACTGCCCCCCGGGCAAAAGGGCCATCTGAAAAAAGTGTAAAATCCAGAAAGGTAGGACAGGATATGGAGAACAGGGAGCCTTGTTATGCTGATTGGCAGGATGTAAGTTCCCAGCAGCCACCCTGGAGAAGTGTATGGTGTTTCCTGAAACACGTAAGAAACAAAGCAACACAGCCTATGGCACTTCCACTTATGGTCCTATAGCTTACGGAAATTAAAATCAAAAACAGACAGCCACCCCAATATTTGGGACGGCTGTGTTCACAAGAAGCTCGTCTACAGTGTCAGGTAAATATCCCAGAAAGCAAAAAATGGATAAAGAAGTTGTGGCACGTACGTACAATGCAATATCACTCAGCAATGAAATCTGTGTCATCAGGCCCGTAGCGGCATAGTGAGTGGATGCAGGTACGGTGATTCTACGTGAACTACGTCACACAGAAAAAGAAACATCATAAGATATCACTAATACACGGAATGTAAACTTGACTACATATAAACTGAATTACAAAACAGAACAGGGTCTCAAATTTAGAAAACCAACTAGTGCTTGCTTATGGGGAAAGGTGCCTTGTGGTGCTGCATAAAACCAGAGACTGAAATTAGCACAGATAACTTTCCATAAGCCAAATATGTAATAGACAAGACCTACTCCTTGCTCAACGAAATGGACCCAACACCACATATTCAACGCCTAGGAATATACCTGACTAGGAAGAATCTTAAAACCCATGGATATATATGTCTCCGTAAGAGAATCAAGCATGTGTACAGCGGTGGAAATGCAGCAGTGAATATCCGATAAATCCCATTATCAAAATAAATTTCGAAAACAAAACACAAAGACAGTGAAATAGAGAGCAATTCTTAAATAATTCACTCAGGGCATGTGATGCAAACGGGATTGACCACATCTACACCCAGAGCTGGTTGAGACATAAGGCTGGACACTTCAGGCTGATAGCACTGGTGAGTTTCGGTGAGCAAATGCAGACCCTTTGACGTCATACTGCATGGTACCCATTCCATGGGTCCCAACTCTCCAGGTTCAAGGCATTCTTCCTCCAGCTAAAACATGCATGGGAAACCCAGAGTATCGTCCACCGTGTGATTGGGAAACGATTTAAAATGCATCTCAGTTTTCGTATCCTGGTCCTCGGGTTCACCATTCCAGATGCTTTACTAACACTCTCCCCGCTTGGAGAGTCAGTGCCTTTAACCTCCTGTTTGGCACAGCTTGCCATTTCTGTGCAAGATGAACAGGAATAGGGAGAACCAATGAGAGACTAGCTGTAGGTGTCTGCACGGGCAAATGTAACGCTCATTGCCCACCAGGAAGAGGAATTAAACAAAGGCTCAGTGTGCCCTGCTGGAAACAGATTAGGGCCTGAAGCAATCCTGCGGTTTTGTGCCCAGCTCACAAGAAAGCGAGTTGAAGAAAGGAGCTCAGGGGCACTGTACTTCACAAACCTGCAGAGTTATAAATGACAGCTATCCTCCAAAAATATATTGAAGTAAGCCTGCGAAGGGGACTTGAAAGCGGGGCTGAATTTCAGGAAAACGATTGCAGGGGGTAGACTGGAATTGCCCTGAAAGTATAGGAAAAGAGGCACAACGTCGACAATGATGCACTTGGCCAAAAAGGGCGTATGCGTTTTTTCCTGAATATATTCAGGAAAAAACGCATACGCCCTTTTTGGCCAACCAAGCAAGCCTTTAAGGAAATCTGCACTACAATGAAGTCTCACTGCCCCCCCGGGCAAAAGGGCCATCTGAAAAAAAGTGTAAAATCCAGAAATGTAGGACAGGATATGGAGAACAGGGAGCCTTGTTATGCTGATTGGCAGGATGTAAATTGCCAGCAGCCACCCTGGAGAAGTGTATGGTGTTTCCTGAAACACGTAAGAAACAAAGCAAAACAGCCTATGGCACTTCGACTTATGGTCCTATAGCTTACGGAAATTAAAATCAAAAACAGACACCCACCCCAATATTTGGGACGGCTGTGTTCACAAGAAGCTCGTCTACAGTATCAGGTAAATATCCCAGAAAGCAAAAAATGGATAAAGAAGTTGTGGCACGTACGTACAATGCAATATCACTCAGCAATGAAATCTGTGTCATCAGGCCCGTAGCGGCATAGTAAGTGGATGCAGGTACGGTGATTCTACGTGAACTACGTCACACAGAAAAAGAAACATCATAAGATATCACTAATACACGGAATGTAAACTTGACTACACATGAACTGAATTACAAAACAGAACAGGGTGTGAAATTTAGAAAACCAACTAGTGCTTGCTTATGGGGAAAGGTGCGTTGGGGGGCTGCATAAAACCAGAGACTGAAATTAGCACAGATAACATTCCATAAGCCAAATATGTAATAGACAAGACCTACTCCTTGCTCAACGAAATGGACTCAACACCACATATTCAACGCCTAGGAATATACCTGACTAGGAAGAATCTTAAAACCCATGGATATATATGTCTCCGTAAGAGAATCAAGCGTGTGTACAGCGGCGGAAATGCAGCAGTGAAAATCCGATAAATCCCATTATCAAAATAAATTTCGAAAACAAAACACAAAGACAGTGAAATAGAGAGCAATTCTTAAATAATTCACTCAGGGCATGTGATGCAACCGGGATTGACCACATCTACACCCAGAGCTGGTTGAGACATAAGGCTGGACACTTCAGGCTGATAGCATTGGTGAGTTTCGGTGAGCAAATGCAGACCCTTTGAAGTCATACTGCATGGTACCCATTCCATGGGTCCCAACTCTCCAGGTTCAAGGGATTCTTCCTCCAGCTAAAACATGCATGGGAAACCCAGAGTATTGTCCACCATGTGATTGGGAAACGATTTAAAATGCATCTCAGTTTTCGTTTCCTGGTCCTCGGGTTCACCATTCCAGATGCTTTACTAACACTCTCCCCGCTTGGAGAGTCAGTGCCTTTAACCTCCTGTTTCGCACAGCTTGCAATTTCTGTGCAAGATGAACAGGAATAGGGAGAACCAATGAGAGACTAGCTGTAGGTGTCTGCACGGGCAAATGTAACGCTCATTGCCCACCAGGAAGAGGAATTAAACAAAGGCTCAGTGTGCCCTGCTGGAAACAGATTAGGGCCTGAAGCAATCCTGCGGTTTTGTGCCCAGCTCACAAGAAAGCGAGTTGAAGAAAGGAGCTCAGGGGCACTGTACTTCACAAACCTGCAGAGTTATAAATGACAGCTATCCTCCAAAAATATATTGAAGTAAGCCTGCGAAGGGGACTTGAAAGCGGGGCTGAATTTCAGGAAAACGATTGCAGGGGGTAGGCTGGAATTGCCCTGAAAGCATACGAAAAGAGGCACAACGTCGACAATGATGCACTTGGCCAAAAAGGGCGTATGCGATTTTTCCTGAATATATTCAGGGAAAAACGCATACGCCCTTTTTGGCCAACCAAGCAAGCCTGTAAAGGAAATCTGCACTACAATGAAATCTCACTGCCCCCCCTGGCAAAAGGGCCATCTGAAAAAAGTGTAAAATCCAGAAAGGTAGGACAGGATATGGAGAACAGGGAGCCTTGTTATGCTAAGTGGCAGGATGTAAATTGCCAGCAGCCACCCTGGAGAAGTGTATGGTGTTTCCTGAAACACGTAAGAAACAAAGCAAAACAGCCTATGGCACTTCGACTTATGGTCCTATAGCTTACGGAAATTAAAATCAAAAACAGACAGCCACCCCAATATTTGGGACGGCTGTGTTCACAAGAAGCTCGTCTACAGTATCAGGTAAATATCCCAGAAAGCAAAAAATGGATAAAGAAGTTGTGGCACGTACGTGCAATGCAATATCACTCAGCAATGAAATCTGTGTCATCAGGCCCGTAGCGGCATAGTGAGTGGATGCAGGTACGGTGATTCTACGTGAACTACGTCACACAGAAAAAGAAACATCATAAGATATCACTAATACACGGAATGTAAACTTGACTACACATGAACTGAATTACAAAAAAGAACAGGGTCTCAAATTTAGAAAACCAACTAGTGCTTGCTTATGGGGAAAGGTGCGTTGGGGTGCTGCATAAAACCAGAGACTGAAATTAGCACAGATAACTTTCCATAAGCCAAATATGTAATAGACAAGACCTACTCCTTGCTCAACGAAATGGACCCAACACCACATATTCAACGCCTAGGAATATACCTGACTAGGAAGAATCTTAAAACCCATGGATATATATGTCTCCGTAAGAGAACCAAGCGTGTGTACAGCGGCCGAAACGCAGCAGTGAAAATCCGATAAATCCCATTATCAAAATAAATTTCGAAAACAAAACACAAAGACAGTGAAATAGAGAGCAATTCTTAAATAATTCACTCAGGGCATGTGATGCAACCGGGATTGACCACATCTACACCCAGAGCTGGTTGAGACATAAGGCTGGACACTTCAGGCTGATAGCATTGGTGAGTTTCGGTGAGCAAATGCAGACCCTTTGAAGTCATACTGCATGGTACCCATTCCATGGGTCCCAAATCTCCAGGTTCAAGGGATTCTTCCTCCAGCTAAAACATGCATGGGAAACCCAGAGTATCGTCCACCGTGTGATTGGGAAATGATTTAAAATGCATTTCAGTTTTCGTATCCTGGTCCTCGGGTTCAACATTCCAGATGCTTTACTATCACTCTCCCCGCTTGGAGAGTCAGTGCCTTTAACCTCCTGTTTCGCACACCTTGCAATTTCTGTGCAAGATGAACAGGAATAGGGAGAACCAATGAGAGACTAGCTGTAGGTGTCTGCACGGGCAAATGTAACGCTCATTGCCCACCAGGAAGAGGAATTAAACAAAGGCTCAGTGTGCCCTGCTGGAAACAGTTTAGGGCCTGAAGCAATCCTGCGGTTTTGTGCCCAGCTCACAAGAAAGCGAGTTGAAGAAAGGAGCTCAGGGGCACTGTACTTCACAAACCTGCAGAGTTATAAATGACAGCTATCCTCCAAAAATATATTGAAGTAAGCCTGCGAAGGGGACTTGAAAGCGGGGCTGAATTTCAGGAAAACGATTGCAGGGGGTAGACTGGAATTGCCCTGAAAGCATAGGAAAAGAGGCACAACGTCGACAATGATGCACTTGGCCAAAAAGGGCGTATGCGTTTTTTCCTGAATATATTCAGGAAAAAACGCATACGCCCTTTTTGGCCAACCAAGCAAGCCTGTAAAGGAAATCTGCACTACAATGAAATCTCACTGCCCCCCCAGGCAAAAGGGCCATCTGAAAAAAGTGTAAAATCCAGAAAGGTAGGACAGGATATGGAGAACAGGGAGCCTTGTTATGCTAATTGGCAGGATGTAAATTGCCAGCAGCCACCCTGGAGAAGTGTATGGTGTTTCCTGAAACACGTAAGAAAAAAAGCAACACAGCCTATGGCACTTCCACTTATGGTCCTATAGCTTACGGAAATTAAAATCAAAAACAGACAGCCACCCCAATATTTGGGACGGCTGTGTTCACAAAAAGCTCGTCTACAGTATCAGGTAAATATCCCAGAAAGCAAAAAATGGATAAAGAAGTTGTGGCACGTACGTGCAATGCAATATCACTCAGCAATGAAATCTGTGTCATCAGGCCCGTAGCGGCATAGTAAGTGGATGCAGGTACGGTGATTATACGTGAACTACGTCACACAGAAAAAGAAACATCATAAGATATCACTAATACACGGAATGTAAACTTGACTACACATGAACTGAATTACAAAAAAGAACAGTGTCTCAAATTTAGAAAACCAACTAGTGCTTGCTTACGGGGAAAGGTGCCTTGGGGTGCTGCATAAAACCAGAGACTGAAATTAGCACAGATAACTTTCCATAAGCCAAATATGTAATAGACAAGACCTACTCCTTGCTCAACGAAATGGACCCAACACCACATATTCAACGCCTAGGAATATACCTGACTAGGAAGAATCTTAAAACCCATGGATATATATGTCTGCGTAAGAGAACCAAGCGTGTGTACAGCGGCCAAAACGCAGCAGTTAAAATCCGATAAATCCCATTATCAAAATAAATTTCGAAAACAAAACACAAAGACAGTGAAATAGAGAGCAATTCTTAAATAATTCACTCAGGGCATGTGATGCAACCGGATTGACCACATTTACACCCAGAGCTGGTTGAGACATAAGGCTGGACACTTCAGGCTGATAGCATTGGTGAGTTTCGGTGAGCAAATGCAGACCCTTTGAAGTCATACTGCATGGTACCCATTCCATGGGTCCCAACTCTCCAGGTTCAAGGGATTCTTCCTCCAGGTAACACATGCATGGGAAACCCAGAGTATCGTCCACCGTGTGATTGGGAAATGATTTAAAATGCATCTCAGTTTTCGTATCCTGGTCCTCGGGTTCACCATTCCAGATACTTTACTATCACTCTCCCCGCTTGGAGAGTCAGTGCCTTTAACCTCCTGTTTCGCACAGCTTGCAATTTCTGTGCAAGATGAACAGGAATAGGGAGAACCAATGTGAGACTAGCTGTAGGTGTCTGCACGGGCAAATGTAATGCTCATTGCCCACCAGGAGGGGGAATTAAACAAAGGCTCAGTGTGCCCTGCTGGAAACAGATTAGGGCCTGAAGCAATCCTGCGGTTTTGTGCCCAGCTCACAAGAAAGCGAGTTGAAGAAAGGAGCTCAGGGCCACTGTACTTCACAAACCTCAGAGTTATAAATGACAGCTAACCTCCAAAAATATATTGAAGTAAGCCTGCGAAGGGGACTTGAAAGCGGGGCTGAATTTCAGGAAAACGATTGCAGGGGGTAGACTGGAATTGCCCTGAAAGCATAGGAAAAGGGGCACAACATCGACAATGATGCACTTGGCCAAAAAGGGCATATGCGTTTTTTCCTGAATATATTCAGGAAAAAATGCATACGCCCTTTTTGGCCAAACAAGCAAGCCTGTAAAGGAAATATGCACTACAATGAAATCTCACTGCCCCCCCGGGCAAAAGGGCCATCTGAAAAAAGTGTGAAATCCAGAAAGGTAGGACAGGATATGGAGAACAGGGAGCCTTGTTATGCTGATTGGCAGGATGTAAATTGCCAGCAGCCACCCTGGAGAAGTGTATGGTGTTTCCTGAAACACGTAAGAAACAAAGCAACACAGCCTATGGCACTTCCACTTATGGTCCTATAGCTTACGGAAATTAAAATCAAAAACAGACAGCCACCCCAATATTTGGGACGGCTGTGTTCACAAGAAGCTCGTCTACAGTATCAGGTAAATATCCCAGAAAGCAAAAAATGGATAAAGAAGGTGTGGCACGTACGTGCAATGCAATATCACTCAGCAATGAAATCTGTGTCATCAGGCCCGTAGCGGCATAGTAAGTGGATGCAGGTACGGTGATTCTACGTGAACTACGTCACACAGAAAAAGAAACATCATAAGATATCACTAATACACGGAATGTAAACTTGACTACACATGAACTGAATTACAAAACAGAACAGGATCTCAAATTTAGAAAACCAACTAGTGCTTGCTTATGGGGAAAGGTGCCTTGGGGTGCTGCATAAAACCAGAGACTGAAATTAGCACAGATAACATTCCATAAGCCAAATATGTAATAGACAAGACCTACTCCTTGCTCAACGAAATGGACTCAACACCACATATTCAACGCCTAGGAATATACCTGACTACGAAGAATCTTAAAACCCATGGATATATATGTCTCCGTAAGAGAATCAAGCGTGTGTACAGCGGCGGAAATGCAGCAGTGAAAATCCGATAAATCCCATTATCAAAATAAATTTCGAAAACAAAACACAAAGACAGTGAAATAGAGAGCAATTCTTAAATAATTCACTCAGGGCATGTGATGCAACCGGGATTGACCACATCTACACCCAGAGCTGGTTGAGACATAAGGCTGGACACTTCTGGCTGATAGCACTGGTGAGTTTCGGTGAGCAAATGCAGACGCTTTGAAGTCATACTGCATGGTACCCATTCCATGGGTCCCAACTCTCCAGGTTCAAGGCATTCTTCCACCAGCTAAAACATGCATGGGAAACCCAGAGTATCGTCCACCGTGTGATTGGGAAACGATTTAAAATGCATCTCAGTTTTCATACCCTGGTCCTCGGGTTCACCATTCCAGATGCTTTACTAACACTCTCCCCGCTTGGAGAGTCAGTGCCTTTAACCTCCTCTTTGGCACAGCTTGCCATTTCTGTGCAAGATGAACAGGAATAGGGAGAACCAATGAGAGACTAGCTGTAGGTGTCTGCACGGGCAAATGTAACGCTCATTGCCCACCAGGAAGAGGAATTAAACAAAGGCTCAGTGTGCCCTGCTGGAAACAGATTAGGGCCTGAAGCAATCCTGCGGTTTTGTGCCCAGCTCACAAGAAAGCGAGTTGAAGAAAGGAGCTCAGGGGCACTGTACTTCACAAACCTGCAGAGTTATAAATGACAGCTATCCTCCAAAAATATATTGAAGTAAGCCTGCGAAGGGGACTTGAAAGCGGGGCTGAATTTCAGGAAAACGATTGCAGGGGTAGACTGGAATTGCCCTGAAAGCATAGGAAAAGAGGCACAACGTCGACAATGATGCACTTGGCCAAAAAGGGCGTATGCGTTTTTTCCTGAATATATTCAGGAAAAAACGCATACGCCCTTTTTGGCCAACCAAGCAAGCCTGTAAAGGAAATCTGCACTACAATGAAGTCTCACTGCCCCCCGGGCAAAAGGGCCATCTGAAAAAAGTGTAAAATCCAGAAAGGTAGGACAGGATATGGAGAACAGGGAGCCTTGTTATGCTGATTGGCAGGATGTAAGTTGCCAGCAGCCACCCTGGAGAAGTGTATGGTGTTTCCTGAAACACGTAAGAAACAAAGCAACACAGCCTATGGCACTTCCACTTATGGTCCTATAGCTTACGGAAATTAAAATCAAAAACAGACAGCCACCCCAATATTTGGGACGGCTGTGTTCACAAGAAGCTCGTCTACAGTATCAGGTAAATATCCCAGAAAGCAAAAAATGGATAAAGAAGTTGTGGCACGTACGTGCAATGCAATATCACTCAGCAATGAAATCTGTGTCATCAGGCCCGTAGCGGCATAGTAAGTGGATGCAGGTACGGTGATTCTACGTGAACTACGTCACACAGAAAAAGAAACATCATAAGATATCACTAATACACGGAATGTAAACTTGACTACACATGAACTGAATTACAAAACAGAACAGGGTCTCAAATTTAGAAAACCAACTAGTGCTTGCTTATGGGGAAAGGTGCCTTGGGGTGCTGCATAAAACCAGAGACTGAAATTAGCACAGATAACTTTCCATAAGCCACATATGTAATAGACAAGACCTACTCCTTGCTCAACGAAATGGACCCAACACCACATATTCAACGCCTAGGAATATACCTGACTAGGAAGAATCTTAAAACCCATGGATATATATGTCTCCGTAAGAGAATCAAGCGTGTGTACAGCGGCCGAAACGCAGCAGTGAAAATCCGATAAATCCCATTATCAAAATAAATTTCGAAAACAAAACACAAAGACAGTGAAATAGAGAGCAATTCTTAAATAATTCACTCAGGGCATGTGATGCAACCGGGATTGACCACATCTACACCCAGAGCTGGTTGAGACATAAGGCTGGACACTTCAGGCTGATAGCATTGGTGAGTTTCGGTGAGCAAATGCAGACCCTTTGAAGTCATACTGCATGGTACACATTCCATGGGTCCCAACTCTCCAGGTTCAAGGGATTCTTCCTCCAGCTAAAACATGCATGGGAAACCCAGAGTATCGTCCACCGTGTGATTGGGAAACGATTTAAAATGCATCTCAGTTTTCGTTTCCTGGTCCTCGGGTTCACCATTCCAGATGCTTTACTAACACTCTCCCCGCTTGGAGAGTCAGTGCCTTTAACCTCCTGTTTCGCACAGCTTGCAATTTCTGTGCAAGATGAACAGGAATAGGGAGAACCAATGAGAGACTAGCTGTAGGTGTCTGCACGGGCAAATGTAACGCTCATTGCCCACCAGGAAGAGGAATTAAACAAAGGCTCAGTGTGCCCTGCTGGAAACAGATTAGGGCCTGAAGCAATCCTGCGGTTTTGTGCCCAGCTCACAAGAAAGCGAGTTGAAGAAAGGAGTTCAGGGGCACTGTACTTCACAAACCTGCAGAGTTATAAATGACAGCTATCCTCCAAAAATATATTGAAGTAAGCCTGCGAAGGGGACTTGAAAGCGGGGCTGAATTTCAGGAAAACGATTGCAGGGGGTAGACTGGAATTGCCCTGAAAGCATAGGAAAAGAGGCACAACGTCGACAATGATGCACTTGGCCAAAAAGGGCGTATGCGTTTTTTCCTGAATATATTCAGGAAAAAACGCATACGCCCTTTTTGGCCAACCAAGCAAGCCTGTAAAGGAAATCTGCACTACAATGAAATCTCACTGCCCCCCCGGGCAAAAGGGCCATCTGAAAAAAGTGTAAAATCCAGAAAGGTAGGACAGGATATGGAGAACAGGGAGCCTTGTTATGCTGATTGGCAGGATGTAAGTTGCCAGCAGCCACCCTGGAGAAGTGTATGGTGTTTCCTGAAACACGTAAGAAACAAAGCAACACAGCCTATGGCACTTCCACTTATGGTCCTATAGCTTACGGAAATTAAAATCAAAAACAGACAGCCACCCCAATATTTGGGACGGCTGTGTTCACAAGAAGCTCGTCTACAGTGTCAGGTAAATATCCCAGAGAGCAAAAAATGGATAAAGAAGTTGTGGCACGTACGTACAATGCAATATCACTCAGCAATGAAATCTGTGTCATCAGGCACGTAGCGGCATAGTGAGTGGATGCAGGTACGGTGATTCTACGTGAACTACGTCACACAGAAAAAGAAACATCATAAGATATCACTAATACACGGAATGTAAACTTGACTACATATAAACTGAATTACAAAACAGAACAGGGTCTCAAATTTAGAAAACCAACTAGTGCTTGCTTATGGGGAAAGGTGCCTTGTGGTGCTGCATAAAACCAGAGACTGAAATTAGCACAGATAACTTTCCATAAGCCAAATATGTAATAGACAAGACCTACTCCTTGATCAACGAAATGGACCCAACACCACATATTCAACGCCTAGGAATATACCTGACTAGGAAGAATCTTAAAACCCATGGATATATATGTCTCCGTAAGAGAATCAAGCATGTGTACAGCGGTGGAAATGCAGCAGTGAAAATCCGATAAATCCCATTATCAAAATAAATTTCGAAAACAAAACACAAAGACAGTGAAATAGAGAGCAATTCTTAAATAATTCACTCAGGGCATGTGATGCAACCGGGATTGACCACATCTACACCCAGAGCTGGTTGAGACATAAGGCTGGACACTTCAGGCTGATAGCACTGGTGAGTTTCGGTGAGCAAATGCAGACCCTTTGAAGTCATACTGCATGGTACCCATTCCATGGGTCCCAACTCTCCAGGTTCAAGGCATTCTTCCTCCAGCTAAAACATGCATGGGAAACCCAGAGTATCGTCCACCGTGTGATTGGGAAACGATTTAAAATGCATCTCAGTTTTCGTATCCTGGTCCTCGGGTTCACCATTCCAGATGCTTTACTAACACTCTCCCCGCTTGGAGAGTCAGTGCCTTTAACCTCCTGTTTGGCACAGCTTGCCATTTCTGTGCAAGATGAACAGGAATAGGGAGAACCAATGAGAGACTAGCTGTAGGTGTCTGCACGGGCAAATGTAACGCTCATTGCCCACCAGGAAGAGGAATTAAACAAAGGCTCAGTGTGCCCTGCTGGAAACAGATTAGGGCCTGAAGCAATCCTGCGGTTTTGTGCCCAGCTCACAAGAAAGCGAGTTGAAGAAAGGAGCTCAGGGGCACTGTACTTCACAAACCTGCAGAGTTATAAATGACAGCTATCCTCCAAAAATATATTGAAGTAAGCCTGCGAAGGGGACTTGAAAGCGGGGCTGAATTTCAGGAAAACGATTGCAGGGGGTAGACTGGAATTGCCCTGAAAGCATAGGAAAAGAGGCACAACGTCGACAATGATGCACTTGGCCAAAAAGGGCGTATGCGTTTTTTCCTGAATATATTCAGGAAAAAACGCATACGCCCTTTTTGGCCAACCAAGCAAGCCTGTAAAGGAAATCTGCACTACAATGAAATCTCACTGCCCCCCCGGGCAAAAGGGCCATCTGAAAAAAGTGTAAAATCCAGAAAGGTAGGACAGGATATGGAGAACAGGGAGCCTTGTTATGCTGATTGGCAGGATGTAAATTGCCAGCAGCCACCCTGGAGAAGTGTATGGTGTTTCCTGAAACACGTAAGAAACAAAGCAACACAGCCTATGGCACTTCCACTTATGGTCCTATAGCTTACGGAAATTAAAATCAAAAACAGACAGCCACCCCAATATTTGGGACGGCTGTGTTCACAAGAAGCTCGTCTACAGTATCAGGTAAATATCCCAGAAAGCAAAAAATGGATAAAGAAGTTGTGGCACGTACGTGCAATGCAATATCACTCAGCAATGAAATCTGTGTCATCAGGCACGTAGCGGCATAGTAAGTGGATGAAGGTACGGTGATTCTACGTGAACTACGTCACACAGAAAAAGAAACATCATAAGATATCACTAATACACGGAATGTAAACTTGACTACACATGAACTGAATTACAAAACAGAACAGGCTCTCAAATTTAGAAAACCAACTAGTGCTTGCTTATGGGGAAAGGTGCATTGGGGTGCTGCATAAAACCAGAGACTGAAATTAGCACAGATAACATTCCATAAGCCAAATATGTAATAGACAAGACCTACTCCTTGCTCAACGAAATGGACTCAACACCACATATTCAACGCCTAGGAATATACCTGACTAGGAAGAATCTTAAAACCCATGGATATATATATCTCCGTAAGAGAATCAAGCATGTGTACAGCGGTGGAAATGCAGCAGTGAAAATCCGATAAATGCCATTATCAAAATAAATTTCGAAAACAAAACACAAAGACAGTGAAATAGAGAGCAATTCTTAAATAATTCACTCAGGGCATGTGATGCAACCGGGATTGACCACATCTACACCCAGAGCTGGTTGAGACATAAGGCTGGACACTTCAGGCTGATAGCACTGGTGAGTTTCGGTGAGCAAATGCAGACCCTTTGAAGTCATACTGCATGGTACCCATTCCATGGGTCCCAACTGTCCAGGTTCAAGGCATTCTTCCTCCAGCTAAAACATGCATGGGAAACCCAGAGTATCGTCCACCGTGTGATTGGGAAACGATTTAAAATGCATCTCAGTTTTCGTATCCTGGTCCTCGGGTTCACCATTCCAGATGCTTTACTAACACTCTCCCCGCTTGGAGAGTCAGTGCCTTTAACCTCCTGTTTGGCACAGCTTGCCATTTCTGTGCAAGATGAACAGGAATAGGGAGAACCAATGAGAGACTAGCTGTAGGTGTCTGCACGGGCAAATGTAACGCTCATTGCCCACCAGGAAGAGGAATTAAACAAAGGCTCAGTGTGCCCTGCTGGAAACAGATTAGGGTCTGAAGCAATCCTGCGGTTTTGTGCCCAGCTCACAAGAAAGCGAGTTGAAGAAAGGAGCTCAGGGGCACTGTACTTCACAAACCTGCAGAGTTATAAATGACAGCTATCCTCCAAAAATATATTGAAGTAAGCCTGCGAAGGGGACTTGAAAGCGGGGCTGAATTTCAGGAAAACGATTGCAGGGGTAGACTGGAATTGCCCTGAAAGCATAGGAAAAGAGGCACAACGTCGACAATGATGCACTTGGCCAAAAAGGGCGTATGCGTTTTTTCCTGAATATATTCAGGAAAAAACGCATACGCCCTTTTTGGCCAACCAAGCAAGCCTGTAAAGGAAATCTGCACTACAATGAAGTCTCACTGCCCCCCGGGCAAAAGGGCCATCTGAAAAAAGTGTAAAATCCAGAAAGGTAGGACAGGATATGGAGAACAGGGAGCCTTGTTATGCTGATTGGCAGGATGTAAGTTGCCAGCAGCCACCCTGGAGAAGTGTATGGTGTTTCCTGAAACACGTAAGAAACAAAGCAACACAGCCTATGGCACTTCCACTTATGGTCCTATAGCTTACGGAAATTAAAATCAAAAACAGACAGCCACCCCAATATTTGGGACGGCTGTGTTCACAAGAAGCTCGTCTACAGTATCAGGTAAATATCCCAGAAAGCAAAAAATGGATAAAGAAGTTGTGGCACGTACGTGCAATGCAATATCACTCAGCAATGAAATCTGTGTCATCAGGCCCGTAGCGGCATAGTAAGTGGATGCAGGTACGGTGATTCTACGTGAACTACGTCACACAGAAAAAGAAACATCATAAGATATCACTAATACACGGAATGTAAACTTGACTACACATGAACTGAATTACAAAACAGAACAGGGTCTCAAATTTAGAAAACCAACTAGTGCTTGCTTATGGGGAAAGGTGCCTTGGGGTGCTGCATAAAACCAGAGACTGAAATTAGCACAGATAACTTTCCATAAGCCACATATGTAATAGACAAGACCTACTCCTTGCTCAACGAAATGGACCCAACACCACATATTCAACGCCTAGGAATATACCTGACTAGGAAGAATCTTAAAACCCATGGATATATATGTCTCCGTAAGAGAATCAAGCGTGTGTACAGCGGCCGAAACGCAGCAGTGAAAATCCGATAAATCCCATTATCAAAATAAATTTCGAAAACAAAACACAAAGACAGTGAAATAGAGAGCAATTCTTAAATAATTCACTCAGGGCATGTGATGCAACCGGGATTGACCACATCTACACCCAGAGCTGGTTGAGACATAAGGCTGGACACTTCAGGCTGATAGCATTGGTGAGTTTCGGTGAGCAAATGCAGACCCTTTGAAGTCATACTGCATGGTACACATTCCATGGGTCCCAACTCTCCAGGTTCAAGGGATTCTTCCTCCAGCTAAAACATGCATGGGAAACCCAGAGTATCGTCCACCGTGTGATTGGGAAACGATTTAAAATGCATCTCAGTTTTCGTTTCCTGGTCCTCGGGTTCACCATTCCAGATGCTTTACTAACACTCTCCCCGCTTGGAGAGTCAGTGCCTTTAACCTCCTGTTTCGCACAGCTTGCAATTTCTGTGCAAGATGAACAGGAATAGGGAGAACCAATGAGAGACTAGCTGTAGGTGTCTGCACGGGCAAATGTAACGCTCATTGCCCACCAGGAAGAGGAATTAAACAAAGGCTCAGTGTGCCCTGCTGGAAACAGATTAGGGCCTGAAGCAATCCTGCGGTTTTGTGCCCAGCTCACAAGAAAGCGAGTTGAAGAAAGGAGTTCAGGGGCACTGTACTTCACAAACCTGCAGAGTTATAAATGACAGCTATCCTCCAAAAATATATTGAAGTAAGCCTGCGAAGGGGACTTGAAAGCGGGGCTGAATTTCAGGAAAACGATTGCAGGGGGTAGACTGGAATTGCCCTGAAAGCATAGGAAAAGAGGCACAACGTCGACAATGATGCACTTGGCCAAAAAGGGCGTATGCGTTTTTTCCTGAATATATTCAGGAAAAAACGCATACGCCCTTTTTGGCCAACCAAGCAAGCCTGTAAAGGAAATCTGCACTACAATGAAATCTCACTGCCCCCCCGGGCAAAAGGGCCATCTGAAAAAAGTGTAAAATCCAGAAAGGTAGGACAGGATATGGAGAACAGGGAGCCTTGTTATGCTGATTGGCAGGATGTAAGTTGCCAGCAGCCACCCTGGAGAAGTGTATGGTGTTTCCTGAAACACGTAAGAAACAAAGCAACACAGCCTATGGCACTTCCACTTATGGTCCTATAGCTTACGGAAATTAAAATCAAAAACAGACAGCCACCCCAATATTTGGGACGGCTGTGTTCACAAGAAGCTCGTCTACAGTGTCAGGTAAATATCCCAGAGAGCAAAAAATGGATAAAGAAGTTGTGGCACGTACGTACAATGCAATATCACTCAGCAATGAAATCTGTGTCATCAGGCACGTAGCGGCATAGTGAGTGGATGCAGGTACGGTGATTCTACGTGAACTACGTCACACAGAAAAAGAAACATCATAAGATATCACTAATACACGGAATGTAAACTTGACTACATATAAACTGAATTACAAAACAGAACAGGGTCTCAAATTTAGAAAACCAACTAGTGCTTGCTTATGGGGAAAGGTGCCTTGTGGTGCTGCATAAAACCAGAGACTGAAATTAGCACAGATAACTTTCCATAAGCCAAATATGTAATAGACAAGACCTACTCCTTGATCAACGAAATGGACCCAACACCACATATTCAACGCCTAGGAATATACCTGACTAGGAAGAATCTTAAAACCCATGGATATATATGTCTCCGTAAGAGAATCAAGCATGTGTACAGCGGTGGAAATGCAGCAGTGAAAATCCGATAAATCCCATTATCAAAATAAATTTCGAAAACAAAACACAAAGACAGTGAAATAGAGAGCAATTCTTAAATAATTCACTCAGGGCATGTGATGCAACCGGGATTGACCACATCTACACCCAGAGCTGGTTGAGACATAAGGCTGGACACTTCAGGCTGATAGCACTGGTGAGTTTCGGTGAGCAAATGCAGACCCTTTGAAGTCATACTGCATGGTACCCATTCCATGGGTCCCAACTCTCCAGGTTCAAGGCATTCTTCCTCCAGCTAAAACATGCATGGGAAACCCAGAGTATCGTCCACCGTGTGATTGGGAAACGATTTAAAATGCATCTCAGTTTTCGTATCCTGGTCCTCGGGTTCACCATTCCAGATGCTTTACTAACACTCTCCCCGCTTGGAGAGTCAGTGCCTTTAACCTCCTGTTTGGCACAGCTTGCCATTTCTGTGCAAGATGAACAGGAATAGGGAGAACCAATGAGAGACTAGCTGTAGGTGTCTGCACGGGCAAATGTAACGCTCATTGCCCACCAGGAAGAGGAATTAAACAAAGGCTCAGTGTGCCCTGCTGGAAACAGATTAGGGCCTGAAGCAATCCTGCGGTTTTGTGCCCAGCTCACAAGAAAGCGAGTTGAAGAAAGGAGCTCAGGGGCACTGTACTTCACAAACCTGCAGAGTTATAAATGACAGCTATCCTCCAAAAATATATTGAAGTAAGCCTGCGAAGGGGACTTGAAAGCGGGGCTGAATTTCAGGAAAACGATTGCAGGGGGTAGACTGGAATTGCCCTGAAAGCATAGGAAAAGAGGCACAACGTCGACAATGATGCACTTGGCCAAAAAGGGCGTATGCGTTTTTTCCTGAATATATTCAGGAAAAAACGCATACGCCCTTTTTGGCCAACCAAGCAAGCCTGTAAAGGAAATCTGCACTACAATGAAATCTCACTGCCCCCCCGGGCAAAAGGGCCATCTGAAAAAAGTGTAAAATCCAGAAAGGTAGGACAGGATATGGAGAACAGGGAGCCTTGTTATGCTGATTGGCAGGATGTAAATTGCCAGCAGCCACCCTGGAGAAGTGTATGGTGTTTCCTGAAACACGTAAGAAACAAAGCAACACAGCCTATGGCACTTCCACTTATGGTCCTATAGCTTACGGAAATTAAAATCAAAAACAGACAGCCACCCCAATATTTGGGACGGCTGTGTTCACAAGAAGCTCGTCTACAGTATCAGGTAAATATCCCAGAAAGCAAAAAATGGATAAAGAAGTTGTGGCACGTACGTGCAATGCAATATCACTCAGCAATGAAATCTGTGTCATCAGGCACGTAGCGGCATAGTAAGTGGATGAAGGTACGGTGATTCTACGTGAACTACGTCACACAGAAAAAGAAACATCATAAGATATCACTAATACACGGAATGTAAACTTGACTACACATGAACTGAATTACAAAACAGAACAGGCTCTCAAATTTAGAAAACCAACTACTGCTTGCTTATGGGGAAAGGTGCATTGGGGTGCTGCATAAAACCAGAGACTGAAATTAGCACAGATAACATTCCATAAGCCAAATATGTAATAGACAAGACCTACTCCTTGCTCAACGAAATGGACTCAACACCACATATTCAACGCCTAGGAATATACCTGACTAGGAAGAATCTTAAAACCCATGGATATATATATCTCCGTAAGAGAATCAAGCATGTGTACAGCGGTGGAAATGCAGCAGTGAAAATCCGATAAATGCCATTATCAAAATAAATTTCGAAAACAAAACACAAAGACAGTGAAATAGAGAGCAATTCTTAAATAATTCACTCAGGGCATGTGATGCAACCGGGATTGACCACATCTACACCCAGAGCTGGTTGAGACATAAGGCTGGACACTTCAGGCTGATAGCACTGGTGAGTTTCGGTGAGCAAATGCAGACCCTTTGAAGTCATACTGCATGGTACCCATTCCATGGGTCCCAACTGTCCAGGTTCAAGGCATTCTTCCTCCAGCTAAAACATGCATGGGAAACCCAGAGTATCGTCCACCGTGTGATTGGGAAACGATTTAAAATGCATCTCAGTTTTCGTATCCTGGTCCTCGGGTTCACCATTCCAGATGCTTTACTAACACTCTCCCCGCTTGGAGAGTCAGTGCCTTTAACCTCCTGTTTGGCACAGCTTGCCATTTCTGTGCAAGATGAACAGGAATAGGGAGAACCAATGAGAGACTAGCTGTAGGTGTCTGCACGGGCAAATGTAACGCTCATTGCCCACCAGGAAGAGGAATTAAACAAAGGCTCAGTGTGCCCTGCTGGAAACAGATTAGGGTCTGAAGCAATCCTGCGGTTTTGTGCCCAGCTCACAAGAAAGCGAGTTGAAGAAAGGAGCTCAGGGGCACTGTACTTCACAAACCTGCAGAGTTATAAATGACAGCTATCCTCCAAAAATATATTGAAGTAAGCCTGCGAAGGGGACTTGAAAGCGGGGCTGAATTTCAGGAAAACGATTGCAGGGGGTAGACTGGAATTGCCCTGAAAGCATAGGAAAAGAGGCACAACGTCGACAATGATGCACTTGGCCAAAAAGGGCGTATGCTTTTTTTCCTGAATATATTCAGGAAAAAACGCATACGCCATTTTTGGCCAACCAAGCAAGCCTGTAAAGGAAATCTGCACTACAATGAAATCTCACTGCCCCCCCGGGCAAAAGGGCCATCTGAAAAATGTGTAAAATCCAGAAAGGTAGGACAGGATATGGAGAACAGGGAGCCTTGTTATGCTGATTGGCAGGATGTAAATTGCCAGCAGCCGCCCTGGAGAAGTGTATGGTGTTTCCTGAAACACGTAAGAAACAAAGCAACACAGCCTATGGCACTTCCACTTATGGTCCTATAGCTTACGGAAATTAAAATCAAAAACAGACAGCCACCCCAATATTTGGGACGGCTGTGTTCACAAGAAGCTCGTCTACAGTATCAGGTAAATATCCCAGAAAGCAAAAAATGGATAAAGAAGTTGTGGCACGTACGTGCAATGCAATATCACTCAGCAATGAAATCTGTGTCATCAGGCACGTAGCGGCATAGTAAGTGGATGAAGGTACGGTGATTCTACGTGAACTACGTCACACAGAAAAAGAAACATCATAAGATATCACTAATACACGGAATGTAAACTTGACTACACATGAACTGAATTACAAAACAGAACAGGGTCTCAAATTTAGAAAACCAACTAGTGCTTGCTTATGGGGAAAGGTGCATTGGGGTGCTGCATAAAACCAGAGACTGAAATTAGCACAGATAACATTCCATAAGCCAAATATGTAATAGACAAGACCTACTCCTTGCTCAACGAAATGGACTCAACACCACATATTCAACGCCTAGGAATATACCTGACTAGGAAGAATCTTAAAACCCATGGATATATATATCTCCGTAAGAGAATCAAGCATGTGTACAGCGGTGGAAATGCAGCAGTGAAAATCCGATAAATGCCATTATCAAAATAAATTTCGAAAACAAAACACAAAGACAGTGAAATAGAGAGCAATTCTTAAATAATTCACTCAGGGCATGTGATGCAACCGGGATTGACCACATCTACACCCAGAGCTGGTTGAGACATAAGGCTGGACACTTCAGGCTGATAGCACTGGTGAGTTTCGGTGAGCAAATGCAGACCCTTTGAAGTCATACTGCATGGTACCCATTCCATGGGTCCCAACTGTCCAGGTTCAAGGCATTCTTCCTCCAGCTAAAACATGCATGGGAAACCCAGAGTATCGTCCACCGTGTGATTGGGAAACGATTTAAAATGCATCTCAGTTTTCGTATCCTGGTCCTCGGGTTCACCATTCCAGATGCTTTACTAACACTCTCCCCGCTTGGAGAGTCAGTGCCTTTAACCTCCTGTTTGGCACAGCTTGCCATTTCTGTGCAAGATGAACAGGAATAGGGAGAACCAATGAGAGACTAGCTGTAGGTGTCTGCACGGGCAAATGTAACGCTCATTGCCCACCAGGAAGAGGAATTAAACAAAGGCTCAGTGTGCCCTGCTGGAAACAGATTAGGGTCTGAAGCAATCCTGCGGTTTTGTGCCCAGCTCACAAGAAAGCGAGTTGAAGAAAGGAGCTCAGGGGCACTGTACTTCACAAACCTGCAGAGTTATAAATGACAGCTATCCTCCAAAAATATATTGAAGTAAGCCTGCGAAGGGGACTTGAAAGCGGGGCTGAATTTCAGGAAAACGATTGCAGGGGGTAGACTGGAATTGCCCTGAAAGCATAGGAAAAGAGGCACAACGTCGACAATGATGCACTTGGCCAAAAAGGGCGTATGCTTTTTTTCCTGAATATATTCAGGAAAAAACGCATACGCCATTTTTGGCCAACCAAGCAAGCCTGTAAAGGAAATCTGCACTACAATGAAATCTCACTGCCCCCCCGGGCAAAAGGGCCATCTGAAAAATGTGTAAAATCCAGAAAGGTAGGACAGGATATGGAGAACAGGGAGCCTTGTTATGCTGATTGGCAGGATGTAAATTGCCAGCAGCCGCCCTGGAGAAGTGTATGGTGTTTCCTGAAACACGTAAGAAACAAAGCAACACAGCCTATGGCACTTCCACTTATGGTCCTATAGCTTACGGAAATTAAAATCAAAAACAGACAGCCACCCCAATATTTGGGACGGCTGTGTTCACAAGAAGCTCGTCTACAGTATCAGGTAAATATCCCAGAAAGCAAAAAATGGATAAAGAAGTTGTGGCACGTACGTACAATGCAATATCACTCAGCAATGAAATCTGTGTCATCAGGCCCGTAGCGGCATAGTGAGTGGATGCAGGTACGGTGATTCTACGTGAACTACGTCACACAGAAAAAGAAACATCATAAGATATCACTAACACACGGAATGTAAACTTGACTACACATGAACTGAATTACAAAACAGAACAGGGTATCAAATTTAGAAAACCAACTAGTGCTTGCTTATGGGGAAAGGTGCCTTGGGGTGCTGCATAAAACCAGAGACTGAAATTAGCACAGATAACTTTCCATAAGCCACATATGTAATAGACAAGACCTACTCCTTGCTCAACGAAATGGACCCAACACCACATATTCAACGCCTAGGAATATACCTGACTAGGAAGAATCTTAAAACCCATGGATATATATGTCTCCGTAAGAGAATCAAGCGTGTGTACAGCGGCCGAAACGCAGCAGTGAAAATCCGATAAATCCCATTATCAAAATAAATTTCGAAAACAAAACACAAAGACAGTGAAATAGAGAGCAATTCTTAAATAATTCACTCAGGGCATGTGATGCAACCGGGATGGACCACATCTACACCCAGAGCTGGTTGAGACATAAGGCTGGACACTTCAGGCTGATAGCATTGGTGAGTTTCGGTGAGCAAATGCAGACCCTTTGAAGTCATACTGCATGGTACACATTCCATGGGTCCCAACTCTCCAGGTTCAAGGGATTCTTCCTCCAGCTAAAACATGCATGGGAAACCCAGAGTATCGTCCACCGTGTGATTGGGAAACGATTTAAAATGCATCTCAGTTTTCGTTTCCTGCTCCTCGGGTTCACCATTCCAGATGCTTTACTAACACTCTCCCCGCTTGGAGAGTCAGTGCCTTTAACCTCCTGTTTCGCACAGCTTGCAATTTCTGTACAAGATGAACAGGAATAGGGAGAACCAATGAGAGACTAGCTGTAGGTGTCTGCACGGGCAAATGTAACGCTCATTGCCCACCAGGAAGAGGAATTAAACAAAGGCTCAGTGTGCCCTGCTGGAAACAGATTAGGGTCTGAAGCAATCCTGCGGTTTTGTGCCCAGCTCACAAGAAAGCGAGTTGAAGAAAGGAGTTCAGGGGCACTGTACTTCACAAACCTGCAGAGTTATAAATGACAGCTATCCTCCAAAAATATATTGAAGTAAGCTTGCGAAGGGGACTTGAAAGCGGGGCTGAATTTCAGGAAAACGATTGCAGGGGGTAGACTGGAATTGCCCTGAAAGCATAGGAAAAGAGGCACAACGTCGACAATGATGCACTTGGCCAAAAAGGGCGTATGCGTTTTTTCCTGAATATATTCAGGAAAAAACGCATACGCCCTTTTTGGCCAACCAAGCAAGCCTGTAAAGGAAATCTGCACTACAATGAAATCTCACTGCCCCCCCGGGCAAAAGGGTCATCTGAAAAAAGTGTAAAATCCAGAAAGGTAGGACAGGATATGGAGAACAGGGAGCCTTGTTATGCTGATTGGCAGGATGTAAATTGCCAGCAGCCACCCTGGAAAAGTGTATGGTGTTTCCTGAAACACGTAAGAAACAAAGCAACACAGCCTATGGCACTTCCACTTATGGTCCTATAGCTTACGGAAATTAAAATCAAAAACAGACAGCCACCCCAATATTTGGGACGGCTGTGTTCACAAGAAGCTCGTCTACAGTATCAGGTAAATATCCCAGAAAGCAAAAAATGGATAAAGAAGTTGTGGCACGTACGTGCAATGCAATATCACTCAGCAATGAAATCTGTGTCATCAGGCCCGTAGCGGCATAGAAAGGGGATGCAGGTACGGTGATTCTACGTGAACTACGTCACACAGAAAAAGAAACATCATAAGATATCACTAATACACGGAATGTAAACTTGACTACACCTGAACTGAATTACAAAACAGAACACGGTGTGAAATTTAGAAAACCAACTAGTGCTTGCTTATGGGGAAAGGTGCGTTGCGGTGCTGCATAAAACCAGAGACTGAAATTAGCACAGATAACATTCCATAAGCCAAATATGTAATAGACAAGACCTACTCCTTGCTCAACGAAATGGACTCAACACCACATATTCAACGCCTAGGAATATACCTGACTAGGAAGAATCTTAAAACCCATGGATATATATGTCTCCGTAAGAGAATCAAGCGTGTGTACAGCGGCGGAAATGCAGCAGTGAAAATCCGATAAATCCCATTATCAAAATAAATTTCGAAAACAAAACACAAAGACAGTGAAATAGAGAGCAATTCTTAAATAATTCACTCAGGTCATGTGATGCAACCGGGATTGACCACATCTACACCCAGAGCTGGTTGAGACATAAGGCTGGACACTTCAGGCTGATAGCACTGGTGAGTTTCGGTGAGCAAATGCAGACCCTTTGAAGTCATACTGCATGGTACCCATTCCATGGGTCCCAACTCTCCAGGTTCAAGGCATTCTTCCTCCAGCTAAAACATGCATGAGAAACCCAGAGTATCGTCCACCGTGTGATTGGGAAACGATTTAAAATGCATCTCAGTTTTCGTATCCTGGTCCTCGGGTTCACCATTCCAGATGCTTTACTAACACTCTCCCCGCTTGGAGAGTCAGTGCCTTTAAACTCCTGTTTGGCACAGCTTGCCATTTCTGTGCAAGATGAACAGGAATAGGGAGAACAAATGAGAGACTAGCTGTAGGTGTCTGCACGGGCAAATGTAATGCTCATTGCCCACCAGGAAGAGGAATTAAACAAAGGCGCAGTGTGCCCTGCTGGAAACAGATTAGGGCCTGAAGCAATCCTGCAGTTTTCTGCCCAGCTCACAAGAAAGCGAGTTGAAGAAAGGAGCTCAGGGGCACTGTACTTCACAAACCTGCAGAGTTATAAATGACAGCTATCCTCCAAAAATATATTGAAGGAAGCCTGCGAAGGGGACTTGAAAGCAGGGCTGAATTTCAGGAAAACGATTGCAGGGGGTAGACTGGAATTGCCCTGAAAGCATAGGAAAAGAGGCACAACGTCGACAATGATGCACTTGGCCAAAAAGGGCATATGCGTTTTTTCCTGAATATATTCAGGAAAAAACGCATACGCCCTTTTGGGCCAACCAAGCAAGCCTGTAAAGGAAATCTGCACTACAATGAAGTCTCACTGCCCCCCCCCCCGGGCAAAAGGGCCATCTGAAAAAAGTGTAAAATCCAGAAATGTAGGACAGGATATGGAGAACAGGGAGCCTTGTTATGCTGATTGGCAGGATGTAAATTGCCGGCAGCCACCCTGGAGAAGTGTATGGTGTTTCCTGAAACACGTAAGAAACAAAGCAACACAGCCTATGGCACTTCCACTTATGGTCCTATAGCTTACGGAAATTAAAATCAAAAACAGACAGCCACCCCAATATTTGGGACGGCTGTGTTCACAAGAAGCTCGTCTACAGTATCAGGTAAATATCCCAGAAAGCAAAAAATGGATAAGAAGTTGTGGCACGTACGTGCAATGCAATATAACTCAGCAATGAAATCTGTGTCATCAGGCCCGTAGCGGCATAGTGACTGGATGCACGTACGGTGATTCTACGTGAACTACGTCACACAGAAAAAGAAACATCATAAGATATCACTAATACACGGAATGTAAACTTGACTACACATGAACTGAATTACAAAACAGGACAGGGTCTCAAATTTAGAAAACCAAGTAGTGCTTGCTTATGGGGAAAGGTGCGTTGGGGTGCTGCATAAAACCAGAGACTGAAATTAGCACAGATAACATTCCATAAGCCAAATATGTAATAGACAAGACCTACTCCTTGCTCAACGAAATGGACTCAACACCACACATTCAACGCCTAGGAATATACCTGACTAGGAAGAATCTTAAAACCCATGTAAATATATGTCTCCGTAAGAGAATCAAGCATGTGTACAGCGGCGGAAATGCAGCAGTGAAAATCCGATAAATCCCATTATCAAAATAAATTTCGAAAACAAAACACAAAGACAGTGAAATAGAGAGCAATTCTTAAATAATTCACTCAGGGCATGTGATGCAACCGGGATTGACCACATCTACACCCAGAGCTTGTTGAGACATAAGGCTGGACACTTCAGGCTGATAGCACTGGTGAGTTTCGGTGAGCAAATGCAGACCCTTTAAAGTCATACTGCATGGTACCCATTCCATGGGTCCCAACTCTCCAGGTTCAAGGCATTCTTCCTCCAGCTAAAACATGCATGGGAATCCCAGAGTATCGTCCACCGTGTGATTGGGAAATGATTTAAAATGCATCTCAGTTTTCGTATCCTGGTCCTCGGGTTCACCATTCCAGATGCTTTACTAACACTCTCCCCGCTTGGAGAGTCAGTGCCTTTAACCTCCTGTTTGGCACAGCTTGCAATTTCTGTGCAAGATGAACAGGAATAGGGAGAACCAATGAGAGACTAGCTGTAGGTGTCTGCACGGGTAAATGTAACGCTCATTGCCGACCAGGAAGAGGAATTAAACAAAGGCTCAGCGTGCCCTGCTGAAAACAGATTAGGGCCTGAAGCAATCCTGCGGTTTTGTGCCCAGCTCACAAGAAAGCGAGTTGAAGAAAGGAGCTCAGGGGCAGTGTAATTCACAACCCTGCAGAGTTATAAATGACAGCTATCCTCCAAAAATATATTGAAGTAAGACTGCGAAGGGGACTTGAAAGCAGGGCAGAATTTCTGGAAAACGATTGCAGGGTGTAGACTGGAATTGCCCTGAAAGCATAGGAAAAGAGGCAGAACGTTGACAATGATGCACTTGGCCAAAAAGGGCGTATGCGTTTTTTCCTGAATATATTCAGGAAAAAACGCATACGCCCTTTTTGGCCAACCAAGCAAGCCTGTAAAGGAAATATGCACCACAAAGAAGTCTCACTGCCCCCCGGGCAAAAGGGCCATCTCAAAAAAAGTGTAAAATCCAGAAAGGTAGGACAGGATATGGAGAACAGGGAGCCTTGTTATGCTGATTGGCAGGATGTAAATTGCCAGCAGCCACCCTGGAGAAGTGTATGGTGTTTCCTGAAACACGTAAGAAACAAAGCAACACAGCCTATGGCACTTCCACTTATGGTCCTATAGCTTACGGAAATTAAAATCAAAAACAGACAGCCACCCCAATATTTGGGACGGCTCTGTTCACAAGAAGCTCGTCTACAGTATCAGGTAAATATCCCATAAAGCAAAAAATGGATAAAGAAGTTGTGGCACGTACGTACAATGCAATATCACTCAGCAATGAAATCTGTGTCATCAGGCCCGTAGCGGCATAGTGAGTGGATGCACGTACGGTGATTCTACGTGAACTACGTCACACAGAAAAAGAAACATCATAAGATATCACTAATACACGGAATGTAAACTTGACTACACATGAACTGAATTACAAAACAGAACAGGGTCTCAAATTTAAAAAACCAACTAGTGCTTGCTTATGGGGAAAGGTGCCTTGGGGTGCTGCATAAAACCAGAGACTGAAATTAGTACAGATAACATTCCATAAGACAAATATGTAATACACAAGACCTACTCCTTGCTCAACGAAATGGACTCAACACCACATATTCAACGCCTAGGAATATACCTGACTAGGAAGAATCTTAAAACCCATGGTTATATATGTCTCCGTAAGAGAATCAAGCGTGTGTACAGCGGCCGATACGCAGCAGTGAAAATCCGATAAATCCCATTATCAAAATAAATTTCGAAAACAAAACACAAAGACAGTGAAATAGAGAGTGATTCTTAAATAATTCACTCAGGGCATGTGATGCAACCAGGATTGACCACATCTACACCCAGAGGTGGTTGAGACATAAGGCTGGACACTACAGGCTGATAGCATTTGTGATTTTCGGTCAGGAAATGCAGACCCTTTGAAGTCATACTGCATGGTACCTATTCCATGGGTCCCAACTCTTCAGGTTCAAGGGATTCTTCCTCCAGCTAAAACATGCATGGGAAACCCACAGTATGGTCCACAGTGTGATTGGGAAACGATTTAAAATGCATCTCAGTTTTCGTATCCTGGTCCTCGGGTTCACCATTCCAGATGCTTTACTAACACTCTCCCTGCTTGGAGAGTCAGTGCCTTTAACCTCCTGTTTGGCACAGCTTGCAATTTCTGTGCAAGATGAACAGGAATAGGGAGAAACAATGAGAGACTAGCTATAGGTGTCTGCACGGGCAAATGTAACGCTCATTTCCCACCAGGAAGAGGAATTAACCAAAGGCTCAGTGTGCCCTGCCGGAAACAGATTAGGGTCTGAAGCAATCCTGCGGTTTTGTGCCCAGCTCACAAGAAAGCGAGTTGAAGAAAGGAGCTCAGGGGCACTGTAATTCACAAACCTGCAGAGTTATAAATGACAGCTATCCTCCAAAAATATATTTAAGTAAGATTGCGAAGGGGACTGGAAAGCGGGGCAGAATTTCTGGAAAACGATTGCAGGGGGTAGACTGGAATTGCCCTGAAAGCATAGGAAAAGAGGCAGAACGTCGACAATGATGCACTTGGCCAAAAAGTGCGTATGCGTTTTTTTCTGAATATATTCAGGAAAAAACGCATACGCCCTTTTTGGCCAACCAAGCAAGCCTGTAAAGGAAATCTGCACTACAATGAAGTCTCACTGTCCCCCCCCCGGGCAAAAGGGCCATCTGAAAAAAGTGTAAAATCCAGAAATGTAGGACAGGATATGGAGAACAGGGAACTTTGTTATGCTGATTGGCAGGATGTAAATTGCCGGCAGCCACCCTGGAGAAGTGTATGGTGTTTCCTGAAACACATAAGAAACAAAGCAACACAGCCTATGGCACTTCCACTTATGGTCCTATAGCTTACGGAAATTAAAATCAAAAACAGACAGCCACCCCAATATTTGGGACGACTGTGTTCACAAGAAGCTCGTCTACAGTATCAGGTAAATATCACAGAAAGCAAAAAATGGATAAAGAAGTTGTGGCACGTACGTGCAATGCAATATCACTCAGCAATGAAATCTGTGTCATCAGGCCCGTAGCGGCATAGTGAGTGGATGCAGGTACGGTGATTCTACGTGAACTACGTCACACAGAAAAAGAAACATCATAAGATATCACTAATACATGGAATGTAAACTTGACTACACATGAACTGAATTACAAAACAGAACAGGGTCTCAAATTTAGAAAACCAACTAGTGCTTGCTTATGGGGAAAGGAGCCTTGGGGTGCAGCATAAAACCAGAGACTGAAATTAGCACAGATAACTTTCCATAAGCCAAATATGTAATAGACAAGACCTACTCCTTGCTCACCGAAATGGACCCAACACCACATATTCAATGCCTAGGAATATACCTGACTAGGAAGAATCTTAAAACCCATGGATATATATGTCTCCATAAGAGAATCAAGCGTGTGTACAGCGGCCGAAACGCAGCAGTGAAAATCCGATAAATCCCATTATCAAAATAAATTTCGAAAACAAAACACAAAGACAGTGAAATAGAGAGCAATTCTTAAATAATTCACTCAGGGCATGTGATGCAACCGGGATTTACCACATCTACACCCAGAGCTGGTTGAGACATAAGGCTGGACACTTCAGGCTGATAGCATTGGTTAGTTTCGGTGAGCAAATGCAGACCCTTTGAAGTCATACTGCATGGTACCCATTCCATGGGTCCCAACTCTCCAGGTTCAAGGGATTCGTCCTCCAGCTAAAACATGCATGGGAAACCCAGAATATCGTCCACCGTGTGATTGGGAAACGATTTAAAATGCATCTCAGTTTTCGTATCCTGCTCCTCGGGTTCAACATTCCAGATGCTTTACTAACACTCTCCCCGCTTGGAGAGTCAGTGCCTTTAACCTCCTCTTTGGCACAGCTTGCAATTTCTGTGCAAGATGAACAGGAATAGGGAGAACCAATGAGAGACTAGCCGTAGGTGTCTGCACGGGCAAATGTAATGCTCATTGCCCACCAGGAAGAGGAATTAAACAAAGGCTCAGCATGCCCTGCTGAAAACAGATTAGGGCCTGAAGCAATCCTGCGGTTTTGTGCCCAGCTCACAAGAAAGCGAGTTGAAGAAAGGAGCTCAGGTGCACTGTAATTCACAAACCTGCAGAGTTATAAATGACAGCTATCCTCCAAAAATATATTGAAGTAAGCCTGCGAAGGGGACTTGAAAGCGGGGCAGAATTTCAGGAAAACGATTGCAGGGGTAGACTGGAATTGCCCTGAAAGCATAGGAAAAGAGGCAGAACGTTGACAATGATGCACTTGGCCAAAAAGGGCGTATGCGTTTTTTCCTGAATATATTCAGGAAAAAACGCATACGCCCTTTTTGGCCAACCAAGCAAGCCTGTAAAGGAAATCTGCACCACAACGAAGTCTCACTGCCCCCCGGGCAAAAGGGCCATCTGAAAAAAACTGTAAAATCCAGAAAGGTAGGACAGGATATGGAGAACAGGGAGCCTTGTTATGCTGATTGGCAGGATGTAAATTGCCAGCAGCCACACGGGAGAAGTGTATGGTGTTTCCTGAAACACGTAAGAAACAAAGCAACACAGCCTATGGCACTTCCACTTATGGTCCTATAGCTTACGGAAATTAAAATCAAAAACAGACAGCCACCCCAATATTTGGGACGGCTGTGTTCACAAGAAGCTCGTCTACAGTATCAGGTAAATATCCCAGAAAGCAAACAATGGACAAAGAAGTTGTGGCACGTACGTACAATGCAATATCACTCAGCAATGAAATCTGTGTCATCAGGCCCGTAGCGGCATAGTGAGTGGATGCAGGTACGGTGTTTCTACGTGAACTACGTCACACAGAAAAAGAAACATCATAAGATATCACTAATACACGGAATGTAAACTTGACTACACATGAACTGAATTACAAAACAGAACAGGGTCGCAAATTTAGAAAACCAACTAGTGCTTGCTTATGGGGAAAGGTGCCTTGGGGTGCTGCATAAAACCAGAGACTGAAATTAGCACAGATAACTTTCCATAAGCCAAATATGTAATAGACAAAACTTACTCCTTGCTCAACGAAATGGACCCAACACCACATATTCAATGCCTAGGAATATACCTGACTAGGAAGAATCTTAAAACCCATGGATATATATGTCTCCGTAAGAGAATCAAGCGTGTGTACAGCGGCCGAAACGCAGCAGTGAAAATCCGATAAATCCCATTATCAAAATAAATTTCGAAAACAAAACACAAAGACAGTGAAATAGAGAGCAATTCTTAAATAATTCACTCAGGGCATGTGATGCAACCTGGATTTACCACATCTACACCCAGAGCTGGTTGAGACATAAGGCTGGACACTTCAGGCTGATAGCATTGGTGAGTTTCGGTGAGCAAATGCAGACCCTTTGAAGTCATACTGCATGGTACCCATTCCTTGGGTCCCAACTCTCCAGGTTCAAAGGATTCTTCCTCCAGCTAAAACATGCATGGGAAACCCAGAGTTTCGTCCACCGTGTGATTTGGAAACGATTTAAAATGCATCTCAGTTTTCGTATCCTGGTCCTCGGGTTCAACATTCCAGATGCTTTACTACCACTCTCCCCGCTTGGAGTGTCAGTGCCTTTAACCTCCTCTTTGGCACAGCTTGCAATTTCTGTGCAAGATGAACAGGAATAGGGAGAACCAATGAGAGACTAGCTGTAGGTGTCTGCATGGGCAAATATAATGCTCATTGCCCCCCAGGAAGAGGAATTAAACAAAGGCTCAGCGTGCCCTGCTGAAAACAGATTAGGGCCTGAAGCAATCCTGCGGTTTTGTGCCCAGCTCACAAGAAAGCGAGTTGAAGAAAGGAGCTCAGGGGCACTGTAATTCACAAACCTGCAGAGTTATAAATGACAGCTATCCTCCAAAAATATATTGAAGTAAGCCTGCGAAGGGGACTTTAAAGCGGGGCAGAATTTCAGGAAAACGATTGCAGGGGGTAGACTGGAATTGCCCTGAAAGCATAGGAAAAGAGGCAGAACGTCGACAATGATGCACTTGGCCAAAAAGGGCGTATGCGTTTTTTCCTGAATATATTCAGTGAAAAAGGCATACGCCCTTTTTGGCCAACCAAGCAAGCCTGTAAAGGAAATCTGCACTACAATGAAGTCTCACTGCCCCCCGGGCAAAAGGGCCATCTGAAAAAAGTGTAAAATCCAGAAAGGTAGGACAGGATATGGAGAACAGGGAGCCTTGTTATGCTGATTGGCAGGATGTAAATTGCCAGCAGCCGCCCTGGAGAAGTGTATGGTGTTTCCTGAAACACGTAAGAAACAAAGCAACACAGCCTATGGCACTTCCACTTATGGTCCTATAGCTTACGGAAATTAAAATCAAAAACAGACAACCACCCCAATATTTGGGACGGCTGTGTTCACAAGAAGCTCGTCTACAATATCAGGTAAATATCCCAGAAGGCAAAAAATGGATAAAGAAGTTGTGGCACGTACGTGCAATGCAGTATCAATCAGCAATGAAATCTGTGTCATCAGGCCCGTAGCGGCATAGTGAGAGGATGCAGATACGGTGATTCTACGTGAACTACGTCACACAGAAAAAGAAACATCATAAGATATCACTAATACACGGAATGTAAACTGGACTACAAATGAACTGAATTACAAAACAGAACAGGGTCTCAAATTTAGAAAACCAACTAGTGCTTGCTTATGGGGAAAGGTGCCTTGGGGTGCTGCATAAAACCAGAGACTGAAATTAGCACAGATAATATTCCATAAGCCAAATATGTAATAGACAAGACCTACTCCTTGCTCAACGAAATGGACTCAACACCACATATTCAACGCCTAGGAATATACCTGACTAGGAAGAATCTTAAAACCCATGGATATATATGTCTCCGTAAGAGAATCAAGCGTGTGTACAGCGGCCGAAACGCAGCAGTGAAAATCCGATAAATCCCATTATCAAAATAAATTTCGAAAACAAAACACAAAGACAGTGAAATAGAGAGCAATTCTTAAATAATTCACTCAGGGCATGTGATGCAACCGGGATTGTCCACATCTACACCAAGAGCTGGTTGAGACATAAGGCTGGACATTTCAGGCTGATAGCATTGGTGAGTTTCGGTGAGCAAATGCAGACTCTTTGAAGTCATACTGCATGGTACCCATTCCATGGGTCCCAACTCTCCAGGTTCAAGGGATTCTTCCTCCAGCTAAAACATGCATGGGAAACCCAGAGTTTCGTCCACCGTGTGATTGGGAAACGATTTAAAATGCATCTCAGTTTTCGTATCCTTGTCCTCGGGTTCAACATTCCAGATGCTTTACTACCACTCTCCCCGCTTGGAGTGTCAGTGCCTTTAACCTCCTCTTTGGCACAGCTTGCAATTTCTGTGCAAGATGAACAGGAATAGGGAGAACCAATGAGAGACTAGCTGTAGGTGTCTGCACGGGCAAATGTAATGCTCATTGCCCACCAGGAAGAGGAATTAAACAAAGGCTCAGCGTGCCCTGCTGAAAACAGATTAGGGCCTGAAGCAATCCTGCGGTTTTGTGCCCAGCTCACAAGAAAGCGAGTTGAAGAAAGGAGCTCAGGGGCACTGTAATTCACAAACCTGCAGAGTTATAAATGACAGCTATCCTCCAAAAATATATTGAAGTAAGCCTGCGAAGGGGACTTTAAAGCGGGGCAGAATTTCAGGAATACGATTGCAGGGGGTAGACTGGAATTGCCCTGAAAGCATAGGAAAAGAGGCAGAACGTCGACAATGATGCACTTGGCCAAAAAGGGCGTATGCGTTTTTTCCTGAATATATTCAGTGAAAAACGCATACGCCCTTTTTGGCCAACCAAGCAAGCCTGTAAAGGAAATCTGCACTACAATGAAGTCTCACTGCCCCCCGGGCAAAAGGGCCATCTGAAAAAAGTGTAAAATCCAGAAAGGTAGGACAGGATATGGAGAACAGGGAGCCTTGTTATGCTGATTGGCAGGATGTAAATTGCCAGCAGCCGCCCTGGAGAAGTGTATGGTGTTTCCTGAAACACGTAAGAAACAAAGCAACACAGCCTATGGCACTTCCACTTATGGTCCTATCGCTTACGGAAATTAAAATCAAAAACAGACAGCCACCCCAATATTTGGGACGGCTGTGTTCACAAGAAGCTCGTCTACAATATCAGGTAAATATCCCAGAAGGCAAAAAATGGATAAAGAAGTTGTGGCACGTACGTGCAATGCAGTATCAATCAGCAATGAAATCTGTGTCATCAGGCCCGTAGCGGCATAGTGAGAGGATGCAGGTACGGTGATTCTACGTGAACTACGTCACACAGAAAAAGAAACATCATAAGATATCACTAATACACGGAATGTAAACTGGACTACACATGAACTGAATTACAAAACAGAACAGGGTCTCAAATTTAGAAAACCAACTAGTGCTTGCTTATGGGGAAAGGTGCCTTGGGGTGCTGCATAAAACCAGAGACTGAAATTAGCACAGATAACTTTCCATAAGCCAAATATGTAATAGACAAGACCTACTCCTTGCTCACCGAAATGGACCCAACACCACATATTCAACGCCTAGGAATACACCTGACTAGTAAGAATCTTAAAACCCATGGATATATATGTCTCCGTAAGAGAATCAAGCGTGTGTACAGCGGCCGAAACGCAGCAGTGAAAATCCGATAAATCCCATTATCAAAATAAATTTCGAAAACAAAACACAAAGACAGTGAAATAGAGAGCAATTCTTAAATAATTCACTCAGGGCATGTGATGCAACCGGGATTTAACACATCTACACCCAGAGCTGGTTGAGACATAAGGCTGGACACTTCAGGCTGATAGCATTGGTGAGTTTCGGTGAGCAAATGCAGACCCTTTGAAGTCATACTGCATGGTACCCATTCCATGGGTCCCAACTCTCCAGGTTCAAGGGATTCTTCCTCCAGCTAAAACATGCATGGGAAACCCAGAGTATCGTCCACCGTGTGATTGGGAAACGATTTAAAATGCATCTCAGTTTTCGTATCCTGGTCCTCGGGTTCACCATTCCAGATGCTTTACTAACACTCTCCCTGCTCGCAGAGTCAGTGCTTTTAACCTCCTGTTTGGCACAGCTTGCAATTTCTGTGCCAGATGAACAGGAATAGGGAGAACCAATGAGAGACTAGCTGTAGGTGTCTGCACGGGCAAATGTAACGCTCATTTCCCACCAGGAAGAGGAATTAACCAAAGGCTCAGCGTGCCCTGCCAGAAACAGATTAGGGCCTGAAGCAATCCTGCGGTTTTGTGCCCAGCTCACAAGAAAGCGAGTTGAAGAAAGGAGCTCAGGGGCACTGTAATTCACAAACCTGCAGAGTTATAAATGACAGCTATCCTCCAAAAATATATTGAAGTAAGCCTGCGAAGGGGACTTGAAAGCGGGGCAGAATTTCAGGAAAACGATTGCAGGGGGTAGACAGGAATTGCCCTGAAAGCATAGGAAAAGAGGCAGAACGTCGACAATGATGCACTTGGCCAAAAAGGGCGTATGCGTTTTTTCCTGAATATATTCAGGAAAAAACGCATACGCCCTTTTTGGCCAACCAAGCAAGCCTGTAAAGGAAATCTGCACTACAATGAAGTCTCACTGTCCCCCAGGCAAAAGGGCCATCTGAAAAAAAGTGTAAAATCCAGAAAAGTAGGACAGGATATGGAGAACAGGGAGCCTTGTTATGCTGATTGGCAGGATGTAAATTGCCAGCAGCCACCCTGGAGAAGTGTATGGTGTTTCCTGAAACACGTAAGAAAAAAAGCAAGACAGCCTATGGCACTTCCACTTATGGTCCTATAGCTTACGGAAATTAAAATCAAAAACAGACAGCCACCCCAATATTTGGGACGGCTGTGTTCACAAGAAGCTCGTCTACAGTATCAGGTAAATATCCCAGAAAGCAAAAAATGGATAAAGAAGTTGTGGCACGTACGTACAATGCAATATCACTCAGCAATGAAATCTGTGTCATCAGGCCCGTAGCGGCATAGTGAGTGGATGCAGGTACGGTGATTCTACGTGAACTACGTCACACAGAAAAAGAAACATCATAAGATATCACTAATACACGGAATGTAAACTTGACTACACATGAACTGAATTACAAAACAGAACAGGGTCTCAAATTTAGAAAACCAACTAGTGCTTGCTTATGGGGAAAGGTGCCTTGGGGGGCTGCATAAAACCAGAGACTGAATTTAGCACAGATAACATTCCATAAGCCAAATATGTAATAGACAAGACCTACTCCTTGCTCAACGAAATGGACTCAACACCACATATTCAACGCCTAGGAATATACCTGACTAGGAAGAATCTTAAAACCCATGGATATATATGTCTCCGTAAGAGAATCAAGCGTGTGTACAGCGGCCGAAACGCAGCGGTGAAAATCCGATAAATCCCATTATCAAAATAAATTTCGAAAACAAAACACAAAGACAGTGAAATAGAGAGCAATTCTTAAATAATTCACTCAGGGCATGTGATGCAACCGGGATGGACCACATCTACACCCAGAGCTGGATGACACATAAGGCTGGACACTTCAGGCTGATAGCATTGGTGAGTTTCGGTGAGCAAATGCAGACCCTTTGAAGTCATACTGCATGGTACCTATTCCATGGGTCCCAACTCTTCAGGTTCAAGGGATTCTTCCTCCAGCTAAAACATGCATGGGAAACCCACTGTATGGTCCACCGTGTGATTGGGAAACGATTTAAAATGCAACTCAGTTTTCGTATCCTGGTCCTCGGGTTCACCATTCCAGATGCTTTACTAACACTCTCCCTGCTTGGAGAGTCAGTGCCTTTAACCTCCTGTTTGGCCCAGCTTGCAATTTCTGCGCAAGATGAACAGGAATAGGGAGAACCAATGAGAGACTAGCTGTAGGTGTCTGCACGGGCAAACGTAACGCTCATTTCCCACCAGGAAGAGGAATTAACCAAAGGCTCAGCATGCCCTGCCGGAAACAGATTAGGGCCTGAAGCAATCCTGCGGTTTTGTGCCCAGCTCACAAGAAAGCGAGTTGAAGAAAGGAGCTCAGGGGCACTGTAATTCACAAACCTGCAGAGTTATAAATGACAGCTATCCTCCAAAAATATATTGAAGTAAGCCTGCGAAGGGGACTTGAAAGCGGGGCTGAATTTCAGGAAAACGATTGCAGGGGGTAGACTGGAATTGCCCTGAAAGCATAGGAAAAGAGGCAGAACGTCGACAATGATGCACTTGGCCAAAAAGGGCGTATGCGTTTTTTCCTGAATATATTCAGGAAAAAACGCATACGCACTTTTTGGCCAACCAAGCAAGCCTGTAAAGGAAATCTGCACTACAATGAAGTCTTACTGCCCCCCGGGCAAAAGGGCCATCTGAAAAAAGTGTAAAATCCAGAAATGTAGGACAGGATATGGAGAACAGGGAGCCTTGTTATGCTGATTGGCAGGATGTAAATTCCCAGCAGCCACCATGGAGAAGTGTATGGTGTTTCCTGAAACACGTAACAAACAAAGCAACACAGCCTATGGCACTTCCACTTATGGTCCTATAGCTTACCGAAATTAAAATCAAAAACAGACAGCCACCCCAATGTTTGGGACGGCTGTGTTCACAAGAAGCTCGTCTACAATATCAGGTAATTATCCCAGAAGGCAAAAAATGGATAAAGAAGTTGTGGCACGTACGTGCAATGCAGTATCACTCAGCAATGAAATCTGTGTCATCAGGCCCGTAGCGGCATAGTGAGAGGATGCAGATACGGTGATTCTACGTGAACTACATCACACAGAAAAAGAAACATCATAAGATATCACTAATACACGGAATGTAAACTTGACTACACATGAACTGAATTACAAAACAGAACAGGGTCTCAAATTTAGAAAACCAACTAGTGCTTGCTTATGGGGAAAGGTGCCTTGGGGTGCTGCATAAAACCAGAGACTGAAATTAGCACAGATAACATTCCATAAGCCAAATATGTAATAGACAAGACCTACACTTTGCTCAACGAAATGGACTCAACACCACATATTCAACGCCTAGGAATATACCTGACTAGGAAGAATCTTAAAACCCATGGATATATATGTCTCCGTAAGAGAATCAAGCGTGTGTACAGCGGCCGAAACGCAGCAGTGAAAATCCGATAAATCCCATTATCAAAATAAATTTCGAAACAAAACACAAAGACAGTGAAATAGAAATTCTTAAATAATTCACTCAGGGAATGTGATGCAACCGGGATTGACCACATCTACACCCAGAGCTGGTTGACACATAAGGCTGGACACTTCAGGCTGATAGCATTGGTGAGTTTCGGTGAGCAAATGCAGACCCTTTGAAGTCATACTGCATGGTACTTATTCCATGGGTCCCAACTCTTCAGGTTCAAGGGATTCTTCCTCCAGCTAAAACATGCATGGGAAACCCACAGTATGGTCCACCGTGTGATTGGGAAACGATTTACAATGCATCTCAGTTTTCGTATCCTGGTCCTCGGGTTCACCATTCCAGATGCTTTACTAACACTCTCCCTGCTCGCAGAGTCAGTGCCTTTAACCTCCTGTTTGGCACAGCTTGCAATTTCTGTGCCAGATGAACAGGAATAGGGAGAACCAATGAGAGACTAGCTGTAGGTGTCTGCACGGGCAAATGTAACGCTCATTTCCCACCAGGAAGAGGAATTAACCAAAGGCTCAGCGTGCCCTGCCGGAAACAGATTAGGGCCTGAAGCAATTCTGCGGTTTTGTGCCCAGCTCACAAGAAAGCGAGTTGAAGAAAGGAGCTCAGGGGCACTGTAATTCACAAACCTGCAGTTATAAATGACAGCTATCCTCCAAAAATATATTGAAGTTAGCCTGCGAAGGGGACTTGAAAGCGGGGCAGAATTTCAGGAAAACGATTGCAGGGGGTAGACAGGAATTGCCCTGAAAGCATAGGAAAAGAGGCAGAACGTCGACAATGATGCACTTGGCCAAAAAGGGCGTATGCGTTTTTTCCTGAATATATTCAGGAAAAAACGCATACGCCCTTTTTGGCCATCCAAGCAAGCCTGTAAAGGAAATCTGCACTACAATTAAGTCTCACTGTCCCCCAGGCAAAAGGGCCATCTGAAAAAAAGTGTAAAATCCAGAAAAGTAGGACAGGATATGGAGAACAGGGAGCCTTGTTATGCTGATTGACAGGATGTAAATTGCCAGCAGCCACCCTGGAGAAGTGTATGGTGTGTCCTGAAACACGTAAGAAAAAAAGCAAGACAGCCTATGGCACTTCCACTTATGGTCCTATAGCTTACGGAAATTAAAATCAAAAACAGACAGCCACCCCAATATTTGGGACGGCTGTGTTCACAAGAAGCTCGTCTACAGTATCAGGTAAATATCCCAGAAAGCAAAAAATGGATAAAGAAGTTGTGGCACGTACGTACAATGCAATATCACTCAACAATGAAATCTGTGTCATCAGGCCCGTAGCGGCATAGTGAGTGGATGCAGGTACGGTGATTCTACGTGAACTACGTCACACAGAAAAAGAAACATCATAAGATATCACTAATACACGGAATGTAAACTTGACTACACATGAACTGAATTACAAAACAGAACAGGGTCTCAAATTTAGAAAACCAACTAGTGCTTGCTTATGGGGAAAGGTGCCTTGGGGGGCTGCATAAAACCAGAGACTGAATTTAGCACAGATAACATTCCATAAGCCAAATATGTAATAGACAAGACCTACTCCTTGCTCAACGAAATGGACTCAACACCACATATTCAACGCCTAGGAATATACCTGACTAGGAAGAATCTTAAAACCCATGGATATATATGTCTCCGTAAGTGAATCAAGCGTGTGTACAGCGGCCGAAACGCAGCGGTGAAAATCCGATAAATCCCATTATCAAAATAAATTTCGAAAACAAAACACAAAGACAGTGAAATAGAGAGCAATTCTTAAATAATTCACTCAGGGCATGTGATGCAACCGGGATGGACCACATCTACACCCAGAGCTGGATGACACATAAGGCTGGACACTTCAGGCTGATAGCATTGGTGAGTTTCGGTGAGCAAATGCAGACCCTTTGAAGTCATACTGCATGGTACCTATTCCATGGGTCCCAACTCTTCAGGTTCAAGGGATTCTTCCTCCAGCTAAAACATGCATGGGAAACCCACTGTATGGTCCACCGTGTGATTGGGAAACGATTTAAAATGCATCTCAGTTTTCGTATCCTGGTCCTCGGGTTCACCATTCCAGATGCTTTACTAACACTCTCCCTGCTTGGAGAGTCAGTGCCTTTAACCTCCTGTTTGGCCCAGCTTGCAATTTCTGCGCAAGATGAACAGGAATAGGGAGAACCAATGAGAGACTAGCTGTAGGTGTCTGCACGGGCAAACGTAACGCTCATTTCCCACCAGGAAGAGGAATTAACCAAAGGCTCAGCATGCCCTGCCGGAAACAGATTAGGGCCTGAAGCAATCCTGCGGTTTTGTGCCCAGCTCACAAGAAAGCGAGTTGAAGAAAGGAGCTCAGGGGCACTGTAATTCACAAACCTGCAGAGTTATAAATGACAGCTATCCTCCAAAAATATATTGAAATAAGCCTGCGAAGGGGACTTGAAAGCGGGGCTGAATTTCAGGAAAACGATTGCAGGGGGTAGACTGGAATTGCCCTGAAAGCATAGGAAAAGAGGCAGAACGTCGACAATGATGCACTTGGCCAAAAAGTGCGTATGCGTTTTTTCCTGAATATATTCAGGAAAAAACGCATACGCACTTTTTGGCCAACCAAGCAAGCCTGTAAAGGAAATCTGCACTACAATGAAGTCTTACTGCCCCCCGGGCAAAAGGGCCATCTGAAAAAAGTGTAAAATCCAGAAATGTAGGACAGGATATGGAGAACAGGGAGCCTTGTTATGCTGATTGGCAGGATGTAAATTCCCAGCAGCCACCATGGAGAAGTGTATGGTGTTTCCTGAAACACGTAACAAACAAAGCAACACAGCCTATGGCACTTCCACTTATGGTCCTATAGCTAACCGAAATTAAAATCAAAAACAGACAGCCACCCCAATATTTGGGACGGCTGTGTTCACAAGAAGCTCGTCTACAATATCAGGTAAATATCCCAGAAGGCAAAAAATGGATAAAGAAGTTGTGGCACGTACGTGCAATGCAGTATCACTCAGCAATGAAATCTGTGTCATCAGGCCCGTAGCGGCATAGTGAGAGGATGCAGATACGGTGATTCTACGTGAACTACATCACACAGAAAAAGAAACATCATAAGATATCACTAATACACGGAATGTAAACTTGACTACACATGAACTGAATTACAAAACAGAACAGGGTCTCAAATTTAGAAAACCAACTAGTGCTTGCTTATGGGGAAAGGTGCCTTGGGGTGCTGCATAAAACCAGAGACTGAAATTAGCACAGATAACATTCCATAAGCCAAATATGTAATAGACAAGACCTACACTTTGCTCAACGAAATGGACTCAACACCACATATTCAACGCCTAGGAATATACCTGACTAGGAAGAATCTTAAAACCCATGGATATATATGTCTCCGTAAGAGAATCAAGCGTGTGTACAGCGGCCGAAACGCAGCAGTGAAAATCCGATAAATCCCATTATCAAAATAAATTTCGAAACAAAACACAAAGACAGTGAAATAGAGAGAAATTCTTAAATAATTCACTCAGGGAATGTGATGCAACCGGGATTGACCACATCTACACCCAGAGCTGGTTGACACATAAGGCTGGACACTTCAGGCTGATAGCATTGGTGAGTTTCGGTGAGCAAATGCAGACCCTTTGAAGTCATACTGCATGGTACCTATTCCATGGGTCCCAACTCTTCAGGTTCAAGGGATTCTTCCTCCAGCTAAAACATGCATGGGAAACCCACAGTAAGGTCCACCGTGTGATTGGGAAACGATTTACAATGCATCTCAGTTTTCGTATCCTGGTCCTCGGGTTCACCATTCCAGATGCTTTACTAACACTCTCCCTGCTTGGAGAGTCAGTGCTTTTAACCTCCTGTTTGGCACAGCTTGCAATTTCTGTGCAAGATGAACAGGAATAGGGAGAACCAATGAGAGACTAGCTGTAGGTGTCTGCACGGGCAAATGTAACGCTCATTTCCCACCAGGAAGAGGAATTAACCAAAGGCTTAGCATGCCCTGCCAGAAACAGATTAGGGCCTGAAGCAATCCTGCGGTTTTGTGCCCAGCTCACAAGAAAGCGAGTTGAAGAAAGGAGCTCAGGGGCACTGTAATTCACAAACCTGCAGAGTTATAAATGACAGCTATCCTCCAAAAATATATTGAAGTAAGCCTGCGAAGGGGACTTGAAAGCGGGGCAGAATTTCAGGAAAACGATTGCAGGGGGTAGACTGGAATTGCCCTGAAAGCATAGGAAAAGAGGCAGAACGTCGACAATGATGCACTTGGCCAAAAAGGGCGTATGCGTTTTTTCCTGAATATATTCAGGCAAAAACGCATACGCCCTTTTTGGCCAACCAAGCAAGCCTGTAAAGGAAATCTGCACTACAATGAAGTCTCACTGCCCCCCGGGCAAAAGGGCCATCTGAAAAAAGTGTAAAATCCAGAAAGGTAGGACAGGATATGGAGAACAGGGAGCCTTGTTATGCTGATTGGCAGGATGTAAATTGCCAACAGCCACCCTGGAGAAGTGTATGGTGTTTCCTGAAACACGTAAGAAATAAAGCAACACAGCCTATGGCAATTGCACTTATGGTCCTATTCCTTAGGGAAATTAAAATCAAAAACAGAGAGCCACCCCAAAGTTTGGGACGGCTGTGTTCCCAAGAAGCTCGTCTACAGTACCAGGTAAATATCCCAGAAAGCCAAAAATGGATAAAGAAGTTGTGGCACGTACGTGCAATGCAGTAACACTCAGCAATGAAATCTGTGTCATCAGGCCCGTAGTGGCATAGTGAGTGGATGCAGGTACGGTGATTCTACATGAACTACGTCACACAGAAAAAGAAACATCATAAGATATCACTAATACACGGAATGTAAACTTGACTACACATGAACTGAATTACAAAACAGAACAGGGTCTCAAATTTAGAAAACCAACTAGTGCTTGCTTATGGGGAAAGGTGCCTTGGGGTGCTGCATAAAACCAGAGACTGAAATTAGCACAGATAACATTCCATAAGCCAAATATGTAATACACAAGACCTACTCCTTGCTCAACGAAATGGACTCAACACCACATATTCAACGCCTAGGAATATACCTGACTAGGAAGAATCTTAAAACCCATGGATATATATGTCTCCGTAAGAGAATCAAGCGTGTGTACAGCGGCCGAAACGCAGCCGTGAAAATCCGATAAATCCCATTATCAAAATAAATTTCGAAACAAAACACAAAGACAGTGAAATAGAGAGAAATTCTTAAATAATTCACTCAGGGAATGTGATGCAACCGGGATTGACCACATCTACACCCAGAGCTGGTTGACACATAAGGCTGGACACTTCAGGCTGATAGCATTGGTGAGTTTCGGTGAGCAAATGCAGACCCTTTTAAGTCATACTGCATGGTACCTATTCCATGGGTCCCAACTCTTCAGGTTCAAGGGAATCTTCCTCCAGCTAAAACATGCATGGGAAACCCACAGTAAGGTCCACCGTGTGATTGGGAAACGATTTACAATGCATCTCAGTTTTCGTATCCTGGTCCTCGGGTTCACCATTCCAGATGCTTTACTAACACTCTCCCTGCTTGGAGAGTCAGTGCCTTTAACCTCCTGTTTGGCACAGCTTGCAATTTCTGTGCAAGATGAACAGGAATAGGGAGAACCAATGAGAGACTAGCTGTAGGTGTCTGCACGGGCAAATGTAACGCTCATTTCCCACCAGGAAGAGGAATTAACCAAAGGCTTAGCATGCCCTGCCGGAAACAGATTAGGGCCTGAAGCAATCCTGCGGTTTTGTGCCCAGCTCACAAGAAAGCGAGTTGAAGAAAGGAGCTCAGGGGCACTGTAATTCACAAACCTGCAGAGTTATAAATGACAGCTATCCTCCAAAAATATATTGAAGTAAGCCTGCGAAGGGGACTTGAAAGCGGGGCAGAATTTCAGGAAAACGATTGCAGGGGGTAGACTGGAATTGCCCTGAAAGCATAGGAAAAGAGGCAGAACGTCGACAATGATGCACTTGGCCAAAAAGGGCGTATGCGTTTTTTCCTGAATATATTCAGGGAAAAACGCATACGCCCTTTTTGGCCAACCAAGCAAGCCTGTAAAGGAAATCTGCACTACAATGAAGTCTCACTGCCCCCCGGGCAAAAGGGCCATCTGAAAAAAGTGTAAAATCCAGAAAGGTAGGACAGGATATGGAGAACAGGGAGCCTTGTTATGCTGATTGGCAGGATGTAAATTGCCAACAGCCACCCTGGAGAAGTGTATGGTGTTTCCTGAAACACGTAAGAAATAAAGCAACACAGCCTATGGCAATTGCACTTATGGTCCTATTCCTTAGGGAAATTAAAATCAAAAACAGAGAGCCACCCCAAAGTTTGGGACGGCTGTGTTCCCAAGAAGCTCGTCTACAGTACCAGGTAAATATCCCAGAAAGCAAAAAATGGATAAAGAAGTTGTGGCACGTACGTGCAATGCAGTATCACTCAGCAATGAAATCTGTGTCATCAGGCCCGTAGCGGCATAGTGAGTGGATGCAGGTACGGTGATTCTACGTGAACTACGTCCCACAGAAAAAGAAACATCATAAGATATCACTAATACACGGAATGTAAACTTGACTACATATGAACTGAATTACAAAACAGAACAGGGTCTCAAATTTAGAAAACCAACTAGTGTTTGCTTATGGGGAAAGGTGCCTTGGGGTGCTGCATAAAACCAGAGACTGAAATTAGCACAGATAACATTCCATAAGCCAAATATGTAATAGACAAGACCTACTCCTTGCTCAACGAAATGGACTCAACACCACATATTCAAAGCCTAGGAATACACCTGACTAGTAAGAATCTTAAAACCCATGGATATATATGTCTCCGTAAGAGAATCAAGCGTGTGTACAGCGGCCGAAACGCAGCAGTGAAAATCCGATAAATCCCATTATCAAAATAAATTTCGAAAACAAAACACAAAGACAGTGAAATAGAGAGCAATTCTTAAATAATTCACTCAGGGCATGTGATGCAACCGGGATTTACCACACCTACACCCAGAGCTGGTTGAGACATAAGGCTGGACACTTCAGGCTGATAGCATTGGTGAGTTTCGGTGAGCAAATGCAGACCCTTTGAAGTCATACTGCATGGTACCCATTCCATGGGTCCCAACTCTCCAGGTTCAAGGGATTCTTCCTCCAGCTAAAACATGCATGGGAAACCCAGAGTATCGTCCACCGTGTGATTGGGAAACGATTTAAAATGCATCTCAGTTTTCGTATCCTGGTCCTCGGGTTCACCATTCCAGATGCTTTACTAACACTCTCCCTGCTTGGAGAGTCAGTGCCTTTAACCTCCTGTTTGGCACAGCTTGCAATTTCTGTGCCAGATGAACAGGAATAGGGAGAACCAATGAGAGACTAGCTCTAGGTGTCTGCACGGGCAAATGTAACCCTCATTTCCCACCAGGAAGAGGAATTAACCAAAGGCTCAGCATGCCCTGCCGGAAACAGATTAGGGCCTGAAGCAATCCTGCGGTTTTGTGCCCAGCTCACAAGAAAGCGAGTTGAAGAAAGGAGCTCAGGGGCACTGTAATTCACAAACCTGCAGAGTTATAAATGACAGCTATCCTCCAAAAATATATTGAAGTAAGCCTGCGAAGGGGACTTGAAAGCGGGGCAGAATTTCAGGAAAACGATTGCAGGGGGTAGACTGGAATTGCCCTGAAAGAATAGGAAAAGAGGCAGAACGTGGACAATGATGCACTTGGCCAAAAAGGGCGTATGCGTTTTTTCCTGAATATATTCAGGAAAAAACGCATACGCCCTTTTTGGCCAACCAAGCAAGCCTGTAAAGGAAATCTGCACTACAATGAAGTCTCACTGTCCCCCAGGCAAAAGGGCCATCTGAAAAAAAGTGTAAAATCCAGAAAAGTAGGACAGGATATGGAGAACAGGGAGCCTTGTTATGCTGATTGGCAGGATGTAAATTGCCAGCAGCCACCCTGGAGAAGTGTATGGTGTTTCCTGAAACACGTAAGAAAAAAAGCAAGACAGCCTATGGCACTTTCACTTATGGTCCTATAGCTTACGGAAATTAAAATCAAAAACAGACAGCCACCCCAATATTTGGGACGGCTGTGTTCACAAGAAGCTCGTCTACAGTATCAGGTAAATATCCCAGAAAGCAAAAAATGGATAAAGAAGTTGTGGCACGTACGTACAATGCAATATCACTCAGCAATGAAATCTGTGTCATCAGGCCCGTAGCGGCATAATGAGTGGATGCAGGTACGGTGATTCTACGTGAACTACGTCACACAGAAAAAGAAACATCATAAGATATCACTAATACACGGAATGTAAACTTGACTACACATGAACTGAATTACAAAACAGAACAGGGTCTCAAATTTAGAAAACCAACTAGTGCTTGCTTATGGGGAAAGGTGCCTTGGGTGGCTGCATAAAACCAGAGACTGAAATTAGCACAGATAACTTTCCATAAGCCAAATATGTAATAGACAAGACCTACTCCTTGCTCAAGGAAATGGAACCAACACCACATATTCAACGCCTAGGAATATACCTGACTAGGAAGAATCTAAAAACCCATGGATATATATGTCTCCGTAAGAGAATCAAGCGTGTTTACAGCGGCCGAAACGCAGCGGTGAAAATCCGATAAATCCCATTATCAAAATAAATTTCGAAATCAAAACACAAAGACAGTGAAATAGAGAGCAATTCTTAAATAATTCACTCAGGGCATGTGATGCAACCGGGATTGACCACATCTACACCCAGAGCTGGTTGAGACATAAGCCTGGACACTTCAGGCTGATAGCATTGGTGAGTTTCGGTGAGCAAATGCAGACCCTTTGAAGTCATACTGCATGGTACCCATTCCATGGGTCCCAACTCTCCAGGTTCAAGGGATTCTTCCTCCAGCTAAAACATGCATGGGAAACCCAGAGTATCGTCCACCGTGTGATTGGGAAACGATTTAAAATGCATCTCAGTTTTCGTATCCTGGTCCTCGGGTTCACCATTCCAGATGCTTTACTAACACTCTCCCCGCTTGGAGAGTCAGTGCCTTTAACCTCCTGTTTGGCACAGCTTGCAATTTCTGTGCAAGATGAACAGGAATAGGGAGAACCAATGAGAGACTAGCTGTAGGTGTCTGCACGGGCAAATGTAATGCTCATTGCCCACCAGGAAGAGGAATTAAACAAAGGCTCAGCGTGCCCTGCTGAAAACAGATTAGGGCCTGAAGCAATCCTGCGGTTTTGTGCCCAGCTCACAAGAAAGTGAGTTGAAGAAAGGAGCTCAGGGGCACTGTAATTCACAAACCTGCAGAGTTATAAATGACAGTTATCCTCCAAAAATATATTGAAGTAAGCCTGCGAAGGGGACTTGAAAGCCGGGCAGAATTTCAGGAAAACGATTGCAGGGGGTAGACTGGAATTGCCCTGAAAGCATAGGAAAAGAGGCAGAACGTCGACAATGATGCACTTGGCCGAAAAGGGCGTATGCGTTTTTTCCTGAATATATTCAGGAAAAAACGCAAAAGCCCTTTTTGGCCAACCAAGCAAGCCTGTAAAAGAAATCTGCACTACAATGATGTCTCACTGCCCCCCGGGCAAAAGGGCCATCTGAAAAAAGTGTAAAATCCAGAAATGTAGGACAGGATATGGAGAACAGGGAGCCTTGTTATGCTGATTGGCAGGATGTAAATTGCCAGCAGCCACCCTGGAGAAGTGTATGGTGTTTCCTGAAACACGTAAGAAACAAAGCAACACAGCCTATGGCAATTGCACTTATGGTCCTATTCCTTAGGGAAATTAAAATCAAAAACAGAGAGCCACCCCAAAGTTTGGGACGGCTGTGTTCCCAAGAAGCTCGTCTACAGTACCAGGTAAATATCCCAGAAAGCAAAAAATGGATAAAGAAGTTGTGGCACGTACGTGCAATGCAGTATCACTCAGCAATGAAATCTGTGTCATCAGGCCCGTAGCGGCATAGTGAGTGGATGCAGGTACGGTGATTCTACGTGAACTACATCACACAGAAAAAGAAACATCATAAGATATCACTAATACATGGAATGTAAACTTGACTACACATGAACTGAATTACAAAACAGAACAGGGTCTCAAATTTAGAAAACCAACTAGGGCTTGCTTATGGGGAAAGCAGCCTTGGGGTGCTGCATAAAACCAGAGTCTGAAATTAGCACAGATAACTTTCCATAAGCCAAATATGTAATAGACAAGACCTACTCCTTGCTCAACGAAATGGACCCAACACCACATATTCAACGCCTAGGAATATACCTGACTAGGAAGAATCTTAAAACCCATGGATATATATGTCTCCGTAAGAGAATCAAGCGTGTGTACAGCGGCCGAAACGCAGCAGTGAAAATCCGATAAATCCCATTATCAAAATAAATTTCGAAAACAAAACACAAAGACAGTGAAATAGAGAGCAATTCTTAAATAATTCACTCAGGGCATGTGATGCAACCGGGATGGACCACATCTACACCCAGAGCTGGATGACACATAAGGCTGGACACTTCAGGCTGAGAGCATTGGTGAGTTTCGGTGAGCAAATGCAGACCCTTTGAAGTCATACTGCATGGTACCTATTCCATGGGTCCCAACTCTTCAGGTTCAAGGGATTCTTCCTCCAGCTAAAACATGCATGGGAAACCCACTGTATGGTCCACCGTGTGATTGGGAAACGATTTAAAATGCATCTCAGTTTTCGTATCCTGGTCCTCGGGTTCACCATTCCAGATGCTTTACTAACACTCTCCCTGCTTGGAGAGTCAGTGCCTTTAACCTCCTGTTTGGCCCAGCTTGCAATTTCTGCGCAAGATGAACAGGAATAGGGAGAACCAATGAGAGACTAGCTGTAGGTGTCTGCACGGGCAAACGTAACGCTCATTTCCCACCAGGAAGAGGAATTAACCAAAGGCTCAGCATGCCCTGCCGGAAACAGATTAGGGCCTGAAGCAATCCTGCGGTTTTGTGCCCAGCTCACAAGAAAGCGAGTTGAAGAAAGGAGCTCAGGGGCACTGTAATTCACAAACCTGCAGAGTTATAAATGACAGCTATCCTCCAAAAATATATTGAAATAAGCCTGCGAAGGGGACTTGAAAGCGGGGCTGAATTTCAGGAAAACGATTGCAGGGGGTAAACTGGAATTGCCCTGAAAGCATAGGAAAAGAGGCAGAACGTCGACAATGATGCACTTGGCCAAAAAGGGCGTATGCGTTTTTTCCTGAATATATTCAGGAAAAAACGCATACGCACTTTTTGGCCAACCAAGCAAGCCTGTAAAGGAAATCTGCACTACAATGAAGTCTTACTGCCCCCCGGGCAAAAGGGCCATCTGAAAAAAGTGTAAAATCCAGAAATGTAGGACAGGATATGGAGAACAGGGAGCCTTGTTATGCTGATTGGCAGGATGTAAATTCCCAGCAGCCACCATGGAGAAGTGTATGGTGTTTCCTGAAACACGTAACAAACAAAGCAACACAGCCTATGGCACTTCCACTTATGGTCCTATAGCTTACCGAAATTAAAATCAAAAACAGACAGCCACCCCAATATTTGGGACGGCTGTGTTCACAAGAAGCTCGTCTACAATATCAGGTAAATATCCCAGAAGGCAAAAAATGGATAAAGAAATTGTGGCACGTACGTGCAATGCAGTATCACTCAGCAATGAAATCTGTGTCATCAGGCCCGTAGCGGCATAGTGAGAGGATGCAGATACGGTGATTCTACGTGAACTACATCACACAGAAAAAGAAACATCATAAGATATCACTAATACACGGAATGTAAACTTGACTACACATGAACTGAATTACAAAACAGAACAGGGTCTCAAATTTAAAAAACCAACTAGTGCTTGCTTATGGGGAAAGGTGCCTTGGGGTGCTGCATAAAACCAGAGACTGAAATTAGCACAGATAACATTCCATACGCCAAATATGTAATAGACAAGACCTACTCCTTGCTCAACGAAATGGACTCAACACCACATATTCAACGCCTAGGAATATACCTGACTAGGAAGAATCTTAAAACCCATGGATATATATGTCTCCGTAAGAGAATCAAGCGTGTGTACAGCGGCCGAAACGCAGCAGTGAAAATCCGATAAATCCCATTATCAAAATAAATTTCGAAACAAAACACAAAGACAGTGAAATAGAGAGAAATTCTTAAATAATTCACTCAGGGAATGTGATGCAACCGGGATTGACCACATCTACACCCAGAGCTGGTTGACACATAAGGCTGGACACTTCAGGCTGATAGCATTGGTGAGTTTCGGTGAGCAAATGCAGACCCTTTGAAGTCATACTGCATGGTACCTATTCCATGGGTCCCAACTCTTCAGGTTCAAGGGATTCTTCCTCCAGCTAAAACATGCATGGGAAACCCACAGTATGGTCCACCGTGTGATTGGGAAACGATTTACAATGCATCTCAGTTTTCGTATCCTGGTCCTCGGGTTCACCATTCCAGATGCTTTACTAACACTCTCCCTGCTTGGAGAGTCAGTGCCTTTAACCTCCTGTTTGGCACAGCTTGCAATTTCTGTGCAAGATGAACAGGAATAGGGAGAACCAATGAGAGACTAGCTGTAGGTGTCTGCACGGGCAAATGTAACGCTCATTTCCCACCAGGAAGAGGAATTAACCAAAGGCTTAGCATGCCCTGCCGGAAACAGATTAGGGCCTGAAGCAATCCTGCGGTTTTGTGCCCAGCTCACAAGAAAGCGAGTTGAAGAAAGGAGCTCAGGGGCACTGTAATTCACAAACCTGCAGAGTTATAAATGACAGCTATCCTCCAAAAATATATTGAAGTAAGCCTGCGAAGGGGACTTGAAAGCGGGGCAGAATTTCAGGAAAACGATTGCAGGGGGTAGACTGGAATTGCCCTGAAAGCATAGGAAAAGAGGCAGAACGTCGACAATGATGCACTTGGCCAAAAAGGGCGTATGCGTTTTTTCCTGAATATATTCAGGCAAAAACGCATACGCCCTTTTTGGCCAACCAAGCAAGCCTGTAAAGGAAATCTGCACTACAATGAAGTCTCACTGCCCCCCGGGCAAAAGGGCCATCTGAAAAAAGTGTAAAATCCAGAAAGGTAGGACAGGATATGGAGAACAGGGAGCCTTGTTATACTGATTGGCAGGATGTAAATTGCCAACAGCCACCCTGGAGAAGTGTATGGTGTTTCCTGAAACACGTAAGAAATAAAGCAACACAGCCTATGGCAATTGCACTTATGGTCCTATTCCTTAGGGAAATTAAAATCAAAAACAGAGAGCCAGCCCAAAGTTTGGGACGGCTGTGTTCCCAAGAAGCTCGTCTACAGTACCAGGTAAATATCCCAGAAAGCAAAAAATGGATAAAGAAGTTGTGGCACGTACGTGCAATGCAATATCACTCAGCAATGAAATCTGTGTCATCAGGCCCGTAGCGGCATAGTGAGTGGATGCAGGTACGGTGATTCTACGTGAACTACGTCCCACAGAAAAAGAAACATCATAAGATATCACTAATACACGGAATGCAAACTTGACTACATATGAACTGCATTACAAAACAGAACAGGGTCTCAAATTTAGAAAACCAACTAGTGCTTGCTTATGGGGAAAGGTGCCTTGGGGTGCTGCATAAAACCAGAGACTGAAATTAGCACAGATAACATTCCATAAGCCAAATATGTAATAGACAAGACCTACTCCTTGCTCAACGAAATGGACTCAACACCACATATTCAAAGCCTAGGAATACACCTGACTAGTAAGAATCTTAAAACCCATGGATATATATGTCCCCGTAAGAGAATCAAGCGTGTGTACAGCGGCCGAAACGCAGCAGTGAAAATCCGATAAATCCCATTATCAAAATAAATTTCGAAAACAAAACACAAAGACAGTGAAATAGAGAGCAATTCTTAAATAATTCACTCAGGGCATGTGATGCAACCGGGATTTACCACATCTACACCCAGAGCTGGTTGAGACATAAGGCTGGACACTTCAGGCTGATAGCATTGGTGAGTTTCGGTGAGCAAATGCAGACCCTTTGAAGTCATACTGCATGGTACCCATTCCATGGGTCCCAACTCTCCAGGTTCAAGGGATTCTTCCTCCAGCTAAAACATGCATGGGAAACCCAGAGTATCGTCCACCGTGTGATTGGGAAACGATTTAAAATGCATCTCAGTTTTCGTATCCTGGTCCTCGGGTTCACCATTCCAGATGCTTTACTAACACTCTCCCCGCTTGGAAAGTCAGTGCCTTTAACCTCCTGTTTGGCACAGCTTGCCATTTCTGTGCAAGATGAACAGGAATAGGGAGAACCAATGAGAGACTAGCTGTAGGTGTCTGCACGGGCAAATGTAACGCTCATTGCCCACCAGGAAGAGGAATTAAACAAAGGCTCAGTGTGCCCTGCTGGGAACAGATTAGGGCCTGAAGCAATCCTGCTGTTTTGTGCCCAGCTCACAAGAAAGCGAGTTGAAGAAAGGAGTTCAGGGGCACTGTACTTCACAAACCTGCAGAGTTATAAATGACAGCTATCCTCCAAAAATATATTGAAGTAAGCCTGCGAAGGGGACTTGAAAGCAGGGCTGAATTTCAGGAAAACGATTGCAGGGGGTAGACTGGAATTGCCCTGAAAGCATAGGAAAAGAGGCACATCGTGGACAATGATGCACTTGGCCAAAAAGGGCGTATGCGTTTTTTCCTGAATATATTCAGGAAAAAACGCATACGCCCTTTTTGGCCAACCAAGCAAGCCTGTAAAGGAAATCTGCACTACAATGAAATCTCACTGCCCCCCCGGGCAAAAGGGCCATCTGAAAAAAGGGTAAAATCCAGAAAGGTAGGACAGGATATGGAGAACAGGGAGCCTTGTTATGCTGATTGGCAGGATGTAAATTGCCAGCAGCCACCCTGGAGAAGTGTATGGTGTTTCCTGAAACACTTAAGAAACAAAGCAACACAGCCTATGGCACTTCCACTTATGGTCCTATAGCTTACGGAAATTAAAATCAAAAACAGACAGCCACCCCAATATTTGGGACGCCTGTGTTCACAAGAAGCTCGTCTACAGTATCAGGTAAATATCCCAGAAAGCAAAAAATGGATAAAGAAGTTGTGGCACGTACGTACAATGCAATATCACTCAGCAATGAAATCTGTGTCATCAGGCCCGTAGCGGCATAGTGAGTGGATGCAGGTACGGTGATTCTACGTGAACTACGTCACACAGAAAAAGAAACATCATAAGATATCACTAATACACGGAATGTAAACTTGACTACACATGAACTGAATTACAAAAAAGAACAGGGTCTCAAATTTAGAAAACCAACTAGTGCTTGCTTATGGGGAAAGGTGGCTTGGGGTGCTGCATAAAACCAGAGACTGAAATTAGCACAGATAACATTCCATAAGCCAAATATGTAATAGACAAGACCTACTCCTTGCTCAACGAAATGGACTCAACACCACATATTCAACGCCTAGGAATATACCTGACTAGGAAGAATCTTAAAACCCATGGATATATATGTCTCCGTAAGAGAATCAAGCATGTGTACAGCGGTGGAAATGCAGCAGTGAAAATCCGATAAATCCCATTATCAAAATAAATTTCGAAAACAAAACACAAAGACAATGAAATAGAGAGCAATTCTTAAATAATTCACTCAGGGCATGTGATGCAACCGGGATTGACCACATCTACACCCAGAGCTGGTTGAGACATAAGGCTGGACACTTCAGGCTGATAGCACTGGTGAGTTTCGGTGAGCAAATGCAGACCCTTTGAAGTCATACTGCATGGTACCCATTCCATGGGTCCCAACTCTCCAGGTTCAAGTCATTCTTCCTCCAGCTAAAACATGCATGGGAAACCCAGAGTATCGTCCACCGTGTGATTGGGAAACGATTTAAAATGCATCTCAGTTTTCGTATCCTGGTCCTCGGGTTCACCATTCCAGATGCTTTACTAACACTCTCCCCGCTTGGAGAGTCAGTGCCTTTAACCTCCTGTTTGGCACAGCTTGCCATTTCTGTGCAAGATGAACAGGAATAGGGAGAACCAATGAGAGACTAGCTGTAGGTGTCTGCACGGGCAAATGTAACGCTCATTGCCCACCAGGAAGAGGAATTAAACAAAGGCTCAGTGTGCCCTGCTGGAAACAGATTAGGGCCTGAAGCAATCCTGCGGTTTTGTGCCCAGCTCACAAGAAAGCGAGTTGAAGAAAGGAGCTCAGGGGCACTGTACTTCACAAACCTGCAGAGTTATAAATGACAGCTATCCTCCAAAAATATATTGAAGTAAGCCTGCGAAGGGGACTTGAAAGCGGGGCTGAATTTCAGGAAAACGATTGCAGGGGGTAGACTGGAATTGCCCTGAAAGCATAGGAAAAGAGGCACAACGTCGACAATGATGCACTTGGCCAAAAAGGGCGTATGCGTTTTTTCCTGAATATATTCAGGAAAAAACGCATACGCCCTTTTTGGCCAACCAAGCAAGCCTGTAAAGGAAATCTGCACTACAATGAAATCTCACTGCCCCCCCCGGGCAAAAGGGCCATCTGAAAAAAGTGTAAAATTCAGAAAGGTAGGACAGGATATGGAGAACAGGGAGCCTTGTTATGCTGATTGGCAGGATGTAAATTGCCAGCAGCCACCCTGGAGAAGTGTATGGTGTGTCCTGAAACACGTAAGAAACAAAGCAACACAGCCTATGGCACTTCCACTTATGGTCCTATAGCTTACGGAAATTAAAATCAAAAACAGACAGCCACCCCAATATTTGGGACGGCTGTGTTCACAAGAAGCTCGTCTACAGTATCAGGTAAATATCCCAGAAAGCAAAAAATGGATAAAGAAGTTGTGGCACGTACGTGCAATGCAATATCACTCAGCAATGAAATCTGTGTCATCAGGCCCGTAGCGGCATAGTAAGTGGATGCAGGTACGGTGATTCTACGTGAACTACGTCACACAGAAAAAGAAATATCATAAGATATCACTAATACACGGAATGTAAACTTGACTACACATGAACTGAATTACAAAACAGGACAGGGTCTCAAATTTAGAAAACCAACTAGTGCTTGCTTATGGGGAAAAGTGCGTTGGGGTGCTGCATAAAACCAGAGACTGAAATTAGCACAGATAACATTCCATAAGCCAAATATGTAATAGACAAGACCTACTCCTTGCTCAACGAAATGGACTCAACACCACATATTCAACGCCTAGGAATATACCTGACTAGGAAGAATCTTAAAACCCATGGATATATATGTCTCCGTAAGAGAATCAAGCGTGTGTACAGCGGCGGAAATGCAGCAGTGAAAATCCGATAAATCCCATTATCAAAATAAATTTCGAAAACAAAACACAAAGACAGTGAAATAGAGAGCAATTCTTAAATAATTCACTCAGGGCATGTGATGCAACCGGGATTGACCACATCTACACCCAGAGCTGGTTGAGACATAAGGCTGGACACTTCAGGCTGATAGCACTGGTGAGTTTTGGTGAGCAAATGCAGACCCTTTGAAGTCATACTGCATGGTACCCATTCCATGGGTCCCAACTCTCCAGGTTCAAGGCATTCTTCCTCCAGCTAAAACATGCAAGGGAAACCCAGAGTATCGTCCACCGTGTGATTGGGAAACGATTTAAAATGCATCTCAGTTTTCGTATCCTGGTCCTCGGGTTCACCATTCCAGATGCTTTACTAACACTCTCCCCGCTTGGAGAGTCAGTGCCTTTAACCTCCTGTTTGGCACAGCTTGCCATTTCTGTGCAAGATGAACAGGAATAGGGAGAACCAATGAGAGACTAGCTGTAGGTGTCTGCACGGGCAAATGTAACGCTCATTGCCCACCAGGAAGAGGAATTAAACAAAGGCTCAGTGTGCCCTGCTGGAAACAGATTAGGGCCTGAAGCAATCCTGCGGTTTTGTGCCCAGCTCACAAGAAAGCGAGTTGAAGAAAGGAGCTCAGGGGCACTGTACTTCACAAACCTGCAGAGTTATAAATGACAGCTATCCTCCAAAAATATATTGAAGTAAGCCTGCGAAGGGGACTTGAAAGCGGGGCTGAATTTCAGGAAAACGATTGCATGGGGTAGACTGGAATTGCCCTGAAAGCATAGGAAAAGAGGCACAACGTCGACAATGATGCACTTGGCCAAAAAGGGCGTATGCGTTTTTTCCTGAATATATTCAGGAAAAAACGCATACGCCCTTTTTGGCCAACCAAGCAAGCCTGTAAAGGAAATCTGCACTACAATGAAATCTCACTGCCCCCCCGGGCAAAAGGGCCATCTGAAAAAAGTGTAAAATTCAGAAAGGTAGGACAGGATATGGAGAACAGGGAGCCTTGTTATGCTGATTGGCAGGATGTAAATTGCCAGCAGCCACCCTGGAGAAGTGTATGGTGTGTCCTGAAACACGTAAGAAACAAAGCAACACAGCCTATGGCACTTCCACTTATGGTCCTATAGCTTACGGAAATTAAAATCAAAAACAGACAGCCACCCCAATATTTGGGACGGCTGTGTTCACAAGAAGCTCGTCTACAGTATCAGGTAAATATCCCAGAAAGCAAAAAATGGATAAAGAAGTTGTGGCACGTACGTGCAATGCAATATCACTCAGCAATGAAATCTGTGTCATCAGGCCCGTAGCGGCATAGTAAGTGGATGCAGGTACGGTGATTCTACGTGAACTACGTCACACAGAAAAAGAAATATCATAAGATATCACTAATACACGGAATGTAAACTTGACTACACATGAACTGAATTACAAAACAGGACAGGGACTCAAATTTAGAAAACCAACTAGTGCTTGCTTATGGGGAAAGGTGCGTTGGGGTGCTGCATAAAACCAGAGACTGAAATTAGCACAGATAACATTCCATAAGCCAAATATGTAATAGACAAGACCTACTCCTTGCTCAACGAAATGGACTCAACACCACATATTCAACGCCTAGGAATATACCTGACTAGGAAGAATCTTAAAACCCATGGATATATATGTCTCCGTAAGAGAATCAAGCGTGTGTACAGTGGCGGAAATGCAGCAGTGAAAATCCGATAAATCCCATTATCAAAATAAATTTCGAAAACAAAACACAAAGACAGTGAAATAGAGAGCAATTCTTAAATAATTCACTCATGGCATGTGATGCAACCGGGATTGACCACATCTACACCCAGAGCTGGTTGAGACATAAGGCTGGACACTTCTGGCTGATAGCACTGGTGAGTTTCGGTGAGCAAATTCAGACCCTTTTAAGTCATACTGCATGGTACCCATTCCATGGGTCCCAACTCTCCAGGTTCAAGGGATTCTTCCTCCAGCTAAAACATGCATGGGAAACCCAGAGTATCGTCCACCGTGTGATTGGGAAACGATTTAAAATGCATCTCAGTTTTCGTATCCTGGTCCTCGGGTTCACCATTCCAGATGCTTTACTAACACTCTCCCCACTTGGAGAGTCAGTGCCTTTAACCTCCTGTTTGGCACAGCTTGCCATTTCTGTGCAAGATGAACAGGAATAGGGAGAACCAATGAGAGACTAGCTGTAGGTGTCTGCACGGGCAAATGTAACGCTCATTGCCCACCAGGAAGAGGAATTAAACAAAGGCTCAGTGTGCCCTGCTGGAAACAGATTAGGGCCTGAAGCAATCCTGCGGTTTTGTGCCCAGCTCACAAGAAAGCGAGTTGAAGAAAGGAGCTCAGGGGCACTGTACTTCACAAACCTGCAGAGTTATAAATGACAGCTATCCTCCAAAAATATATTGAAGTAAGCCTGCGAAGGGGACTTGAAAGCGGGGCAGAATTTCAGGAAAACGATTGCAGGGGGTAGACTGGAATTGCCCTGAAAGCATAGGAAAAGAGGCACAACGTCGACAATGATGCACTTGGCCAAAAAGGGCGTATGCGTTTTTTCCTGAATATATTCAGGAAAAAACGCATACGCCCTTTTTGGCCAACCAAGCAAGCCTGTAAAGGAAATCTGCACTACAATGAAGTCTCACTGCCACCCGGGCAAAAGGGCCATCTGAAAAAAGTGTAAAATCCAGAAAGGTAGGACAGGATATGGAGAACAGGGAGCCTTGTTATGCTGATTGGCAGGATGTAAATTGCCAACAGCCACCCTGGAGAAGTGTATGGTGTTTCCTGAAACACGTAAGAAACAAAGCAACACAGCCTATGGCACTTCCACTTATGGTCCTATAGCTTACGGAAATTAAAATCAAAAACAGACAGCCACCCCAATATTTGGGACGGCTGTGTTCACAAGAAGCTCGTCTACAGTATCAGGTAAATATCCCAGAAAGCAAAAATGGATAAAGAAGTTGTGGCACGTACGTACAATGCAATATCACTCAGCAATGAAATCTGTGTCATCAGGCCCGTAGCGGCATAGTGAGTGGATGCAGGTACGGTGATTCTACGTGAACTACGTCACACAGAAAAAGAAACATCATAAGATATCACTAATACACGGAATGTAAACTTGACTACACATAAACTGAATTACAAAACAGAACAGGGTCTCAAATTTAGAAAACCAACTAGTGCTTGCTTATGGGGAAAGGTGCCTTGGGGTGCTACATAAAACCAGAGACTGAAATTAGCACAGATAACTTTCCATAAGCCAAATATGTAATAGACAAGACCTACTCCTTGCTCAACGAAATGGACCCAACACCACATATTCAACGCCTAGGAATATACCTGACTAGGAAGAATCTTAAATCCCATGGATATATATGTCTCCGTAAGAGAATCAAGCGTGTGTACAGCGGCGGAAATGCAGCAGTGAAAATCCGATAAATCCCATTATCAAAATAAATTTCGAAAACAAAACACAAAGACAGTGAAATAGAGAGCAATTCTTAAATAATTCACTCAGGGCATGTGATGCAACCGGGATTGACCACATCTACACCCAGAGCAGGTTGAGACATAAGGCTGGACACTTCTGGCTGATAGCACTGGTGAGTTTCGGTGAGCAAATGCAGACCCTTTGAAGTCATACTGCATGGTACCCATTCCATGGGTCCCAACTCTCCAGGTTCAAGGCATTCTTCCTCCAGCTAAAACATGCATGGGAAACCCAGAGTATCGTCCACCGTGTGATTGGGAAACGATTTAAAATGCATCTCAGTTTTCGTATCCTGGTCCTCGGGTTCACCATTCCAGATGCTTTACTAACACTCTCCCCGCTTGGAGAGTCAGTGCCTTTAACCTCCTGTTTGGCACAGCTTGCCATTTCTGTGCAAGATGAACAGGAATAGGGAGAACCAATGAGAGACTAGCTGTAGGTGTCTGCACGGGCAAATGTAACGCTCATTGCCCACCAGGAAGAGGAATTAAACAAAGGCTCAGTGTGCCCTGCTGGAAACAGATTAGGGCCTGAAGCAATCCTGCGGTTTTGTGCCCAGCTCACAAGAAAGCGAGTTGAAGAAAGGAGCTCAGGGGCACTGTACTTCACAAACCTGCAGAGTTATAAATGACAGCTATCCTCCAAAAATATATTGAAGTAAGCCTGCGAAGGGGACTTGAAAGCGGGGCTGAATTTCAGGAAAACGATTGCAGGGGGTAGACTGGAATTGCCCTGAAAGCATAGGAAAAGAGGCACAACGTCGACAATGATGCACTTGGCCAAAAAGGGCGTATGCGTTTTTTCCTGAATATATTCAGGAAAAAACGCATACGCCCTTTTTGGCCAACCAAGCAAGCCTGTAAAGGAAATCTGCACTACAATGAAGTCTCACTGCCACCCGGGCAAAAGGGCCATCTGAAAAAAGTGTAAAATCCAGAAAGGTAGGACAGGATATGGAGAACAGGGAGCCTTGTTATGCTGATTGGCAGGATGTAAATTGCAAGCAGCCACCCTGGAGAAGTGTATGGTGTTTCCTGAAACACGTAAGAAACAAAGCAACACAGCCTATGGCACTTCCACTTATGGTCCTATAGCTTACGGAAATTAAAATCAAAAACAGACAGCCACCCCAATATTTGGGACGGCTGTGTTCACAAGAAGCTCGTCTACAGTTTCAGGTAAATATCCCAGAAAGCAAAAAATGGATAAAGAAGTTGTGAAATGTACGTACAATGCAATATCACTCAGCAATGAAATCTGTGTCATCAGGCCCGTAGCGGCATAGTGAGTGGATGCCGGTACGGTGATTCTACGTGAACTACGTCACACAGAAAAAGAAACATCATAAGATATCACTAATACACGGAATGTAAACTTGACTACACATGAACTGAATTACAAAAAAGAACAGGGTCTCAAATTTAGAAAACCAACTAGTGCTTGCTTATGGGGAAAGGTGGCTTGGGGTGCTGCATAAAACCAGAGACTGAAATTAGCACAGATAACATTCCATAAGCCAAATATGTAATAGACAAGACCTACTCCTTGCTCAACGAAATGGACTCAACACCACATATTCAACGCCTAGGAATATACCTGACTAGGAAGAATCTTAAAACCCATGGATATATATGTCTCCGTAAGAGAATCAAGCATGTGTACAGCGGTGGAAATGCAGCAGTGAAAATCCGATAAATCCCATTATCAAAATAAATTTCGAAAACAAAACACAAAGACAATGAAATAGAGAGCAATTCTTAAATAATTCACTCAGGGCATGTGATGCAACCGGGATTGACCACATCTACACCCAGAGCTGGTTGAGACATAAGGCTGGACACTTCAGGCTGATAGCACTGGTGAGTTTCGGTGAGCAAATGCAGACCCTTTGAAGTCATACTGCATGGTACCCATTCCATGGGTCCCAACTCTCCAGGTTCAAGTCATTCTTCCTCCAGCTAAAACATGCATGGGAAACCCAGAGTATCGTCCACCGTGTGATTGGGAAACGATTTAAAATGCATCTCAGTTTTCGTATCCTGGTCCTCGGGTTCACCATTCCAGATGCTTTACTAACACTCTCCCCGCTTGGAGAGTCAGTGCCTTTAACCTCCTGTTTGGCAGAGCTTGCCATTTCTGTGCAAGATGAACAGGAATAGGGAGAACCAATGAGAGACTAGCTGTAGGTGTCTGCACGGGCAAATGTAACGCTCATTGCCCACCAGGAAGAGGAATTAAACAAAGGCTCAGTGTGCCCTGCTGGAAACAGATTAGGGCCTGAAGCAATCCTGCGGTTTTGTGCCCAGCTCACAAGAAAGCGAGTTGAAGAAAGGAGCTCAGGGGCACTGTACTTCACAAACCTGCAGAGTTATAAATGACAGCTATCCTCCAAAAATATATTGAAGTAAGCCTGCGAAGGGGACTTGAAAGCGGGGCTGAATTTCAGGAAAACGATTGCAGGGGGTAGACTGGAATTGCCCTGAAAGCATAGGAAAAGAGGCACAACGTCGACAATGATGCACTTGGCCAAAAAGGGCGTATGCGTTTTTTCCTGAATATATTCAGGAAAAAACGCATACGCCCTTTTTGGCCAACCAAGCAAGCCTGTAAAGGAAATCTGCACTACAATGAAATCTCACTGCCCCCCCGGGCAAAAGGGCCATCTGAAAAAAGTGTAAAATCCAGAAAGGTAGGACAGGATATGGAGAACAGGGAGCCTTGTTATGCTGATTGGCAGGATGTAAATTGCCAGCAGCCACCCTGGGGAAGTGTATGGTGTGTCCTGAAACACGTAAGAAACAAAGCAACACAGCCTATGGCACTTCCACTTATGGTCCTATAGCTTACGGAAATTAAAATCAAAAACAGACAGCCACCCCAATATTTGGGACGGCTGTGTTCACAAGAAGCTCGTCTACAGTATCAGGTAAATATCCCAGAAAGCAAAAAATGGATAAAGAAGTTGTGGCACGTACGTGCAATGCAATATCACTCAGCAATGAAATCTGTGTCATCAGGCCCGTAGCGGCATAGTAAGTGGATGCAGGTACGGTGATTCTACGTGAACTACGTCACACAGAAAAAGAAATATCATAAGATATCACTAATACACGGAATGTAAACTTGACTACACATGAACTGAATTACAAAACAGGACAGGGTCTCAAATTTAGAAAACCAACTAGTGCTTGCTTATGGGGAAAAGTGCGTTGGGGTGCTGCATAAAACCAGAGACTGAAATTAGCACAGATAACATTCCATAAGCCAAATATGTAATATACAAGACCTACTCCTTGCTCAACGAAATGGACTCAACACCACATATTCAACGCCTAGGAATATACCTGACTAGGAAGAATCTTAAAACCCATGGATATATATGTCTCCGTAAGAGAATCAAGCGTGTGTACAGCGGCGGAAATGCAGCAGTGAAAATCCGATAAATCCCATTATCAAAATAAATTTCGAAAACAAAACACAAAGACAGTGAAATAGAGAGCAATTCTTAAATAATTCACTCAGGGCATGTGATGCAACCGGGATTGACCACATCTACACCCACAGCTGGTTGAGACATAAGGCTGGACACTTCTGGCTGATAGCACTGGTGAGTTTCGGTGAGCAAATGCAGACCCTTTGAAGTCATACTGCATGGTACCCATTCCATGGGTCCCAACTCTCCAGGTTCAAGGCATTCTTCCTCCACCTAAAACATGCATGGGAAACCCAGAGTATCGTCCACCGTGTGATTGGGAAACGATTTAAAATGCATCTCAGTTTTCGTATCCTGGTCCTCGGGTTCACCATTCCAGATGCTTTACTAACACTCTCCCCGCTTGGAGAGTCAGTGCCTTTAACCTCCTGTTTGGCACAGCTTGCCATTTCTGTGCAAGATGAACAGGAATAGGGAGAACCAATGAGAGACTAGCTGTAGGTGTCTGCACGGGCAAATGTAACGCTCATTGCCCACCAGGAAGAGGAATTAAACAAAGGCTCAGTGTGCCCTGCTGGAAACAGATTAGGGCCTGAAGCAATCCTGCGGTTTTGTGCCCAGCTCACAAGAAAGCGAGTTGAAGAAAGGAGCTCAGGGGCACTGTACTTCACAAACCTGCAGAGTTATAAATGACAGCTATCCTCCAAAAATATATTGAAGTAAGCCTGCGAGGGGGACTTGAAAGCGGGGCAGAATTTCAGGAAAACGATTGCAGGGGGTAGACTGGAATTGCCCTGAAAGCATAGGAAAAGAGGCACAACGTCGACAATGATGTACTTGGCCAAAAAGGGCGTATGCGCATTTTCCTGAATATATTCAGGAAAAAACGCATACGCACTTTTTGGCCAACCAAGCAAGCCTGTAAAGGAAATCTGCACTACAATGAAATCTCACTGCCCCCCCGGGCAAAAGGGCCATCTGAAAAAAGTGTAAAATCCAGAAAGGTAGGACAGGATATGGAGAACAGGGAGCCTTGTTATGCTGATTGGCAGGATGTAAATTGCCAGCAGCCACCCTGGAGAAGTGTATGGTGTTTCCTGAAACACGTAAGAAACAAAGCAACACAGCCTATGGCACTTCCACATATGGTCCTATAGCTTACGGAAATTAAAATCAAAAACAGACAGCTACCCCAATATTTGGGACGGCTGTGTTCACAAGTAGCTCGTCTACAGTATCAGGTAAATATCCCAGAAAGCAAAAAATGGATAAAGAAGTTGTGGCACGTACGTGCAATGCAATATCACTCAGCAATGAAATCTGTGTCATGAGGCCCGTAGCGGCATAGTAAGTGGATGCAGTTACGGTGATTCTACGTGAACTACGTCACACAGAAAAAGAAATATCATAAGATATCAGTAATACACGGAATGTAAACTTGACTACACATGAACTGAATTACAAAACAGAACAGGGTCTCAAATTTAGAAAACCAACTAGTGCTTGCTTATGGGGAAAGGTGCGTTGGGGTGCTGCATAAAACCAGAGACTGAATTTAGCACAGATAACATTCCATAAGCCAAATATGTAATAGACAAGACCTACTCCTTGCTAAACGAAATGGACTCAACACCACATATTCAACGCCTAGGAATATACCTGACTAGGAAGAATCTTAAAACCCATGGATATATATGTCTCCGTAAGAGAATCAAGCGTGTGTACAGTGGCGGAAATGCAGCAGTGAAAATCCGATAAATCCCATTATCAAAATAAATTTCGAAAACAAAACACAAAGACAGTGAAATAGAGAGCAATTCTTAAATAATTCACTCATGGCATGTGATGCAACCGGGATTGACCACATCTACACCCAGAGCTGGTTGAGACATAAGGCTGGACACTTCTGGCTGATAGCACTGGTGAGTTTCGGTGAGCAAATTCAGACCCTTTTAAGTCATACTGCATGGTAGCCATTCCATGGGTCCCAACTCTCCAGGTTCAAGGGATTCTTCCTCCAGCTAAAACATGCATGGGAAACCCAGAGTATCGTCCACCGTGTGATTGGGAAACGATTTAAAATGCATCTCAGTTTTCGTATCCTGGTCCTCGGGTTCACCATTCCAGATGCTTTACTAACACTCTCCCCGCTTGGAGACTCAGTGCCTTTAACCTCCTGTTTGGCACAGCTTGCCATTTCTGTGCAAGATGAACAGGAATAGGGAGAACCAATGAGAGACTAGCTGTAGGTGTCTGCACGGGCAAATGTAACGCTCATTGCCCACCATGAAGAGGAATTAAACAAAGGCTCAGTGTGCCCTGCTGGAAACAGATTAGGGCCTGAAGCAATCCTGCGGTTTTGTGCCCAGCTCACAAGAAAGCGAGTTGAAGAAAGGAGCTCAGGGGCACTGTACTTCACAAACCTGCAGAGTTATAAATGACAGCTATCCTCCAAAAATATATTGAAGTAAGCCTGCGAAGGGGACTTGAAAGCGGGGCAGAATTTCAGGAAAACGATTGCAGGGGGTAGACTGGAATTGCCCTGAAAGCATAGGAAAAGAGGCACAACGTCGACAATGATGCACTTGGCCAAAAAGGGCGTATGCGTTTTTTCCTGAATATATTCAGGAAAAAACGCATACGCCCTTTTTGGCCAACCAAGCAAGCCTGTAAAGGAAATCTGCACTACAATGAAGTCTCACTGCCACCCGGGCAAAAGGGCCATCTGAAAAAAGTGTAAAATCCAGAAAGGTAGGACAGGATATGGAGAACACGGAGCCTTGTTATGCTGATTGGCAGGATGTAAATTGCCAACAGCCACCCTGGAGAAGTGTATGGTGTTTCCTGAAACACGTAAGAAACAAAGCAACACAGCCTATGGCACTTCCACTTATGGTCCTATAGCTTACGGAAATTAAAATCAAAAACAGACAGCCACCCCAATATTTGGGACGGCTGTGTTCACAAGAAGCTCGTCTACAGTATCAGGTAAATATCCCAGAAAGCAAAAATGGATAAAGAAGTTGTGGCACGTACGTACAATGCAATATCACTCAGCAATGAAATCTGTGTCATCAGGCCCGTAGCGGCATAGTGAGTGGATGCAGGTACGGTGATTCTACGTGAACTACGTCACACAGAAAAAGAAACATCATAAGATATCACTAATACACGGAATGTAAACTTGACTACACATAAACTGAATTACAAAACAGAACAGGGTCTCAAATTTAGAAAACCAACTAGTGCTTGCTTATGGGGAAAGGTGCCTTGGGGTGCTACATAAAACCAGAGACTGAAATTAGCACAGATAACTTTCCATAAGCCAAATATGTAATAGACAAGACCTACTCCTTGCTCAACGAAATGGACCCAACACCACATATTCAACGCCTAGGAATATACCTGACTAGGAAGAATCTTAAATCCCATGGATATATATGTCTCCGTAAGAGAATCAAGCGTGTGTACAGCGGCGGAAATGCAGCAGTGAAAATCCGATAAATCCCATTATCAAAATAAATTTCGAAAACAAAACACAAAGACAGTGAAATAGAGAGCAATTCTTAAATAATTCACTCAGGGCATGTGATGCAACCGGGATTGACCACATCTACACCCAGAGCTGGTTGAGACATAAGGCTGGACACTTCTGGCTGATAGCACTGGTGAGTTTCGGTGAGCAAATGCAGACCCTTTGAAGTCATACTGCATGGTACCCATTCCATGGGTCCCAACTCTCCAGGTTCAAGGCATTCTTCCTCCAGCTAAAACATGCATGGGAAACCCAGAGTATCGTCCACCGTGTGATTGGGAAACGATTTAAAATGCATCTCAGTTTTCGTATCCTGGTCCTCGGGTTCACCATTCCAGATGCTTTACTAACACTCTCCCCGCTTGGAGAGTCAGTGCCTTTAACCTCCTGTTTGGCACAGCTTGCCATTTCTGTGCAAGATGAACAGGAATAGGGAGAACCAATGAGAGACTAGCTGTAGGTGTCTGCACGGGCAAATGTAACGCTCATTGCCCACCAGGAAGAGGAATTAAACAAAGGCTCAGTGTGCCCTGCTGGAAACAGATTAGGGCCTGAAGCAATCCTGCGGTTTTGTGCCCAGCTCACAAGAAAGCGAGTTGAAGAAAGGAGCTCAGGGCCACTGTACTTCACAAACCTGCAGAGTTATAAATGACAGCTATCCTCCAAAAATATATTGAAGTAAGCCTGCGAAGGGGACTTGAAAGCGGGGCTGAATTTCAGGAAAACGATTGCAGGGGGTAGACTGGAATTGCCCTGAAAGCATAGGAAAAGAGGCACAACGTCGACAATGATGCACTTGGCCAAAAAGGGCGTATGCGTTTTTTCCTGAATATATTCAGGAAAAAACGCATACGCCCTTTTTGGCCAACCAAGCAAGCCTGTAAAGGAAATCTGCACTACAATGAAGTCTCACTGCCACCCGGGCAAAAGGGCCATCTGAAAAAAGTGTAAAATCCAGAAAGGTAGGACAGGATATGGAGAACAGGGAGCCTTGTTATGCTGATTGGCAGGATGTAAATTGCCAGCAGCCACCCTGGAGAAGTGTATGGTGTTTCCTGAAACACGTAAGAAACAAAGCAACACAGCCTATGGCACTTCCACTTATGGTCCTATAGCTTACGGAAATTAAAATCAAAAACAGACAGCCACCCCAATATTTGGGACGGCTGTGTTCACAAGAAGCTCGTCTACAGTTTCAGGTAAATATCCCAGAAAGCAAAAAATGGATAAAGAAGTTGTGAAACGTACGTACAATGCAATATCACTCAGCAATGAAATCTGTGTCATCAGGCCCGTAGCGGCATAGTGAGTGGATGCCGGTACGGTGATTCTACGTGAACTACGTCACACAGAAAAAGAAGCATCATAAGATATCACTAATACACGGAATGTAAACTTGACTACACATGAAGTGAATTACAAAACAGAACAGGGTCTCAAATTTAGAAAACCAACTAGTGCTTGCTTATGGGGAAAGGTGCGTTGGGGTGCTGCATAAAACCAGAGACTGATATTAGCACAGATAACATTCCATAAGCCAAATATGTAATAGACAAGACCTACTCCTTGCTCAACGAAATGGACTCAACACCACATATTCAACGCCTAGGAATATACCTGACTAGGAAGAATCTTAAAACCCATGGATATATATGTCTCTGTAAGAGAATCAAGCGTGTGTACAGCGGCCGAAATGCAGCAGTGAAAATCCGATAAATCCCATTATCAAAATAAATTTCGAAAACAAAACACAAAGACAGTGAAATAGAGAGCAATTCTTAAATAATTCACTCAGGGCATGTGATGCAACCGGGATTGACCACATCTACACCCAGAGCTGGTTGAGACATAAGGCTGGACACTTCAGCCTGATAGCATTGGTGAGTTTCGGTGAGCAAATGCAGACCCTTTGAAGTCATACTGCATGGTACCCATTCCATGGGTCCCAACTCTCCAGGTTCAAGGGATTCTTCCTCCAGCTTAAACATGCATGGGAAACCCAGAGTATCGTCCACGGTGTGATTGGGAAACGATTTAAAATGCATCTCAGTTTTCGTATCCTGGTCTTCGGTTTCACCATTCCAGATGCTTTACTAACACTCTCCCCGCTTGGAGAGTCAGTGCCTTTAACCTCCTGTTTGGCACAGCTTGCAATTTCTGTGCAAGATGAACAGGAATAGGGAGAACCAATGAGAGACTAGCTGTAGGTGTCTGCACGGGCAAATGTAACGCTCATTGCCCACCAGGAAGAGGAATTAAACAAAGGCTCAGCGTGCCCGGCTGAAAACAGATTAGGGCCTGAAGCAATCCTTTGGTTTTGTGTCCAGCTCACAAGAAAGCGAGTTGAAGAAAGGAGCTCAGGGGCACTGTAATTCACAAACCTGCAGAGTTATAAATGACAGCTCTCCTCCAAAAATATATTGAAGTAGGCCTGCGAAGGGGACTTGAAAGCGGGGCTGAATTTCAGGAAAACGATTGCAGGGGGTAGACTGGAATTGCCCTGAAAGCATAGGAAAAGAGGCACAACGTCGACAATGATGCACTTGGCCAAAAAGGGCATATGCGTTTTTTCCTGAATATATTCAGGAAAAAACGCATACGCCCTTTTTGGCCAACCAAGCAAGCCTGTAAAGGAAATCTGCACTACAATGAAATCTCACTGCACCCCCGGGCAAAAGGGCCATCTGAAAAAAGTGTAAAATCCAGAAAGGTAGGACAGGATATGGAGAACAGGGAGCCTTGTTATGCTGATTGGCAGGATGTAAATTGCCAGCAGCCACGCTGGAGAAGTGTATGGTGTTTCCTGAAACACGTAAGAAACAAAGCAACACAGCCTATGGCACTTCCACTTATGCTCTTATAGCTTACGGAAATTAAAATCAAAAACAGACAGCCACCCCAATATTTGGGACGGCTGTGTTCCCAAGAAGCTCGTCTACAGTATCAGTTAAATATCCCAGAAAGCCAAAAATGGATAAAGAAGTTGTGGCACGTACGTACAATGCAATATCACTCAGCAATGAAATCTGTGTCATCAGGCCCGTAGCGGCATAGTGAGTGGTTGCAGGTACGGTGATTCTACGTGAACTACGTCACACAGAAAAAGAAACATCATAAGATATCACTAATACACGGAATGTAAACTTGACTACACATGAAGTGAATTACAAAACAGAACAGGGTCTCAAATTTAGAAAACCAACTAGTGCTTGCTTATGGGGAAAGGTGCGTTGGGGTGCTGCATAAAACCAGAGACTGAAATTAGCACAGATAACATTCCATAAGCCAAATATGTAATAGACAAGACCTACTCCTTGCTCAACGAAATGGACTCAACACCACATATTCAACGCCTAGGAATATACCTGACTAGGAAGAATCTTAAAACCCATGGATATATATGTCTCCGTAAGAGAATCAAGCGTGTGTACAGCGGCCGAAACGCAGCAGTGAAAATCCGATAAATCCCATTATCAAAATAAATTTCGAAAACAAAACACAAAGACAGTGAAATAGAGAGCAATTCTTAAATAATTCACTCAGGGCATGTGATGCAACCGGGATTGACCACATCTACACCCAGAGCTGGTTGAGACATAAGGCTGGACACTTCAGCCTGATAGCATTGGTGAGTTTCGGTGAGCAAATGCAGACCCTTTGAAGTCATACTGCATGGTACCCATTCCATGGGTCCCAACTCTCCAGGTTCAAGGGATTCTTCCTCCAGCTAAAACATGCATGGGAAACCCAGAGTTTCGTCCAACGTGTGATTGGGAAACGATTTAAAATGCATCTCAGTTTTCGTATCCTGGTCTTCGGTTTCACCATTCCAGATGCTTTACTAACACCCTCCCCGCTTGGAGAGTCAGTGTCTTTAACCTCCTGTTTGGCACAGCTTGCAATTTCTGTGCAAGATGAACAGGAATAGGGAGAACCAATGAGAGACTAGCTGTAGGTGTCTGCACGGGCAAATGTAACGCTCATTGCCCACCAGGAAGAGGAATTAAACAAAGGCTCAGCATGCCCTGCTGAAAACAGATTAGGGCCTGAAGCAATCCTTTGGTTTTGTGTCCAGCTCACAAGAAAGCGAGTTGAAGAAAGGAGCTCAGGGGCACTGTAATTCACAAACCTGCAGAGTTATAAATGACAGCTCTCCTCCAAAAATATATTGAAGTAAGCCTGCGAAGGGGACTTAAATGCGGGGCAGAATTTCAGGAAAACGATTGCAGGGGGTAGACTGGAATTGCCCTGAAAGCATAGGAAAAGAGGCAGAACATCGACAATGATGCACTTGGCCAAAAAGTGCGTATGCGTTTTTTCCTGAATATATTCAGGAAAAAACGCATACGCCCTTTTTGGCCAACCACGCAAGCCTGTAAAGGAAATCTGCACTACAATGAAGTCTCACTGCCACCCGGGCAAAAGGGCCATCTGAAAAAAGTGTAAAATCCAGAAAGGTAGGACAGGATATGGAGAACAGGGAGCCTTGTTATGCTGATTGGCAGGATGTAAATTGCCAGCAGCCACCCTGGAGAAGTGTATGGTGTTTCCTGAAACACGTAAGAAACAAAACAACACAGCCTATGGCACTTCCACTTATGGTCCTATAGCTTACGGAAATTAAAATCAAAAACAGACAGCCACCCCAATATTTGGGACGGCTGTGTTCACAAGAAGCTCGTCTACAGTATCCGGTAAATATCCCAGAAAGCAAAAAATGGATAAAGAAGTTGTGGCACGTACGTACAATGCAATATCACTCAGCAATGAAATCTGTGTCATCAGGCCCGTAGCGGCATAGTGAGTGGAGGCAGGTACGGTGATTCTACGTGAACTACGTCACACAGAAAAAGAAACATCATAAGATATCACTAATACACGGAATGTAAACTTGACTACACATGAACTGAATTACAAAACAGAACAGGGTGTCAAATTTAGAAAACCAACTAGTGCTTGCTTATGGGGAAAGGTGGCTTGGGGTGCTGCATAAAACCAGAGGCTGAAATTAGCACAGATATCTTTCCATAAGCCAAATATGTAATAGACAAGACCTACTCCTTGCTCAACGAAATGGACCCAACACCACATATTCAACGCCTAGGAATATACCTGACTAGGAAGAATCTTAAAACCCATGGATATATATGTCTCCGTAAGAGAATCAAGCGTGTGTACAGCGGCCGAAACGCAGCAGTGAAAATCCGATAAATCCCATTATCAAAATAAATTTCGAAAACAAAACACAAAGACAGTGAAATAGAGAGCAATTCTTAAATAATTCACTCAGGGCATGTGATGCAACCGGGATTGACCACATCTACACCCAGAGCTGGTTGAGACATAAGGCTGGACACTTCAGACTGATAGCACTGGTGAGTTTCGGTGAGCAAATGCAGACCCTTTGAAGTCATACTGCATGGTACCCATTCCATGGGTCCCAACTCTCCAGGTCCAAGGCATTCTTCCTCCAGCTAAAACATGCATGGGAAACCCAGAGTATCGTCCACCGTGTGATTGGGAAACGATTTAAAATGCATCTCAGTTTTCGTATCCTGGTCCTCGGGTTCACCATTCCAGATGCTTTACTAACACTCTCCCCGCTTGGAGAGTCAGTGCCTTTAACCTCCTGTTTGGCACAGCTTGCCATTTCTGTGCAAGACGAACAGGAATAGGGAGAACCAATGAGAGACTAGCTGTAGGTGTCTGCACGGGCAAATGTAACACTCATTGCCCACCAGGAAGTGGAATTAAACAAAGGCTCAGTGTGCCCTGCTGGAAACAGATTAGGGCCTGAAGCAATCCTGCGGTTTTGTGCCCAGCTCACAAGAAAGCGAGTTGAAGAAAGGAGCTCAGGGGCACTGTACTTCACAAACCTGCAGAGTTATAAATGACAGCTATCCTCCAAAAATATATTGAAGTAAGCCTGCGAAGGGGACTTGAAAGCGGGGCTGAATTTCAGGAAAACGATTGCAGGGGGTAGACTGGAATTGCCCTGAAAGCATAGGAAAAGAGGCACAACGTCGACAATGATGCACTTGGCCAAAAAGGGCGTATGCATTTTTTCCTGAATATATTCAGGAAAAAACGCATACGCACTTTTTGGCCAACCAAGCAAGCCTCTAAAGGAAATCTGCACTACAATGAAGTCTCACTGCCCCCCGGGCAAAAGGGTCATCTGAAAAAAGTGTAAAATCCAGAAAGGTAGGACAGGATATGGAGAACAGGGAGCCTTGTTATGCTGATTGGCAGGATGTAAATTGCCAGCAGCCACCCTGGAGAAGTGTATGGTGTTTCCTGAAACACGTAAGAAACAAAGCAACACACCCTATGGCACTTCCACTTATGGTCCTATAGCTTACGGAAATTAAAATCAAAAACAGACAGCCACCCCAATATTTGGGACGGCTGTGTTCACAAGAAGCTCGTCTACAGTATCAGGTAAATATCCCAGAAAGCAAAAAATGGATAAAGAAGTGGTGGCACGTACGTACAATGTAATATCACTCAGCAATGAAATCTGTGTCATCAGGCACGTAGCGGCATAGTGAGTGGATGCAGGTACGGTGATTCTACGTGAACTAAGTCACACAGAAAAAGAAACATCATAAGATATCACTAATACACGGAATGTAAACTTGACTACACATAAACTGAATTACAAAACAGAACAGGGTCTCAAATTTAGAAAACCAACTAGTGCTTGCTTATGGGGAAAGGTGCGTTGGGGTGCTGCATAAAACCAGAGACTGAAATTAGCACAGATAACATTCCATAAGCCAAATATGTAATAGACAAGACCTACTCCTTGCTCAACGAAATGGACTCAACACCACATATTCAACGCCTAGGAATATACCTGACTAGGAAGAATCTTAAAACCCATGGATATATATGTCTCCGTAAGAGAATCAAGCGTGTGTACAGCGGCCGAAACGCAGCAGTGAAAATCCGATAAATCCCATTATCAAAATAAATTTCGAAAACAAAACACAAAGACAGTGAAATAGAGAGCAATTCTTAAATAATTCACTCAGGGCATGTGATGCAACCAGGATTGACCACATCTACACCCAGAGCTGGTTGAGACATAAGGCTGGACACTTCAGGCTGATAGCATTGGTGAGTCTCGGTGAGCAAATGCAGACCCTTTGAAGTCATACTGCATGGTACCCATTCCATGGGTCCCAACTCTCCAGGTTTAAGGCATTCTTCCTCCAGCTAAAACATGCATGGGAAACCCAGAGTATCGTCCACCATGTGATTGGGAAACGATTTAAAATGCATCTCAGCTTTCGTATCCTGGTCCTCGGGTTCACCATTCCAGATGCTTTACTAACACTCTCCCCGCATGGAGAGTCAGTGCCTTTAACCTCCTCTTTGGCACAGCTTGCAATTTCCGTGCAAGATGAACAGGAGTAGGGAGAACCAATGAGAGACTAGCTGTAGGTGTCTGCACGGGCAAATGTAACGCTTATTGCCCACCAGGAAGAGGAATTAACCAAAGGCTCAACGTGCCCTGCAAGAAACAGATTAGGGCCTGAAGCAATGCTGCGGTTTTGTGCCCAGCTCACAAGAAAGCGAGTTGAAGAAAGGAGCTCAGGGGCACTGTAATTCACAAACCTGCAGAGTTATAAATGACAGCTATCCTCCAAAAATATATTGAAGTAAGCCTGCGAAGGGGACTTGAAAGCGGTGCAGAATTTCAGGAAAACGATTGCAGGGGGTAGACTGGAATTGCCCTGAAAGCATAGGAAAAGAGGCAGAACGTCGACAATGATGCACTTAGCCAAAAAGGGCGTATGCGTTTTTTCCTCAATATATTCAGGAAAAAACGCATACGCCCTTTTTGGCCAACCAGGCAAGCCTGTAAAGGAAATCTGCACTACAATGAAATCTCACTGCCCCCCCGGGCAAAAGGGCTATCTGAAAAAAGTGTAAAATCCAGAAAGGTAGGACAGGATATGGAGAACAGGGAGCCTTGTTATGCTGATTGGCAGGATGTGAATTGCCAACAGCCACCCTGGAGAAGTGTATGGTGTTTCCTGAAACACGTAAGAAACAAAGCAACACAGCCTATGGCACTTCCACTTATGGTCCTATAGCTTACGGAAATTAAAATCAAAAACAGACAGCCACCCCAATATTTGGGACGGCTGTGTTCAAAAGAAGCTCGTCTACAGTATCAGGTAAATATCCCAGAAAGCAAAAAATGGATAAAGAAGTTGTGGCAGGTACGTGCAATGCAATATCACTCAGCAATGAAATCTGTGTCATCAGGCCCGTAGCGGCATTGTAAGTGGATGCAGGTACGGTGATTCTACGTGAACTACATCACACAGAAAAAGAAACATCATAAGATATCACTAATACACGGAATGTAAACTTGACTACACATGAACTGAATTACAAAACAGGACAGGGTCTCAAATTTAGAAAACCAACTAGTGCTTGCTTATGGGGAAAGGTGCGTTGGGGTGCTGCATAAAACCAGAGACTGAAATTAGCACAGATAACATTCCATAAGCCAAATATGTAATAGACAAGACCTACTCCTTGCTCAACGAAATGGACTCAACACCACATATTCAACGCCTAGGAATATACCTGACTAGAAAGAATCATAAAACCCATGGATATATATGTCTCCGTAAGAGAATCAAGCGTGTGTACAGCGGCGGAAATGCAGCAGTGAAAATCCGATAAATCCCATTATCAAAATAAATTTCGAAAACAAAACACAAAGACAGTGAAATAGAGAGCAATTCTTAAATAATTCACTCAGGGCATGTGATGCAACCGGGATTGACCACATCTACACCCAGAGCTGGTTGAGACATAAGGCTGGACACTTCTGGCTGATAGCACTGGTGAGTTTCGGTGAGCAAATGCAGACCCTTTGAAGTCATACTGCATGGTATCCATTCCATGGGTCCCAACTCTCCAGGTTCAAGGCATTCTTCCTCCAGCTAAAACATGCATGGGAAACCCAGAGTATCGTCCACCGTGTGATTGGGAAACGATTTAAAATGCATCTCCGTTTTCGTATCCTGGTCCTCGGGTTCACCATTCCAGATGCTTTACTAACACTCTCCCCGCTTGGAGAGTCAGTGCCTTTAACCTCCTGTTTGGCACAGCTTGCCATTTCTGTGCAAGATGAACAGGAATAGGGAGAACCAATGAGAGACTAGCTGTAGGTGTCTGCACGGGCAAATGTAATGCTCATTGCCCACCAGGAAGAGGAATTAAACAAAGGCTCAGTGTGCCCTGCTGGAAACAGATTAGGGCCTGAAGCAATCCTGCGGTTTTGTGCCCAGCTCACAAGAAAGCGAGTTGAAGAAAGGAGCTCAGGGGCACTGTACTTCACAAACCTGCAGAGTTATAAATGACAGCTATCCTCCAATAATATATTGAAGTAAGCCTGCGAAGGGGACTTGAAAGCGGGGCAGAATTTCAGGAAAACGATTGCAGGGGGTAGACTGGAATTGCCCTGAAAGCATAGGAAAAGAGGCACAACGTCGACAATGATGCACTTGGCCAAAAAGGGCGTATGCGTTTTTTCCTGAATATATTCAGGAAAAAACGCATACGCCCTTTTTGGCCAACCAAGCAAGCCTGTAAAGGAAATCTGCACTACAATGAAATCTCACTGCCCCCCGGGCAAAAGGGCCATCTGAAAAAAGTGTAAAATCCAGAAAGGTAGGACAGGATATGGAGAACAGGGAGCCTTGTTATGCTGATTGGCAGGATGTAAATTGTGAACCGCCACCCTGGAGAAGTGTATGGTGTTTCCTGAAACACGTAAGAAACAAAGCAACACAGCCTATGGCACTTCCACTTATGGTCCTATAGCTTACGGAAATTAAAATCAAAAACAGACAGCCACCCCAATATTTGGGACGGCTGTGTTCACAAGAAGCTCGTCTACAGTATCAGGTAAATATCCCAGAAAGCAAAAAATGGATAAAGAAGTTGTGGCACGTACGTACAATGCAATATCACTCAGCAATGAAATCTGTGTCATCAGGCCCGTAGCGGTATAGTGAGTGGATGCAGGTACGGTGATTCTACGTGAACTACGTCACACAGAAAAAGAAACATCATAAGATATCACTAATACACGGAATGTAAACTTGACTACACATGAACTGAATTACAAAACAGAACAGGGTCTCAAATTTAGAAAACCAACTAGTGCTTGCTTATGGGGAAAGGCGCCTTGGGGTGCTGCATAAAACCAGACACTGAAATTAGCACAGATAACTTTCCATAAGCCAAATATGTAATAGACAAGACCTACTCCTTGCTCAACGAAATGGACCGAACACCATATATTCAACGCCTAGGAATATACCTGACTAGGAAGAATCTTAAAACCCATGGATATATATGTCTCCGTAAGAGAATCAAGCGTGTGTACAGCGGCCGAAACGCAGCAGTGAAAATCCGATAAATCCCATTATCAAAATAAATTTCGAAATCAAAGCACAAAGACAGTGAAATAGAGAGCAATTCTTAAATAATTCACTCAGGGCATGTGATGCAACCAGGATTGACCATATCTACACCCAGAGCTGGTTGAGACATAAGGCTGGACACTTCAGGCTGATAGCATTGGTGAGTTTCGGTGAGCAAATGCAGACCCTTTGAAGTCATACTGCATGGTACCCATTCCATGGGTTCCAACTCTCCAGGTTCAAGGCATTCTTCCTCCAGCTAAAATATGCATGGGAAACCCAGAGTATCGTCCACCGTGTGATTGGGAAACGATTTAAAATGCATCTCAGTTTTCGTATCCTGGTCCTCAGGTTCACCATTCCAGATGCTTTACTAACACTCTCCCCACTTGGAGAGTCAGTGCCTTTAACCTCCTCTTAGGCACAGCTTGCAATTTCTGTGCAAGATGAACAGGAATAGGGAGAACCAATGAGAGACTAGCTGTAGGTGTCTGCACGGGCAAATGTAACACACATTGCCCACCAGGAAGAGGAATTAAAAAAAGGCTCAGTGTGCCCTGCTGGAAACAGAGTAGGGCCTGAAGCAATCCTGCGGTTTTGTGCCCAGCTCACAAGAAAGCAAGTTGAAGAAAGGAGCTCAGGGGCACTGTAATTCACAAACCTGCAGAGTTATAAATGACAGCTATCCTCCAAAAATATATTGAAGTAAACCTGTGAAGGGGACTTGGAAGCGGGGCAGAATTTCAGGAAAACGATTGCAGGGGGTACACTGGAATTGCCCTGAAAGCATAGGAAAAGAGGCAGAACGTCGACAATGATGCACTTGGCCAAAAAGGGCGTATGCGTTTTTTCCTGAATATATTCAGGAAAAAACGCATACGCCATTTTTGGCCAACCAAGCAAGCCTGTAAAGGAAATCTGCACTACAATGAAGTCTCACTGCCCCCCGGGCAAAAGGGCCATCTGAAAAAAGTGTAAAATCCAGAAAGGTAGGACAGGATATGGAGAACAGGGAGCCTTGTTATGCTGATTGGCAGGATGTAAATTGCCAGCAGCCACCCTGGAGAAGTGTATGGTGTTTCCTGAAACACGTAAGAAACAAAGCAACACAGCCTATGGCACTTCCACTTATGGTCCTATAGCTTACGGAAATTAAAATCAAAAACAGACAGCCAACCCAATATTTGGGACGGCTGTGTTCACAAGAAGCTCGTCTACAGTATCAGGTAAATATCCCAGAAAGCAAAAAATGGATAAAGAAGTTGTGGCACGTACGTACAATGCAATATCACTCAGCAATGAAATCTGTGTCATCAGGCCCGTAGCGGCATAGTGAGTGGATGCAGATACGGTGAATCTACGTGAACTACGTCACACAGAAAAAGAAACATCATAAGATATCACTAATACACGGAATGTAAACTTGACTACACATGAACTGAATTACAAAACAAAACAGGGTCTCAAATTTAGAAAACCAACTAGTGCTTGCTTATGGGGAAAGGTGCGTTGGGGTGCTGCATAAAACCAGAGACTGAAATTAGCACAGATAACTTTCCATAAGCCAAATATGTAATAGAAAAGACCTACTCCTTGCTCAACGAAATGGACCCAACACCACATATTCAACGCCTAGGAATATACCTGACTAGGAAGAATCTTAAAACCCATGGATATATATGTCTCCGTAAGAGAATCAAGCGTGTGTACAGCGGCCAAAACGCAGCAGTGAAAATCCGATAAATCCCATTATCAAAATAAATTTCGAAAACAAAACACAAAGACAGTGAAATCGAGAGCAATTCTTAAATAATTCACTCAGGACATGTGATGCAACCGGGATTGACCACATCTACACCCAGAGCTGGTTGAGACATAAGGCTGGACACTTCAGGCTGATAGCATTGGTGAGTTTCGGTGAGCAAATGCAGACCCTTTGAAGTCAAACTGCATGGTACCCATTCCATGGGTCCCAACTCTCCAGGTTCAAGGCATTCTTCCTCCAGCTAAAACATGCATGGGCAACCCAGAGTATCGTCCACCGTGTGATTGGGAAACGATTTAAAATGCATCTCAGTTTTCGTATCCTGGTCCTCGGGTTCACCATTCCAGATGCTTTACTAACACTCTCCCCGCTTGGAGAGTCAGTGCCTTTAACCTCCTCTTTGGCACAGCTTGCAATTTCTGTGCAAGATGAACAGGAATAGGGAGAACCAATGAGAGACTAGCTAAAGGTGTCTGCACGGGCAAATATAACGCTCATTTCCCACCAGGAAGAGGAATTAACCAAAGGCTCAGCGTGCCCTGCCGGAAACAGATTAGGGCCTGAAGCAATCCTGCGGTTTTGTGCCCAGCTCACAAGAAAGCGAGTTGAAGAAAGGAGCTCAGGGGCACTGTAATTCACAAACCTGCAGAGTTATAAATGACAGCTATCCTCCAAAAATATATTGAAGTAATCCTGTGTAGGGGACTTGAAAGCGGGGCAGAATTTCAGGAAAACGATTGCAGGGGGTACACTGGAATTGCCCTGTAAGCATAGGAAATCAGGCACAATGTCGACAATGATGCACTTGGCCAAAAAGGGCGTATGCGTTTTTTCCTGAATATATTCAGGAAAAAACGCATACGCCCTTTTTGGCCAACCAAGCAAGCCTGTAAAGGAAATCTGCACTACAATGAAGTCTCACTGCCCCCCGGGCAAAAGGGCCATCTGAAAAAAGTGTAAAATCCAGAAAGGTAGGACAGGATATGGAGAACAGGGAGCCTTGTTATGCTGATTGGCAGGATGTAAATTGCCAGCAGCCATCCTGGAGAAGTGTATGGTGTTTCCTGAAACACGTAAGAAACAAAGCAACACAGCCTATGGCACTTCCACTTATGGTCCTATAGCTTACTGAAATTAAAATCAAAAACAGACAGCCACCCCAATATTTGGGACGACTGTGTTCACAAGAAGCTCGTCTACAGTATCAGGTAAATATACCAGAAATCAAAAAATGGATAAAGAAGTTGTGGAACGTACGTACAATGCAATATCACTCAGCAATGAAATCTGTGTCATCAGGCCCGTAGCGGCATAGTGAGTGGACGCAGGTACGGTGATTCTACGTGAACTACGTCACACAGAAAAAGAAACATCAGAAGATATCACTAATACACGGAATGTAAACTTGACTACACATGAACTGAATTACAAAACAGAACAGGGTCTCAAATTTAGAAAACCAACTAGTGCTTGCTTATGGGGAAAGGTGCGTTGGGGTGCTGCATAAAACCAGAGACTGAAATTAGCACTGATATCTTTCCATAAGCCAAATATGTAATAGACAAGACCTACTCTTTGCTCACCAAAATGGACCCAACACCACATATTCAACGCCTAGGTATATACCTGACTAGGAAGAATCCTAAAACCCATGGATATATATGTCTCCGTAAGAGAATCAAGCGTGTGTACAGCGGCCGAAACGCAGCAGTGAAAATCCGATAAATCCCATTATCAAAATAAATTTCGAAAACAAAACACAAAGACAGTGAAATAGAGAGCAATTCTTAAATAATTCACTCAGGGCATGTGATGCAACCGGAATTGACCACATCTACACCCAGAGCTGGTTGAGACATAAGGCTGGACACTTCAGGCTGATAGCATTGGTGAGTTACGGTGAGCAAATGCAGACCGTTTGAAGTCATACTGCATGGCACCCATTCCATGGGTCCCAACTCTCCAGGTTCAAGGGATTCTTCCTCCAGCTAAAACATGCACGGGAAACCCAGAGTATCGTCCACCGTGTGATTGGGAAACGATTTAAAATGCATCTCAGTTTTCGTATCCTGGTCCTCGGGTTCACCATTCCAGACGCTTTACTAACACTCTCCCCGCTTGGAGAGTCAGTGCCTTTAACCTCCTGTCTGGCACAGCTTGCAATTTCTGTGCAAGATGAACAGGAATAGGGAGAAACAATGAGAGACTAGCTATAGGTGTCTGCACGGGCAAATGTAATGCTCATTGCCCACCTGGAAGAGGAATTAACCAAAGGCTCAGCGTGCCCTGCTGGAAACAGATTAGTGCTGGAAGCAATCCTGCGGTTTTGTGCCCAGCTCACAAAAAAGCGAGTTGAAGAAAGGAGCTCAGGGGCACTGTAATTCACAAGCCTGCAGAGTTATAAATGACAGCCATCTTCCAAAAGTATATTGAAGTAAGCCTGCGAAGGGTACTTGAACGCGGGGCTGAATTTCAGGAAAACGATTGCAGGGGGTAGACTGGAATTGCCCTGAAAGCATAGGAAAAGAGGCACAACGTCGACAATGATGCACTTGGCCAAAAAGGGCGTATGCGTTTTTTCCTGAATATATTCAGGAAAAAACGCATATGCACTTTTTGGCCAACCAAGCAAGCCTGTAAAGGAAATCTGCACTACAATGAAGTCTCTCTGCCCCCCTGGCAAAAGGGCCATCTGAAAAAAGTGTAAAATCCAGAAAGGTAGGACAGGATATGGAGAACAGGGAGCCTTGTTATGTTGATTGGGAGGATGTAAATTGCCAACAGCCACTCTGGAGAAGTGTATGGTGTTTCCTGAAACACGTAAGAAATAAAGGAACACAACCTATGGCAATTGCACTTTTGGTCCTCTTGCTTAGGGAAATTAAAATCAAAAACAGAGATCCACCCCAAAGTTTGGGACGGCTGTGTTCCCAAGAAGTTCGTCTACAGTACCAGGTAAATATCCCAGAAAGCGAAAAATGGATAAAGAAGTTGTGGCACGTACGTGCAATGCAATATCACTCAGCAATGAAATCTGTGTCATCAGGCACGTAGCGGCATAGTGAGTGGATGCAGGTACGGTGATTCTAAGTGAACTACGTCACACAGAAAAAGAAACATCATAAGATATCACTAATACACGGAATGTAAATTTAACTACACATGAACTGAATTACAAAACAGAACAGGGTCTCAAATTTTGAAAACCAACTAGTGCTTGCTTATGGGGAAAGGTGCGTTGGGATGCTGCATAAAACCAGAGACTGAAATTAGCACACATAACTTTCCATAAGCCAAATATGTAATAGACAAGACCTACTCCTTGCTCTACGAAATGGACTCAACACCACATATTCAACGCCTAGTAATATACCTGACTAGGAAAAATCTTAAAACCCATGGATATATATGTCATCGTAAGAGAATCAAGCGTGTGTACAGCGGCATAAACGCAGCAGTGGAAATCCGATAAATCCCATTATCAAAATAAATTTCGAAAACAAAACACAAAGACAGTGAAATAGAGAGCAATTCTTAAATAATTCACTCAGGGCATGTGATGCAACCGGAATTGACCACATCTACACCCAGAGCTGGTTGAGACATAAGGCTGGACACTTCAGGCTGATAGCATTGGTGAGTTTCGGTGTGCAAATGCAGACCCTTTGAAGTCATTCTGCATGGTACCTATTCCATGGGTCCTAACTCTTCAGGTTCAAGGGATTCTTCCTCCAGCTAAAACATGCATGGGAAACCCACAGTATGGTCCACCGTGTGATTGGGAAACGATTTAAAATGCATCTCAGTTTTCGTATCCTGGTCCTCAGGTTCACCATTCCAGATGCTTTACTAACACTCTCCCCGCTTGGAGAGTCAGTGCCTTTAACCTCCTCTTTGGCACAGCTTGCAATTTCTGTGCAAGATGAACAGGAATAGGGAGAACCAATGAGACACTAGCTCTAGGTGTCTGCATGGGCAAATGTAACGCTCATTGCCCACCAGGAAGAGGAATTAAACAAAGGCTCAGTGTGCCCTGCTGGAAACAGATTAGGGCCTGAAGCAATCCAAGGTTTTGTGCCCAGCTCACAAGAAAGCGAGTTGAAGAAAGAGCTCAGGGGCACTGTAATTCACAAACCTGCAGAGTTATAAATGACAGCTATCTTCCAAAACTATATTGAAGTAAGCCTGCGAAGGGTACTTGAAAGCGGGGCTGAATTTCAGGAAAACGATTGCAGGGGGTAGACTGGAATTGCCCTGAAAGCATAGGAAAAGAGGCACAACGTCGACAATGATGCACTTGGCCAAAAAGGGCGTATGCGTTTTTTCCTGAATATATTCAGGAAAAAACGCATATGCACTTTTTGGCCAACCAAGCAAGCCTGTAAAGGAAATCTGCACTACAATGAAGTCTCACTGCCCCCCTGGCAAAAGGGCCATCTGAAAAAAGTGTAAAATCCAGAAAGGTAGGACAGGATATGGAGAACAGGGAGCCTTGTTATGCTGATTGGGAGGATGTAAATTGCCAACAGCCACCCTGGAAAAGTGTACGGTGTTTCCTGAAACACGTAAGAAATAAAGGAACACAACCTATGGCAATTGCACTTATGGTCCTATAGCTTAGGGAAATTAAAATCAAAAACAGACAGCCACCCCAATGTTTGGGACGGCTGTGTTCCCAAGAAGCTCGTCTACAGTACCAGGTAAATATCCCAGAAAGCAAAAAATGGATAAAGAAGTTGTGGCACGTACGTGCAATGCAATATCACTCAGCAATGAAATCTGTGTCATCAGGCCCGTAGGGGCATAGTGAGAGGATGCAGGTACGGTGATTCTACGTGAACTACATCACACAGAAAAAGAAACATCAGAAGATATCACTAATACACGGAATGTAAACTTGACTACACATGAACTGAATTACAAAACAGAACAGGGTCTCAAATTTAGAAAACCAACTAGTGCTTGCTTATGGGGAAAGGTGCGTTGGGGTGCTGCATAAAACCAGAGACTGAAATTAGCACAGATATCTTTCCATAAGCCAAATATGTAATAGACAAGACCTACTCTTTGCTCACCAAAATGGACCCAACACCACATATTCAACGCCTAGGAATATACCTGACTAGGAAGAATCTTAAAACCCATGGATATATATGTCTCCGTAAGAGAATCAAGCGTGTGTAGAGCGGCCGAAACGCAGCAGTGAAAATCCGATAAATCCCATTATCAAAATAAATTTCGAAAACAAAACACAAAGACAGTGAAATAGAGAGCAATTCTTAAATAATTAACTCAGGGCATGTGATGCAACCGGGATTGACCACATCTACACCCAGAGCTGGTTGAGACATAAGGCTGGACACTTCAGGCTGATAGCATTGGTGAGTTTCGGTGAGCAAATGCAGACCCTTTGAAGTCAAACTGCATGGTACCCATTCCATGGGTCCCAACTCTCCAGGTTCAAGGGATTCTTCCTCCAGCTAAAACATGCATGGGCAACCCAGAGTATCGTCCACCGTGTGATTGGGAAACGATTTAAAATGCATCTCAGTTTTCATATCCTGGTCCTCGGGTTCACCATTCCAGATGCTTTACTAACACTCTCCCCGCTTGGAGAGTCAGTGCCTTTAACCTCCTCTTTGGCACAGCTTGCAATTTCTGTGCAAGATGAACAGGAATAGGGAGAACCAATGAGAGACTAGCTATAGGTGTCTGCATGGGCAAATATAACGCTCATTTCCCACCAGGAAGAGGAATTAACCAAAGGCTCAGCGTGCCCTGCCGGAAACAGATTAGGGCCTGAAGCAATCCTGCGGTTTTGTGCCCAGCTCACAAGAAAGCGAGTTGAAGAAAGGAGCTCAGGGCCACTGTAATACACAAACCTGCAGAGTTATAAATGACAGCTATCCTCCAAAAATATATTGAAGTAAGCCTGCGAAGGGGACTTGAAAGCGGGGCAGAGTTTCAGGAAAACGATTGCAGGGGGTAGACTGGAATTGCCCTGAAAGCATAGGAAAAGAGGCATGACGTCGACAATGATGCACTTGGCCAAAAAGGGCGTATGCGTTTTTTCCTGAATATATTCAGGAAAAAACGCATACGCCCTTTTTGGCCAACCAAGCAAGCCTGTAAAGGAAATCTGCACTACAATGAAGTCTCACTGCCCCCCGGGCAAAAGGGCCATCTGAAAAAAGTGTAAAATCCAGAAAGGTAGGACAGGATATGGAGAACAGGGAGCCTTGTTATGCTGATTGGGAGGATGTAAATTGCCAGCAGCCACCCTGGAGAAGTGTATGGTGTTTCCTGAAACACGTAAGAAACAAAGCAACACAGCCGATGGCACTTCCACTTATGGTCCTATTCCTTAGGGATATTAAAATCAAAAACAGAGAGCCACCCCAAAGTTTGGGACAGCTGTGTTCCCAGGAAGCTCGTCTACAGTACCAGGTAAATATCCCAGAAAGCAAAAAATGGATAAAGAAGTTGTGGCACGTACGTGCAATGCAGTATCACTCAGCAATGAAATCTGTGTCATCAGGCCCGTAGCGGTTAGTGAGTGGATGCATGTACGGTGATTCTACGTGAACTACGTCACACAGAAATAGAAACATCATAAGATATCACTAATAAACGGAATGTAAACTTGACTACACATGAACTGAATTACAAAACAGAACAGGGTCTCAAATTTAGAAAACCAACTAGAGATTGCTTATGGGGAAACGTGTGTTGGGGTGCTGCATAAAACCAGAGACTGAAATTAGCACAGATAACTTTCCATAAGCCAAATATGTAATAGACAAGACCTACTCCTTGCTCAACGAAATGGACCCAACACCACATATTCAACGCCTAGGAATATACCTGATTAGGAAGAATCTTAAAACCCATGGATATATATGTCTCCGTAAGAGAATCAAGCGTGTGTACAGCGGCCGAAACGCAGCAGTGAAAATCCGATAAATCCCATTATCAAAATAAATTTAGAAAACAAAACACAAAGACAGTGAAATAGAAAGCAATTCTTAAATAATTCACTCAGAGCATGTGATGCAACCGGGATTGACCACATCTACACCCAGAGCTGGTTGAGACATAAGGCTGGACACTTCAGGCTGATAGCATTGGTGAGTTTCGGTGAGCAAATGCAGACCCTTTGAAGTCATACTGCATGGTACCCATTCCATGGGTCCCAACTCTCCAGGTTCAAGGCATTCTTCCTCCAGCTAATACATGCATGGGAAACCCAGAGTATCATCCACCGGGTGATTGGGAAACGATTAAAATGCATCTCAGTTTTCGTATCCTGGTCCTCGGGTTCACCATTCCAGATGCTTTACTAACACTCTCCCCGCTTGGAGAGTCAGTGCCTTTAACCTCCTCTTTGGCACAGCTTGCAATTTCTGTGCAAGATGAACAGGAATAGGGAGAACCAATGAGAGACTAGCTGTAGGTGTCTGCACAGGCAAATGTAACGCTCATTGCCCACCAGGAAGAGGAATTAAACAAAGGCTCAGTGTGCCCTGCTGGAAACAGATTAGGGCCTGAAGCAATCCTGCGGTTTTGTGCCCAGCTCACAAGAAAGCGAGTTGAAGAAAGGAGCTCAGGGGCACTGTAATTCACAAACCTGCAGAGTTATAAATGACAGCTATCCTCCAAAAATATATTGAAGTAAGCCTGCGAAGGGGACTTGAAAGCGGGGCAGAATTTCAGGAAAACAATTGCAGGGGGTAGACTGGAATTGCCCTGAAAGCATAGGAAAAGAGGCACGACGTCGACAATGATGCACTTGGCCAAAAAGGGCGTATGCGTTTTTTCCTGAATATATTCAGGAAAAAACGCATACGCCCTTTTTGGCCAACCAAGCAAGCCTGTAAAGGAAATCTGCACTACAATGAAGTCTCACTGCCCCCCTGGCAAAAGGGCCATCTGAAAAAAGTGTAAAATCTAGAAAGGTAGGACAGGATATGGAGAAGAGGGAGCCTTGTTATGCTGATTGGCAGGATGTAAATTGCCAACAGCCACCCTGGAGAAGTGTATGGTGTTTCCTGAAACACGTAAGAAACAAAGCAACACAGCCTATGGCACTTGCACTTATGGTCCTATAGCTTAGGGAAATTAAAATCAAAAACAGACAGCCACACCAATGTTTGGGACGGCTGTGTTCACAAGAAGCTCGTCTACAGTACCAGGTAAATAACCCAGAAAGCCAAAAATGGATAAAGAAGTTGTGGCACGTACGTGCAATGCAATATCACTCAGCAATGAAATGTGTGTCATCAGGCCCATAGCGGCATAGTGAGTGGATGCAGGTACGGTGATTCTACATGAACTACATCACACAGAAAAAGAAACATCATAAGATATCACTAATACACGGAACGTAAATTTAACTACACATGAACTGAATTACAAAACAGAACAGGGTCTCCAATTTTGAAAACCAACTAGTGCTTGCTTATGGGGAAATGTGCGTTGGGATGCTGCATAAAACCAGAGACTGAAATTAGCACAGATAACTTTCCATAAGCCAAATATGTAATAGACAAGACCTACTCCTTGCTCAACGAAATGGACTCAACACCACATATTCAACGCCTAGGAATATACCTGACTAGGAAGAATCTTAAAACCCATGGATTTATATGTCTCCGTAAGAGAATCAAGCGTGTGCACAGCGGCATAAACGCAGCAGTGAAAATCCGATAAATCCCATTATCAAAATAAATTTCAAAAACAAAACACAAAGACAGTGAAATAGAGAGCAATTCTTAAACAATTCACTCAGGGCATGTGATGCAACCGGGATTTAACACATCTACACCAACAGCTGGTTGAGACATAAGGCTGGACACTTCAGGCTGATAGCATTGGTGAGTTTTGGTGAGCAAATGCAGACCCTTTGAAGTCATACTGCATGGTACCCATTCCATGGGTCCCAACTCTCCAGGTTCAAGGGATTCTTCCTCCAGCTAAAACATGCATGGGAAACCCAGAGTATCGTCCACCGTGTGATTGGGAAACGATTTAAAATGCATCTCAGTTTTCGTATCCTGGTCCTCGGGTTCACCATTCCAGATGCTTTACTAACACTCTCCCCGCTTGGAGAGTCAGTGCCTTTAACCTCCTCTTTGGCACAGCTTGCAATTTCTGTGCAAGATGATCAGGAATAGGGAGAACCAATGAGAGACTAGCTGTAGGTATCTGCACGGGCAAATGTAATGCTCATTTCCCACCAGGAAGTGGAATTAACCAAACGCTCAGCGTGCCCTGCTGGAAAGAGATTAGTGCCTGAAGCAATCCTGTGGTTTTGTGCCCAGCTCACAAGAAAGCGAGTTGAAGAAAGGAGCTCAGGGGCACTGTAATTCACAAACCTGCAGAGTTATAAATGACAGCTATCCTCCAAAAATATATTGAAGTAAGCCTGCAAAGGGGACTTGAAAGCGGGGCAGAAATTCAGGAAAACGATTGAAGGGTTAAACTGGAATTGCACTTAAAGAATAGGAAAAGAGGCAGAACGTCGATAATGATGCACTTGTCTAAAAAGTGCGGATGCTTTTTTCCCTAAATATATTCAGGAAAAAACGCATACGCACTTTTTGGCCAACCAAGAAGCTTGTAAATAAACCTGCACTACAATGAAATCTCAGTGCCCCCCAGGGCAAAAGGGCCATTTAAAAAAATTGTAAAATCCAGAAACGGAGGACAGGCAATGGAAAACAGGGATCCTTATTATGCTGATGCATATGATGTAAATTGCCGACAGCCATTCTGGAGAAGTGTTATGTGTTTCCTGAAACACGTAAGAAACAAAGCAACACAGCCTATGGCACTTCCACTTATGGTCCTACAGCTTAGGGAAATTAAAATCAAAAACACCCAGCCACCTCAAAGTTTGGGACCTCTCTGTTCACAAGAACCTCGTTTACAGTACCAGGTAAATATCTCAGAGAGCAAACAATGGATAAAGAAGTTGTGGTACGTACGTACAATGGAATATAACTCAGCAATGAAATCTGTGTCATCAGGCCCGTAGTGGCATAGTGAGTGGATACATGTATGGTGATTCTACGTGAAATAAGTCACACATAAAAAGAAACATCATAAAATATCACTAATACACAGTATGTAAACTTGACTACACATGAACTGAATTACAAAACAGAACAGTCTCAAATTTAGAAAACCAACTTGTGCTTTCTTATGGAGAAAGGTGCGTTGGAGTGCTGCATAAAACCAGAGACTGAAATTAGCACAGATACCGTTCCATAAGCCAAATATGTAATAGACATGACCTACTCCTTGCTCAACGAAATGGACTCAACACCACATATTCAACGCCTAGGAATATACCTGACTAGGAAGAATCTTAAAACCCGTGGATATTTATGTCTCCGTAAGAGAATCAAGAGTGTGTACAGCGGCATTAACGCAGCAGTGAAAATCCGATAAATCCCAGTGTCAAAAAAAATTTCAAAAACAAAACACAATGACAGTGAAATAGAGAGCAATTCTTAGATAACTCACACAGGGCATGTGATGCAACCTGGTTTACCACATCTACACCCAGAGCTGGGTGAGAGATAAGGCTTGACCCTTTGGGCTGATAGCATTGGTGAGGTTCAGTGAGCAAATGCAGACCCTTTGATGTCATACTGCCTGGTACCCATTCCATGGTTCCCAACTCTCCAGGGTCAAGGGATTCTTCCTTCTGCTAAAATTTGCATGGGAAACCCAGAGTATGCTCCACCGTGTGACTGGGAAACCTTTTTACATGCATGTCTGTTTTCGTCCCCTGGTACTCAGGTTCACCATTCCAGACCCTTTTCTTACACTCTCCCCATTTGGAGAGTCAGTGCCTTTATCCTCCTGTTTGGCACTGTTTGCAATTTCTGCGCAAGATGAACAGGAATAAGGAGAACCAATGGGAGACTATCTGTAGGTGTGTGCACGGGCAAATATTTGTTTTAACATCTTTATTGGGGTATAATTGCTTTACAATGGTGTGTTAGTTTTTGCTTTATAACAAAGTGAATCAGCTATACATATACATATGCTCCCTGTGTCTTCCCTCTTGTGTCTCCCTCCCTCCCTCTCTCCCCCTTCCACCCCTCCAGGCTGTCCCAACGCCCCGAGCTAATATCCCTGTGCCTTGCGGCTGCTTCCCCCTTGCTATCTACCTTACTACATTTGTTAGTGTGTATATGTCCATGACTCTCTCTCGCCCTGTCAAAACTCACCATTCCCCCTCCCCATATCCTCAATTCCGTTCTCCAGTAGGTCTGCGCCTCTATTCCTGTCTTATCCCTAGGTTCTTCATGACATTTTTTTCCTTTAAATTCCATATATATGTGTTAGCATACGCTATTTGTCTTTTTCTTTCTGACTTACTTCACTCTGTATGACAGACTCTAGGTCTATCCATCTCATTACAAATAACTCAGTTTCATTTCTTTTTAAGGCTGAGTAATATTCCATTGTGTATATGTGCCACATCTTCTTTATCCATTCGTCCGATGATGGGCGCTTAGGTTCTTTCCATCTCCGGGCTATTGTAAATAGAGCTGCAATGAACATTTTGGTACATGACTCTTTTTGAATTTTGGTTTTCTCAGGGTATATGCCCAGTATGCACGGGCAATTTTAACACTCATTTCCCAACAGGAAAAGGAATTAACCAAAGGCTCAGCATGCCGTGCTGGAACAAGATTAGGGCCTGAAGCAATCCTGCGGTTTTGTGCCCAGCTCACAAGAAAGCGAGTTGAGGAAAGGAGCTCAGGGGCACTGTCATTCACATACCTGCAGACTTATAAATGACAGAAATCGTACAAAAATATATTGAATTAAGGCTGCGAAGAGGACTTGAAAGTGGGGCAGAATTGCTGGAATCCGATTTCAGGAGGTAGACGTGAATTGCTCTGAAAGCATAAGAGAAGTGGCAGAACCTCGTCAATGAAGCACTTGGCCAAAAAGGGCATATGCATTTTTTCCAGGGCCATCATTCACGGGAGTAGGAGGCTCCCAGCATGCTCCAGTGGCCAACAGAGGGCCCACGTCGCCAAGGCGATGTGAGCTAGCCAGGCAGGAGTGACCTGACATCAGAGGGCCCACCTCACAGAATGGTAGGGAACCCAGCCAGGATCAGACTCTCCCCAGAGGGCCCACATCACCAAGGTGATGGGAACCAGGCAGGAGTGTCCTCACACCCGTGGGGCCACATCATCAAAAGTTGAGGTACCCAGCACATGTGGCCTCAAACCAGAGGACCCACATCACCATGGGTTTCGGAGTGAGGCAGGCAGGATTAACCTCACAACACATGTCCCATTGTATACAAAAGGTGTGGAAACCAGCAGTTGGATCTTCCTAGCAGGCGGCCCAGAGCACTGAGGCTATGAGATCCAGGCCGGCATGAACTCACAACAGAGGGCCCTCATTGTGATTCTGTAAGCAACCCAGCCGTTGTGACCTCAGAGCAGAAGGCCCACATCCCCATGGGGAAGGGAAACAAGCAGGAGTGTCATCGCAAGAGTGGGCACACATGAAAAAATGTGGGGAGCCCAGCAATTAGTGCCTGATGCCAGAGGGCCCTCATCACTGAGGGGCGGTGGCTCCCAGCCAGCTCCGACTGCTACCAGAGGGGCGACGTCACCAATGCGGAGTGCGACAACCAGGCAGGAGTGACCTCAGAGCAGAGGGTCAACCTCACAGAAGTGTGAAGAACTAAAGAGGATCAGATTCTCACCAGAGGGCCCACATCACCAAGGGAATGGGAACCAGGCAGGAGTGTCCTCACACTAGTGGGGCCACATCACCGAAAAGTGAGGGACCCAGCACACGTGGCCTCAAACCAGAGGACACACATCACAAGGGAGCTGGGATTGAGGCAGGCAGGAGGAGCCTCAAAACAGAGGGACCATAGAATTAAAGAGGTGAAGAATCCCGCAGTTGGAACCTCCCAGCAGGCGGCCAGGAGCAGCGAGACTATGGGATCCAGGCCGGAGTGATCTCACACCAGAGGGCCGTCATCATGAAACTGTGAGCAACCTAGGCGTTGGGATCTCAGAGCAGAAGGCCCACATTCCCATGGGGTTGGGAACCTGTCAGAAGTGTACTCGCACCACAGGGCACACATCAGAGAATTTAGGGAACCCAGGAGTTAGGGCCTGACGCCAGAGGGCCCTCATTACCAAGGGGAGGAGACTCCAATCAGGCACCAACACCCAACTGAGGTCCCACGTCGCCAAGGTGACGTGTGACAGCCAGGTAGGAGTGACCTCACCGCAGAGGGCCTACCTCACAGAAGGGTGAGGAACACAGCCAGGATAAGACTCTCACCAGAGGGCCCACATCACCAAGGTGATCAGAACCAGGCAGGAGAGTCTTCACACCAGTGTGGCCACATCATAGAAAGGTGAGGAACCCAGCACATGTGGCCTAAACCAGAAGACCCACATCTCCAAGGGGCTCGGAATGAGGCAGGCAGGAGTAGCCTCACAACACAGGGCCCATAGAATAAAAAAGCTGAGGAATCCAGCAATGGGAACCTCCCAGCAGGCGGCCAAGAGCACCAAGTCTATGCGATTCAGGCCGCAGTAAACTCACAGCAGAGGGTCCACATCATGAAACTGCGAGCAACCCAGCCATTTGGACCTCAGAGCAGAAGGTCCACATCCCCAAGGTGTTGGGAGCATGGCAGGAGTGTCCTCGCACCACTTAGCACATATCAGAAAATGTGGGTACCCAGCAGTTAGGGCCTGACGCCAGAGGGCCCTCATCACTGAGGGGAGGAGGCTCCCAGCATGTTCCAACTACCACAAGAGGGCCCACGTCGCCAAGGCGGGGTGTGCCAGCCAGGCAGGAGTGACCTCACAGCAGACGGCCCACCTCAAAGAAGTGTGAGGAACCCAACCAGGATCAGACTCTCACCAGAGGGCCCATATCACCAAGGGGACGGGAACCAGGCACGAGTGTCCTCACACCAGTGGGGCCACATCACTAAAAGATGAGGAAACTGGCACATGTGGCCACAAACCAGAGGACCTACATCACCAAGGGGCTGGGAGTGACACAGGCAGGAGGAGCCTCCCAACACAGAGCCCAAAGAATAAAAAAGGTGAGGAACCCAGCAGTTGGAACTTCCCAGCAGGCGGCCCAGAGTACAGAGGCTATGGGATCTAGGAATGAGTGAACTAACACCAGAGAGCTAACATCAGGAAACTGTGAGCAACCCAGTCGTTGGAACCTCAGAGCAGAAGGCCCATATCGCCATGGGGATGGGAACATTTCACGAGTGTCCTGGCATCACTGGGCTCACATCAGAAAACCTGGGGAGCCCAGCAGTTAGAGCCTGACGCCAGAGGGACCTCATCACCGAGGACAGGAGTCTCCAAAAGGATCCAACTGCCACCAGAGGGCCGACGTCACCAAGGCAATGGGAGCAAGCCAGGCAGGAGTTACCTCAGAGCACAGGGCCCACCTCACAGAACGGTAAGGAACCCAGCCAGGATCAGACTCTCACCAGAGGGGCCACATCACCAAGGGGCTGGGAAACAGGCACGAGTGTCCTCACACCATTGGGGCCACATCATCGAAAGGTGAGGGACCCAGCACACGTGGCCTCACACCAGAGGACACACATCACAACGGGGCTGGGATTGAGGCAGGCAGGAGGAGCCTCAAAACACAGGGCCCATAGAATAAAAAAGGTGAGGAATCCCGCAGTTGGAACCTCCCAGCAGGCGCCCAGGAGCAGCAAGCCTATGGGATCTAGGCCGGAATGAACGCACATCAGAGGGCCCTCATCATGAAACTGTGAGCACCCCAGCCGTTGGGACCTCAGAGCAGAAGGCCCAAATTCCCATGGGGTTGGGAACCTGACAGGAGTGTACTCGCACCACAGGTCGCACATCTGCAAATTTTGGGAGCCCAGGAGTTAGGGTCTGACGCAAGAGGGCCCTCATTACCGAGGGACGGAGACTCGCAGCAGACACCAACTCCCAACTGAGGGCCCACGTCACCAAGGTGATGTGTGCCAGCCAGGCAGGAGTGACCTCACCGCAGAGGGCCTACCTCACAGAAGGGTGAGGAAACCAGCCAGGATAAGACTCTCACCAGAGGGCCCACATCACCAAGGGGATCGGAACCAGGCAGGAGGGTCCTCACACCAGTGTGGCCACATTATAGAAAGGTGAGGAACCCAGAACATGTGGCCTAAAACAGGGGACCCACATCTCCAAGGGGCTAGGAGTGAGGCAAGCAGGAGTATCCTCACAAAACAGAGCCCACAGAATAAAAGTTGTGAGGAATCCAGCAGTTGGAACCGGCCAGTAGGCCGCCCAGAGCACAGAGTCTATGGGATCCAGGCCACAGCAAACTCACAGCAGAGGTCCCACATCATGAAACTGTGAGCAACCCAGCGGATGGGACCTCAGAGCAGAAGGCCCACATCCCTATGGGGATGGGAACCTGACAGGAGTGTCCTCGGCCCACTTCCACGAATCAGAAAATGTGGGAACCCAGCAGTTAGGACCTGAGGCCAGAGGACCCTCATCACCGAGGGGAGGAGGCTCCCAGCAGGCTCTAACTGCCACCATAAGGCCGATGTCACCAAGGCGGGTTGTGCCAACCAGGCAGGAGTGACCTCAGAGCAGAAAGCCCACCTCACAGAAGTGTGAGGAACCCAACAAGGATCAGACTGTCACCAGAGGGCCAACATCACCAAGGGAATGGGAACCAGGCAGGAGTGTCCTCACACCAGTGGGGCTACATCACCATAATTTGAGGGACCCAGCACACGTGGCCTCAAACCTGAGGACACACATCACCAAGGGGCTGGGAGTGAGGCAGGCCAGAGGATCCTCAAAACAGAGGGACCATAGAATAAAAAAGGTGAGGAATCCCACAGTTGGAACCTCCGGCAGGCAGCCAGGAGCAGCGAGGCTATGGGATCTAGGCAGGAGTGAACTCACACCAGAGGGCCCTCATCATGAAACTGTGAGCAACACAGCCGTTGGGACCTCAGAGCAGAAGGCTCACATCCCCATGGGGATGGGAACCTGGCAGGAGTGTCCTTGCACCACTTAGCACGAATCAGAAAATGTGGGAACCCAGCAGTTAGGGCCTGAGGCCAGAGGGCCCTCATCACTGAGGGGAGGAGGCTCCCAGCAGGCTCCAACTGCCACCATATGGCCGACGTTGCCAAGGCGGGGTGTGCCAGCCAGGCAGGAGTGACCTCAGAGCAGAGGGCCCACCTCACAGAAGGGTGAGGAACCTAACCAGGATCAGACTCTCACCAGAGGGCCAACATCACCAAGGTGATGGGAACCAGGCAAGACTGTCCTAACAGCAGTGGGGCCAACATCACCAAGGGAATGGGAACCAGGCAAGAGTGTCCTCACACCAGTGTGGCCACATTATAGAAAGGTGAGGAACACAGCACATGTGGCCTCAAACAAGGGGACACACATCACGAAGGGGCTGGGAGTGAGGCATGCAGGAGGAGACGCACAACCGAGGGCCCATAGAATAAAAAAGGTGAGGAATCGAGAAGTTGGAAACTCCAAGCTGGAGGCCCAGAGCACTGACACTATGGGATACAGGCCAGAGTGAACACACAGCAAAGGGCCCACATCATGAAACTGTGAGCAACCCAGCAGTTGGGACCACAGAACAGAAGTCCCACATGCCCATGGGGATGGGAACCTGGCAGGAGTGACTCGCACCACTGGGCACACATCAGAAAATGTGTGGAGCCCAGCACTTAGGGCCTGACACCAGAAGGCCCTCATCACTGAGGGGAGGAGGCCCCAGCACACTCCAACTGCCACCAGAGGGTCCACATCGCCAAGGCGACGTGCGCCAGCCAGGCAGGATTGACCTCACAGCAGAGGGCCCACATCATGAAAGTGTGAGCAACCCAGCCGTTAGGACCTCAGAACAGAAGGCCCACACGCTCATGAGGATGGGAACCTGGCAGGAGTGCCCTCGTACCACTTAGCACGTATCAGAAAATGTGGGAACCCCGCCATTAGGGTCTGACGCCAGAGGGCCTCATCACCGCGGGAAGGAGGCTCCCAACAGGCTCCAACTGCCACCAGGGTGCCGAAGTCAACAAGGCGGGTTGTGCCAGCCAGGCAGGAGTGACCTCAGAGAAGAGGGCTCACCTCACGGATGTGTGAGGAACCCAACCAGGATCAGAGTCTCACCAGAGGGCCCACATCACCAAGGGGATGGGAACCAGGCAGGAGTGTCCACACACCAGTGGGGCCACATCATCAAAAGATGAGGAACCCATCACATATGGCCTCAAACCTGAGGACATACATCACCATGTGGCTGGGAGTGAGGCAGGTATCTGGAGGGGCACATTTAACTCTAATTTCCCACCAGGAAGAGGAATTAACCAAAGGCTCAGAGTGCCGTGCTGGACCCTGATTATGGCCTGAAGCAAACCTGCAGTTTTGTGGCCAGCTTACAAGGAAGCGAGTTAAGAAAGGAGCTCAGGGGCACTGTAATTCACAAACCTGCAGAGATAAATGACAGCTATTGGCAAAAATATATCGAAGTAAGTCTGCAAAGAGGACTTGAAAACGAGGCAGAATTGCAGGAATCATATTTCAAGAGGTAGATTGGAATTGCATTTAAAGCATATGAAAAGCGGCAGATCTTTGACAGTGATGCACATGGACAAAAAGTGCGTATACATTTTTCCTGAATATATTCAGGAAAAAACGCATATGAACATTTTGGCCAACCAAGCACTCCAGCAATGGAAATCCACACTACAATGAAGTCACATTTCCCATTCGTCAAAAAGGCCATCTGAATAAAGTGTAAAAACCAGAAACACAGGACAGGCCATGGAGAACAGGGAGCCGTGTTATGCTGATGGGCGGGATGTAAATTGCCAACAGACACTCTGGAGATGTTCATGGTGTATCCTGAAACATCTAAAAAACAAAGCTACAGAGCCTAGGGCACTTCCACTTTTGGCCCTATAGCTTAGGAAAATTAAAATCAACAAGACACAGCCAACACAAAATTTAGGGCTGCTGTGTTTACAAGAACCTCGAGTCCAGTACAAATTAAATATCCCAGAAAGAAAAAAATGGATAAAGAAGTTGTGCTACTTACGTACAACGGAATATCACTCAGCAGTGAAATCAATGTCATCAGGCCTGTAGCAGCAAATTGAGTGGATTTAATTATGATGATTCTAAGAGAAATATATCACACAAAGAAAGATAATTATCATAAGATATCACTAATAGAGGGAGTGTAAACTTGGCTACACATAAACTGAATTACAAAACCGAACAGAGTCTCACATTTAGATAAAAACCTTATGCTTGCTTAAGGGGAAAGTTGAGTTGGGCTGCTGTATAAAAACAGATTGAAATTAGCACACATACCATTCCATAAGCCAAATACGTAATAAACAAGACCTACTCTTTGCTCAACGAAATAGACTCATCCATGGTGTATCACCTCACACCTATTAGAATGGGCATCATCAGAAAATCTACAAACAACAAATGCTGGAAACGGTGTGGAGATAAGGAATCCTCTTCCACTATTGTTGGGAACGTAAATTGATACAGTCACTGTGGAGAACATTATGGAGTTTCTTATAAAACTAAGAATAGAATTACCATATGATACAGCAATCCCTCTACTGGGCATATACCCAGACAAAACCATAAATCAAAAAGAGACATTCACCACAATGTTCATTGCATCACTATTTACACTATCCAGGAAATGGAAGCAACCTAAATGCCCACAGACAGACGAATGCATAAAGATGTGGTACATATATAAAATGGAATATTACTAAGCCATAAAAAGGAATGAAATTGGGACATTTGTAGAGACGTTGATGGATCTAGAGACTGTCATACAGAGTGAAGTAAGTCAGAAAGAGAAAAACAAATCTTGTATATTAATGCATATATGTGGAACCTAGAAAAATTGTACAGATGAACCGTTTTGCAAGGCAGAAATAGAACAATACATGTATACAACAAACGTATGGACAACAAGGGGGGAAAGCTGTTGGGGATGGTGGTGGGAGGAGTTGAGATATTGGGATTGGTATGTATACATTTATATGTATAAAGTAGATAACCAAAAACAACCTGCTGTATAAAAATATAAAATTAAATTCAAAATAAAAAAATAAAATTAAAAAAAGTAAAACAGAAAAAATATTCTTCCCTTCACATACATGTATTTATATGAATAAATTATTTCCATGCTTATATCTGTAAATACACAAAAGAGGAATAAAATCTACCTTGAACCAAAAACGAAAAAAAGATAAAAAAGAACAGAACCCACCAGTTACACAGAGGAAAACCGTTTCAGGGCACTTGCTCCAATTGCAAACAATTCTGAAGTTGGTCAGTGGTGGGGAATCATCTCCCATTCAGCCAGCATGCTCCTCGCAACAAGCGTCCTCACTGCAAAGCTGGTGGACCGTGCCGAGGTATCTGTGAGTAAACGTGGGCCGAGCCCCAGGCCAGCTGCTGCTGAAATGTTCCCACCCTTCCAAGGCTAAACACCTGAATATGTACAAGGACTTGAAAACCTAGAGGAAGGGCCATGGAGCCACATGAGGGACAGCATGCCAGCCGACTTGGTGCCTGCAGGCCAGCCAGGATGGTCCTGGCCCTGGGTGCTCTTCTGGAAGCTCTCCATTTCCCTGCCTGAGATACCCCTGCTGTCCCGGCCCCCACTGCTTTCTTCCTTCCTCACCTGTGCCCAGGGAGAAATTCCAGCGGCAGGTGTGGGTGACACATCCTCTTCTTTAGCAGGTAGCATCTTGGCAACTGCTGCAGAAAGTCCAGCAGAGCCCCACTCACACTGGGACACCCACAAAGCCGTGGCCTCTCACTCCCTCCCACCAGCCCAGCCCCGAGACTGCTGACAGGGCAGAGAAAATGGCGTCAGGCACAGCTGCAGGGGCTCTTGCTGCCTGGAGCGGTGTTTATATTGATCTCAACCCAGGCACACCTGGGGAGGGCTGGCCGGCACGGTCAGGCTTCCCAAGCCAGCCAATAATCACCCCTCAGGGGCTCACAGTTGCTGAAAATGGAACTTGCTGAATTGGCCAGGTCCAAGGAACAGGTGTGGGCTCCTGAGAGTCAGGATAGACAAGGGGCTGCAGCTCTGGCTTGTTTTCTAATTATATTATCTGGCCCATGAGTGGGAGACAACTTCAAGAAAACCCTCTCCTAATGAGAGGAACCCAGGAGTCAGGGAGAGGAGGGGTGGGTGGTGGTTGGAGACAGAGGCCTGGTGCCCCGGGTGCAGTGGAAGTCTCTGGAAGACCAGGTGGAGGAGGCCGCACAGAGTGATGCCCAGGGTCACAGACCTGTCAGAGCTGCTGTTTGTTAGTTCAAGTCCTGCTCTGAGGTGCTCTGTGTCAGATCTGAGCGACAGGTGAGCTGGGAGTGCTCTGCAATGAGGGCTATGTGCACGGTTCCTGTGTGCCCAGCCCTGCCAAGGTACCTGCAAGGGTAGCTCTGTATCCTGGGAAGGGCCTGACCACGGGAGCCCCATGGACTGCAGAGGACCTGCCCAGGGAATCCCATATCCTGGGAGGGGCCTGAACACGAGAGCCCCGTGGGCTGGGGTGGGGGTAGGGTACCTGCCCAGGTGAGCTCCATATCCTGGGATTGGCCTGACCTCGAGAGCCCCATGGGCTGCTGGAGTCCTGGTAAAGGATGTCAGGACAGTCAGTGAAGCCACTGAGGATATACCTCCAGTAGTTCCTAAATCCTACACCCTGCTGGTCATTCTACCAACCACCAGGACTTGGTATTCTGTATTAGTCTTCACTGATGCCTTCTTTTGTATTCCATTAGTCCCAGAGTCACAAGAAATTTTGGCTTGTGAGTGACAGGACTCAACATACAACTAAAACAATACTTCCAGGCTGTCTTGCCCCAAGGGTTCAAAAATTCCCACACCATCTTTGGGGAAAGCTCAGCTAAAGACCTAAAAGTTCTACCTCTGGAAAAGGAAACACTCCTTCAATATTCAGACGACATTCTGATCGCCAGCCCTACTAAGGAGGCCTCAGAACTACCAAGCCAATAAAGGATAGAAGTTGTCCACGAAAAAGCTCAAGTATCACAGACTACGGTGACCTGCCTGGGCTTCATTCTCACAGAAGGTCGGAGAAGCCCATCCCAGGAAAGGGAAGAAACAATTTACAGCCTTACCCCTTTCTGAAACTAGAAGACAGCTTAGGGGTTCCTGGGGAAGCCAGGGTTTCCTGCCTCTGGATCCCTAACTACAGTCTACTAGCTGGGCCTCTATATGAAACACTGAAAGGAAAAGATGATGATCCTTTTGAATAGAATCCAGAAGTGGCCTTTCAAGAATGGAAAGAGCAGTCAATTCAGACCCTTGCCCTGGAACTCCCTAATTTAGCTAAACCCTTTGACCTTTACATTCCTGGTGAAAGATGAATCGCCATTGGAGTATTAGTGCAAAAACTGGGACCACTTGAAATGGAACAATGCAAGAATGCCATCCAGGTAGGATAAACTATGGTCACCAAGGGGCTTGGCCCACCGCCACATCTGGCCAAGATACTGGTGGTATCTGAAAACCTGGAAATCAGCAGCCCAAAAGGCCACCTCCCTTCTAAGGGAAACGGACCCCACGTGGTGATCCTAACCCCCAACCATGCCCTGAAGTTGCAGGGTTTGCTCCGTGGGCACACTGACCTCAATTGAGGAGGCCCTCCAACTCCAACCTCCAGAGAGATAACCGGGGGCAACGGGGCACCATGACGACCCGTGTGACTATCACTTGACCTGGAGTTTCTCTCATAAAACAACAAGAGTGTGTCCCAAAAGAGTAGACTACTGCTTGCAGTACTTACTGTACCCAGAGGGGAGCTAATAATCTTGGCGGGGGAACCGTATATCATGCTGTCACCATAGAAAAGCCTACAGACACCCTGATGATGGTGGCCAATAAGACCGGCTGGACTCCTGTTTACTTCCAAAGGCTCTTGACTCAGTGACCATCATGATCCTTCATCACCACTGACCCTGGACTGTCTGGGAGCTGAGCGGGCAGGATCCTGACACCTGGTGCTGTTTTTACGTTAATTCAGGGGCCTAATGGAAGAAAGCGCAGACTGTTGGTCAGAGCATCTAGGCTGGCAGAAACGGTCAGTCAGAGCATCTAGGCTGGCAGAAACGGTCAGCCTAAGGTGGCCGAACAAATGTGGGGCGGAGTGAAACTGGACCTCACAGCGCCACTGCACATCTCCTTTCTGGACCCTTAAAGGTCATTAGAATCTATAACACTTCCAATACTGGTGCTCAGGTGGACGAGCAGGGAGGCAGGAGGCCTGGGGACAATCAACGTCACCTGGAGGCTGCTGGGGAGAAGTTCTGACCCTCGCCCACGGGTATGAAGCCTCCTAACTCAGCACTCAGCAGTTACAGAAGAAGGGTCTGCACCCGCAGCACTCCAAGAATGAGGAAAGGGACAAAAGGCAGAAGAGAAGTTTGTCCCAGGCAAAGCCCCTTAAAAATGCCTGGGAGATAAAAATAGAATCTGGGCAATAAAATAAAGTCTAACCATTTTTATCCTTTGTGCTTTGTCTAATTTCAGGTGCTCCTAGTGTCCCGCATACAGAGGTTCCACACCCGGCACTTCAGACCAGATTTCCTAGAGCAGAATGCCTCGATGACACTTCTGCTCCTGGGGCCCAGTTCAGACTCCGTGACATAGAGCCTGAGCTGCAGCCAACCAGGTCCTCGAGAGCTCAGCCCCCTCCCTCCCAGTGACTCTGACAGGATCTCTACACAGCAGCCCAGCCCACAGCCCACAGGGTAGCACCTCTCCATTCTCTGATCAAAATATAAAGTTTCCTTTGCTTTTGAACCAAACTCAGTCTCGATCTATTGGCTCCAATGACACTGGGCAGGGGGACACTTGTTGGCGTCCACTCTGGAGGATCAGTAACAGAAATTGAGAACATTGTAACTTCAATGAACAGATGTGTGAGCCAAACTGTAATTAACATAGAACAGTGTATAAGGCTCGGGTAAAATAAGATGTTTCTAACACTTCCATTTGATATTTCCATCACTTTCTTATAAGCAAGTTCAGTGAAAAGGTTTGTCTTCTTTGTCAGGTCAATATTAGAGAAACAAAGTGATTTCTTTCCAAGGATGTACATCTAATAATCTTGGTTAAAGCTTCAATCTTGTTTTAAATGCTTTTGCATTGAAAATGATACCTCTCTTTCAGCTCCCCCATTTCTGAGAAGCATAAAATCTTATAATTTATTATTACCAAAGGGAAATGGTAGGAGGAGGGATAAATTAACAGTTTGGGATTAACACATACACACTGCTATGTATGAAATCATCAGCAAGGAACTACTGTATAGCACAGGGAACTACACTCAATATTTTGCAATAACCTATAAGGGGAAATGATCTGAAAAAGAATAGATATTTTTATTGACATCATCCATCAATGACAGTAAAAATGGAATCTAAGGGAAGACAGTGGTGAGTGCTTCTGACCCTGAAGACTTCAATCATCTAAAGTTTGGACTCTGCCTACTTCCCAAGGCCCTTAATGAACATATGTGTAGCCGTAGCTTAAAAAATTCCCCAGTTTGGGTTGCGGAGAGACACTGATATTTAAAATCCCCTGGTGTTCTCCTCACATGAATGGGACCCTTCCTACACCTAAAACATGCCTGTCACACCCAGAGGATGGTATACCGTCTGATCGGGAAAAGTTTGGAAAAGGCATCTCATCTCCTCATCTCTTGGTGCTAGGGTTCACCACTCCAGCGTCTTTACTAACAGTCTCCCCACTTGGAGATGTCAGCACTGTCAACATCCTGTTGCATACAGTTTGGAATTTGTCCAGAGGATGAAGCAGAAGGAGGAGGAACAATGAGAGACAAGTCCTAGGTGTTCGGACAGGCACATGCCACTCTAATTTCCAATCAGGAAGACGAATTGACCAAAGGCTAGGGTTGCCCATGGAAACAGAATAGGGCTTGAGGAATCCTGATGCTTTGTGGCCAGTTCCCATAAACACAAGTTGGAAAATGGAACTCAGGGGCACTAAAATTCACGAAACTGCAGAATTGAAAATATCTATCACTGAAAAATGTCTTGAGGAAAGTCAGAGAAAAGGACTTGTAAGCAACGGAGAATGGCAGGAAAGGGATTGGAAGAGGTAGAAAGGACTCGCCATTAAGCACAAGAAAAGGGGCTGAACATTGCCAACATTGCAGTTGGCCAAAAAGGGTGTATGCGTCTTTTTCTGTATATATTCAAGAAAAGGGCATACACTTTTTTAGCCAACCAAACAGGTGGGCACTGGAAATCAATACTACAAAACATATCACTTTGCATCAGTCAGAAGAGCCGTCCTCATAAAGTGTAAACACCAGAAATGCAGGACAGGGCAAGGAGAAAAGGGAGCCCTGTGAGTCTTATAGTGGAAATGTATATTGCCAACGGTCACTCTGGATAAGTCTATTGTGTTTACTAAAGCATCTAAAAAATGAGCTACCGAGCACAGGGCACTTGCACTCATGGACGTATATCTTGGGAAAAACAAAAATCGAGAGGACACAGGCACCCCAATGTTTACCACCTCTCTGTTTAAAAGATCCTCGACTAGGATATAACTTAAAGAATCTGCAGAGAAAAAACGGACAGAGATGTGGTGCTTATGTAGAGTGGAATATTACTCAGCCTGGAAATCAATGAAATACGGCCAGTTATAACAACTCAAGAGGAGTTACGTGTGATCATTCGAAGTCACATAATTCAAAAAGAAAAAGACATAAGATATCACTAATACATGGAATGTTAACATGGCTACACATGAACTGAATTACAAAAGAGAAGAGGGTTTCAAATTAAGGAAACCAACTTATTCTTCCTTAAGGGGAAAGGTGAGTTGGGGTGCTGCATAAAACCAGAGATTGAAATTAGCACAGATACCATTCCATAAGCCAAATATGTAATAGTCAAGACCTACTCCTTGCTCAACGAAATGGACTCCACACGCCATATTCAATGCCTAAGAATATACCGGATTAGTAAGAATCTTAAAACCCATGGACTTATATGTCTCCGTAACAGAATCAAGCGCGTGTACAGCGGCATAAATGAAGCAGTGAAAATCCGATAAATCCCATTATTAAAATAAATTTCAAAAACAAAACACAATGACAGTGAAATAGGAAGCAATTCTTAAATAATTCACTCAGGGCATGTGATGCAACCTGGATTTACCACATCTAAACCCAGAGCTGGTTGAGACATAAGGCTGGACACTTCAGGCTGATAGCATTGGTGAGTTTCGGTGAACAAATGCAGATCCTTTGAAGTCATACTGCATGGTACACATTCCAAGGGTCCCAACTCTCCAGGTTCAAGGGATTCTTTCTTCAGCTAAAACATGCGTGGGAAATGGCGAGTATGGTCCACCGTGTGATTAGGAAACGATTTAAAATGCATCTCAGTTTTCGTATCCTGGTCCTCGGGTTCACCATTCCAGACGGTTTACTAACACTCTCCCCGCTTGGAGAGTCAGTGCCTTTAACCTCCTGTTTGGCACAGCTTGCAATTTCTGCGCAAGATGAACAGGAATAGGGAGAACCAATGAGAGACTAGCTATAGGTGTCTGCACGGGCAAATGTAAGGCTCATTTCCCACCAGGAAGAGGAATTAACCAAAGGCTCAGCATGCCCTGCCGGAAACAGATTAGGGCCTGAAGCAATCCTGCGGTTTTGTGCCCAGCTCACAAGAAAGCGAGTTGAAGAAAGGAGCTCAGGGGCACTGTAATTCACAAACCTGCAGAGTTATAAATGACAGCTATCCTCCAAAAATATATTGAAGTAAGCCTGCGAAGGGGACTTGAAAGCGGGACAGAATATCAGGAAAACGATTGCAGGGGGTAGACTGGAATTGCCCAGAAAGCATAGGAAAAGAGGCAGAACGTCGACAATGGTGCACTTGGCCAAAAAGTGCGTATGAATTTTTTCCTGAATATATTCAGGAAAAAACGCATACGCCCTTTTTCGCAAACCAAGCAAGCCTGTAAAGGAAATCTGCACTACAATGAAGTCTAACTGCCCCCTGGGCAAAAGGGCCATCTGAAAAAAGTGTAAAATCCAGAAAGGTAGGACAGGATATGGAGAAAAGGGAGCCTTGTTATGCTGATTGACTGGATGTAAATTGCCAACAGCCACCCTGGAGAAGTGTATGGTGCTTCCTGAAACCCATAAGAAATAAAGCAACACAGCCTATGGCACTTCCACTTATGGTCCCAAAGATTACGGAAATTAAAATCAAAAACAGACAGCCACCCCAATGTTTGGGACGGCTGTGTTCACAAGAAGCTCGTCTACAGTACCAGGTAAATATCCCAGAAAGCAAAAAATGGATAAAGAAGTTGTGGCACGTACGTGCAATGCAATATCACTCAGCAATGAAATCTGTGTCATCAGGCCCGTAGCGGCATAGTGAGTGGATGCAGGTACGGTGATTCTACGTGAACTACGTCACACAGAAAAAGAAACATCATAAGATATCACTAATACACGGAATGTAAACTTGACTACACATGAACTGAATTACAAAACAGAACAGGGTCTCAAATTTAGAAAACCAACTAGTGCTTGCTTATGGGGAAAGGTGCCTTGGGGTGCTGCATAAAACCAGAGACTGAAATTAGCACAGATAACATTCCATAAGCCAAATATGTAATAGACAAGACCTACTCCTTGCTCAACGAAATGGACCCAACACCACATATTCAACGCCTAGGAATATACCTGACTAGGAAGAACCTTAAAACCCATGGATATATATGTCTCCGTAAGAGAATCAAGCGTGTGTACAGCGGCCGAAACGCAGCAGTGAAAATCCGATAAATCACATTATCAAAATAAATTTCGAAAACAAAACACAAAGACAGTGAAATAGAGAGAAATTCTTAAATAATTCACTCAGGGCATGTGATGCAACCGGGATTGACCACATCTACACCCAGAGCTGGTTGAGACATAAGGCTGGACACTTCAGGCTGATAGCATTGGTGAGTTTCGGTGAGCAAATGCAGACCCTTTGAAGTCATACTGCATGGTACCCATTCCATGGGTCCCAACTCTCCAGGTTCAAGGGATTCTTCATCCAGCTAAAACATGCATGGGAAACCCAGAGTATCATCCACCGTGTGATTGGGAAACGATTTAAAATGCATCTCAGTTTTCGTATCCTGGTCCTCGGGTTCACCATTCCAGATGCTTTACTAACACTCTCCCCGCTTGGAGAGTCAGTGCCTTTAACCTCCTCTTTGGCACAGCTTGCAATTTCTGTGCAAGATGAACAGGAATAGGGAGAACCAATGAGAGACTAGCTATAGGTGTCTGCACGGGCAAATGTAATGCTCATTTCCCACCAGGAAGAGGAATTAACCAAAGGCTCAGCGTGCCCTGCCGGAAACAGATTACGGCCTGAAGCAATCCTGCGGTTTTGTGCCCAGCTCACAAGAAAGCGAGTTGAAGAAAGGAGCTCAGGGCCACTGTAATTCACAAACCTGCAGAGTTATAAATGACAGCTATCCTCCAAAAATATATTGAAGTAAGCCTGTGAAGGGGACTTGAAAGCGGGGCAGAGATTCAGGAAAACCATTGCAGGGGGTAGACTGGAATTGCCCTGAAAGCATAGGAAAAGAGGCACAACGTCGACAATGATGCACTTGGCCAAAAAGGGCGTATGCGTTTTTTCCTGAATATATTCAGGAAAATACGCATACGCCCTTTTTGGCCAACCAAGCAAGCCTGTAAAGGAAATCTGCACTACAATGAAGTCTCACTGCCCCCCAGCAAAAGGGCCATCTGAAAAAAGTGTAAAATCCAGAAAGGTAGGACAGGATATGGAGAACAGGGAGCCTTGTTATGCTGATTGGCAGGATGTAAATTGCCAGCAGCCACCCTGGAGAAGTGTATGGTGTTTCCTAAAACACGTAAGAAACAAAGCAACACACACAGCCTATGGCACTTCCACTTATGGTCCTATAGCTTACGGAAATTAAAATCAAAAACAGACAGCCACCCCAATATTTGGGACGACTGTGTTCACAAGAAGCTCGTCTACAGTATCAGGTAAATATCCCAGAAAGCAAAAAATGGATAAAGAAGTTGTGGCACGTACGTGCAATGCAATATCACTCAGCAATGAAATCTGTGTCATCAGGCCCGTAGCGGCATAGTGAGTGGATGCAGGTACGGTGATTCTACGTGAACTACGTCACACAGAAAAAGAAACATCATAAGATATCACTAATACACGGAATGTAAACTTGACTACACATGAACTGAATTACATAACAGAACAGGGTCTCAAATTTAGAAAACCAACTTGTGCTTGCTTCTGGGGAAAGGTGCGTTGGGGTGTTGCATAAAACCAGAGACTGAAATTAGCACAGATTACATTTCATAAGCCAAATATGTAATAGACAAGACCTACTCCTTGCTCAACGAAATGGACTCAACACCACATATTCAACGCCTAGGAATATACCTGACTAGGAAGAATCTTAAAACCCATGGATATATATGTCTCCGTAAGAGAATCAAGGGTGTGTACAGCGGCCGAAACGCAGCAGTGAAAATCCGATAAATCCCATTATCAAAATAAATTTCGAAAACAAAACACAAAGACAGTGAAATAGAGAGCAATTCTTAAATAATTCACTCAGGGCATGTGATGCAACCGGGATTGACCACATCTACACCCAGAGCTGGTTGAGACATAAGGCTGGACACTTCAGGCTGATAGCATTGGTGAGTTTCGGTGAGCAAATGTAGACCCTTTGAAGTCATACTGCATGGTACCCATTCCATGGGTCCCAACTCTCCAGGTTCAAGGGATTCTTCCTCCAGCTAAAACATGCATGGGAAACCCAGAGTATCGTCCACCGTGTGATTGGGAAACGATTGAAAATGCATCTCAGTTTTCGTATCCTGGTCCTCGGGTTCACCATTCCAGATGCTTTACTAACACTCTCCCCGCTTGGAGAGTCAGTGCCTTTAACCTCCTCTTTGGCACAGCTTGCCATTTCTGTGCAAGATGAACAGGAATAGGGAGAACCAATGAGAGACTAGCTGTAGGTGTCTGCACGGGCAAATGTAACGCTCATTTCCCACCAGGAAGAGGAATTAAACAAAGGCTCAGTGTGCCCTGCTGGAAACAGATTAGGGCCTGAAGAAATCCTGCGGTTTTGTGCCCAGCTCACAAGAAAGCGAGTTGAAGAAAGGAGCTCAGGGGCACTGTAATTCACAAACCTGCAGAGTTATAAATGACAGCTATCCTCCAAAAATATATTGAAGTAAGCCTGCGAAGGGGACTTGAAAGCGGGGCAGAATTTCAGGAAAACGATTGCAGGCGGTAGACTGGAATTGCCCAGAAAGCATAGGAAAAGAGGCAGAACGTCGACAATGATGCACTTGGCCGAAAAGGGCATACGCGTTTTTTCCTGAATATATTCAGGAAAAAGACGCATACGCCCTTTTTGGCCAACCAAGCATGCCTGTAAAGGAAATTGCCCTACAATGAAATCTCACTGCCCCCCCCCCCGGGCAAAAGGGCCATCTGAAAAAAGTGTAAAATCCAGAAAGGTAGGACAGGATATGGAGAACAGGGAGCCTTGTTATGCTGATTGGCAGGATGTAAATTGCCAGCAGCCACCATGGAGAAATGTATGGTGTTTCCTGAAACACGTAAGAAACAAAGCAACACAGCCTATGGCACTTCCACTTATGGTCCTATAGCTTACGGAAATTAAAATCAAAAACAGACAGCCACCCCAATATTTGGGATGGCTGTGTTCACAAGAAGCTCGTCTACAGTACCAGGTAAATATCCCAGAATGCAAAAAATGGATAAAGAAGTTGTGGCACGTACGTACAATGCAATATCACTCAGCAATGAAATCTGTGTCATCAGGCCCATAGCGGCATAGTGAGTGGATGCAGGTACGGTGATTCTACGTGAACTACGTCACACAGAAAAAGAAACATCATAAGATATCACTAATACAAGGAATGTAAACTTGACTACACATGAACTGAATTACAAAACAGAACAGGGTCTCAAATTTAGAAAACCAACTAGTGCTTGCTTATGGGGAAAGGTGCTTTGGGGTGCTGCATAAAACCAGAGACTGAAATTAGCACAGATAACTTTCCATAAGCCAAATATGTAAAAGACAAGTCCTACTCCTTGCTCAACGAAATGGACCCAACACCACATATTCAACGCCTAGGAATATACCTGACTAGGAAGAATCTTAAAACCCATGGATATATATGTCTCCGTAAGAGAATCAAGCGTGTGTACAGCGGCCGAAACGCAGCAGTGAAAATCCGATAAATCCCATTATCAAAATAAATTTCGAAAACAAAACACAAAGACAGTGAAATAGAGAGCAATTCTTAAATAATTCACTCAGGGCATGTGATGCAACCGGGATTGACCACATCTACACCCAGAGCTGGTTGAGACATAAGGCTGGACACTTCAGGCTGATAGCATTGGTGAGTTTCGGTGAGCAAATGCAGACCTTTTGAAGTCATACTGCATGGTACCCATTCCATGGGTCCCAACTCTCCAGGTTCAAGGCATTCTTCCTCCAGCAAAAACATGCATGGGAAATCCAGAGTATCGTCCACCGTGTGATTGGGAAATGATTTAAAATGCATCTCAGTTTTCGTATCCTGGTCCTCGGGTTCACCTTTCCAGATGCTTTACTAACACTCTCCCCGCTTGGAGAGTCAGTGCCTTTAACCTCCTGTTTGGCACAGCTTGCAATTTCTGTGCAAGATGAACAGGAATAGGGAGAACCAATGAGAGACTAGCTGTAGGTGTCTGCACAGGCAAATGTAACGCTCATTTCCCACCAGGAAGAGGAATTAAACAAAGGCTCAGCGTGCCCTGCTGAAAACAGATTAGGGCCTGAAGCAATCCTGAGGTTTTGTGCCCAGCTCACAAGAAAGCGAGTTGAAGAATGTAGCTCAGGGGCACTGTAATTCACAAACCTGCAGAGTTATAAATGACAGCTATCCTCCAAAAATATATTGAAGTAAGCCTGCGAAGGGGACTTGAAAGCGGGGCAGAATTTCAGGAAAACGATTGCAGGGGGTAGACTGGAATTGCCCTGAAAGCATAGGAAAAGAGGCAGAACGTCGACAATGATGCACTTGGCCAAAAAGGGCGTATGCGTTTTTTCCTGAATATATTCAGGAAAAAACGCATATGCCCTTTTTGGCCAACCAAGCAAGCCTGTAAAGGAAATCTGCACTACAATGTAGTCTCACTGACCCCCAGGCAAAAGGGCCATCTGAAATATGTGTAAAATCCAGAAAGGTAGGACAGGATATGGAGAACAGGGAGCCTTGTTATGCTGATTGGCAGGATGTAAATTGCCAGCAGCCACCCTGGAGAAGTGTATGGTGTTTCCTGAAACACATAAGAAACAAAGCAACACAGCCTATGGCACTTCCACTTATGGTCCTATAGCTTACGGAAATTAAAATCAAAAACAGACAGCCACCCCAATATTTGGGATGGCTGTGTTCCCAAGAAGCTCGTCTACAGTATCAGGTAAATATCCCAGAAAGCAAAAAATGGATAAAGAAGTTGTGGCACGTACGTACAATGCAATATCACTCAGCAATGAAATCTGTGTCATCAGGCCCGTAGCGGCATAGTGAGTGGATGCAGGTACGGTGATTCTACGTGAACTACGTCACACAGAAAAAGAAACATCATAAGATATCACTAATACACGGAATGTAAACTTGACTACACATGAACTGAATTACAAAACAGAACAGGGTCTCAAATTTAGAAAACCAACTAGTGCTTGCTTATGGGGAAAGGTGCCTTTGGGTGCTGCAAAAAACCAGATACTGAAATTAGCACAGATAACTTTCCATAGGCCAAATATGTAATAGACAAGACCTACTCCTTGCTCAACGAAATGGAACCAACACCACATAATCAACGCCTAGGTATATACCTGACTAGGAAGATTCTTAAAACCCATGGATTTATATGTCTCCGTAAGAGAATCAAGCGTGTGTACAGCGGCATAAATGCAGCAGCGAAAATCCAATAAATCCCATTATCAAAATAAATTTCGAAAACAAAACACAAAGACAGTGAAATCGAGAGCAATTCTTAACTAATTCACTCAGGGAATGTGATGCAACCGGGATTGACCACATCTACACCCAGAGCTGGTTGAGACATAAGGCTGGACACTTCAGGCTGATAGCATTGGTGAGTTTCGGTGAGCAAATGCAGACCCTTTGAAGTCATACTGCATGGTACCCGTTCCATGGGTCCCAACTCTCCAGGTTCAAGGGATTCTTCCTCCAGTTAAAACATGCATGGGAAACCCAGAGTATCGTCCACCGTGTGATTGGGAAACGATTTAAAATGCATCTCAGTTTTCGTATCCTGGTCCTCGGGTTCACCATTCCAGATGCTTTACTAACACTCTCCCCGCTTGGAGAGTCAGTGCCTTTAACCTCCTCTTTGGCACAGCTTGCAATTTCTGTGCAAGATGAACAGGAATAGGGAGAACCAATGAGAGACTAGCTGTAGGTGTCTGCACGGGCAAATGTAACGCTCATTGCCGACCAGGAAGAGGAATTAAACAAAGGCTCAGCGTGCCCTGCTGAAAACAGATTAGGGCCTGAAGCAATCCTGCGGTTTTGTGCCCAGCTCACAAGAAAGCGAGTTGAAGAAAGGAGCTCAGGGGCACTGTAATTAACAAACCTGCAGAGTTATAAATGACAGCTATCCTCCAAAAATATATTGAAGTAAGCCTGCGAAGGGGACTTGAAAGCGGGGCAGAATTTCAGGAAAACGATTGCAGGGGGTAGACTGGAATTGCCCTGAAAGCATAGGAAAAGAGGCAGAAGGTCGACAATGATGCACTTGGCCAAAAAGGGCGTATGCGTGTTTTCCTGAATATATTCAAGAAAACACGCATACGCCCTTTTTGGCCAACCAAGCAAGCCTGTAAAGGAAATATGCACTACAATGAAGTCTCACTGCCCCCCGGGCAAGAGGGCCATCTGAAAAAAGTGTAAAATCCAGAAAGGTAGGACAGGATATGGAGAAGAGGGAGCCTTGTTATGCTGATTGGCAGGATGTAAATTGCCAACAGCCACCCTGGAGAAGTGTATGGTGTTTCCTGAAACACGTAAGAAATAAAGCAACACAGCCTATGGCAATTGCACTTATGGTCCTATTCCTTAGGGAAATTAAAATCAAAAACAGAGAGCCACCCCAAAGTTTTGGACGGCTGTGTTCCCAAGAAGCTCGTCTACAGTACCAGGTAAGTATCCCAGAAAGCTAAAAATGGATAAAGAAGTTGTGGCACGTACGTGCAATGCAATATCACTCAGCAATGAAATCTGTGTCATCAGGACCGTAGCGGCATAGTGAGTGGATGCAGGTACGGTGATTCTACGTGAACTACGTCACACAGAAAAAGAAACATCATAAGATATCACTAATACACGGAATGTAAACTTGACTACACATGAACTGAATTACAAAACAGAACAGGGTCTCAAATTTAGAAAACCAACTAGTGCTTGCTTATGGGGAAAGGTGCCTTGGGGAGCTGCATAAATCCAGAGACTGAAATTAGCACAGATAACTTTCCATAAGCCAAATATGTAATAGACAAGACCTACTCCTTGCTCAACGAAATGGACTCAACACCACATATTCAACGCCTAGGAATATAACTGACTAGGAAGAATCTTAAAACCCATGGATATATATGTCTCCGTAAGAGAATCAAGCGTGGGTACAGCGGCCGATACGCAGCAGTGAAAATCCGATAAATCCCATTATCAAAATAAATTTCGAAAACAAAACACAAAGACAGTGAAATAGAGAGCAATTCTTAAATAATTCACTCAGGGCATGTGATGCAACCGGGATTGACCACATCTACACCCAGAGCTGATTGAGACATAAGGCTGGACCCTTCAGGCTAATAGCATTGGTGAGTTTCGGTGAGCAAATGCAGACACTTTGAAGTCATACTGCATGGTACCTATTCCATGGGTCCCAACTCTTCAGGTTCAAGGGATTCTTCCTCCAGCTAAAACATGCATAGGAAACCCACAGTATGGTCCACCGTGTGATTGGGAAACGATTTAAAATGCATCTCAGGTTTCGTATCCTGGTCCTCGGGTTCACCTTTCCAGATGCTTTAATAACATTCTCCCTGCTTGGAGAGTCAGTGCCTTTAACCTCCTGTTCGGCACAGCTTGCAATTTCTGTGCAAGATGAACAGGAATAGGGAGAACCAATGAGAGACTAGTTGTAGGTTTCTGCACGGGCAAATGTAACGCTCATTGCCCACCAGGAAGAGGAATTTACCAAAGGCTCAGTGTGCCCTGCTGGAAACAGATTAGGGCCTGAAGCAATCCTGCGGTTTTGTGCCCAGCTCACAAGAAAGCGAGTTGAAGAAAGGAGCTCAGGGGCACTGTAATTCACAAACCTGCAGAGTTATAAATGACAGCTATCCTCCAAAAATATATTGAAGTAAGCCTGCGAAGGGGACTTGAAAGCTGGGCAGAATTTCAGGAAAACGATTGCAGGGGGTAGACTGGAATTGCCCTGAAAGCATAGGAAAAGAGGCAGAACGTCGACAATGATGCACTTGGCCAAAAAGGGCGTATGCATTTTTTCCTGAATATATTCAGGAAAAAATGCATACGCCCTTTTTGGCCAACCAAGCAAGCCTGTAAAGGAAATCTGCACTAAAATGAAGTCTCACTGCCCCCCGGGCAAAAGGGCCATCTGAAAAAAGTGTAAAATCCAGAAAGGTAGGACAGGATATGGAGAACAGGGAGCCTTGTTATGCTGATTGGCAGGATGTAAATTGCCAGCAGCCACCCTGGAGAAGTGTATGGTGTTTCCTGAAACACGTAAGACACAAAGCAACACAGCCTATGGCACTTCCACTTATGGTCCTATAGCTTACGGAAATTAAAATCAAAAACAGACAGCCACCCCAATATTTGGGATGGCTGTGTTCACAAGAAGCTCGTCTACAGTATCAGGTAAATATCCCAGAAAGCAAAAAATGGATAAAGAAGTTGTGGCACGTACGTACAATGCAATATCACTCAGCAATGAAATCTGTGTCATCAGGCCCGTAGCGGCATAGTGAGTGGATGCAGGTACGGTGATCCTACGTGAACTACGTCACACAGAAAAAGAAACATCATAAGATATCACTAATACACGGAATGTAAACTTGACTACACATGAACTGAATTACAAAACAGAACAGGGTCACAAATTTAGAAAACCAACTAGTGCTTGCTTATGGGGAAAGGTGCCTTGGGGTGCTGCATAAAACCAGAGACTGCAATTAGCACAGATAACATTCCATAAGCCAAATATGTAATGGACAAGACCTACTCCTTGCTCAACGAAATGGACTCAACACCACATATTCAACGCCTAGGAATATACCTGACTAGGAAGAATCTTAAAACCCAGGATTTATATGTCTCCGTAAGAGAATGAAGCGTGTGTACAGCGGCATAAACGCAGCAGTGAAAATCCGATAAATCCCATTATCAAAATAAATTTCAAAAACAAAACACAAAGACAGTGAAATAGAGAGCAATTCTTAAATAATTCACTCAGGGCATGTGATGCAACCAGGATTGACTACATCTACACCCAGAGCTGATTGAGACATAAGGCTGGACACTTCAGCTGATAGCATTGGTGAGTTTCGGTGAGCAAATGCAGACCCTTTGAAGTCATACTGCATGGTACCCATTCCATGGGTCCCAACTCTCCAGGTTCAAGGGATTCTTCCTCCAGCTAAAACATGCATGGGAAACCCAGTGTATCGTCCACAGTGTGATTGGGAAATGATTTAAAATGCATCTCAGTTTTCGTATCCTGGTCCTCGGGTTCACCATTCCAGATGCTTTACTAACACTCTCCCCGCTTGGAGAGTCAGTGCCTTTAACCTCCTCTTTGGCACAGCTTGCAATTTCTGTGCAAGATGAACAGGAATAGGGAGAACCACTGAGAGACTAGCTGTAGGTGTCTGCAGGGGCAAATGAAACCCTCATTGCCCACCAGGAAGAGGAATTAAACAAAGGCTCAGTGTGCCCTGCTGGAAACAGATTAGGGCCTGAAGCAATCCTGCGGTTTTGTGCCCAGCTTACAAGAAAGCGAGTTGAAGAAAGGAGCTCAGGGGCACTGTACTTCACAAACCTGCAGAGTTATAAATGACAGCTATCCTCCAAAAATATATTGAAGTAAGTCTGCGAAGGGGACTTGAAAGCGGGGCTGAATTTCAGGAAAACGATTGCAGGGGGTAGACTGGAATTGCCCTGAAAGCATAGGAAAAGAGGCAGAACGTCGACAATGATGCACTTGGCCCAAAAGGGCGTATGCGTTTTTTCCTGAATATATTCAGGAAAAAACGCATACGCCCTTTTTGGCCAACCAAGCAAGCCTGTAAAGGAAATCTGCACTACAATGAAGTCTCACTGCCCCCCTGGCAAAAGGGCCATCTGAAAAATGTGTAAAATCCAGAAAGGTAGGACAAGATATGGAGAACAGGGAGCCTTGTTATGCTGATTGGCAGGATGTAAATTGCCAGCAGCCACCCTGGAGAAGTGTATGGTGTTTCCTGAAACACGTAAGAAACAAAGCAACACAGCCTATGGCACTTCCACTTATGGTCCTATAGCTTACGGAAATTAAAATCAAAAACAGACAGCCACCCCAATATTTGGGACAGCTGTGTTCACAAGAAGCTCGTCTACAGTATCAGGTAAATATCCCAGAAAGCAAAAAATGGATAAAGAAGTTGTGGCACGTACGTACAATGCAATATCACTCAGCAATTAAATCTGTGTCATCAGGCCCGTAGCGGCACAGTGAGTGGATGCAGGTACGGTGATTCTACGTGAACTACGTCACACAGAAAAAGAAACATCATAAGATATCACTAATACACGGAATGTAAACTTGACTACACATGAACTGAATTACAAAACAGAACAGGGTCTCAAATTTAGGAAACCAACTAGTGCTTGATTATGGGGAAAGGTGCCTTGGGGTGCTGCATAAAACCAGAGACTGAAATTAGCACAGATAACTTTCCATAAGCCAAATATGTAATAGACAATACCTACTCCTTGTTCAACGAAATGGACTCAACACCATATATTCAACGCCTAGGAATATACCTGACTAGGAAGAATCTTAAAACCAATGGATATATATGTTTCCGTAAGACAATCAAGCGTGTGTACAGCGGCATAAACGCAGCAGTGAAAATCCGATAAATCCCATTATCAAAATAAATTTCAAAAACAAAACACAAAGACAGTGAAATAGAGAGCAATTCTTAAATAATTCACTCAGGGCATGTGATGCAACCGGGATTTAACACATCTACACCCAGAGCTGGTTGAGACATAAGGCTGGACACTTCAGGCTGATAGCATTGGTGAGTTTCGGTGAGCAAATGCAGACCCTTTGAAGTCATACTGCATGGTACCCATTCCATGGGTCCCAACTCTCCAGGTTCAAGTGATTCTTCCTCCAGCTAAAACATGCATGGGAAACCCAGAGTATCGTCCACCGTGTGATTGGGAAACGATTTAAAATGCATCTCAGTTTTCGTATCCTGGTCCTCGGGTTCACCATTCCAGATGCTTTACTAACACTCTCCCCGCTTGGAGAGTCAGTGCCTTTAACCTCCTGTTTGGCACAGCTTGCCATTTCTGTGCAAGATGAACAGGAATAGGGAGAACCAATGAGAGACTAGCTGTAGGTGTCTGCACGGGCAAATGTAACGCTCATTGCCCACCAGGAAGAGGAATTAAACAAAGGCTCAGTGTGCCCTGCTGGAAACAGATTAGGGCCTGAAGCAATCCTGCGGTTTTGTGCCCAGCTCACAAGAAAGCGAGTTGAAGAAAGGAGCTCAGGGCCACTGTACTTCACAAACCTGCAGAGTTATAAATGACAGCTATCCTCCAAAAATATATTGAAGTAAGCCTGCGAAGGGGACTTGAAAGCGGGGCTGAATTTCAGGAAAACGATTGCAGGGGGTAGACTGGAATTGCCCTGAAAGCATAGGAAAAGAGGCAGAACGTCGACAATGATGCACTTGGCCAAAAAGGGCGTATGCGTTTTTTCCTGAATATATTCAGGAAAAAACGCATACGCCCTTTTTGGCCAACCAAGCAAGCCTGTAAAGGAAATCTGCCCTACAATGTAATCTCACTGCCCCCCCGGGCAAAAGGGCCATCTGAAAAAAGTGTAAAATCCAGAAAGGTAGGACAGGATATGGAGAACAGGGAGCCTTGTTATGCTGATTGGCAGGATGTAAATTGCCAGCAGCCACCCTGGAGAAGTGTATGGTGTTTCCTGAAACACGTAAGAAACAAAGCAACACAGCCTATGGCACTTCCACTTATGGTCCTATAGCTTACGGAAATTAAAATCAAAAACAGACAGCCACCCCAATATTTGGGACGGCTGTGTTCACAAGAAGCTCGTCTACAGTATCAGGTAAATATCCCAGAAAGCAAAAAATGGATAAAGAAGTTGTGGCACGTACGTACAATGCAATATCACTCAGCAATGAAATCTGTGTCATCAGGCCCGTAGCGGCATAGTGAGTGGATGCAGGTACGGTGATTCTACGTGAACTACGTCACACAGAAAAAGAAACATCATAAGATATCACTAATACACGGAATGCAAACTTGACTACACATGAACTGAATTACAAAACAGAACAGGGTCTCAAATTTCGAAAACCAACTAGTGCTTGCTTATGGGGAAAGGTGCCTTGTGGTGCTGCATAAAACCAGAGACTGAAATTAGCACAGATAACTTTCCATAAGCCAAATATATAATAGACAAGACCTACTCCTTGCTCAACGTAATGGACCCAACACCACATATTCAACGCCTAGGAATATACCTGACTAGGAAGAATCTTAAAACCCATGGATATATATGTCTCTGTAAGAGAATCAAGCGTGTGTACAGCGGCCGAAACGCAGCAGTGAAAATCCGATAAATCCCATTATCAAAATAAATTTCGAAAACAAAACACAAAGACAGTGAAATAGAGAGCAATTCTTAAATAATTCACTCAGGGCATGTGATGCAACCGGGATTGACCACATCTACACCCAGAGCTGGTTGAGACATAAGGCTGGACACTTCAGGCTGATAGCATTGGGGAGTTTCGGTGAGCAAATGCAGACCCTTTGAAGTCATACTGCATGGTACCCATTCCATGGGTCCCAACTCTCCAGGTTCAAGGCATTCTTCCTCCATCTAAAACATACATGGGAAACCCAGAGTATCGTCCACCGTGTGATTGGGAAACGATTTAAAATGCATCTCAGTTTTCGTATCCTGGTCCTCGGGTTCACCATTCCAGATGCTTTACTAACACTCTCCCCGCTTGGAGAGTCAGTGCCTTTAACCTCCTGTTTGGCACAGCTTGCCATTTCTGTGCAAGATGAACAGGAATAGGGAGAACCAATGAGAGACTAGCTGTAGGTGTCTGCACGGGCAAATGTAATGCTCATTGCCCACCAGGAAGGGGAATTAAACAAAGGCTCAGTGTGCCCTGCTGGAAACAGATTAGGGCCTGAAGCAATCCTGCGGTTTTGTGCCCAGCTCACAAGAAAACGAGTTGAAGAAAGGAGCTCAGGGGCACTGTACTTCACAAACCTGCAGAGTTATAAATGACAGCTATCCTCCAAAAATATATTGAAGTAAGCCTGCGAAGGGGACTTGAAAGCTGGGCTGAATTTCAGGAAAACGATTGCAGGGGGTAGACTGGAATTGCCCTGAAAGCATAGGAAAAGAGGCACAACGTCGACAATGATGCACTTGGCCAAAAAGGGCGTATGCGTTTTTTCCTGAATATATTCAGGAAAAAACGCATACGCCCTTTTTGGCCAACCAAGCAAGCCTGTAAAGGAAATCTGCACTACAATGAAATCTCACTGCCCCCCCGGGCAAAAGGGCCATCTGAAAAAAGTGTAAAATCCAGAAAGGTAGGACAGGATATGGAGAACAGGGAGCCTTGTTATGCTAATTGGCAGGATGTAAATTGCCAGCAGCCACCCTGGAGAAGTGTATGGTGTTTCCTGAAACACGTAAGAAACAAAGCAACACAGCCTATGGCACTTCCACTTATGGTCCTATAGTTTACGGAAATTAAAATCAAAAACAGACAGCCACCCCAATATTTGGGACGACTGTGTTCACAAGAAGCTCGTCTACAGTATCAGGTAAATATCCCAGAAAGCAAAAAATGGATAAAGAAGTTGTGGCACGTACGTACAATGCAATATCACTAAGCAATGAAATCTGTGTCATCAGGCCCGTAGCGGCATAGTGAGTGGATGCAGGTACGGTGATTCTACGTGAACTACGTCACACAGAAAAAGAAACATCATAAGATATCACTAATACACGGAATGCAAACTTGACTACACATGAACTGAATAACAAAAAAGAACAGGGTCTCAAATTTAGAAAACCAACTAGTGCTTGCTTATGGGGAAAGGTGCGTTGGGGTGCTGCATAAAACCAGAGACTGAAATTAGCACAGATAACTTTCCATAAGCCAAATATGTAATAGACAAGACCTACTCCTTGCTCAACGTAATGGACCCAACACCACATATTCAACGCCTAGGAATATACCTGACTAGGAAGAATCTTAAAACCCATGGATATATATGTCTCTGTAAGAGAATCAAGCGTGTGTACAGCGGCCGAAACGCAGCAGTGAAAATCCGATAAATCCCATTATCAAAATAAATTTCGAAAACAAAACACAAAGACAGTGAAATAGAGAGCAATTCTTAAATAATTCACTCAGGACATGTGATGCAACCGGGATTGACCACATCTACACCCAGAGCTGGTTGAGACATAAGGCTGGACACTTCAGGCTGATAGCATTGGTGAGTTTCGGTGAGCAAATGCAGACCCTTTGAAGTCATACTGCATGGTACCCATTCCATGGGTCCCAACTCTCCAGGTTCAAGTGATTCTTCCTCCAGCTAAAACATGCATGGGAAACCCAGAGTATCGTCCACCGTGTGATTGGGAAACGATTTAAAATGCATCTCAGTTTTCGTATCCTGGTCCTCGGGTTCACCATTCCAGATGCTTTACTAACACTCTCCCCGCTTGGAGAGTCAGTGCCTTTAACCTCCTGTTTGGCACAGCTTGCAATTTCTGTGCAAGATGAACAGGAATAGGGAGAACCAATGAGAGACTAGCTGTAGGTGTCTGCACGGGCAAATGTAACGCTCATTGCCGACCAGGAAGAGGAATTAAACAAAGGCTCAGCGTGCCCTGCTGAAAACAGATTACGGCCTGAAGCAATCCTGCGGTTTTGTGCCCAGCTCACAAGAAAGCGAGTTGAAGAAAGGAGCTCAGGGGCACTGTACTTCATAAACCTGCAGAGTTATAAATGACAGCTATCCTCCAAAAATATATTGAAGTAAGCCTGCGAAGGGGACTTGAAAGCGGGGCAGAATTTCAGGAAAACGATTGCAGGGGGTAGACTGGAATTGCCCTGAAAGCATAGGAAAAGAGGCACAACGTCGACAATGATGCACTTGGCCAAAAAGGGCGTATGCGTTTTTTCCTGAATATATTCAGGAAAAAACGCATACGCCCTTTTTGGCCAACCAAGCAAGCCTGTAAAGGAAATCCTCACTACAATGAAATCTCACTGCCCCCCGCGGGCAAAAGGGCCATCTGAAAAAAGTGTAAAATCCAGAAAGGTAGGACAGGATATGGAGAACAGGGAGCCTTGTTATGCTGATTGGCAGGATGTAAATTGCCAGCAGCCACCCTGGAGAAGTGTATGGTGTTTCCAGAAACACCTAAGAAACAAAGCAACACAGCCTATGGCACTTCCACTTATGGTCCTATAGCTTACGGAAATTAAAATCAAAAACAGACAGCCACCCCAATATTTGGGACGGCTGTGTTCACAAGAAGCTCGTCTACAGTATCAGGTAAATATCCCAGAAAGCAAAAATGGATAAAGAAGTTGTGGCACGCACGTACAATGCAATATCACTCAGCAATGAAATCTGTGTCATCAGGCCCGTAGCGGCAGAGTGAGTGGATGCAGGTATGGTGATTCTCCGTTAACTACGTCACACAGAAAAAGAAACATCATAAGATATCACTAATACACGGAATGTAAACTTGACTACACATGAACTGAATTACAAAACAGAACAGGGTCTCAAATTTAGAAAACCAACTAGTGCTTGCTTATGGGGAAAGGTGCCTTGGGGTGCTGCATAAAACAAGAGACTGAAATTAGCACAGATAACTTTCCATAAGCCAAATATGTAATAGACAAGACCTACTCCTTGCTCAACGAAATGGACCCAACACCACATATTCAACGCCTAGGAATATACCTGACTAGGAAGAATCTTAAAACCCATGGATATATATGTCTCCGTAAGAGAATCAAGCGTGTGTACAGCGGCCGAAACGCAGCAGTGAAAATCCGATAAATCCCATTATCAAAATAAATTTCGAAAACAAAACACAAAGACAGTGAAATAGAGAGCAATTCTTAAATAATTCACTCAGGGCATGTGATGCACCCGGGATTGACCACATCTACACCCAGAGCTGGTTGAGACATAAGGCTGGACACTTCTGGCTGATAGCACTTGTGAGTTTCGGTGAGCAAATGCAGACCCTTTGAAGTCATACTGCATGGTACCCATTCCATGGGTCCCAACTCTCCAGGTTCAAGGCATTCTTCCTCCAGCTAAAACATGCATGGGAAACCCAGAGTATCGTCCACCGTGTGATTGGGAAACGATTTAAAATGCATCTCAGTTTTCGTATCCTGGTCCTCGGGTTCACCATTCCAGATGCTTTACTAACACTCTCCCCGCTTGGAGAGTCAGTGCCTTTAACCTCCTGTTTGGCACAGCTTGCAATTTCTGTGCAAGATGAACAGGAATAGGGAGAACCAATGAGAGACTAGCTGTAGGTGTCTGCACGGGCAAATGTAACGCTCATTGCCGACCAGGAAGAGGAATTAAACAAAGGCTCAGCGTGCCCTGCTGAAAACAGATTAGGGCCTGAAGCAATCCTGCGGTTTTGTGCCCAGCTCACAAGAAAGCGAGTTGAAGAAAGGAGCTCAGGGGCACTGTACTTCATAAACCTGCAGAGTTATAAATGACAGCTATCCTCCAAAAATATATTGAAGTAAGCCTGCGAAGGGGACTTGAAAGCGGGGCAGAATTTCAGGAAAACGATTGCAGGGGGTAGACTGGAATTGCCCTGAAAGCATAGGAAAAGAGGCACAACGTCGACAATGATGCACTTGGCCAAAAAGGGCGTATGCGTTTTTTCCTGAATATATTCAGGAAAAAACGCATACGCCCTTTTTGGCCAACCAAGCAAGCCTGTAAAGGAAATCCTCACTACAATGAAATCTCACTGCCCCCCGCGGGCAAAAGGGCCATCTGAAAAAAGTGTAAAATCCAGAAAGGTAGGACAGGATATGGAGAACAGGGAGCCTTGTTATGCTGATTGGCAGGATGTAAATTGCCAGCAGCCACCCTGGAGAAGTGTATGGTGTTTCCAGAAACACCTAAGAAACAAAGCAACACAGCCTATGGCACTTCCACTTATGGTCCTATAGCTTACGGAAATTAAAATCAAAAACAGACAGCCACCCCAATATTTGGGACGGCTGTGTTCACAAGAAGCTCGTCTACAGTATCAGGTAAATATCCCAGAAAGCAAAAATGGATAAAGAAGTTGTGGCACGTACGTACAATGCAATATCACTCAGCAATGAAATCTGTGTCATCAGGCCCGTAGCGGCAGAGTGAGTGGATGCAGGTATGGTGATTCTCCGTTAACTACGTCACACAGAAAAAGAAACATCATAAGATATCACTAATACACGGAATGTAAACTTGACTACACATGAACTGAATTACAAAACAGAACAGGGTCTCAAATTTAGAAAACCAACTAGTGCTTGCTTATGGGGAAAGGTGCCTTGGGGTGCTGCATAAAACAAGAGATTGAAATTAGCACAGATAACTTTCCATAAGCCAAATATGTAATAGACAAGACCTACTCCTTGCTCAACGAAATGGACCCAACACCACATATTCAACGCCTAGGAATATACCTGACTAGGAAGAATCTTAAAACCCATGGATATATATGTCTCTGTAAGAGAATCAAGCGTGTGTACAGCGGCCGAAACGCAGCAGTGAAAATCCGATAAATCCCATTATCAAAATAAATTTCGAAAACAAAACACAAAGACAGTGAAATAGAGAGCAATTCTTAAATAATTCACTCAGGGCATGTGATGCAACCGGGATTGACCACATCTACACCCAGAGCTGGTTGAGACATAAGGCTGGACACTTCAGGCTGATAGCATTGGTGAGTTTCGGTGAGCAAATGCAGACCCTTTGAAGTCATACTGCATGGTACCCATTCCATGGGTCCCAACTCTCCAGGTTCAAGGGATTCTTCCTCCAGCTAAAACATGCATGGGAAACCCAGAGTATCGTCCACCGTGTGATTGGGAAATGATTTAAAATGCATCTCAGTTTTCGTATCCTGGTCCTCGGGTTCACCATTCCAGATGCTTTACTATCACTCTCCCCGCTTGGAGAGTCAGTGCCTTTAACCTCCTGTTTCGCACAGCTTGCCATTTCTGTGCAAGATGAACAGGAATAGGGAGAACCAATGAGAGACTAGCTGTAGGTGTCTGCACGGGCAAATGTAACGCTCATTGCCCACCAGGAAGAGGAATTAAACAAAGGCTCAGTGTGCCCTGCTGGAAACAGATTAGGGCCTGAAGCAATCCTGCGGTTTTGTGCCCAGCTCACAAGAAAGCGAGTTGAAGAAAGGAGCTCAGGGGCACTGTACTTCACAAACCTGCAGAGTTATAAATGACAGCTATCCTCCAAAAATATATTGAAGTAAGCCTGCGAAGGGGACTTGAAAGCGGGGCTGAATTTCAGGAAAACGATTGCAGGGGGTAGACTGGAATTGCCCTGAAAGTATAGGAAAAGAGGCACAACGTCGACAATGATGCACTTGGCCAAAAAGGGCGTATGCGTTTTTTCCTGAATATATTCAGGAAAAGACGCATACGCCATTTTTGCCAACCAAGCAAGCCTGTAAAGGAAATCTGCACTACAATGAAATCTCACTGCCCCCCCGGGCAAAAGGGCCATCTGAAAAAAGTGTAAAATCCAGAAAGGTAGGACAGGATATGGAGAACAGGGAGCCTTGTTATGCTGATTGGCAGGATGTAAATTGCCAGCAGCCACCCTGGAGAAGTGTATGGTGTTTCCTGAAACACGTAAGAAACAAAGCAACACAGCCTATGGCACTTCCACTTATGGTCCTATAGCTTACGGAAATTAAAATCAAAAACAGACAGCCACCCCAATATTGGGGACGGCTGTGTTCACAAGAAGCTCGTCTACAGTATCAGGTAAATATCCCAGAAAGCAAAAAATGGATAAAGAAGTTGTGGCACGTACGTACAATGCAATATCACTCAGCAATGAAATCTGTGTCATCAGGCGCGTAGCGGCATAGTGAGTGGATGCAGGTACGGTGATTCTACGTGAACTACGTCACACAGAAAAAGAAACATCATAAGATATCACTAATACACGGAATGTAAACTTGACTACACATGAACTGAATAACAAAAAAGAACAGGGTCTCAAATTTAGAAAAGCAACTAGTGCTTGCTTATGGGGAAAGGTGCGTTGGGGTGCTGCATAAAACCAGAGACTGAAATTAGCACAGATAACTTTCCATAAGCCAAATATGTAATAGACAAGACCTACTCCTTGCTCAACGAAATGGACCCAACACCACATATTCAACGCCTAGGAATATACCTGACTAGGAAGAATCTTAAAACCCATGGATATATATGTCTCCGTAAGAGAATCAAGCGTGTGTACAGCGGCCGAAACGCAGCAGTGAAAATCCGATAAATCCCATTATCAAAATAAATTTCGAAAACAAAACACAAAGACAGTGAAATAGAGAGCAATTCTTAAATAATTCACTCAGGGCATGTGATGCAACCGGGATTGACCACATCTACACCCAGAGCCGGTTGAGACATAAGGCTGGACACTTCAGCCTGATGGCATTGGTGAGTTTCGGTGAGCAAATGCAGACCCTTTGAAGTCATACTGCATGGTACCCATTCCATGGGTCCCAACTCTCCAGGTTCAAGGGATTGTTCCTCCAGCTAAAACATGCATGGGAAACCCAGAGTATCGTCCACTGTGTGATTGGGAAACGATTTAAAATGCATCTCAGTTTTCGTTTCCTGGTCCTCGGGTTCACCATTCCAGATGCTTTACTAACACTCTCCCCGCTTGGAGAGTCAGTGCCTTTAACCTCCTGTTTCGCACAGCTTGCAATTGCTGTGCAAGATGAACAGGAATAGGGAGAACCAATGAGAGACTAGCTGTAGGTGTCTGCACGGGCAAATGTAACGCTCATTGCCCACCAGGAAGAGGAATTAAACAGAGGCTCAGTGTGCCCTGCTGGGAACAGATTAGGGCCTGAAGCAATCCTGCAGTTTTGTGCCCAGCTCACAAGAAAGCGAGTTGAAGAAAGGAGCTCAGGGGCACTGTAGTTCACAAACCTGCAGAGTTATAAATGACAGCTATCCTCCAAAAATATGTTGAAGTAAGTCTGCGAAGGGGATTTGAAAGCGGGGCTGAATTTCAGGAAAACGATTGCAGGGGGTAGACTGGAATTGCCCTGAAAGCATAGGAAAAGAGGCACAACGTCGACAATGATGCACTTGGCCAAAAAGGGCGTATGCGTTTTTTCCTGAATATATTCAGGAAAAAACGCAAACGCCCTTTTTGGCCAACCAAGCAAGCCTGTAAAGGAAATCTGCACTACAATGAAATCTCACTGTCCCCCACGGCAAAAGGGCCATCTGAAAAAATTGTAAAATCCAGAAAGATAGGACAGGATACGGAGAACAGGGAGCCTTGTTATGCTGATTGGCAGGATGTAAATTGCCAGCAGCCACCCTGGAGAAGTGTATGGTGTTTCCTGAAACACGTAAGAAACAAAGCAACACAGCCTATGGCACTTCCACTTATCGTCCTATAGCTTACGGAAATTAAAATCAAAAACAGACAGCCACCCCAATATTTGGGACGGCTGTGTTCACAAGAAGCTCGTCTACAGTATCAGGTATATATCCCAGAAAGCAAAAAATGGATAAAGAAGTTGTGGCACGTACGTGCAATGCAATATCACTCAGCAATGAAATCTGTGTCATCAGGCCCGTAGCGGCATAGTAAGTGGATGCGGGTACGGTGATTCTACGTGAACTACGTCACACAGAAAAAGAAACATCATAAGATATCACTAATACACGGAATGTAAACTTGACTACACATGAACTGAATTACAAAACAGAACAGGGTCTCAAATTTAGAAAACCAACTAGTGCTTGCTTATGGGGAAAGGTGCATTGGGGTGCTGCATAAAACCAGAGACTGAAATTAGCACAGATAACATTCCATAAGCCAAATATGTAATAGACAAGACCTACTCGTTGCTCAACGAAATGGACTCAACACCACATATTCAACGCCTAGGTATATACCTGACAATGAAGAATCTTAGAACCCCTGGATATATATATCTCCGTAAGAGAATCAAGCGTGTGTACAGCGGCGGAAATGCAGCAGTGAAAATCCGATAAATCCCATTATCAAAATAAATTTCGAAAACAAAACACAAAGACAGTGAAATACAGAGCAATTCTTAAATAATTCACTCAGGGCATGTGATGCACCCGGGATTGACCACATCTACACCCAGAGCTGGTTGAGACATAAGGCTGGACACTTCTGGCTGATAGCACTTGTGAGTTTCGGTGAGCAAATGCAGACCCTATGAAGTCATACTGCATGGTACCCATTCCATGGGTCCCAACTCTCCAGGTTCAAGGCATTCTTCCTCCAGCTAAAACATGCATGGGAAACCCAGAGTATCGTCCACCGTGTGATTGGGAAACGATTTAAAATGCATCTCAGTTTTCGTATCCTGGTCCTCGGGTTCACCATTCCAGATGCTTTACTAACACTCTCCCCTCTTGGAAAGTCAGTGCCTTTAACCTCCTGTTTGGCACAGCTTGCAATTTCTGTGCAAGATGAACAGGAATAGGGAGAACCAATGAGAGACTAGCTGTAGGTGTCTGCACGGGCAAATGTAACGCTCATTGCCGACCAGGAAGAGGAATTAAACAAAGGCTCAGCTTGCCCTGCTGAAAACAGATTAGGGCCTGAAGCAATCCTGCGGTTTTGTGCCCAGCTCACAATAAAGCGAGTTGAAGAAAGGAGCTCAGGGGCACTGTACTTCACAAACCTGCAGAATTATAAATGACAGCTATCCTCCAAAAATATATTGAAGTAAGCCTGCGAAGGGGACTTGAAAGCGGGGCAGAATTTCAGGAAAACGATTGCAGGGGGTAGACTGGAATTGCCCTGAAAGCATAGGAAAAGAGGCACAACGTCGACAATGATGCACTTGGCCAAAAAGGGCGTATGCGTTTTTTCCTGAATATATTCAGGAAAAAACGCATACGCCCTTTTTGGCCAACCAAGCAAGCCTGTAAAGGAAATCCTCACTACAATGAAATCTCATTGCCCCCCCGGGCAAAAGGGCCATCTGAAAAAAGTGTAAAATCCAGAAAGGTAGGACAGGATATGGAGAACAGGGAGCCTGGTTATGCTGATTGGCAGGATGTAAATTGCCAGCATCCACCCTGGAGAAGTGTATGGTGTTTCCTGAAACACCTAAGAAAGAAAGCAACACAGCCTATGGCACTTCCACTTATGGTCCTATAGCTTACGGAAATTAAAATCAAAAACAGACAGCCACCCCAATATTTGGGACGGCTGTGTTCACAAGAAGCTCGTCTACAGTATCAGGTAAATATCCCAGAAAGCAAAAATGGATAAAGAAGTTGTGGCACGTACGTGCAATGCAATATCACTCAGCAATGAAATCTGTGTCATCAGGCCCGTAGCGGCAGAGTGAGTGGATGCAGGTATCGTGATTCTACGTTAACTACGTCACACAGAAAAAGAAACATCATAAGATATCACTAATACACGGAATGTAAACTTGACTACACATGAACTGAATTACAAAACAGAACAGGGTCTCAAATTTAGAAAACCAACTAGTGCTTGCTTATGGGGAAAGGTGCCTTGGGGTGCTGCATAAAACCAGAGACTGAAATTAGCACAGATAACTTTCCATAAGCCAAATATGTAATAGACAAGACCTACTCCTTGCTCAACGAAATGGACCCAACACCACATATTCAACGCCTAGGAATATACCTGACTAGGAAGAATCTTAAAACCCATGGATATATATGTCTCCGTAAGAGAATCAAGCGTGTGTACAGCGGCCGAAACGCAGCAGTGAAAATCCGATAAATCCCATTATCAAAATAAATTTCGAAAACAAAACACAAAGACAGTGAAATAGAGAGCAATTCTTATATAATTCACTCAGGGCATGTGATGCAACCGGGATTGACCACATCTACACCCAGAGCTGGTTGAGACATAAGGCTGGACACTTCAGGCTGATAGCATTGGTGAGTTTTGGTGAGCAAATGCAGACCCTTTGAAGTCATACTGCATGGTACCCATTCCATGGGTCCCAACTCTCCAGGTTCAAGGGATTCTTCCTCCAGCTAAAACATGCATGGGAAACCAAGAGTATCGTCCACCGTGTGATTGGGAAATGATTTAAAATGCATCTCAGTTTTCGTATCCTGGTCCTCGGGTTCACCATTCCAGATGCTTTACTAACACTCTCCCCGCTTGGAGAGTCAGTGCCTTTAACCTCCTGTTTCGCACAGCTTGCAATTTCTGTGCAAGATGAACAGGAATAGGGAGAACCAATGAGAGACTAGCTGTAGGTGTCTGCACGGGCAAATGTAACGCTCATTGCCCACCAGGAAGAGGAATTAAACAAAGGCTCTGTGTGCCCTGCTGGGAACAGATTAGGGCCTGAAGCTATCCTGCAGTTTTGTGCCCAGCTCACAAGAAAGCGAGTTGAAGAAAGGAGCTCAGGGGCACTGTACTTCACTAACCTGCAGAGTTATAAATGACAGCTATCCTCCAAAAATATATTGAAGTAAGTCTGCAAAGGGGATTTGAAAGCGGGGCTGAATTTCAGGAAAACGATTGCAGGGGGTAGACTGGAATTGCCCTGAAAGCATAGGAAAAGAGGCACAACGTCGACAATGATGCACTTGGCCAAAAAGGGCGTATGCGTTTTTTCCTGAATATATTCAGGAAAAAACGCATACGCCCTTTTTGGCCAACCAAGCAAGCCTGTAAAGGAAATCTGCACTACAATGAAATCTCACTGCCCCCCAGGGCAAAAGGGCCATCTGAAAAAATTGTAAAATCCAGAAAGGTAGGACAGGATATGGAGAACAGGGAGCCTTGTTATGCTGATTGGCAGGATGTAAATTCCCAGCAGCCACCCTGGAGAAGTGTATGGTGTTTCCTGAAACACGAAAGAAACAAAGCAACACAGCCTATGGCACTTCCACTTATGGTCCTATAGCTTACGGAAATTAAAATCAAACACAGACAGCCACCCCAATATTTGGAACGGCTGTGTTCACAAGAAGCTCGTCTACAGTATCAGGTAAATATCCCAGAAAGCAAAAAATGGATAAAGAAGTTCTGGCACGTACGTGCAATGCAATATCACTCAGCAATGAAATCTGTGTCATCAGGCCCGTAGCGGCATAGTAAGTGGATGCAGGTACGGTGATTCTACGTGAACTACGTCACACAGAAAAAGAAACATCATAAGATATCACTAATACACGGAATGTAAACTTGACTACACATGAACTGAATTACAAAACAGAACAGGGTCTCAAATTTAGAAAACCAACTAGTGCTTGCTTATGGGGAAAGGTGCGTTGGGGTGCTGCATAAAACCAGAGACTGAAATTAGCACAGATAACATTCCATAAGCCAAATATGTAATAGACAAGACCTACTCCTTGCTCAACGAAATGGACTCAACACCACATATTCAACGCCTAGGAATATACCTGACTAGGAAGAATCTTAGAACCCCTGGATATATATATCTCCGTAAGAGAATCAAGCGTGTGTACAGCGGCGGAAATGCAGCAGTGAAAATCCGATAAATCCCATTATCAAAATAAATTTCGAAAACAAAACACAAAGACAGTGAAATAGAGAGCAATTCTTAAATAATTCACTCAGGGCATGTGATGCACCCGGGATTGACCACATCTACACCCAGAGCTGGTTGAGACATAAGGCTGGACACTTCTGGCTGATAGCACTTGTGAGTTTCGGTGAGCAAATGCAGACCCTTTGAAGTCATACTGCATGGTACCCATTCCATGGGTCCCAACTCTCCAGGTTCAAGGTATTCTTCCTCCAGCTAAATCATGCATGGGAAACCCAGAGTATCGTCCACCGTGTGATTGGGAAACGATTTAAAATGCATCTCAGTTTTCGTATCCTGGTCCTCGGGTTCACCATTCCAGATGCTTTACTAACACTCTCCCCGCTTGGAGAGTCAGTGCCTTTAACCTCCTGTTTGGCACAGCTTGCAATTTCTGTGCAAGATGAACAGGAATAGGGAGAACCAATGAGAGACTAGCTGTAGGTGTCTGCACGGGCAAATGTAACACTCATTGCCCACCAGGAAGAGGAATTAAACAAAGGCTCAGTGTGCCCTGCTGGAAACAGATTAGGGCCTGAAGCAATCCTGCGGTTTTTTGCCCAGCTCACAAGAAAGCGAGTTGAAGAAAGCAGCTCAGGGGCACTGTACTTCACAAACCTGCAGAGTTATAAATGACAGCTATCCTCCAAAAATATATTGAAGTAAGCCTGCGAAGGGGACTTGAAAGCGGGGCAGAATTTCAGGAAAACGATTGCAGGGGGTAGACTGGAATTGCCCTGAAAGCATAGGAAAAGAGGCAGAACGTCGACAATGATGCACTTGGCCAAAAAGGGCGTATGCGTTTTTTCCTGAATATATTCAGGAAAAAACGCATACGCCCTTTTTGGCCAACCAAGCAAGCCTGTAAAGGAAATCCTCACTACAATGAAATCTCACTGCCCCCCCGGGCAAAAGGGCCATCTGAAAAAAGTGTAAAATCCAGAAAGGTAGGACAGGATATGGAGAACAGGGATCCTTGTTATGCTGATTGGCAGGATGTAAATTGCCAGCAGCCACCCTGGAGAAGTGTATGGTGTTTCCTGAAACACCTAAGAAACAAAGCAACACAGCCTATGGCACTTCCATTTATGGTCCTATAGCTTACGGAAATTAAAATCAAAAACAGACAGCCACCCCAATATTTGGGACGGCTGTGTTCACAAGAAGCTCGTCTACAGTATCAGGTAAATATCCCAGAAAGCAAAAAATGGATAAAGAAATTGTGGCACGTACGTACAATGCAATATCACTCAGCAATGAAATCTGTGTCATCAGGCCCGTAGCGGCATAGTGAGTGGATGCAGGTACGGTGATTCTACGTGAACTACGTCACACAGAAAAAGAAACATCATAAGATATCACTAATACACGGAATGTAAACTTGACTACACATGAACTGAATTACAAAACAGAACAGGGTCTCAAATTTAGAAAACCAACTAGTGGTTGCTTATGGGGAAAGGTGCGTTGGGGTGCTGCATAAAACCAGAGACTGAAATTAGCACAGATAACTTTCCATAAGCCAAATATGTAATAGACAAGACCTACTCCTTGCTCAACGAAATGGACTCAACACCACATATTCAACGCCTAGGAATATACCTGACTAGGAAGAATCTTAAAACCCATGGATATATATGTCTCCGTAAGAGAATCAAGCGTGTGTACAGCGGCCGAAACGCAGCAGTGAAAATCCGATAAATCCCATTATCAAAATAAATTTCGAAAACAAAACACAAAGACAGTGAAATAGAGAGCAATTCTTAAATAATTCACTCAGGGCATGTGATGCAACCGGGATTGACCACATCTACACCCAGAGCTGGTTGAGACATAAGGCTGGACACTTCAGCCTGATAGCATTGGTGAGTTTTGGTGAGCAAATGCAGACCCTTTGAAGTCATACTGCATGGTACCCATTCCATGGGTCCCAACTCTCCAGGTTCAAGGGATTCTTCCTCCAGCTAAAACATGCATGGGAAACCCAGAGTATCGTCCACCGTGTGATTGGGAAACGATTTAAAATGCATCTCAGTTTTCGTATCCTGGTCCTCGGGTTCACCATTCCAGATGCTTTACTAACACTCTCCCCGCTTGGAGAGTCAGTGCCTTTAACCTCCTTTTTGGCACAGCTTGCCATTTCTGTGCAAGATGAACAGGAATAGGGAGAACCAATGAGAGACTAGCTGTAGGTGTCTGCACGGGCAAATGTAACGCTCATTGCCCAACAGGAAGAGGAATTAAACAAAGGCTCAGCGTGCCCTGCTGAAAACAGATTAGGGCCTGAAGCAATCCTTTGGTTTTGTGTCCAGCTCACAAGAAAGCGAGTTGAAGAAAGGAGCTCAGGGGCACTGTAATTCACAAACATGCAGAGTTATAAATGACAGCTCTCCTCCAAAAATATATTGAAGTATGCCTGCAAAGGGGACTTGAAAGCGGGGCAGAATTTCAGGAAAACGATTGCAGGGGGTAGACTGGAATTGCCCTGAAAGCATAGGAAAAGAGGCAGAACGTCGACAATGATGCACTTGGCCAAAAACGGCGTATGCGTTTTTTCCTGAATATATTCAGGAAAAAACGCATACGCCCTTTTTGGCCATGCAAGGAAGCCTGTAAAGGAAATCTGCACTTCAATGAAGTCTCACTGCCCCCCGGGCAAAAGGGCCATCTGAAAAAGTGTAAAATCCAGAAAGGTAGGACAGGATATGGAGAACACGGAGCCTTGTTATTCTGATTGGCAGGATGTAAATTGCCAGCAGCCACCCTGGAGAAGTGCATGGTGTTTCCTGAAACACGTAAGAAACAAAGCAACACAGCCTATGGCATTTCCACTTATGGTCCTATACCTTACGGAAATTAAAATCAAAAACAGACAGCCACCCCAATATTTGGGACGGCTGTGTTCACAAGAAGCTCGTCTACAGTACCAGGTAAATATCCCAGAAAGCAAAAAATGGATAAAGAAGTTGTGGCACGTACGTACAATGCAATATCACTCAGCAATGAAATCTGTGTCATCAGGCCCGTAGCGGCATAGTGAGTGGATGCAGGTACGGTGATTCTACGTGAACTACGTCACACAGAAAAAGAAACATCATAAGATATCACTAATACACGGAATGTAAACTTGACTACACATGAACTGAATTACAAAACAGAACAGGGTGTCAAATTTAGAAAACCAACTAGTGCTTGCTTATGGGGAAAGGTGGCTTGGGGTGCTGCATAAAACCAAAGGCTGAAATTAGCACAGATAACTTTCCATAAGCCAAATATGTAATAGACAAGACCTACTCCTTGCTCAACGAAATGGACCCAACACCACATATTCAACGCCTAGGAATATACCTGACTAGGAAGAATCTTAAAACCCATGGATATATATGTCTCCGTAAGAGAATCAAGTGTGTGTACAGCGGCCGAAACACAGCAGTGAAAATCCGATAAATCCCATTATCAAAATAAATTTCGAAAACAAAACACAAAGACAGTGAAATAGAGAGCAATTCTTAAATAATTCACTCAGGGCATGTGATGCAACCGGGATTGACCACATCTACACCCAGAGCTGGTTGAGACATAAGGCTGGACACTTCAGGCTGATAGCATTGGTGAGTTTCGGTGAGCAAATGCAGACCCTTTGAAGTCATACTGCATGGTACCCATTCCATGGGTCCCAACTCTCCAGGTTCAAGGGATTCTTCCTCCAGCTAAAACATGCATGGGAAACCCAGAGTATCGTCCACCGTGTGATTGGGAAACGATTTAAAATGCATCTCAGTTTTCGTATCCTGGTCCTCGGGTTCACCATTCCAGATGCTTTACTAACACTCTCCCCGCTTGGAGAGTCAGTGCCTTTAAGCTCCTCTTTGGCACAGCTTGCAATTTCTGTGCATGATGAACAGGAATAGGGAGAACCAATGAGAGACTAGCTGTAGGTGTCTGCACGGGCAAATGTAATGCTCATTGCCCACCAGGAAGAGGAATTAAACAAAGGCTCAGCGTGCCCTGCGGAAAACAGATTAGGGCCTGAAGCAATCCTTTGGTTTTGTGTCCAGCTCACAAGAAAGCTAGTTGAAGAAAGGAGCTCAGGGGCACTGTAATTCACAAACATGCAGAGTTATAAATGACAGCTCTCCTCCAAAAATATATTGAAGTAAGCCTGCAAAGGGGACTTGAAAGCGGGGCAGAATTTCAGGAAAACGATTGCAGGGGGTAGACTGGAATTGCCCTGAAAGCATAGGAAAAGAGGCAGAACGTCGACAATGATGCACTTGGCCAAAAAGGGTGTATGCGTTTTTTCCTGAATATATTCAGGAAAAAACGCATACGCCCTTTTTGGCCAACCAAGCAAGCCTGTAAAGGAAATCTGCACTACAATGAAGTCTCACTGCCCCCCTGGCAAAAGGGCCATCTGAAAAAAGTGTAAAATCCAGAAAGGTAGGACAGGATATGGAGAACATTGAGCCTTGTTATGCTGATTGGCAGGATGTAAATTGCCAGCAGCCACCCTGGAGAAGTGTATGGTGTTTCCTGAAACACGTAAGAAACAGAGCAACACAGCCTATGGCACTTCCACTTATGGTCCTATAGCTTACGGAAATTAAAATCAAAAACAGACAGCCACCCCAATATTTGGGACGGCTGTGTTCACAAGAAGCTCGTCTACAGTATCAGGTAAATATCCCAGAAAGCAAAAAACGGATAAAGAAGTTGTGGCACGTACGTACAATGCAATATCACTCAGCAATGAAATCTGTGTCATCAGGCCCGTAGCGGCATAGTGAGTGGATGCAGGTACGGTGATTCTACCTGAACTACGTCACACAGAAAAAGAAACATCATAAGATATCACTAATACACGGAATGTAAACTTGACTACACATGAACTGAATTACAAAACAGAACAGGGTGTCAAATTTAGAAAACCAACAAGTGCTTGCTTATGGGGAAAGGTGGCTTGGGGTGCTGCATAAAACCAGAGGCTGAAATTAGCACAGATAACTTTCCATAAGCCAAATATGTAATAGACAAGACCTACTCCTTGCTCAACGAAATGGACCCAACACCACATATTCAACGCCTAGGAATATACCTGACTAGGAAGAATCTTAAAACCCTTGGATATATATGTCTCCGTAAGAGAATCAAGCGTGTGTACAGCGGGCGAAACGCAGCAGTGAAAATCCGATAAATCCCATTATCAAAATAAATTTCGAAAACAAAACAAAAAGACAGTGAAATAGAGAGCAATTCTTAAATAATTCACTCAGGGCATGTGATGCAACCGGGATTTAACACATCTACACCCAGAGCTGGTTGAGACATAAGGCTGGACACTTCAGGCTGATAGCATTGGTGAGTCTCGGTGAGCAAATGCAGACCCTTTGAAGTCATACTGCATGGTACCCATTCCATGGGTCCCAACTCTCCAGGTTCAAGGGATTCTTCCTCCAGCTAAAACATGCATGGGAAACCCAGAGTATCGTCCACCGTGTGATTGGGAAACGATTTAAAATGCATCTCAGTTTTCGTATCCTGGAACTCGGGTTCACCATTCCAGATGCTTTACTAACACTCTCCCCGCTTGGAGAGTCAGTGCCTTTAACCTCCTCTTTGGCACAGCTTTCAATTTCTGTGCAAGATGAACAGGAATAGGGAGAACCAATGAGAGACTAGCTGTAGGTGTCTGCACGGGCAAATGTAACGCTCATTGCCCACCAGGAAGGGGGATTAAACAAAGGCTCAGTGTGCCCTGCTGGAAACAGATTAGGGCCTCAAGCAATCCTGCGGTTTTGTGCCCAGCTCACAAGAAAGCGTGTTGAAGAAAGCAGCTCAGGGGCACTGTAATTCACAAACCTACAGAGTTATAAATGACAGCTATCTTCCAAAAGTATATTGAAGTAAGCCTGCGAAGGGGACTTGAAAGCGGGCAGAATTTCAGGAAAACGATTGCAGGGGGTAGACTGGAATTGCCCTGAAAGCATAGGAAAAGAGGCACAACGTCGACAATGATGCACTTGGCCAAAAAGGGCGTATGCGTTTTTTCCTGAATATATTCAGGAAAAAATGCATACGCACTTTTTGGTCAACCAAGCAAGCCTGTAAAGGAAATCTGCACTACAATGAAGTCTCACTGCCCCCCTGGCAAAAGGGCCATCTGAAAAAAGTGTAAAATCCAGAAAGGTAGGACAGGATATGGAGAACAGGGAGCCTTGTTATGCTGATTGGCAGGATGTAAATTGCCAGCAGCCACCCTGGAGAAGTGTATGGTGTTTCCTGAAACACGTCAGAAACAGAGCAACACAGCCTATGGCACTTCCACTTATGGTCCTATAGCTTACGGAAATTAAAATCAAAAACAGACAGCCACCCCAATATTTGGGACGGCTGTGTTCCCAAGAAGCTCGTCTACAGTATCAGGTAAATATCCCAGAAAGCAAAAATGGATAAAGAAGTTGTGGCACGTACGTGCAATGCAATATCACTCAGCAATGAAATCTGTGTCATCAGGCCCATAACGGCACAGTGAGTGGATGCAGGTACGGTGATTCTACGTGAACTACGTCACACAGAAAAAGAAACATCATAAGATATCACTAATACACGGACTGTAAACTTGACTACACATGAACTGAATTACAAAACAGAACAGGGTCTCAAATTTAGAAAACCAACTTGTGCTTGCTTATGGGGAAAGGTGCCTTGGGGTGCTGCATAAAACCAGAGACTGAAATTAGCACAGATAACTTTCCATAAGCCAAATATGTAATAGACAAGACCTACTCCTTGCTTAACGAAATGGACCCAGCACCACATATTCAACGCCTAGGAATATACCTGACTAGGAAGAATCTTAAAACCCATGGATATATATGTCTCCGTAAGAGAATCAAGCGTGTGTACAGCGGCCGAAACGCAGCAGTGAAAATCCGATAAATCCCATTATCAAAATAAATTTAGAAACAAAACACAAAGACAGTGAAATAGAGAGCAATTCTTAAATAATTCACTCAGGGCATGTGATGCAACCAGGATTGACCACATCTACACACAGAGCTGGTTGAGACATAAGGCTGGACACTTCAGGCTGATAGCATTGGTGAGTTTCGGTGAACAAATGCAGACCCTTTGAAGTCATACTGCATGGTACCCATTCCATGGGTCCCAACTCTCCAGGTTCAAGGCATTCTTCCTCCAGCTAAAACATGCATGGGAAACCCAGAGTATCGTCCACCGTGTGATTGGGAAACGATTTAAAATGCATCTCAGTTTTCGTATCCTGGTCCTCGGGTTCACCATTCCAGATGCTTTACTAACACTCTCCCCGCTTGGAGAGTCAGTGCCTTTAACCTCCTGTTTGGCACAGCTTGCAATTTCTGTGCAAGATGAACAGGAATAGGGAGAACCAATGAGAGACTAGCTGTAGGTGTCTGCACGGGCAAATGTAACACTCATTGCCCACCAGGAAGAGGAATTAAACAAAGGCTCAGTGTGCCCTGCTGGAAACAGATTAGGGCCTGAAGCAATCCTGTGGTTTTGTGCCCAGCTCACAAGAAAGCGAGTTGAAGAAAGGAGCTCAGGGGCACTGTAATTCACAAACCTGCAGAGTTATAAATGACAGCTATCCTCCAAAAATATATTGAAGTAAGCCTGTGAAGGGGACTGGAAAGCGGGGCAGAATTTCAGGAAAACGATTGCAGGGGGCAGACTGGAATTGCCCTGAAAGCATAGGAAAAGAGGCACAACGTCGACAATGATGCACTTGGCCAAAAAGGGTGTATGCGTTTTTTCCTGAATATATTCAGGAAAAAACGCATACGCACTTTTTGGCCAACCAAGCAAGCCTGTAAAGGAAATCTGCACTACAATGAAATCTCAGTGCCCCCCAGGGCAAAAGGGCCATTTAAAAAAATTGTAAAATCCAGAAACGGAGGACAGGCAATGGAAAACAGGGATCCTTATTATGCTGATGCATATGATGTAAATTGCCGACAGCCATTCTGGAGAAGTGTTATGTGTTTCCTGAAACACGTAAGAAACAAAGCAACACAGCCTATGGCACTTCCACTTATGGTCCTACAGCTTAGGGAAATTAAAATCAAAAACACCCAGCCACCTCAAAGTTTGGGACCTCTCTGTTCACAAGAACCTCGTTTACAGTACCAGGTAAATATCTCAGAGAGCAAACAATGGATAAAGAAGTTGTGGTACGTACGTACAATGGAATATCACTCAGCAATGAAATCTGTGTCATCAGGCCCGTAGTGGCATAGTGAGTGGATACAGGTATGGTGATTCTACGTGAAATAAGTCACACATAAAAAGAAACATCATAAAATATCACTAATACACAGTATGTAAACTTGACTACACATGAACTGAATTACAAAACAGAACAGTCTCAAATTTAGAAAAACAACTTGTGCTTTCTTATGGAGAAAGGTGTGTTGGAGTGCTGCATAAAACCAGAGACTGAAATTAGCACAGATACCGTTCCATAAGCCAAATATGTAATAGACAAGACCTACTCCTTGCTCAACGAAATGGACTCAACACCACATATTCAACGCCTAGGAATATACCTGACTAGGAAGAATCTTAAAACCCATGGATTTATATGTCTCCGTAAGAGAATCAATCGTGTGTACAGCGGCATAAACACAGCAGTGAAAATCCGATAAATCCCATTATCAAAATAAATTTCAAAAACAAAACACAAAGACAGTGAAATAGAGAGCAATTCTTAAACAATTCACTCAGGGCATGTGATGCAACCGGGATTGACCACATCTACACCCACAGCTGGTTGAAACATAAGGCTGGACACTTCAGGCTGATAGCATTGGTGAGTTATGGTGAGCAAATGCAGACCCTTTTAAGTCATACTGCATGGTACCCATTCCATGGGTCCCAACTCTCCAGGTTCAAGGCATTCTTCCTCCAGCTAAAACATGCATGGGAAACCCAGAGTATCGTCCACCGTGTGATTGGGAAACGATTTAAAATGCATCTCAGTTTTCGTATCCTGGTCCTCGGGTTCACCATTCCAGATGCTTTACTAACACTCTCCCCGCTTGGAGAGTCAGTGCCTTTAACCTCCTCTTTGGCACAGCTTGCAATTTCTGTGCAAGATGAACAGGATTAGGGAGAACCAATGAGAGACTAGCTGTAGGTGTCTGCACGGGCAAATGTAATGCTCATTTCCCACCAGGAATAGGAATTAACCAAACGCTCAGCGTGCCCTGCTGGAAAGAGATTAGTGCCTGAAGCAATCCTGCGGTTTTGTGCCCAGCTCACAAGAAAGCGAGTTGAAGAAAGGAGCTCAGGGGCACTGTAATTCACAAACCTGCAGAGTTATAAATGACAGCTATCCTCCAAAAATATATTGAAGTAAGCCTGCAAAGGGGACTTGAAAGCGGGGCAGAAATTCAGGAAAACGATTGAAGGGTTAAACTGGAATTGCACTTAAAGAATTGGAAAAGAGGCAGAACGTCGATAATGATGCACTTGTCCAAAAAGTGCGGATGCTTTTTTCCCTAAATATATTCAGGAAAAAACGCATACGCACTTTTTGGCCAACCAAGAAGCTTGTAAATAAACCTGCACTACAATGAAATCTCAGTGCCCCCCAGGGCAAAAGGGCCATTTAAAAAAATTGTAAAATCCAGAAACGGAGGACAGGCAATGGAAAACAGGGATCCTTATTATGCTGATGCATATGATGTAAATTGCCGACAGCCATTTTGGAGAAGTGTTATGTGTTTCCTGAAACACGTAAGAAACAAAGCAACACAGCCTATGGCACTTCCACTTATGGTCCTACAGCTTAGGGAAATTAAAATCAAAAACACCCAGCCACCTCAATGTTTGGGACCTCTCTGTTCACAAGAACCTCGTTTACAGTACCAGGTAAATATCTCAGAGAGCAAACAATGGATAAAGAAGTTGTGGTACGTACATACAATGGAATATCACTCAGCAATGAAATCTGTGTCATCAGGCCCGTAGTGGCATAGTGAGTGGATACAGGTATGGTGATTCTACGTGAAATAAGTCACACATAAAAAGAAACATCATAAAATATCACTAATACACAGTATGTAAACTTGACTACACATGAACTGAATTACAAAACAGAACAGTCTCAAATTTAGAAAACCAACTTGTGCTTTCTTATGGAGAAAGGTGCGTTGGAGTGCTGCATAAAACCAGAGACTGAAATTAGCACAGATACCGTTCCATAAGCCAAATATGTAACAGACAAGACCTACTCCTTGCTCAACGAAATGGACTCAACACCACATATTCAACGCCTAGGAATATACCTGACTAGGAAGAATCTTAAAACCCGTGGATATTTATGTCTCCGTAAGAGAATCAAGAGTGTGTACAGCAGCATTAACGCAGCAGTGAAAATCCGATAAATCCCAGTGTCAAAAAAAAATTTCAAAAACAAAACACAATGACAGTGAAATAGAGAGCAATTCTTAAATAACTCACACAGGGCATGTGATGCAACCTGGTTTACCACATCTACACCCAGAGCTGGGTGAGAGATAAGGCTTGACCCTTTGGGCTGATAGCATTGGTGAGGTTCAGTGAGCAAATGCAGACCCTTTGATGTCATACTGCCTGGTACCCATTCCATGGTTCCCAACTCTCCAGGTTCAAGGGATTCTTCCTTCTGCTAAAATTTGCATGGGAAACCCAGAGTATGCTCCACCGTGTGACTGGGAAACCTTTTTACATGCATGTCTGTTTTCGTCCCCTGGTACTCAGGTTCACCATTCCAGACCCTTTTCTTACACTCTCCCCATTTGGAGAGTCAGTGCCTTTAACCTCCTGTTTGGCACTGTTTGCAATTTCTGCGCAAGATGAACAGGAATAAGGAGAACCAATGGGAGACTATCTGTAGGTGTGTGCACGGGCAAATATTTTTTTTAACATCTTTATTGGGGTATAATTGCTTTACAATGGTGTGTTAGTTTTTGCTTTATAACAAAGTGAATCAGCTATACATATACATATGCTCCCTGTGTCTTCCCTCTTGTGTCTCCTTCCCTCCCTCTCTCCCCCTTCCACCCCTCCAGGCTGTCCCAACGCCCCGAGCTAATATCCCTGTGCCTTGCGGCTGCTTCCCCCTTGCTATCTACCTTACTACATTTGTTAGTGTGTATATGTCCATGACTCTCTCTCGCCCTGTCAAAACTCACCATTCCCCCTCCCCATATCCTCAATTCCGTTCTCCAGTAGGTCTGCGCCTCTATTCCTGTCTTATCCCTAGGTTCTTCATGACACTTTTTTCCTTTAAATTCCATATATATGTGTTAGCATACGCTATTTGTCTTTTTCTTTCTGACTTACTTCACTCTGTATGACAGACTCTAGGTCTATCCATCTCATTACAAATAACTCAGTTTCATTTCTTTTTAAGGCTGAGTAATATTCCATTGTGTATATGTGCCACATCTTCTTTATCCATTCGTCCGATGATGGGCGCTTAGGTTCTTTCCATCTCCGGGCTATTGTAAATAGAGCTGCAATGAACATTTTGGTACATGACTCTTTTTGAATTTTGGTTTTCTCAGGGTATATGCCCAGTATGCACGGGCAATTTTAACACTCATTTCCCAACAGGAAAAGGAATTAACCAAAGGCTCAGCATGCCGTGCTGGAACAAGATTAGGGCCTGAAGCAATCCTGCGGTTTTGTGGCCAGCTCACAAGAAAACGAGTTGAGGAAAGGAGCTCAGGGGCACTGTCATTCACATACCTGCAGACTTATAAATGACAGAAATCGTACAAAAATATATTGAATTAAGGCTGCGAAGAGGACTTGAAAGTGGGGCAGAATTGCTGGAATCCGATTTCAGGAGGTAGACGTGAATTGCTCTGAAAGCATAAGAGAAGTGGCAGAACCTCGTCAATGAAGCACTTGGCCAAAAAGGGCATATGCATTTTTTCCAGGGCCATCATTCACGGGAGTAGGAGGCTCCCAGCATGCTCCAGTGGCCAACAGAGGGCCCACGTCGCCAAGGCGATGTGAGCTAGCCAGGCAGGAGTGACCTGACATCAGAGGGCCCACCTCAAAGAATGGTAGGGAACCCAGCCAGGATCAGACTCTCCCCAGAGGGCCCACATCACCAAGGTGATGGGAACCAGGCAGGAGTGTCCTCACACCCGTGGGGCCACATCATCAAAAGTTGAGGTACCCAGCACATGTGGCCTCAAACCAGAGGACCCACATCACCATGGGTTTCGGAGTGAGGCAGGCAGGATTAACCTCACAACACATGTCCCATTGTATACAAAAGGTGTGGAAACCAGCAGTTGGATCTTCCTAGCAGGCGGCCCAGAGCACTGAGGCTATGAGATCCAGGCCGGCATGAACTCACAACAGAGGGCCCTCATTGTGATTCTGTAAGCAACCCAGCCGTTGTGACCTCAGAGCAGAAGGCCCACATCCCCATGGGGAAGGGAAACAAGCAGGAGTGTCATCGCAAGAGTGGGCACACATGAAAAAATGTGGGGAGCCCAGCAATTAGTGCCTGATGCCAGAGGGCCCTCATCACCGAGGGGCGGTGGCTCCCAGCCAGCTCCGACTGCTACCAGAGGGGCGACGTCGCCAATGCGGAGTGCGACAACCAGGCAGGAGTGACCTCAGAGCAGAGGGTCAACCTCACAGAAGTGTGAAGAACTAAAGAGGATCAGATTCTCACCAGAGGGCCCACATCACCAAGGGAATGGGAACCAGGCAGGAGTGTCCTCACACTAGTGGGGCCACATCACCGAAAAGTGAGGGACCCAGCACACGTGGCCTCAAACCAGAGGACACACATCACAAGGGAGCTGGGATTGAGGCAGGCAGGAGGAGCCTCAAAACAGAGGGACCATAGAATTAAAGAGGTGAAGAATCCCGCAGTTGGAACCTCCCAGCAGGCGGCCAGGAGCAGCGAGACTATGGGATCCAGGCCGGAGTGATCTCACACCAGAGGGCCGTCATCATGAAACTGTGAGCAACCTAGGCGTTGGGATCTCAGAGCAGAAGGCCCACATTCCCATGGGGTTGGGAACCTGTCAGAAGTGTACTCGCACCACAGGGCACACATCAGAGAATTTAGGGAACCCAGGAGTTAGGGCCTGACGCCAGAGGGCCCTCATTACCAAGGGGAGGAGACTCCAATCAGGCACCAACACCCAACTGAGGTCCCACGTCGCCAAGGTGACGTGTGACAGCCAGGTAGGAGTGACCTCACCGCAGAGGGCCTACCTCACAGAAGGGTGAGGAACACAGCCAGGATAAGACTCTCACCAGAGGGCCCACATCACCAAGGTGATCAGAACCAGGCAGGAGAGTCTTCACACCAGTGTGGCCACATCATAGAAAGGTGAGGAACCCAGCACATGTGGCCTAAACCAGAAGACCCACATCTCCAAGGGGCTCGGAATGAGGCAGGCAGGAGTAGCCTCACAACACAGGGCCCATAGAATAAAAAAGCTGAGGAATCCAGCAATGGGAACCTCCCAGCAGGCGGCCAAGAGCACCAAGTCTATGCGATTCAGGCCGCAGTAAACTCACAGCAGAGGGTCCACATCATGAAACTGCGAGCAACCCAGCCATTTGGACCTCAGAGCAGAAGGTCCACATCCCCAAGGTGTTGGGAGCATGGCAGGAGTGTCCTCGCACCACTTAGCACATATCAGAAAATGTGGGTACCCAGCAGTTAGGGCCTGACGCCAGAGGGCCCTCATCACTGAGGGGAGGAGGCTCCCAGCATGTTCCAACTACCACAAGAGGGCCCACGTCGCCAAGGCGGGGTGTGCCAGCCAGGCAGGAGTGACCTCACAGCAGACGGCCCACCTCAAAGAAGTGTGAGGAACCCAACCAGGATCAGACTCTCACCAGAGGGCCCATATCACCAAGGGGACGGGAACCAGGCACGAGTGTCCTCACACCAGTGGGGCCACATCACTAAAAGATGAGGAAACTGGCACATGTGGCCACAAACCAGAGGACCTACATCACCAAGGGGCTGGGAGTGACACAGGCAGGAGGAGCCTCCCAACACAGGGCCCAAAGAATAAAAAAGGTGAGGAACCCAGCAGTTGGAACTTCCCAGCAGGCGGCCCAGAGTACAGAGGCTATGGGATCTAGGAATGAGTGAACTAACACCAGAGAGCTAACATCAGGAAACTGTGAGCAACCCAGTCGTTGGAACCTCAGAGCAGAAGGCCCATATCGCCATGGGGATGGGAACATTTCACGAGTGTCCTGGCATCACTGGGCTCACATCAGAAAACCTGGGGAGCCCAGCAGTTAGAGCCTGACGCCAGAGGGACCTCATCACCGAGGACAGGAGTCTCCAAAAGGATCCAACTGCCACCAGAGGGCCGACGTCACCAAGGCAATGGGAGCAAGCCAGGCAGGAGTTACCTCAGAGCACAGGGCCCACCTCACAGAACGGTAAGGAACCCAGCCAGGATCAGACTCTCACCAGAGGGGCCACATCACCAAGGGGCTGGGAAACAGGCACGAGTGTCCTCACACCATTGGGGCCACATCATCGAAAGGTGAGGGACCCAGCACACGTGGCCTCACACCAGAGGACACACATCACAACGGGGCTGGGATTGAGGCAGGCAGGAGGAGCCTCAAAACAGAGGGCCCATAGAATAAAAAAGGTGAGGAATCCCGCAGTTGGAACCTCCCAGCAGGCGCCCAGGAGCAGCAAGCCTATGGGATCTAGGCCGGAATGAACGCACATCAGAGGGCCCTCATCATGAAACTGTGAGCACCCCAGCCGTTGGGACCTCAGAGCAGAAGGCCCAAATTCCCATGGGGTTGGGAACCTGACAGGAGTGTACTCGCACCACAGGTCGCACATCTGCAAATTTTGGGAGCCCAGGAGTTAGGGTCTGACGCAAGAGGGCCCTCATTACCGAGGGACGGAGACTCGCAGCAGACACCAACTCCCAACTGAGGGCCCACGTCACCAAGGTGATGTGTGCCAGCCAGGCAGGAGTGACCTCACCGCAGAGGGCCTACCTCACAGAAGGGTGAGGAAACCAGCCAGGATAAGACTCTCACCAGAGGGCCCACATCACCAAGGGGATCGGAACCAGGCAGGAGGGTCCTCACACCAGTGTGGCCACATTATAGAAAGGTGAGGAACCCAGAACATGTGGCCTAAAACAGGGGACCCACATCTCCAAGGGGCTAGGAGTGAGGCAAGCAGGAGTATCCTCACAAAACAGAGCCCACAGAATAAAAGTTGTGAGGAATCCAGCAGTTGGAACCGGCCAGTAGGCCGCCCAGAGCACAGAGTCTATGGGATCCAGGCCACAGCAAACTCACAGCAGAGGTCCCACATCATGAAACTGTGAGCAACCCAGCGGATGGGACCTCAGAGCAGAAGGCCCACATCCCTATGGGGATGGGAACCTGACAGGAGTGTCCTCGGCCCACTTCCACGAATCAGAAAATGTGGGAACCCAGCAGTTAGGACCTGAGGCCAGAGGACCCTCATCACCGAGGGGAGGAGGCTCCCAGCAGGCTCCAACTGCCACCATAAGGCCGATGTCACCAAGGCGGGGTGTGCCAACCAGGCAGGAGTGACCTCAGAGCAGAAAGCCCACCTCACAGAAGTGTGAGGAACCCAACAAGGATCAGACTGTCACCAGAGGGCCAACATCACCAAGGGAATGGGAACCAGGCAGGAGTGTCCTCACACCAGTGGGGCTACATCACCATAATTTGAGGGACCCAGCACACGTGGCCTCAAACCTGAGGACACACATCACCAAGGGGCTGGGAGTGAGGCAGGCCAGAGGATCCTCAAAACAGAGGGACCATAGAATAAAAAAGGTGAGGAATCCCACAGTTGGAACCTCCGGCAGGCAGCCAGGAGCAGCGAGGCTATGGGATCTAGGCAGGAGTGAACTCACACCAGAGGGCCCTCATCATGAAACTGTGAGCAACACAGCCGTTGGGACCTCAGAGCAGAAGGCTCACATCCCCATGGGGATGGGAACCTGGCAGGAGTGTCCTTGCACCACTTAGCACGAATCAGAAAATGTGGGAACCCAGCAGTTAGGGCCTGAGGCCAGAGGGCCCTCATCACTGAGGGGATGAGGCTCCCAGCAGGCTCCAACTGCCACCATATGGCCGACGTTGCCAAGGCGGGGTGTGCCAGCCAGGCAGGAGTGAGCTCAGAGCAGAGGGCCCACCTCACAGAAGGGTGAGGAACCTAACCAGGATCAGACTCTCACCAGAGGGCCAACATCACCAAGGTGATGGGAACCAGGAAAGACTGTCCTAACAGCAGTGGGGCCAACATCACCAAGGGAATGGGAACCAGGCAAGAGTGTCCTCACACCAGTGTGGCCACATTATAGAAAGGTGAGGAACACAGCACATGTGGCCTCAAACAAGGGGACACACATCACGAAGGGGCTGGGAGTGAGGCATGCAGGAGGAGACGCACAACCGAGGGCCCATAGAATAAAAAAGGTGAGGAATCGAGAAGTTGGAAACTCCAAGCTGGAGGCCCAGAGCACTGACACTATGGGATACAGGCCAGAGTGAACACACAGCAAAGGGCCCACATCATGAAACTGTGAGCAACCCAGCAGTTGGGACCACAGAACAGAAGTCCCACATGCCCATGGGGATGGGAACCTGGCAGGAGTGACTCGCACCACTGGGCACACATCAGAAAATGTGTGGAGCCCAGCACTTAGGGCCTGACACCAGAAGGCCCTCATCACTGAGGGGAGGAGGCCCCAGCACACTCCAACTGCCACCAGAGGGTCCACATCGCCAAGGCGACGTGCGCCAGCCAGGCAGGATTGACCTCACAGCAGAGGGCCCACATCATGAAAGTGTGAGCAACCCAGCCGTTAGGACCTCAGAACAGAAGGCCCACACGCTCATGAGGATGGGAACCTGGCAGGAGTGCCCTCGTACCACTTAGCACGTATCAGAAAATGTGGGAACCCCGCCATTAGGGTCTGACGCCAGAGGGCCTCATCACCGCGGGAAGGAGGCTCCCAGCAGGCTCCAACTGCCACCAGGGTGCCGAAGTCAACAAGGCGGGTTGTGCCAGCCAGGCAGGAGTGACCTCAGAGAAGAGGGCTCACCTCACGGATGTGTGAGGAACCCAACCAGGATCAGAGTCTCACCAGAGGGCCCACATCACCAAGGGGATGGGAACCAGGCAGGAGTGTCCACACACCAGTGGGGCCACATCATCAAAAGATGAGGAACCCATCACATATGGCCTCAAACCTGAGGACATACATCACCATGTGGCTGGGAGTGAGGCAGGTATCTGGAGGGGCACATTTAACTCTAATTTCCCACCAGGAAGAGGAATTAACCAAAGGCTCAGAGTGCCGTGCTGGACCCTGATTATGGCCTGAAGCAAACCTGCAGTTTTGTGGCCAGCTTACAAGGAAGCGAGTTAAGAAAGGAGCTCAGGGGCACTGTAATTCACAAACCTGCAGAGATAAATGACAGCTATTGGCAAAAATATATCGAAGTAAGTCTGCAAAGAGGACTTGAAAACGAGGCAGAATTGCAGGAATCATATTTCAAGAGGTAGATTGGAATTGCATTTAAAGCATATGAAAAGCGGCAGATCTTTGACAGTGATGCACATGGACAAAAAGTGCGTATACATTTTTCCTGAATATATTCAGGAAAAAACGCATATGAACATTTTGGCCAACCAAGCACTCCAGCAATGGAAATCCACACTACAATGAAGTCACATTTCCCATTCGTCAAAAAGGCCATCTGAATAAAGTGTAAAAACCAGAAACACAGGACAGGCCATGGAGAACAGGGAGCCGTGTTATGCTGATGGGCGGGATGTAAATTGCCAACAGACACTCTGGAGATGTTCATGGTGTATCCTGAAACATCTAAAAAACAAAGCTACAGAGCCTAGGGCACTTCCACTTTTGGCCCTATAGCTTAGGAAAATTAAAATCAACAAGACACAGCCAACACAAAATTTAGGGCTGCTGTGTTTACAAGAACCTCGAGTCCAGTACAAATTAAATATCCCAGAAAGAAAAAAATGGATAAAGAAGTTGTGCTACTTACGTACAACGGAATATCACTCAGCAGTGAAATCAATGTCATCAGGCCTGTAGCAGCAAATTGAGTGGATTTAATTATGATGATTCTAAGAGAAATATATCACACAAAGAAAGATAATTATCATAAGATATCACTAATAGAGGGAGTGTAAACTTGGCTACACATAAACTGAATTACAAAACCGAACAGAGTCTCACATTTAGATAAAAACCTTATGCTTGCTTAAGGGGAAAGTTGAGTTGGGCTGCTGTATAAAAACAGATTGAAATTAGCACACATACCATTCCATAAGCCAAATACGTAATAAACAAGACCTACTCTTTGCTCAAAGAATAGACTCATCCATGGTGTATCACCTCACACCTATTAGAATGGACATCATCAGAAAATCTACAAACAACAAATGCTGGAAACGGTGTGGAGATAAGGAATCCTCTTCCACTATTGTTGGGAACGTAAATTGATACAGTCACTGTGGAGAACATTATGGAATTTCTTATAAAACTAAGAATAGAATTACCATATGATACAGCAATCCCTCTACTGGGCATATACCCAGACAAAACCATAAATCAAAAAGAGACATTCACCACAATGTTCATTGCATCACTATTTACACTATCCAGGAAATGGAAGCAACCTAAATGCCCACAGACAGACGAATGCATAAAGATGTGGTACATATATAAAATGGAATATTATTAAGCCATAAAAAGGAATGAAATTGGGACATTTGTAGAGACGTTGATGGATCTAGAGACTGTCATACAGAGTGAAGTAAGTCAGAAAGAGAAAAACAAATCTTGTATATTAATGCATATATGTGGAACCTAGAAAAATTGTACAGATGAACCGTTTTGCAAGGCAGAAATAGAACAATACATGTATACAACAAACGTATGGACAACAAGGGGGGAAAGCTGTTGGGGATGGTGGTGGGAGGAGTTGAGATATTGGGATTGGTATGTATACATTTATATGTATAAAGTAGATAACCAAAAACAACCTGCTGTATAAAAATATAAAATTAAATTCAAAATAAAAAAATAAAATTAAAAAAAGTAAAACAGAAAAATATTCTTCCCTTCACATACATGTATTTATATGAATAAATTATTTCCATGCTTATATCTGTAAATACACAAAAGAGGAATAAAATCTACCTTGAACCAAAAACGAAAAAAAGATAAAAAAGAACAGAACCCACCAGTTACACAGAGGAAAACCGTTTCAGGGCACTTGCTCCAATTGCAAACAATTCTGAAGTTGGTCAGTGGTGGGGAATCATCTCCCATTCAGCCAGCATGCTCCTCGCAACAAGCGTCCTCACTGCAAAGCTGGTGGACCGTGCCGAGGTATCTGTGAGTAAACGTGGGCCGAGCCCCAGGCCAGCTGCTGCTGAAATGTTCCCACCCTTCCAAGGCTAAACACCTGAATATGTACAAGGACTTGAAAACCTAGAGGAAGGGCCATGGAGCCACATGAGGGACAGCATGCCAGCCGACTTGGTGCCTGCAGGCCAGCCAGGATGGTCCTGGCCCTGGGTGCTCTTCTGGAAGCTCTCCATTTCCCTGCCTGAGATACCCCTGCTGTCCCGGCCCCCACTGCTTTCTTCCTTCCTCACCTGTGCCCAGGGAGAAATTCCAGCGGCAGGTGTGGGTGACACATCCTCTTCTTTAGCAGGTAGCATCTTGGCAACTGCTGCAGAAAGTCCAGCAGAGCCCCACTCACACTGGGACACCCACAAAGCCGTGGCCTCTCACTCCCTCCCACCAGCCCAGCCCCGAGACTGCTGACAGGGCAGAGAAAATGGCGTCAGGCACAGCTGCAGGGGCTCTTGCTGCCTGGAGCGGTGTTTATATTGATCTCAACCCAGGCACACCTGGGGAGGGCTGGCCGGCACGGTCAGGCTTCCCAAGCCAGCCAATAATCACCCCTCAGGGGCTCACAGTTGCTGAAAATGGAACTTGCTGAATTGGCCAGGTCCAAGGAACAGGTGTGGGCTCCTGAGAGTCAGGATAGACAAGGGGCTGCAGCTCTGGCTTGTTTTCTAATTATATTATCTGGCCCATGAGTGGGAGACAACTTCAAGAAAACCCTCTCCTAATGAGAGGAACCCAGGAGTCAGGGAGAGGAGGGGTGGGTGGTGGTTGGAGACAGAGGCCTGGTGCCCCGGGTGCAGTGGAAGTCTCTGGAAGACCAGGTGGAGGAGGCCGCACAGAGTGATGCCCAGGGTCACAGACCTGTCAGAGCTGCTGTTTGTTAGTTCAAGTCCTGCTCTGAGGTGCTCTGTGTCAGATCTGAGCGACAGGTGAGCTGGGAGTGCTCTGCAATGAGGGCTATGTGCACGGTTCCTGTGTGCCCAGCCCTGCCAAGGTACCTGCAAGGGTAGCTCTGTATCCTGGGAGGGGCCTGACCACGGGAGCCCCATGGACTGCAGAGGACCTGCCCAGGGAATCCCATATCCTGGGAGGGGCCTGAACACGAGAGCCCCGTGGGCTGGGGTGGGGGTAGGGTACCTGCCCAGGTGAGCTCCATATCCTGGGATTGGCCTGACCTCGAGAGCCCCATGGGCTGCTGGAGTCCTGGTAAAGGATGTCAGGACAGTCAGTGAAGCCACTGAGGATATACCTCCAGTAGTTCCTAAATCCTACACCCTGCTGGTCATTCTACCAACCACCAGGACTTGGTATTCTGTATTAGTCTTCACTGATGCCTTCTTTTGTATTCCATTAGTCCCAGAGTCACAAGAAATTTTGGCTTGTGAGTGACAGGACTCAACATACAACTAAAACAATACTTCCAGGCTGTCTTGCCCCAAGGGTTCAAAAATTCCCACACCATCTTTGGGGAAAGCTCAGCTAAAGACCTAAAAGTTCTACCTCTGGAAAAGGAAACACTCCTTCAATATTCAGACGACATTCTGATCGCCAGCCCTACTAAGGAGGCCTCAGAACTACCAAGCCAATAAAGGATAGAAGTTGTCCACGAAAAAGCTCAAGTATCACAGACTACGGTGACCTGCCTGGGCTTCATTCTCACAGAAGGTCGGAGAAGCCCATCCCAGGAAAGGGAAGAAACAATTTACAGCCTTACCCCTTTCTGAAACTAGAAGACAGCTTAGGGGTTCCTGGGGAAGCCAGGGTTTCCTGCCTCTGGATCCCTAACTACAGTCTACTAGCTGGGCCTCTATATGAAACACTGAAAGGAAAAGATGATGATCCTTTTGAATAGAATCCAGAAGTGGCCTTTCAAGAATGGAAAGAGCAGTCAATTCAGACCCTTGCCCTGGAACTCCCTAATTTAGCTAAACCCTTTGACCTTTACATTCCTGGTGAAAGGTGAATCGCCATTGGAGTATTAGTGCAAAAACTGGGACCGCTTGAAATGGAACAATGCAAGAATGCCATCCAGGTAGGATAAACTATGGTCACCAAGGGGCTTGGCCCACCGCCACATCTGGCCAAGATACTGGTGGTATCTGAAAACCTGGAAATCAGCAGCCCAAAAGGCCACCTCCCTTCTAAGGGAAACGGACCCCACGTGGTGATCCTAACCCCCAACCATGCCCTGAAGTTGCAGGGTTTGCTCCGTGGGCACACTGACCTCGATTGAGGAGGCCCTCCAACTCCAACCTCCAGAGAGATAACCGGGGGCAACGGGGCACCATGACGACCCGTGTGACCATCACTTGACCTGGAGTTTCTCTCATAAAACAACAAGAGTGTGTCCCAAAAGAGTAGACTACTGCTTGCAGTACTTACTGTACCCAGAGGGGAGCTAATAATCTTGGCGGGGGAACCGTATATCATGCTGTCACCATAGAAAAGCCTACAGACACCCTGATGATGGTGGCCAATAAGACCGGCTGGACTCCTGTTTACTTCCAAAGGCTCTTGACTCAGTGACCATCATGATCCTTCATCACCACTGACCCTGGACTGTCTGGGAGCTGAGCGGGCAGGATCCTGACACCTGGTGCTGTTTTTACGTTAATTCAGGGGCCTAATGGAAGAAAGCGCAGACTGTTGGTCAGAGCATCTAGGCTGGCAGAAACGGTCAGTCAGAGCATCTAGGCTGGCAGAAACGGTCAGCCTAAGGTGGCCGAACAAATGTGGGGCGGAGTGAAACTGGACCTCACAGCGCCACTGCACATCTCCTTTCTGGACCCTTAAAGGTCATTAGAATCTATAACACTTCCAATACTGGTGCTCAGGTGGACGAGCAGGGAGGCAGGAGGCCTGGGGACAATCAACGTCACCTGGAGGCTGCTGGGGAGAAGTTCTGACCCTCGCCCACGGGTATGAAGCCTCCTAACTCAGCACTCAGCAGTTACAGAAGAAGGGTCTGCACCCGCAGCACTCCAAGAATGAGGAAAGGGACAAAAGCAGAAGAGAAGTTTGTCCCAGGCAAGGCCCCTTAAAAATGCCTGGGAGATAAAAATAGAATCTGGGCAATAAAATAAAGTCTAACCATTTTTATCCTTTGTGCTTTGTCTAATTTCAGGTGCTCCTAGTGTCCCGCATACAGAGGTTCCACACCCGGCACTTCAGACCAGAATTCCTAGAGCAGAATGGCTCGATGACACTTCAGCTCCTGGGGCCCAGTTCAGACTCCGTGACATAGAGCCTGAGCTGCAGCCAACCAGGTCCTCGAGAACTCAGCCCCCTCCCTCCCAGTGACTCTGACAGGATCTCTACACAGCAGCCCAGCCCACAGCCCACAGGGTAGCACCTCTTCATTCTCTGATCAAAATATAAAGTTTCCTTTGCTTTTGAACCAAACTCAGTCTCGATCTATTGGCTCCAATGACACTGGGCAGGGGGACACTTGTTGGCGTCCACTCTGGAGGATCAGTAACAGAAATTGAGAACATTGTAACTTCAATGAACAGATGTGTGAGCCAAACTGTAATTAACATAGAACAGTGTATAAGGCTCGGGTAAAATAAGATGTTTCTAACACTTCCATTTGATATTTCCATCACTTTCTTATAAGCAAGTTCAGTGAAAAGGTTTGTCTTCTTTGTCAGGTCAATATTAGAGAAACAAAGTGATTTCTTTCCAAGGATGTACATCTAATAATCTTGGTTAAAGCTTCAATCTTGTTTTAAATGCTTTTACATTGAAAATGATACCTCTCTTTCAGCTCCCCCATTTCTGAGAAGCATAAAATCTTATAATTTATTATTACCAAAGGGAAATGGTAGGAGGAGGGATAAATTAACAGTTTGGGATTAACACACACACTGCTATGTATGAAATCATCAGCAAGGAACTACTGTATAGCACAGGGAACTACACTCAATATTTTGCAATAACCTATAAGGGGAAATGATCTGAAAAAGAATAGATATTTTTATTGACATCATCCATCAATGACAGTAAAAATGGAATCTAAGGGAAGACAGTGGTGAGTGCTTCTGACCCTGAAGACTTCAATCATCTAAAGTTTGGACTCTGCCTACTTCCCAAGGCCCTTAATGAACATATGTGTAGCCGTAGCTTAAAAAATTCCCCAGTTTGGGTTGCGGAGAGACACTGATATTGAAAATCCCCTGGTGTTCTCCTCACATGAATGGGACCCTTCCTACACCTAAAACATGCCTGTCACACCCAGAGGATGGTATACCGTCTGATCGGGAAAAGTTTGGAAAAGGCATCTCATCTCCTCATCTCTTGGTGCTAGGGTTCACCACTCCAGCGTCTTTACTAACAGTCTCCCCACTTGGAGATGTCAGCACTGTCAACATCCTGTTGCATACAGTTTGGAATTTGTCCAGAGGATGAAGCAGAAGGAGGAGGAACAATGAGAGACAAGTCCTAGGTGTTCGGACAGGCACATGCCACTCTAATTTCCAATCAGGAAGACGAATTGACCAAAGGCTAGGGTTGCCCATGGAAACAGAATAGGGCTTGAGGAATCCTGATGCTTTGTGGCCAGTTCCCATAAACACAAGTTGGAAAATGGAACTCAGGGGCACTAAAATTCACGAAACTGCAGAATTGAAAATATCTATCACTGAAAAATGTCTTGAGGAAAGTCAGAGAAAAGGACTTGTAAGCAACGGAGAATGGCAGGAAAGGGATTGGAAGAGGTAGAAAGGACTCGCCATTAAGCACAAGAAAAGGGGCTGAACATTGCCAACATTGCAGTTGGCCAAAAAGGGTGTATGCGTCTTTTTCTGTATATATTCAAGAAAAGGGCATACACTTTTTTAGCCAACCAAACAGGTGGGCACTGGAAATCAATACTACAAAACATATCACTTTGCATCAGTCAGAAGAGCCGTCCTCATAAAGTGTAAACACCAGAAATGCAGGACAGGGCAAGGAGAAAAGGGAGCCCTGTGAGTCTTATAGTGGAAATGTATATTGCCAACGGTCACTCTGGATAAGTCTATTGTGTTTACTAAAGCATCTAAAAAATGAGCTACCGAGCACAGGGCACTTGCACTCATGGACGTATATCTTGGGAAAAACAAAAATCGAGAGGACACAGGCACCCCAATGTTTACCACCTCTCTGTTTAAAAGATCCTCGACTAGGATATAACTTAAAGAATCTGCAGAGAAAAAACGGACAGAGATGTGGTGCTTATGTAGAGTGGAATATTACTCAGCCTGGAAATCAATGAAATACGGCCAGTTATAACAACTCAAGAGGAGTTACGTGTGATCATTCGAAGTCACATAATTCAAAAAGAAAAAGACATAAGATATCACTAATACATGGAATGTTAACATGGCTACACATGAACTGAATTACAAAAGAGAAGAGTGTTTCAAATTAAGAAAACCAACCTATGCTTCCTTAAGGGGAAAGGTGAGTTGGGGTGCTGCATAAAACCAGAGATTGAAATTAGCACAGATACCATTCCATAAGCCAAATATGTAATAGTCAAGACCTACCCCTTGCTCAACGAAATGGACTCCACACGCCATATTCAATGCCTAAGAATATACCGGATTAGTAAGAATCTTAAAACCCATGGACTTATATGTCTCCGTAAAAGAATCAAGCGCGTGTACAGCGGCATAAACGAAGCAGTGAAAATCCGATAAATCCCATTATTAAAATAAATTTCAAAAACAAAACATAATGACAGTGAAATAGGAAGCAATTCTTAAATAATTCACTCAGGGCATGTGATGCAACCGGGATTTAACACATCTACACCCAGAGCTGGTTGAGACATAAGGCTGGACACTTCAGGCTGATAGCATTGGTGAGTTTCGGTGAGCAAATGCAGACCCTTTGAAGTCATACTGCCTGGTACCCATTCCATGGGTCCCAACTCTCCAGGTTCAAGGGATTCTTCCTCCAGCTAAAACATGCATGGGAAACCCAGAGGATTGTCCACCATGTGATTGGGAAACGATTTAAAATGCATCTCAGTTTTCGTATCCTGGTCCTCGGGTTCACCATTCCAGATGCTTTACTAACACTCTCCCCGCTTGGAGAGTCAGTGCCTTTAACCTCCTCTTTGGCACAGCTTGCAATTTCTGTGCAAGATGAACAGGAATAGGGAGAACCAATGAGAGACTAGCTGTAGGTGTCTGCACGGGCAAATGTAACGCTCATTGCCCACCAGGAAGAGGAATTAAACAAAGGCTCAGTGTGCCCTGCTGGAAACAGATTAGGGCCTGAAGCAATCCTGCGGTTTTGTGCCCAGCTTACAAGAAAGCGAGTTGAAGAAAGGAGCTCAGGGGCACTGTACTTCACAAACCTGCAGAGTTATAAATGACAGCTATCCTCCAAAAATATATTGAAGTAAGCCTGCGAAGGGGACTTGAAAGCGGGGCAGAGTTTCAGGAAAACGATTGCAGGGGGTAGACTGGAATTGCCCTGAAAGCATAGGAAAAGAGGCACAACGTCGACAATGATGCACTTGGCCAAAAAGGGCGTATGCGTTTTTTCCTGAATATATTCAGGAAAAAACGCATACGCCCTTTTTGGCCAACCAAGCCAGCCTGTAAAGGAAATCTGCACTACAATGAAGTCTCACTGCCCCACGGGCAAAAGGGCCATCTGAAAAAAGTGTAAAATCCAGAAAGGTAGGACAGGATATGGAGAACAGGGAGCCTTGTTATGCTGATTGGCAGGATGTAAATTGCCAGCAGCCACCCTGGAGAAGTGTATGGTGTTTCCTGAAACACGTAAGAAACAAAGCAACACAGCCTATGGCACTTCCACTTATGGTCCTATAGGTTACGGAAATTAAAATCAAAAACAGACAGCCACCCCAATATTTGGGACGACTGTGTTCACAAGAAGCTCGTCTACAGTATCAGTTAAATATCCCAGAAAGCAAAAAATGGATAAAGAAGTTGTGGCACGTACGTGCAATGCAATATCACTCAGCAATGAAATCTGTGTCATCAGGCCGGTAGCGGCATAGTGAGTGGATGCAGGTACGGTGATTCTACGTGAACTACGTCACACAGAAAAAGAAACATCATGAGATATCACTAATACACGGAATGTAAACTTGACTACACATGAACAGAATTACAAAACAGAACAGGGTCTCAAATTCAGAAAAGCAACTTGTGCTTGCTTATGGGGAAAGGTGCGTTGGGGTGTTGCATAAAACCAGAGACTTAAATTAGCACAGATAACTTTCCATAAGCCAAATGTGTAATAGAGAAGACCTACTCCTTGCTCAATGAAATGGACCCAACACCACATATTCAACGCCTAGGTATATACCTGACTAGGAAGAATCTTAAAACCCATGGATATATATGTCTCCATAAGAGAATCAAGCGTGTGTACAGCGGCCGAAACGCAGTAGTGAAAATCCGATAAATCGCATTATCAAAATAAATTTCGACAACACAAAGACAGTGAAATAGAGAGCAATTCTTAAATAATTCACTCAGGGAATGTGATGCAACCGGGGTTTAACACATCTACACCCAGAGCTGGTTGAGACATAAGGCTGGACACTTCAGGCTGATAGCATTGGTGAGTTTCGGTGAGCAAATGCAGACCCTTTGAAGTCATACTGCATGGTACCCATTCCATGGGTCCCAACTCTCCAGGTTCAAGGGATTCTTCCTCCAGCTAAACATGCATGGGAAACCCAGAGTATCGTCCACCGTGTGATTGGGAAACGATTTAAAATGCATCTCATTTTTCGTATCCTGGTTCTCGGGTTCACCATTCCAGATGCTTTACTAACACTCTCCCCGCTTGGAGAGTCAGTGCCTTTAACCTCCTGTTGGGCACAGCTTGCAATTTCTGTGCAAGTTGAACAGGAATAGGGAGAACCAATGAGAGACTAGCTGTAGGTGTCTGCACGGGCAAATGTAACGCTCATTGCCGACCAGGAAGAGGAAATAAACAAAGGCTCAGCGTGCCCTGATGAAAACAGATTAGGGCCTGAAGCAATCCTGCGGTTTTGTGCCCAGCTCACAAGAAAGCGAGTTGAAGAAAGGTGCTCAGGGGCACTGTAATTCACAAACCTGCAGAGTTATAAATGACAGCTATCCTCCAAAAATATATTGAAGTAAGCCTGCGAAGGGGACTTGAAAGCGGGGCAGAATTTCAGGTAAACGATTGCAGGGGGTAGACTGGAATTGCCCTGAAAGCATAGGAAAAGAGGCAGAACGTCGACAATGATGCACTTGGCCAAAAAGGGCGTATGCGTTTTTTCCTGAATATATTCAGGAAAAAACGCATACGGCCTTTTTGGCCAACCAAGCAAGCCTGTAAAGGAAATCTGCACTACAATGAAGTCTCACTGCCCCCCGGGCAAAAGGGCCATCTGAAAAAAGTGTAAAATCCAGAAATGTAGGACAGGATATGGAGAACAGGGAGCCTTGTTATGCTGATTGGCAGGATGTAAATTGCCGGCAGCCACCCTGGAGAAGTGTATGGTGTTTCCTGAAACACGTAAGAAACAAAGCAACACAGCCTATGGCACTTCCACTTATGGTCCTATAGCTTACGGAAATTAAAATCAAAAACAGACAGCCACCCCAATATTTGGGACGTCTGTGTTCACAACAAGCTCGTCTACAGTATCAGGTAAATATCCCAGAAAGCAAAAAATGGATAAAGAAGTTGTGGCACGTACGTACAATGCAATATCACTCAGCAATGAAATCTGTGTCATCAGGCCCGTAGCAGCATAGTGAGTGGATGCAGGTACGGTGATTCTACGTGAACTACGTCACACAGAAAAAGAAACATCATAAGATATCACTAATACACGGAATGTAAACTTGACTACACATGAACTGAATTACAAAACAGAACAGGGTCTCAAATTTAGAAAACCAACTAGTGCTTGCTTATGGGGAAAGGTGCATTGGGGTGCTGCATAAAACCAGAGACTGAAATTAGCACATATAACTTTCCATAAGCCAAATATGTAATAGACAAGACCTACTCCTTGCTCAACGAAATGGACCCAACACCACATATTCAACGCCTAGGAATATACCTGACTAGGAAGAATCTTAAAACCCATGGATATATATGTCTCCGTAAGAGAATCAAGCGTGTGTACTGCGGCCGAAACGCAGCAGTGAAAATCCGATAAATCCCATTATCAAAATAAATTTCGAAAACAAAACACAAAGACAGTGAAATAGAGAGCAATTCTTAAATAATTCACTCAGGGCATGTGATGGAACCAGGATTGACCACATCTACACCCAGAGCTGGTTGAGACATAAGGCTGGACACTTCAGGCTGATAGCATTGGTGAGTTTCGGTGAGCAAATGCAGACCCTTTGAAGTCATACTGCATGGTACCCATTCCATGGGTCCCAACTCTCCAGGTTCAAGGGATTCTTCCTCCAGCTAAACATGCATGGGAAACCCAGAGTATCGTCCACCGTGTGATTGGGAAACGATTTAAAATGCATCTCATTTTTCGTATCGTGGTTCTCGGGTTCACCATTCCAGATGCTTTACTAACACTCTCCCCGCTTGGAGAGTCAGTGCCTTTAACCTCCTGTTGGGCACAGCTTGCAATTTCTGTGCAAGTTGAACAGGAATAGGGAGAACCAATGAGAGACTAGCTATAGGTGTCTGCACGGGCAAATGTAATGCTCATTTCCCACCAGGAAGAGGAATTAACCAAAGGCTCAGCGTGCCCTGCCGGAAACAGGTTAGGGCCTGAAGCAATCCTGCGGTTTTGTGCCCAGCTCACAAGAAAGCGAGTTGAAGAAAGGAGCTCAGGGGCACTGTAATTCACAAACCTGCAGAGTTATAAATGACAGCTATCCTCCAAAAATATATTGAAGTAAGCCTGCGAAGGGGACTTGAAAGCGGGGCAGAGTTTCAGGAAAACCATTGCAGGGGGTAGACTGGAATTGCCCTGAAAGCATAGGAAAAGAGGCAGAACGTCGACAATGATGACTTGGCCAAAAAGGGCGTATGCGTGTTTTCCTGAATATATTCAGGAAAACACGCATACGCCCTTTTTGGCCAACCAAGCAAGCCTGTAAAGGAAATCTGCACTACAATGAAGTCTCACTGCCCCCCGGGCAAAAGGGCCATCTGTAAAAAGTGTAAAATCCAGAACGGTAGGACAGGATATGGAGAACAGGGAGCCTTGTTATGCTGATGGGCAGGATGTAACTTGCCAGCAGCCACCCTGGAGAAGTGTATGGTGTTTCCTGAAACACGTAAGAAACAAAGCAACACAGCCTATGGCACTTCCACTTATGGTCCTATAGCTTACGGAAATTAAAATCAAAAACAGACAGCCACCCCAATATTTGGGACGGCTGTGTTCACAAGAAGCTCGTCTACAGTATCAGGTAAATATCCCAGAAAGCAAAAAATGGATAAAGAAGTTGTGGCACGTTCGTGCAATGCAATATCACTCAGCAATGAAATCTGGGTCATCAGGCCCGTAGCGGCATAGTGAGTGGATGCAGGTACGGTGATTCTACGTGAACTACGTCACACAGAAAAAGAAACATCATAAGATATCACTAATACACGGAATGTAAACTTGACTACACATAAACTGAATTACAAAATAGAACAGGGTCTCAAATTTAGAAAACCAACTAGTGCTTGCTTATGGGGAAAGGTGCGTTGGGGTGCTGCATAAAAGCAGAGACTGAAATTAGCACAGATAACATTCCATAAGCCAAATATGTAATAGACAAGACCTACTCCTTGCTCAACGAAATGGACCCAACACCACATATTCAACGCCTAGGAATATACCTGACTACGAAGAATCTTAAAACCCATGGATTTATATGTCTCCGTAAGAGAATCAAGCGTGTGTACAGCGGCATAAACACAGTGGTGAAAATCCGATAACTCCCATTATCAAAATAAATTTCAAAAACACAACACAAAGACAGTGAAATAGAGAGCAATTCTTAAACAATTCACTCAGGGCATGTGATGCAACCGGGATTGACCACATCTACACCCACAGCTGGTTGAGACATAAGGCTGGACACTTCAGGCTGATAGCTTTGGTGAGTTTCGGTGAGCAAATGCAGACCCTTTGAAGTCATACTGCATGGTAACCATTCCATGGGTCCCAACTCTCCAGGTTCAAGGGATTCTTCCTCCAGCTAAAACATGCATGGGAAACCCAGAGTATCATCCACCGTGTGATTGGGAAACGATTTAAAATGCATCTCAGTTTTCGTATCCTGGTCCTCGGGTTCACCATTCCAGATGCTTTATTAACACTCTCCCCACTTGGAAAGTCAGTGTCTTTAACCTCCTCTTTGGCACAGCTTGCAATTTCTGTGCAAGATGAACAGGAATAGGGAGAACCAATGAGAGACTAGCTGTAGGTGTCTGCACGGGCAAATGTAACGCTCATTGCCCACCAGGAAGAGGAATTAAACAAAGGCTCAGTGTGCCCTACTGGAAACAGATTAGGGCCTGAAGAAATCCTGCGAATTTGTGCCCAGCTCACGAGAAAGCGAGTTGAAGAAGGAGCTCAGGGGCACTGTAATTCACAAACCTGCAGAGTTATAAATGACAGCTATCCTCCAAAAATATATTGAAGTAAGCCTGCGAAGGGGACTTGAAAGCGGGTCAGAATTTCAGGAAAACGATTGCAGGGGGTAGACTGGAATTGCCCTGAAAGCATAGGAAAAGAGGCACAATGTCGACAATGATGCACTTGGCCAAAAAGGTCGTATGCGTTTTTTCCTGAATATATTCAGGAAAAAACGCAAAAGCCCTTTTTGGCCAACCAAGCAAGCCTGTAAAGGAAATCTGCACTACAATGAAATCTCACTGCCCCCCCGGGCAAAAGGGCCATCTGAAAAAAGTGTAAAATCCAGAAAGATAGGACAGGATATGGAGAACAGGGAGCCTTCTTATGCTGATTGGCAGGATGTAAATTGTGAACAGCCACCCTGGAGAAGTGTATGGTGTTTCCTGAAACACGTAAGAAATAAAGCAACACAGCCTATGGCACTTCCACTTATGGTCCTATTGCTTAGGGAAATTAAAATCAAAAACAGAGAGCCACCCCAATGTTTGGGACGGCTGTGTTCCCAAGAAGCTCGTCTACAGTACCAGGTAAATATCCCAGAAACCAAAAGATGGATAAAGAAGTTGTGGCACGTACGTGCAATGCAATATCACTCACCAATGAAATCTGTGTCATCAGGCCCGTAGCGGCATAGTGCGTGGATGCAGGTATGGTGATTCTACGTGAACTACGTCACACAGAAAAAGAAACATCATAAGATATCACTAATGCACGGTATGAAAACTTGACTACACATGAACTGAATTACAAAACAGAACAGGGTCTCAAATTTAGAAAACCAACTAGTGCTTGCTTATGGGGAAAGGTGCATTGGGGTGTTGCATAAAACCAGAGACTGAAATTAGCACAGATAACTTTCCATAAGCCAAATACGTAATAGACAAGACCTACTCCTTGCTCAACGAAATGGACCCAACACCACATATTCAACGCCTAGGAATATACCTAACTAGGAAGAATCTTAAAACCCATGGATATATATGTCTCAGTAAGAGAATCAAGCATGTGTACAGCGGCCGAAACGCAGCAGTGAAAATCCGATAAATCCCATTATCAAAATAAATTTCGAAAACAAAACACAAAGACAGTGAAATAGAGAGCAGTTCTTAAATAATTCACTCAGGGCATGTGATGCAACCGGGATTGACCACATCTACACCCAGAGCTGGTTGAGACATAAGGCTGGACACTTCAGGCTGATAGCATTGGTGAGTTTCGGTGAGCAAATGCAGACCCTTTGAAGTCATACTGCATGGTACCCATTCCATGGGTCCCAACTCTCCAGGTTCAAGGCATTCTTCCTCCAGCTAAAACATGCATGGGAAACCCAGAGTATCGTCCACCGTGTGATTGGGAAACGATTTAAAATGCATCTCAGTTTTCGTATCCTGGTCCTCGGGTTCACCATTCCAGATGCTTTACTAAAACTCTCCCCACTTGGAGAGTCAGTGCCTTTAACCTCCTCTTTGGCACAGCTTGCAATTTATGTGCAAGATGAACAGGAATAGGGAGAACCAATGAGAGACTAGCTGTAGGTGTCTGCACGGGCAAATGTAACGCTCATTGCCGACCAAGAAGAGGAATTAAACAAAGGCTCAGCGTGCCCTGCTGAAAACAGATTAGGGCCTGAAGCAATCCTGCGGTTTTGTGCCCAGCTCACAAGAAAGCCAGTTGAAGAAAGGAGCTCAGGGGCACTGTAATTCACAAACCTGCAGAGTTATAAATGACAGCTATCCTCCAAAAATATATTGAAGTAAGCCTGCGAAGGGGACTTGAAAGCGGGGCAGAATTTCAGGAAAACGATTGCAGGGGGTAGACTGGAATTGCCCTGAAAGCATAGGAAAAGAGGCAGAACGTCGACAATGATGCACTTGGCCAAAAAGTGCGTATGCGTATATTCCTGAATATATTCAGGAAAAAACGCATACGCCCTTTTTGGCCAACCAAGCAAGCCAGTAAAGGAAATCTGCACTACAATGAAGTCTCACTGCCCCCCGGGCAAAAGGGCCATCTGAAAAAAGTGTAAAATCCAGAAAGGTAGGACAGGATATGGAGAACAGGGAGCCTTGTTATGCTGATTGGCAGGATGTAAATTGCCAGCAGCCACCCTGGAGAAGTGTATGGTGTTTCCTGAAACACGTAAGAAACAAAGCAACACAGCCTATGGCACTTCCACTTATGGTCCTATAGCTTACGGAAATTAAAATCAAAAACAGACAGCCACCCCAATATTTGGGACGGCTGTGTTCACAAGAAGCTCGTCTACAGTATCAGGTAAATATCCCAGAAAGCAAAAAATGGATAAAGAAGTTGTGGCACGTACGTACAATGCAATATCACTCAGCAATGAAATCTGTGTCATCACGCCCATAGCGGCATAGTGAGTGGATGCAGGTACGTTGATTCTACGTGAACTACGTCACACAGAAAAAGAAACATCATAAGATATCACTAATACACGGAATGTAAACTTGACTACACATGAACTGAATTACAAAACAGAACAGGGTCTCAAATTTAGAAAACCAACTAGTGCTTGCTTATGGGGAAACGTGCCTTGGGGTGCTGCATAAAACCAGAGACTGAAATTAGCACAGATAACTTTCCATAAGCCAAATATGTAATAGACAAGACCTACTCCTTGCTCAACGAAATGGACCCAACACCACATATTCAACGCCTAGGAATATACCTGACTAGGAAGAATCTTAAAACCCATGGATATATATGTCTCCGTAAGAGAATCAAGCGTGTGAACAGCGGCCGAAATGCAGCAGTGAAAATCCGATAAATCCCATTATCAAAATAAATTTCGAAAACAAAACACAAAGACAGTGAAATAGAGAGCAATTCTTAAATAATTCACTCAGGGCATGTGATGCAACCGGGATTTAACACATCTACACCCAGAGCTGGTTGAGACATAAGGCTGGACACTTCAGGCTGATAGCATTGGTGAGTTTCGGTGAGCAAATGCAGACCCTTTGAAGTCATACTGCATGGTACCCATTCCATGGGTCCGAACTCTCCAAGTTCAAGGGATTCTTCCTCCAGCTAAAACATGCATGGGAAATCCAGAGTATCGTCCACCGTGTGATTGGGAAACGATTTAAAATGCATCTCAGTTTTCGTTTCCTGGTTCTCGGGTTCACCATTCCAGATGCTTTACTAACACTCTCCCCGCTTTGAGAGTCAGTGCCTTTAACCTCCTGTTGGGCACAGCTTGCAATTTCTGTGCAAGATGAACAGGAATAGGGAGAACCAATGAGAGACTAGCTGTAGGTGTCTGCACGGGCAAATGTAACGCTCATTGCCGACCAGGAAGAGGAATTAAACAAAGGCTCAGCGTGCCCTGCTGAAAACAGATTAGGGCCTGAAGCAATCCTGCGGTTTTGTGCCCAGCTCACAAGAAACCGAGTTGAAGAAAGGAGCTCAGGGGCACTGTAATTCACAAACCTGCAGAGTTATAAATGACCGCTATCCTCCAAAAATATATTGAAGTAAGCCTGCGAAGGGGACTTGAAAGCGGGGCAGAATTTCAGGAAAACGATTGCAGGGGGTAGACTGGAATTGCCCTGAAAGCATAGGAAAAGAGGCACAACGTCGACAATGATGCACTTGGCCAAAAAGGGCGTATGCGTATATTCCTGAATATATTCAGGAAAAAACGCATACGCCCTTTTTGGCCAACCAAGCAAGCCTGTAAAGGAAATCTGCACTACAATGAAGTCTCACTGCCCCCCGGGCAAAAGGGCCATCTGAAAAAAGTGTAAAATCCAGAAAGATAGGACAGGATATGGAGAACAGGGAGCCTTGTTATGCTGATTGGCAGGATGTAAATTGCCGGCAGCCACCCTGGAGAAGTGTATGGTGTTTCCTGAAACACGTAAGAAACAAAGCAACACAGCCTATGACACTTCCACTTATGGTCCTATAGCTTATGGAAATTAAAATCAAAAACAGACAGCCGCCCCAATATTTGGGACGGCTGTGTTCACAAGAAGCTCGTCTACAGTATCAGGTAAGTATCCCAGAAAGCAAAAAATGGATAAAGAAGTTGTGGCACGTACGTACAATGCAATATCACTCAGCAATGAAATCTGTGTCATCAGGCCCGTAGCGGCATAGTGAGTGGATGCAGGTACGGTGATTCTACGTGAACTACGTCACACAGAAAAAGAAACATCATAAGATATCACTAATACACGGAATGTAAACTTGACTACACATGAACTGAATTACAAAACAGAACAGGGTCTCAAATTTAGAAAACCAACTAGTGCTTGCTTATGGGGAAAGGAGCCTTGGGGTGCTGCATAAAACCAGAGACTGAAATTAGCACAGATAACTTTCCATAAGCCAAATATGTAATAGACAAGACCTACTCCTTGCTCAACGAAATGGACCCAACACCACATATTCAATGCCTAGGAATATACCTGACTAGGAAGAATCTTAAAACCCATGGATATATGTGTCTCCGTAAGAGAATCAAGCGTGTGTACAGCGGCCGAAACGCAGCAGTGAAAATCCGATAAATCCCATTATCAAAATAAATATCGAAAACAAAACACAAAGACAGTGAAATCGAGAGCAATTCTTAACTAATTCACTCAGGGCATGTGATGCAACCGGGATTGACCACATCTACACCCAGAGCTGGTTGAGACATAAGGCTGGACACTTCAGGCTGATAGCATTGGTGAGTTTCGGTGAGCAAATGCAGACCCTTTGAAGTCATACTGCATGGTACCCATTCCATGGGTCCCAACTCTCCAGGTTCAAGGGATTCTTCCTCCAGCTAAAACATGCCTGGGAAACCCAGAGTATCGTCCACCGTGTGATTGGGAAACGATTTAAAATGCATCTCAGTTTTCGTATACTGGTCCTCGGGTTCAACATTCCAGATGCTTTACTAACACTCTTCCCGCTTGGAGAGTCAGTGCCTTTAAAATCCTCTTTGGCAAAGCTTGCAATTTCTGTGCAAGATGAACAGGAATAGGGAGAACCAATGAGAGACTAGCCGTAGGTGTCTGCACGGGCAAATGTAATGCTCATTGCCCACCAGGAAGAGGAATTAAACAAAGGCTCAGCGTGCCCTGCTGAAAACAGATTAGGGCCTGAAGCAATCCTGCGGTTTTGTGCCCAGCTCACAAGAAAGCGAGTTGAAGAAAGGAGCTCAGGGGCACTGTAATTCACAAACCTGCAGAGTTATAAATGACATTTATTCTCCAAAAATATATTGAAGTAAGCCTGCGAAGGGGACTTGAAAGCGGGGCAGAATTTCAGGAAAACGATTGCAGGGGGTAGACTGGAATTTCCCTGAAAGCATAGGAAAGGAGGCACAACGTCGACAATGATGCACTTGGCCAAAAAGGGCGTATGCGTTTTTTCCTGAATATATGCAGGAAAAAACGCATACGCCCTTTTGGCCAACCAGCAAGCCTGTAAAGGAAATCTGCACTACAATGAAGTCTCACTGCCCCCCGGGCAAAAGGGCCATCTGAAAAAAGTGTAAAATCCAGAAAGGTAGGACAGGATATGGAGAACAGGGAGCCTTGTTATGCTGATTGGCAGGATGTAAATTGCCAACAGCCACCTGGAGAAGTGTATGGTGTTTCCTGAAACACGTAAGAAATAAAGCAACACAGCCTATGGCAATTGCACTTATGGTCCTATTCCTTAGGGAAATTAAAATCAAAACAGAGAGCCACCCCAAAGTTTGCGACGGCTGTGTTCCCAAGAAGCTCGTCTACAGTACCAGGTAAATATCCCAGAAAGCAAAAAATGGATAAAGAAGTTGTGGCACGTACGTGCAATGCAGTATCACTCAGCAATGAAATCTGTGTCATCAGGCCCGTAGCGGCATAGTGAGTGGATGCAGGTACGGTGATTCTACGTGAACTACGTCACACAGAAAAAGAAACATCATAAGATATCACTAATGCACGGAATGTAAACTTGACTACACATGAACTGAATTACAAAACAGAACAGGGTCTCAAATTTAGAAAACCAACTAGTGTTTGCTTATGGGTAAAGGTGCCTTGGGGTGCTGCATAAAACCAGAGACTGAAATTAGCACAGATAACATTCCATAAGCCAAATATGTAATAGACAAGACCTACTCCTTGCTCAACGAAATGGACTCAACACCACATATTCAACGCCTAGGAATATAACTGACTAGTAAGAATCTTAAAACCCATGGATATATATGTCTCCGTAAGAGAATCAAGCGTGTGTACAGCGGCCGAAATGCAGCAGTGAAAATCCGATAAATCCCATTATCAAAATAAATTTCGAAAACAAAACACAAAGACAGTGAAATAGATAGCAATTCTTAAATAATTCACTCAGGGCATGTGATGCAACCGGGATTTACCACATCTACACCCAGAGGTGGTTGAGACATAAGGCTGGACACTTCAGGCTGATAGCATTGGTGAGTTTCGGTGAGCAAATGCAGACCCTTTGAAGTCATACTGCATGGTACCCATTCCATGGGTCCCAACTCTCCAGGTTCAAGGGATTCTTCCTCCAGCTAAAACATGCATGGGAAACCCAGAGTATCATCCACCGTGTGATTGGGAAACGATTTAAAATGCATCTCAGTTTTCGTATCCTGGTCCTCGGGTTCACCATTCCAGATGCTTTACTAACACTCTCCCTGCTCGGAGAGTCAGTGCCTTTAACCTCCTGTTTGGCACAGCTTGCAATTTCTGTGCAAGATGAACAGGAATAGGGAGAACCAATGAGAGACTAGCTGTAGGTGTCTGCACGGGCAAATGTAATGCTCATTTCCCACCAGGAAGAGGAATTAACCAAAGGCTCAGCATGCCCTGCCGGAAACAGATTAGGGCCTGAAGCAATCCTGCGGTTTTGTGCCCAGCTCACAAGAAAGCGAGTTGAAGAAAGGAGCTCAGGGGCACTGTAATTCACAAACCTGCAGAGTTATAAATGACAGCTATCCTCCAAAAATATATTGAAGTAAGCCTGCGAAGGGGACTTGAAAGCGGGGCAGAATTTCAAGAAAACGATTGCAGGGGGTAGACTGGAATTGCCCTGAAAGCATAGGAAAAGAGGCACAACGTCAACAATGATGCACTTGGCCAAAAAGGGCGTATGCGTTTTTTCCTGAATATATTCAGGAAAAAACGCATACGCCCTTTTTGGCCAACCAAGCAAGCCTGTAAAGGAAATCTGCACTACAATGAAGTCTCACTGCCCCACGGGCAAAAGGGCCATCTGAAAAAAAGTGTAAAATCCAGAAAGGTAGGACAGGATATGGAGAACAGGGAGCATTGTTATGCTGATTGGCAGGATGTAAATTGCCAGCAGCCACCCTGGAGAAGTGTATGGTGTTTCCTGAAACACGTAAGAAACAAAGCAACACAGCCTATGGCACTTCCACTTATGGTCCTATAGCTTACGGAAATTAAAATCAAAAACAGACAGCCACCACAATATTTGGGACGGCTGTGTTCACAAGAAGCTCGTCTACAGTATCAGGTAAATATCCCAGAAAGCAAAAAATGGATAAAGAAGTTGTGGCACGTACGTGCAATGCAGTATCACTCAGCAATGAAATCTGTGTCATCATGCCCGTAGCGGCATAGTGAGTGGATGCAGGTACGGTGATTCTACGTGAACTACGTCACACAGAAAAAGAAACATCATAAGATATCACTAATACATGGAATGTAAACTTGACTACACATGAACTGAATTACAAAACAGAACAGGGTCTCAAATTTAGAAAACCAACTAGTGCTTGCTTATGGGGAAAGGTGCCTTGGGGTGCTGCATAAAACCAGAGACTGAAATTAGCACAGATAACTTTCCATAAGCCAAATATGTAATAGACAAGACCTACTCCTTGCTCAACGAAATGGACCCAACACCACATATTCAACGCCTAGGAATATACCTGACTAGGAAGAATCTTAAAACCCAAGGATATATATGTCTCCGTAAGAGAATCAAGCGTGTATACAGCGGGCGAAACGCAGCAGTGAAAATTCGATAAATCCCATTATCAAAATAAATTTCGAAAACAAAACACAAAGACAGTGAAATAGAGAGCAATTCTTAAATAATTCACTCAGGGCATGTGATGCCACCAGGATTGACCACATCTACACCCAGAGCTGGTTGAGACATAAGACTGGACACTTCAGGCTGATAGCAATGGTTAGTTTCAGTGAGCAAATGCAGACCCTTTGAAGTCATACTGCATGGTACCCATTCCATGGGTCCCAACTCTCCAGGTTCAAGGGATTCTTCCTCCAGCTAAAACATGCATGGGAAACCCAGAGTATCATCCACCGTGTGATTGGGAAACAATTTAAAATGCATCTCAGTTTTCGTATCCTGGTTCTCGGATTCACCATTCCAGATGCTTTACTAAAACTCTCCCCGCTTGGAGAGTCAGTGCCTTTACCCTCCTGTTTGGCACAGCTTGCAATTTCTGTGCAAGATGAACAGGAATAGGGAGAACCAATGAGAGACTAGCTGTAGGTGTCTGCACGGGCAAATGTAACGCTCATTACCCACCAGTAAAAGGAATTAAACAAAGGCTCAGCGTGCCCTGCCGGAAACAGATTAGGGCCTGAAGCAATCCTGCGGTTTTGTGCCCAGCTCACAAGAAAGCGAGTTGAAGAAAGCAGCTCAGGGGCACTGTAATTCACAAACCTGCAGAGTTATAAATGACAGCTATCCTCCAAAAATATATTGAAGTAAGCCTGCGAAGGGGACTTGAAAGCGGGGCAGAATTTCAGGAAAACGATTGCAGGGGGTAGACTGGAATTGCCCTGAAAGCATAGGAAAAGAGGCACAACGTCGACAATGATGCAGTTGGCCAAAAAGGGCGTATGCGTTTTTTCCTGAATATATTCAGGAAAAAACGCATACGCCCTTTTTGGCCAACCAACCAAGCCTGTAAAGGAAATCTGCACTAAAATGAAGTCTCACTGCCCCCCCCCCCCCCCGGGCAAAAGGGCCATCTGAAAAAAGTGTAAAATCCAGAAATGTATGACAGGATATGGAAAACAGGGAGCCTTGTTATGCTGATTGGCAGGATGTAAATTGCCAGCAGCCACCCTGGGGAAGTGTATGGTGTTTCCTGAAACACGTAAGAAACAAAGCAACACAGCCTATGGCACTTCCACTTATAGTCCTATAGCTTACGGAAATTAAAATCAAAAACAGACAGCCACCCCAATATTTGGGACGGCTGTGTTCACAAGAAGCTCGTCTACAGTATCAGATAAATATCCCAGAAAGCAAAAAATGGATAAAGAATTTGTGGCACGTACGTACAATGCAATATCACTCAGCAATGAAATCTGTGTCATCAGGCCCGTAGCGGCATAGTGAGTGGATGCAGGTACGGTGATTCTACGTGAACTACGTCACACAGAAAAAGAAACATCATAAGATATCACTAATACACGGAATGTAAACTTGACTACACATGAACTGAATTACAAAACAGAACAGGGTCTCAAATATAGAAAACCAACTAGTGCTTGCTTATGGGGAAAGGTGCCTTGGGGTGCTGCATAAAACCAGAGACTGAAATTAGCACAGATAACTTTCCATAAGCCAAATATGTAATAGACAAGACCTACTCCTTGCTCAACGAAATGGACCCAACACCACATATTCAACGCCTAGGAATATACCTGACTAGGAAGAATCTTAAAACCCATGGATATATATGTCTCCGTAAGAGAATCAAGCGTGTGTACAGTGGCCGAAACGCAGCAGTGAAAATCCGATAAATCCCATTATCAAAATAAATTTCGAAAACAAAACACAAAGACAGTGAAATAGAGAGCAATTCTTAAATAATTCACTCAGGGCATGTGATGCCACCAGGATTGACCACATCTACACCCAGAGCTGGTTGAGACATAAGGCTGGACACTTCAGGCTGATAGCATTGGTTAGTTTCGGTGAGCAAATGCAGACCCTTTGAAGTCATACTGCATGGTACCCATTCCATGGGTCCCAACTCTCCAGGTTAAAGGGATTCTTCCTCCAGCTAAAACATGCATGGGAAACCCAGAGTATCATCCACCGTGTGATTGGGAAACAATTTAAAATGCATCTCAGTTTTCGTATCCTGGTTCTCGGGTTCACCATTCCAGATGCTTTACTAAAACTCTCCCCGCTTGGAGAGTCAGTGCCTTTAACCTCCTGTTTGGCACAGCTTGCAATTTCTGTGCAAGATGAACAGGAATAGGGAGAACCAATGAGAGACTAGCTGTAGGTGTCTGCACGGGCAAATGTAACGCTCATTACCCACCAGTAAAAGGAATTAAACAAAGGCTCAGCGTGCCCTGCCGGAAACAGATTAGGGCCTGAAGCAATCCTGCGGTTTTGTGCCCAGCTCACAAGAAAGCGAGTTGAAGAAAGCAGCTCAGGGGCACTGTAATTCACAAACCTGCAGAGTTATAAATGACAGCTATCCTCCAAAAATATATTGAAGTAAGCCTGCGAAGGGGACTTGAAAGCGGGGCAGAATTTCAGGAAAACGATTGCAGGGGGTAGACTGGAATTGCCCTGAAAGCATAGGAAAAGAGGCAGAACGTCGACAATGATGCACTTGGCCAAAATGGGCGTATGCGTTTTTTCCTGAATATATTCAGGAAAAAACGCATACGCCCTTTTTGGCCAACCAAGCAAGCCTGTAAAGGAAATCTGCACTACAATGAAGTCTCACTGCCCCCCGGGCAAAAGGGCCATCTGAAAAAAGTGTAAAATCCAGAAATGTAGGACAGGATATGGAGAACAGGGAGCCTTGTTATGCTGATTGGCAGGATGTAAATTGCCAGCAGCCACCCTGGAGAAGTGTATGGTGTTTCCTGAAACACGTAAGAAATAAAGCAACACAGCCTATGGCACTTCCACTTATGGTCCTATAGCTTACAGAAATTAAAATCAAAAACAGACAGCCACCCCAATATTTGGGACGGCTGTGTTCACAAGAAGCTCGTCTACAGTATCAGGTAAATATCCCAGAAAGCAAAAAATGGATAAAGAAGTTGTGGCACGTACGTACAATGCAATATCACTCTGCAATGAAATCTGTGTCATCAGGCCCGTAGGGGCATAGTGAGTGGATGCAGGTACGGTGATTCTACGTGAACTACGTCACACAGAAAAAGAAACATCATAAGATATCACTAATACACGGAATGTAAACTTGACTACACATGAACTGAATTACAAAACAGAACAGGGTCTCAAATTTAGAAAACCAACTAGTGCTTGCTTATGGGGAAAGGTGCGTTGGGGTGCTGCATAAAACCAGAGACTGAAATTAGCACAGATAACTTTCCATAAGCCAAATATGTAATAGAAAAGACCTACTCCTTGCTCAACGAAATGGACCCAACACCACATATTCAACGCCTAGGAATATACATGACTAGGAAGAATCTTAAAACCCATGGATAGATATGTCTCCGTAAGAGAATCAAGCGTGTGTACAGCGGCCGAAACGCAGCAGTGAAAATCCGATAAATCCCATTATCAAAATAAATTTCGAAAACAAAACACAAAGACAGTGAAATAGAGAGCAATTATTAAATAATTCACTCAGGGCATGTGATGCAACCGGGATTAACCACATCTACACCCACAGCTGGTTGAGACATAAGGCTGGACACTTCAGGCTGATAGCATTGGTGAGTTTCGGTGAGCAAATGCAGACCCTTTGAAGTCATACTGCATGGTACCCATTCCATGGGACCCAACTCTCCAGGTTCAAGGGATTCTTCCTCCAGCTAAAACATGCATGGGAAACCCAGAGTATCGTCCACCGTGTGATTGGGAAACGATTTAAAATGCATCTCAGTTTTCGTATCCTGGTCCTCGGGTTCACCATTCCAGATGCTTTACTAACACTCTCCCCGCTTGGAGAGTCAGTGCCTTTAACCTCCTGTTTGGCACAGCTTGCAATTTCTGTGCAAGATGAACAGGAATAGGGAGAACCAATGAGAGACTAGCTGTAGGTGTCTGCACAGGCAAATGTAACGCTCATTGCCGACCAGGAAGAGGAATTAAATAAAGGCTCAGCGTGCCCTGCTGAAAACAGATTAGGGCCTGAAGCAATCCTGCGGTTTTGTGCCCAGCTCACAAGAAAGCGAGTTGAAGAAAGGAGCTCAGGGGCACTGTAATTCACAAACCTGCAGAGTTATAAATGACAGCTATCCTCCAAAAATATATTGAAGTAAGCCTGCGAAGGGGACTTGAAAGCGGGGCAGAATTTCAGGAAAACGATTGCAGGGGGTAGACTGGAATTGCCCTGAAAGCATAGGAAAAGAGGCACAACGTCGACAATGATGCAGTTGGCCAAAAAGGGCGTATGCGTTTTTTCCTGAATATATTCAGGAAAAAACGCATACGCCCTTTTTGGCCAACCAAGCAAGCCTGTAAAGGAAATCTGCACTACAATGAAGTCTCACTGCCCCCCCCCCCCGGGCAAAAGGGCCATCTGAAAAAAGTGTAAAATCCAGAAATATAGGACAGGATATGGAAAACAGGGAGCCTTGTTATGCTGATTGGCAGGATGTAAATTGCCAGCAGCCACCCTGGAGAAGTGTATGGTGTTTCCTGAAACACGTAAGAAACAAAGCAACACAGCCTATGGCACTTCCACTTATGGTCCTATAGCTTACGGAAATTAAAATCAAAAACAGACAGCCACCCCAATATTTGGGATGGCTGTGTTCACAAGAAGCTCGTCTACAGTATCAGATAAATATCCCAGAAAGCAAAAAATGGATAAAGAATTTGTGGCACGTACGTACAATGCAATATCACTCAGCAATGAAATCTGTGTCATCAGGCCCGTAGCGGCATAGTGAGTGGATGCAGGTACGGTGATTCTACGTGAACTACGTCACACAGAAAAAGAAACATCATAAGATATCACTAATACACCGAATGTAAACTTGACTACACATGAACTGAATTACAAAACAGAACAGGGTCTCAAATATAGAAAACCAACTAGTGCTTGCTTATGGGGAAAGGTGCCTTGGGGTGCTGCATAAAACCAGAGACTGAAATTAGCACAGATAACTTTCCATAAGCCAAATATGTAATAGACAAGACCTACTCCTTGCTCAACGAAATGGACCCAACACCACATATTCAACGCCTAGGAATATACCTGACTAGGAAGAATCTTAAAACCCATGGATATATATGTCTCCGTAAGAGAATCAAGCGTGTGTACAGCGGCCGAAACGCAGCAGTGAAAATCCGATAAATCCCATTATCAAAATAAATTTCGAAACAAAACACAAAGACAGTGAAATAGAGAGCAATTCTTAAATAATTCACTCAGGGAATGTGATGCAACCGGGATTGACCACATCTACACCCAGAGCTGGTTGAGACATAAGGCTGGACACTTCAGGCTGATAGCATTGGTGAGTTTCGGTGAGCAAATGCAGACCCTTTGAAGTCATACTGCATGGTACCCATTCCATGGGTCCCAACTCTACAGGTTCAAGGGATTCTTCCTCCAGCTAAAACATGCATGGGAAACCCAGAGTATCATCCAGCGTGTGACTGGGAAACGATTTAAAATGCATCTCAGTTTTCGTATCCTGGTCCTCGGGTTCACCATTCCAGATGCTTTACTAACACTCTCCCTGCTCGGAGCATCAGTGCCTTTAACCTCCTGTTTGGCACAGCTTGCAATTTCTGTGCAAGATGAACAGGAATAGGGAGAACCAATGAGAGACTAGCTGTAGGTGTCTGCACGGGCAAATGTAACGCTCATTTCCCAACAGGAAGAGGAATTAACCAAAGGCTCAGCATGCCCTGCCAGAAACAGATTAGGGCCTGAAGCAATCATGCGGTTTTGTGCCCAGCTCACAAGAAAGCGAGTTGAAGAAAGGAGCTCAGGGGCACTGTAATTCACAAAACTGCAGAGTTATAAATGACAGCTATCCTCCAAAAATATATTGAAGTAAGCCTGCGAAGGGGACTTGAAAGCAGGGCAGATTTTCAGGAAAACGATTGCAGGGGGTAGACTGGAATTGCCCAGAAAGCATAGGAAAAGAGGCAGAACGTCGACAATGATGCACTTGGCCAAAAAGGGCGTATGCGTTTTTTCCTGAATATATTCAGGAAAAAACGCATACGCCCTTTTTGGCCAACCAAGCAAGCCTTTAAGGAAATCTGCACTACAATGAAGTCTCACTGCCCCCCCGGGCAAAAGGGCCATCTGAAAAAAAGTGTAAAATCCAGAAATGTAGGACAGGATATGGAGAACAGGGAGCCTTGTTATGCTGATTGGCAGGATGTAAATTGCCAGCAGCCACCCTGGAGAGGTGTATGGTGTTTCCTGAAACACCTAAGAAACAAAGCAACACAGCCTATGGCAATTGCACTTATGGTCCTATTCCTTAGGGAAATTAAAATCAAAAACAGAGAGCCACCCCAAAGTTTGGGACGGCTGTGTTCCCAAGAAGCTCGTCTACAGTACCAGGTAAATATCCCAGAAAGCAAAACATGGATAAAGAAGTTGTGGCACGTACGTGCAATGCAGTATCACTCAGCAATGAAATCTGTGTCATCAGGCCCGTAGCGGCATAGTGAATGGATGCAGGTACGGTGATTCTACGTGAACTACGTCACACAGAAAAAGAAACATCATAAGATATCACTAATACACGGAATGTAAACTTGACTACACATGAACTGAATTACAAAACAGAACAGGGTCTCAAATTTAGAAAACCAACTAGTGCTTGCTTATGGGGAAAGGTGCCATGGGGTGCTGCATAAAACCAGAGACTGAAATTAGCACAGATAACATTCCATAAGCCAAATATGTAATAGACAAGACCTACTCCTTGCTCAACGAAATGGACTCAACACCACATATTCAACGCCTAGGAATATACCTGACTAGGAAGAATCTTAAAACCCATGGATATATATGTCTCCGTAAGAGAATCAAGCGTGTGTACAGCGGCCGAAACGCAGCAGTGAAAATCCGATAAATCCCATTATCAAAATAAATTTCGAAAACAAAACACAAAGACAGTGAAATAGAGAGCAATTCTTAAATAATTCACTCAGCGCATGTGATGCAACCGGGATGGACCACATCTACACCCAGAGCTGGTTGAGACATAAGGCTGGACACTTCAGGCTGATAGCATTGGTGAGTTTCGGTGAGCAAATGCAGACCCTTTGAAGTCATACTGCATGGTACCTATTCCATGGGTCCCAACTCTTCAGGTTCAAGGGATTCTTCCTCCAGCTAAAACATGCATGGGAAACCCACAGTATGGTCCACCGTGTGATTGGGAAACGATTTAAAATGCATCTCAGGTTTCGTATCCTGGTCCTCGGGTTCACCATTCCAGATGCTTTACTAACACTCTCCCTGCTTGGAGAGTCAGTGCCTTTAACCTCCTGTTTGGCACAGCTTGCAATTTCTGTGCAAGATGAACAGGAATAGGGAGAACCAATGAGAGACAAGCTGTAGGTGTCTGCACGGGCAAATGTAATGCTCATTGCCCACCAGGAAGAGGAATTAACCAAAGGCTCAGTGTGCCCTGCTGGAAACAGATTACGGCCTGAAGCAATCCTGCGGTTTTGTGCCCAGCTCACAAGAAAGCGAGTTGAAGAAAGGAGCTCAGGGGCACTGTAATTCACAAACCTGCAGAGTTATAAATGACAGCTATCCTCCAAAAATATATTGAAGTAAGCCTGCGAAGGGGACTTGAAAGCGGGGCAGAATTTCAGGAAAACGATTGCAGGGGGTAGACTGGAATTGCCCTGAAAGCATAGGCAAAGAGGCACAACGTCGACAATGATGCACTTGGCCAAAAAGGGCGTATGCGTTTTTTCCTGAATATATTCAGGAAAACACGCATACGCCCTTTTTGGCCAACCAAGCAAGCCTGTAAAGGAAATCTGCACTACAATGAAGTCTCACTGCCCCCCGGGCAAAAGGGCCATCTGAAAAAAGTGTAAAATCCAGAAAGGTAGGACAGGATATGGAGAACAGGGAGCCTTGTTATGCTGATTGGCAGGATGTAAATTGCCAACAGCCACCCTGGAGAAGTGTATGGTGTTTCCTGAAACACGTAAGAAATAAAGCAACACAGCCTATGGCAATTGCACTTATGGTCCTATTCCTTAGGGAAATTAAAATCAAAAACAGAGAGCCACCCCAAAGTTTGGGACGGCTGTGTTCCCAAGAAGCTCGTCTACAGTACCAGGTAAATATCCCAGAAAGCAAAAAATGGATAAAGAAGTTGTGGCACGTACGTGCAATGCAATAACACTCAGCAATGAAATCTGTGTCATCAGGCCCGTAGCGGCATAGTGAGTGGATGCAGGTACGGTGATTCTACGTGAACTACGTCACACAGAAAAAGAAACATCATAAGATATCACTAATGCACGGAATGTAAACTTGACTACACATGAACTGAATTACAAAACAGAACAGGGTCTCAAATTTAGAAAACCAACTAGTGCTTGCTTATGGGGAAAGGTGCCTTGGGGTGCTGCATAAAACCAGAGACTGAAATTAGCACAGATAACATTCCATAAGCCAAATATGTAATAGACAAGACCTACTCCTTGCTCAACGAAATGGACTCAACACCACATATTCAACGCCTAGGAATATACCTGACTAGGAAGAATCTTAAAACCCATGGATATATATGTCTCCGTAAGAGAATCAAGCGTGTGTACAGCGGCCGAAACGCAGCAGTGAAAATCTGATAAATCCCATTATCAAAATAAATTTCGAAACAAAACACAAAGACAGTGAAAAAGAGAGCAATTCTTAACTAATTCACTCAGGGCATGTGATGCAACCGGGATTGACCACATCTACACCCAGAGCTGGTTGAGACATAAGGCTGGACACTTCAGGCTGATAGCATTGGTGAGTTTCGGTGAGCAAATGCAGACCCTTTGAAGTCATACTGCATGGTACCTATTCCATGGGTCCCAACTCTTCAGGTTCAAGGGATTCTTCCTCCAGCTAAAACATGCATGGGAAACCCACAGTATGGTCCACCGTGTGATTGGGAAACGATTTACAATGCATCTCAGTTTTCGTATCCTGGTCCTCGGGTTCACCATTCCAGATGCTTTACTAACACTCTCCCTGCTTGGAGAGTCAGTGCCTTTAATCTCCTGTTTGGCACAGCTTGCAATTTCTGTGCAAGATGAACAGGAATAGGGAGAACCAAAGAGAGACTAGCTGTAGGTGTCTGCACGGGCAAATGTAACGCTCATTTCCCACCAGGAAGAGGAATTAACCAAAGGCTCAGCATGCCCTGCCGGAAACAGATTAGGGCCTGAAGCAATCCTGCGGTTTTGTGCCCAGCTCACAAGAAAGCGAGTTGAAGAAAGGAGCTCAGGGGCACTGTAATTCACAAACCTCCAGAGTTATAAATGACAGCTATCCTCCAAAAATATATTGAAGTAAGCCTGCGAAGGGGACTTGAAAGCGGGGCAGAATTTCAGGAAAACGATTGCAGGGGGTAGACTGGAATTGCCCTGAAAGCATAGGAAAAGAGGCAGAACGTCGACAATGATGCACTTGGCCAAAAAGGGCGTATGCGTTTTTTCCTGAATATATTCAGGAAAACACGCATACGCCCTTTTTGGCCAACCAAGCAAGCCTGTAAAGGAAATCTGCACTACAATGAAGTCTCACTGCCCCCCGGGCAAAAGGGCCATCTGAAAAAAGTGTAAAATCCAGAAAGGTAGGACAGGATATGGAGAACAGGGAGCCTTGTTATGCTGATTGGCAGGATGTAAATTGCCAACAGCCACCCTGGAGAAGTGTATGGTGTTTCCTGAAACACGTAAGAAATAAAGCAACACAGCCTATGGCAATTGCACTTATGGTCCTATTCCTTAGGGAAATTATAATCAAAAACAGAGAGCCACCCCAAAGTTTGGGACGGCTGTGTTCCCAAGAAGCTCGTCTACAGAACCAGGTAAATATCCCAGAAAGCAAAAAATGGATAAAGAAGTTGTGGCACGTACGTACAATGCAATATCACTCAGCAATGAAATCTGTGTCATCAGGCCCGTAGCGGCATAGTGAGTGGATGCAGGTACGGTGATTCTACGTGAACTACGTCACACAGAAAAAGAAACATCATAATATATCACTAATACACGGAATGAAAACTTGACTACACAAGAACTGAATTACAAAACAGAACAGGGTCTCAAATTTAGAAAACCAACTAGTGCTTGCTTATGGGGAAAGGTGCCTTGGGGGGCTGCATAAAACCAGAGACTGAAATTAGCACAGATAACTTTCCATAAGCCAAATATGTAATAGACAAGACCTACTCCTTGCTCAACGAAATGGAACCAACACCACATATTCAACGCCTAGGAATATACCTGACTAGGAAGAATCTAAAAACCCATGGATATATATGTCTCCGTAAGAGAATCAAGCGTGTGTACAGCGGCCGAAACGCAGCAGTGAAAATCTGATAAATCCCATTATCAAAATAAATTTCGAAAACAAAACACAAAGACAGTGAAATAGAGAGCAATTCTTAAATAATTCACTCAGGGCATGTGATGCAACCGGGATTGACCACATCTACACCCAGAGCTGGTTGAGACATAAGGCTGGACACTTCAGGCTGATAGCATTGGTGAGTTTCGGTGAGCAAATGCAGACCCTTTGAAGTCATACTGCATGGTACCCATTCCATGGGTCCCAACTCTCCAGGTTCAAGGGATTCTTCCTCCAGCTAAAACATGCATGGGAAACACAGAGTATCGTCCACCGTGTGATTGGGAAACGATTTAAAATGCATCTCAGTTTTCGTATCCTGGTCCTCGGGTTCACCATTCCAGATGCTTTACTAACACTCTCCCCGCTTGGAGAGTCAGTGCGTTTAACCTCCTGTTTGGCACAGCTTGCAATTTCTGTGCAAGATGAACAGGAATAGGGAGAACCAATGAGAGACTAGCTGTAGGTGTCTGCACGGGCAAATGTAACGCTCATTGCCCACCAGGAAGAGGAATTAAACAAAGGCTCAGCGTGCCCTGCTGAAAACAGATTAGGGCCTGAAGCAATCCTGCGGTTTTGTGCCCAGCTCACAAGAAAGCGAGTTGAAGAAAGGAGCTCAGGGGGACTGTAATTCACAAACCTGCAGAGTTATAAATGACAGTTATCCTCCAAAAATATTTTGAAGTAAGCCGGCGAAGGGGACTTGAAAGCGGGGCAGAATTTCAGGAAAACGATTGCAGGGGGTAGACAGGAATTGCCCTGAAAGCATAGGAAAAGAGGCAGAACGTCGACAATGATGCACTTGGCCAAAAAGGGCGTATGCGTTTTTTCCTGAATATATTCAGGAAAAAACGCATATGCCCTTTTTGGCCAACCAAGCAAGCCTGTAAAGGAAATCTGCACTACAATGAAGTCTCACTGCCCCCCGGGCAAAAGGGCCATCTGAAAATAGTGTAAAATCCGGAAATGTAGGACAGGATATGGAGAACAGGGAGCCTTGTTATGCTGATTGGCAGGATGTAAATTGCCAGCAGCCACCCTGGAGAAGTGTATGGTGTTTCCTGAAACACGTAAGAAACAAAGCAACACAGCCTATGGCAATTGTACTTATGGTCCTATTTTTGGGAAATTAAAATCAAAAACAGAGAGCCACCCCAAAGTTTGGGACGGCTGTGTTCCCAAGAAGCTCGTCTACAGTACCAGGTAAATATTCCAGAAAGCAAAAAATGGATAAAGAAGTTGTGGCACGTACGTGCAATGCAGTATCACTCAGCAATGAAATCTGTGTCATCAGGCCCGTAGCGGCATAGTGAATGGATGCAGGTACGGTGATTCTACGTGAACTACGTCACACAGAAAAAGAAACATCATAAGATATCACTAATACACGGAATGTAAACTTGACTACACATGAACTGAATTACAAAACAGAACAGGGTCTCAAATTTAGAAAACCAACTAGTGCTTGCTTATGGGGAAAGGTGCCATGGGGTGCTGCATAAAACCAGAGACTGAAATTAGCACAGATAACATTCCATAAGCCAAATATGTAATAGACAAGACCTACTCCTTGCTCAACGAAATGGACTCAACACCACATATTCAACGCCTAGGAATATACCTGACTAGGAAGAATCTTAAAACCCATGGATATATATGTCTCCGTAAGAGAATGAAGCGTGTGTACAGCGGCCGAAACGCAGCAGTGAAAATCCGATAAATCCCATTATCAAAATAAATTTCGAAAACAAAACACAAAGACAGTGAAATAGAGAGCAATTCTTAAATAATTCACTCAGCGCATGTGATGCAACCGAGATGGACCACATCTACACCCAGAGCTGGTTGAGACATAAGGCTGGACACTTCAGGCAGATAGCATTGGTGAGTTTCGGTGAGCAAATGCAGACCCTTTGAAGTCATACTGCATGGTACCTATTCCATGGGTCCCAACTCTTCAGGTTCAAGGGATTCTTCCTCCAGTTAAAACATGCATGGGAAACCCAGAGTATCGTCCACCGTGTGATTGGGAAACGATTTAAAATGCATCTCAGTTTTCGTATCCTGGACCTCGGGTTCACCATTCCAGATGCTTTACTAACACTCTCCCTGCTTGGAGAGTCAGTGCCTTTAACCTCCTGTTTGGCACAGCTTGCAATTTCTGTGCAAGATGAACAGGAATAGGGAGAACCAATGAGAGACTAGCTGTAGGTGTCTGCACGGGCAAACGTAACGCACATTTCCCACCAGGAAGAGGAATTAACCAAAGGCTCAGCATGCCCTGCCGGAAACAGATTAGGGCCTGAAGCAATCCTGCGATTTTGTGCCCAGCTCACAAGAAAGCGAGTTGAAGAAAGGAGCTCAGGGGCACTGTAATTCACAAACCTGCAGAGTTATAAATGACAGCTATCCTCCAAAAATATATTGAAGTAAGCCTGCGAAGGGGACTTGAAAGCGGGGCAGAATTTCAGGAAAACGATTGCAGGGGGTAGACTAGAATTGCCCTGAAAGCATAGGAAAAGAGGCAGAACGTCGACAATGATGCACTTGGCCAAAAAGTGCCTATGCGTTTTTTCCTGAATATATTCAGGAAAAAACGCATACGCACTTTTTGGCCAACCAAGCAAGCCTGTAAAGGAAATCTGCACCACAATGAAGTCTCACTGCCCCCCGGGCAAAAGGGCCATCTGAAAAAAGTGTAAAATCCAGAAATGTAGGACAGGATATGGAGAACAGGGAGCCTTGTTATGCTGATTGGCAGGATGTAAATTGCCAGCAGCCACCATGGAGAAGTGTATGGTGTTTCCTGAAACACGTAAGAAACAAAGCAACACAGCCTATGGCACTTCCACTTATGGTCCTATAGCTTACGGAAATTAAAATCAAAAACAGACAGCCACCCCAATATTTGGGACGGCTGTGTTCACAAGAAGCTCGTCTACAGTATCAGGTAAATATCCCAGAAAGCAAAAATTGGATAAAGAAGTTGTGGCACGTACGTACAATGCAATATCACTAAGCAATGAAATCTGTGTCATCAGGCCCGTAGCGGCATAGTGAGTGGATGCAGGTACGGTGATTCTACGTGAACTACGTCACACAGAAAAAGAAACATCATAAGATATCACTAATACACGGAATGTAAACTTGACTACACATGAACTGAATTACAAAACAGAACAGGGTCTCAAATTTAGAAAACCAACTAGTGCTTGCTTATGGGGAAAGGTGCCTTGGGGTGCTGCATAAAACCAGAGACTGAAATTAGCACAGATAACTTTCCATAAGCCAAATATGTAATAGACAAGACCTACTCCTTGCTCAACGAAATGGACCCAAAACCACATATTCAACGCCTAGGAATATACCTGACTAGGAAGAATCTTAAAACCCATGGATATATATGTCTCCATAAGAGAATCAAGCGTGTGTACAGCGGCCGAAACGCAGCAGTGAAAATCCGATAAATCCCATTATCAAAATAAATTTCGAAAACAAAACACAAAGACAGTGAAATAGAGAGCAATTCTTAAATAATTCACTCAGGGCATGTGATGCAACCAGGATTGACCACATCTACACCCAGAGCTGGTTGAGACATAAGGCTGGACACTTCAGGCTGATAGCATTGGTGAGTTTCGGTGAGCAAATGCAGACCCTTTGAAGTCATACTGCATGGTACCCATTCCATGGGTCCCAACTCTTCAGGTTCAAGGGATTCTTCCTCCAGCTAAAACATGCATGGGAAACCAAGAGTATCGTCCACCGTGTGATTGGGAAACGATTTAAAATGCATCTCAGTTTTCGTATCCTGGTCCTCGGGTTCACCATTCCAGATGCTTTACTAACACTCTCCCCGCTTAGAGAGTCAGTGCCTTTAACCTCCTCTTTGGCACAGCTTGCAATTTCTGTGCAAGATGAACAGGAATAAGGAGAACCAATGAGAGACTAGCTGTAGGTGTCTGCACGGGCAAATGTAACACTCATTGCCCACCAGGAGGAGGAATTAAACAAAGGCTCAGTGTGCCCTGCTGGAAACAGATTAGGGCCTGAAGCAATCCTGCGGTTTTGTGCCCAGCTCACAAGAAAGCGAGTTGAAGAAAGGAGCTCAGGGGCACTGTAATTCACAAACCTGCAGAGTTATAAATGACAGCTATCTTCCAAAAGTATATTGAAGTAAGCCTGCGTAGGGGACTTGAAAGCGTGGCAGAATTTCAGGAAAACGATTGCAGGGTGTAGACTGGAATTGCCCTGAAAGCATAGGAAAAGAGGCACAACGTCGACAATGATGCACTTGGCCAAAAAGGGCGTATGCGTTTTTTCCTGAATATATTCAGGAAAAAACGCATACGCCCTTTTTGGCCAACCAAGCAAGCCTGTAAACGAAATCTGCACTACAATGAAGTCTCACTGCCCCCCGGGCAAGAGGGCCATCTGAAAAAAGTGTAAAATCCAGAAAGGTAGGACAGGATATGGAGAACAGGGAGCCTTGTTATGCTGATTGGCAGGATGTAAATTGCCAACAGCCACCCTGGAGAAGTGTATGGTGTTTCCTGAAACACGTAAGAAATAAAGCAACACAGCCTATGGCAATTGCACTTATGGTCCTATTCCTTAGGGAAATTAAAATCAAAAACAGAGAGCCACCCCAAAGTTTGGGACGGCTGTGTTCCCAAGAAGCTCGTCTACAGTACCAGGTAAATATCCCAGAAAGCAAAAAATGGATAAAGAAGTTGTGGCACGTACGTGCAATGCAATATCACTCAGCAATTAAATCTGTGTCATCAGACCCGTAGCGGCATAGTGAGTGGATGCAGGTACGGTGATTCTACGTGAACTACGTCACACAGAAAAAGAAACATCATAAGATATCACTAATACACGGAATGTAAACTTGACTACACATGAACTGAATTACAAAACAGAACAGGGTCTCAAATTTAGAAAACCAACTAGTGCTTGCTTATGCGGAAAGGCGCCTTGGGGTGCTGCATAAAACCAGAGACTGAAATTAGCACAGATAACATTCCATAAGCCAAATATGTAATAGACAAGACCTACTCCTTGCTCAACGAAATGGACTCAACACCACATATTCAACGCCTAGGAATATACCTGACTAGGAAGAATCTTAAAACCCATGGATATATATGTCTCCGTAAGAGAATCAAGCGTGTGTACAGCGGCCGAAACGCAGCAGTGAAAATCCGATAAATCCCATTATCAAAATAAATATCGAAAACAAAACACAAAGACAGTGAAATCGAGAGCAATTCTTAACTAATTCACTCAGGGCATGTGATGCAACCGGGATTGACCACATCTACACCCAGAGCTGGTTGAGACATAAGGCTAGACACTTCAGGCTGATAGCATTGGTGAGTTTCGGTGAGCAAATGCAGACCCTTTGAAGTCATACTGCATGGTACCCATTCCATGGGTCCCAACTCTTCAGGTTCAAGGGATTCTTCCTCCAGCTAAAACATGCATGGGAAACCCACAGTATGGTCCACCGTGTGATTGGGAAACGATTTACAATGCATCTCAGTTTTCATATCCTGGTCCTCGGGTTCACCATTCCAGATGCTTTACTAACACTCTCCCTGCTTGGAGAGTCAGTGCCTTTAACCTCCTGTTTGGCACAGCTTGCAATTTCTGTGCAAGATGAACAGGAATAGGGAGAACCAATGAGAGACTAGCTGTAGGTGTCTGCACGGGCAAATGTAACGCTCATTTCCCAACAGGAAGAGGAATTAACCAAAGGCTCAGTGTGCCCTGCTGGAAACAGATTAGGGCCTGAAGCAATCCTGCGGTTTTGTGCCCAGCTCACAAGAAAGCGAGTTGAAGAAAGGAGCTCAGGGGCACTGTAATTCACAAACCTGCAGAGTTATAAATGACAGCTATCCTCCAAAAATATATTGAAGTAAGCCTGCGAATGGGACTTGAAAGCGGGGCAGAATTTCAGGAAAACGATTGCAGGGGGTAGACTGGAATTGCCCTGAAAGCATAGGAAAAGAGGCAGAACGTCGACAATGATGCACTTGGCCAAAAAGGGCGTATGCGTTTTTTCCTGAATGTATTCAGGAAAAAACACATACGCCCTTTTTGGCCAACCAAGCAAGCCTGTAAAGGAAATCTGCACTACAATGAAGTCTCACCGCCCCCCGGGCAAAAGGGCCATCTGAAAAAAGTGTAAAATCCAGAAAGATAGGACAGGATATGGAGAACAGGGAGCCTTGTTATGCTGATTGGCAGGATGTAAATTGCGAACAGCCACCCTGGAGAAGTGTATGGTGTTTCCTGAAACACCTAAGAAATAAAGCAACACAGCCTATGGCAATTGCACTTATGGTACTATTCCTTAGGGAAATTAAAATCAAAAACAGGGAGCCACCCCAAAGTTTGGGACGGCTGTGTTCCCAAGAAGCTCGTCTACAGTACCAGGTAAATATCCCAGAAAGCAAAAAATGGATAAAGAAGTTGTGGCACGTACGTGCAATGCAGTATCACTCAGCAATGAAATCTGTGTCATCAGGCCCGTAGCGGCATAGTGAGTGGATGCAGGTACGGTGATTCTACGTGAACTACGTCACACAGAAAAAGAAACATCATAAGATACCACTAATGCACGGAATGTAAGCTTGACTACACATGAACTGAATTACAAAACAGAACAGGGTCTCAAATTTAGAAAACCAACTAGTGCTTGCTTATGGGGAAAGGTGCCTTGGGGTGCTGCATAAAACCAGAGACTGAAATTAGCACAGATAACTTTCCATAAGCCAAATATGTAATAGACAAGCCCTACTACTTGCTCAACGAAATGGACCCAACACCATATATTTAACGCCTAGGAATATACCTGACTAGGAAGAAAATTAAAACCCATGGATATATATGTCTCCGTAAGAGAATCAAGCGTGTATACAGCGGGTGAAACGCAGCAGTGAAAATTCGATAAATCCCATTATCAAAATAAATTTCGAAAACAAAACACAAAGACAGTGAAATAGAGAGCAATTCTTAAATAATTCACTCAGGGCATGTGATGCAACCGGGATTTACCACATCTACACCCAGAGCTGGTTGAGACATAAGGCTGGACACTTCAGGCTGATAGCATTGGTGAGTTTCGGTGAGCAAATGCAGACCCTTTGAAGTCATACTGCATGGTACCCATTCCATGGGTCCCAACTCTCCAGGTTCAAGGGATTCTTCCTCCAGCTAAAACATGCATGGGAAACCCAGATTATCATCCACCGTGTGATTGGGAAACGATTTAAAATGCATCTCAGTTTTCATATCCTGGTTCCCGGGTTCACCATTCCAGATGCTTACTAAAACTCTCCCCGCTTGGAGAGTCAGTGCCTTTAACCTCCTGTTTGGCACAGCTTGCAAATTCTGTGCAAGATGAACAGGAATAGGGAGAACCAATGAGAGACTAGCTGTAGGTGTATGCACGGGCAAATGTAACACTCATTGCCCACCAGGAAGAGGAATTAAACAAAGGCTCAGCGTGCCGTGCCGGAAACAGATTAGGGCCTGAAGCAATCCTGCGGTTTTGTGCCCAGCTCACAAGAAAGCGAGTTGAAGAAAGGAGCTCAGGGGCACTGTAATTCACAAACCTGCAGAGTTATAAATGACAGCTATCCTCCAAAAATATATTGAAGTAAGCCTGCGAAGGGGACTTGAAAGCGGGGCAGAATTTCAGGAAAACGATTGCAGGGGGTAGACTGGAATTGCCCTGAAAGCATAGGAAAAGAGGCAGAACGTCGACAATGATGCACTTGGCCAAAAAGGGCCTATGCGTTTTTTCCTGAATATATTCAGGAAAAAACGCATACGCCCTTTTTGGCCAACCAAGCAAGCCTGTAAAGGAAATCTGCACTACAATGAAGTCTCACTGCCCCCCGGGCAAAAGGGCCATCTGAAAAAAGTGTAAAATCCAGAAAGGTAGGACAGGATATGGAGAACAGGGAGCCTTGTTATGCTGATTGGCAGGATGTAAATTGCCAGCAGCCACCCTGGAGAAGTGTATGGTGTTTCCTGAAACACGTAAGAAACAAAGCAACACAGCCTATGGCACTTCCACTTATGGTCGTATAGCTTACGGAAATTAAAATCAAAAACAGACAGCCACCCCAATATTTGGGACGGCTGTGTTCACAAGAAGCTCGTCTACAGTATCAGGTAAATATCCCAGAAAGCAAAAAATGGATAAAGAAGTTGTGGCACGTACGTACAATGCAATATCACTCAGCAATGAAATCTGTGTCATCAGGCCCGTAGCGGCATAGTGAGTGGATGCAGGTACGGTGATTCTACGTGAACTACGTCACACAGAAAAAGAAACATCATAAGATATCACTAATACACGGAATGTAAACTTGACTACACAAGAACTGAATTACAAAACAGAACAGGGTCTCAAATTTAGAAAACCAACTACTGCTTGCATATAGGGAAAGGTGCCTTGGGGGGCTGCATAAAACCAGAGACTGAAATTAGCACAGATAACTTTCCATAAGCCAAATATGTAATAGACAAGACCTACTCCTTGCTCAACGAAATGGAACCAACACCACATATTCAACGCCTAGGAATATACCTGACTAGGAAGAATCTTAAAACCCATGGATATATATGTCTCCATAAGAGAATCAAGCGTGTGTACAGCGGCCGAAACGCAGCAGTGAAAATCTGATAAATCCCATTATCAAAATAAATTTCGAAAACAAAACACAAAGACAGTGAAATAGAGAGCAATTCTTAAATAATTCACTCAGGGCATGTGATGCAACCGGGATTGACCACATCTACACCCAGAGCTGGTTGAGACATAAGGCTGGACACTTCAGGCTGATAGCATTGGTGAGTTTCGGTGAGCAAATGCAGACCCTTAGAAGTCATACTGCATGGTACCCATTCCATGGGTCCCAACTCTCCAGGTTCAAGGGATTCTTCCTCCAGCTAAAACATGCATGGGAAACCCAGAGTATCGTCCACCGTGTGATTGGGAAACGATTTAAAAGGCATCTCAGTTTTCGTATCCTGGTCCTCGGGTTCACCATTCCAGATGCTTTACTAACACTCTCCCCGCTTAGAGAGTCAGTGCCTTTAACCTCCTCTTTTGCACAGCTTGCAATTTCTGTGCAAGATGAACAGGAATAAGGAGAACCAATGAGAGACTAGCTGTAGGTGTCTGCACGGGCAAATGTAACGCTCATTGCCCACCAGGAAGAGGAATTAAACAAAGGCTCAGTGTGCCCTGCTGGAAACAGATTAGGGCCTGAAGCAATCCTGCGGTTTTGTGCCCAGCTCACAAGAAAGCGAGTTGAAGAAAGGAGCTCAGGGGCACTGTAATTCACAAACCTGCTGAGTTATAAATGACAGCTATCTTCCAAAAGTATATTGAAGTAAGCCTGCGTAGGGGACTTGAAAGCGGGGCAGAATTTCAGGAAAACGATTGCAGGGGGTGGACTGGAATTGCCCTGAAAGCATAGGAAAAGAGGCAGAACGTCGACAATGATGCACTTGGCCAAAAAGGGCGTATGCGTTTTTTCCTGAATATATTCAGGAAAAAACGCATACGCCCTTTTTGGCCAACCAAGCAAGCCTGTAAAGGAAATCTGCACTACAATGTAGTCTCACTGCCCCCCGGGCAAAAGGGCCATCTGAAAAAAGTGTAAAATCCAGAAAGGTAGGACAGGATATGGAGAACAGGGAGCCTTGTTATGCTGATTGGCAGGATGTAAATTGCCAGCAGCCACCCTGGAGAAGTGTATGGTGTTTCCTGAAACACGTAAGAAACAAAGCAACACAGCCTATGGCACTTCCACTTATGGTCCTATAGCTTACGGAAATTAATATCAAAAACAGACAGCCACCCCAATATTTGGGACGGCTGTGTTCACAAGAAGCTCGTCTACAGTATCAGGTAAATATCCCAGAAAGCAAAAAATGGATAAAGAAGTTGTGGCACGTACGTACAATGAAATATCACTCAGCAATGAAATCTGTGTCATCAGGCCCGTAGCGGCATAGTGAGTGGATGCAGGTACGGTGATTCTACGTGAACTACGTCACACAGAAAAAGAAACATCATAAGATATCACTAATACACGGAATGTAAACTTGACTACACATGAACTGAATTACAAAACAGAACAGGGTCTCAAATTTAGAAAACCAACTAGTGCTTGCTTATGGGGAAAGGTGCGTTGGGGTGCTGCATAAAACCAGAGACTGAAATTAGCACAGATAACTTTCCATAAGCCAAATATATAATAGACAAGACCTACTCCTTGCTCAACGAAATGGACCCAAAACCACATATTCAACGCCTAGGAATATACCTGACTAGGAAGAATCTTAAAACCCATGGGTATATATGTCTCCATAAGAGAATCAAGCGTGTGTACAGCGGCCGAAACGCAGCAGTGAAAATCCGATAAATCCCATTATCAAAATAAATTTCGAAAACAAAACACAAAGACAGTGAAATAGAGAGCAATTCTTAAATAATTCACTCAGGGCATGTGATGCAACCGTGATTGACCACATCTACACCCAGAGCTGGTTGAGACATAAGGCTGGACACTTCAGGCTGATAGCATTGGTGTGTTTCGGTGAGCAAATGCAGACCCTTTGAAGTCATACTGCATGGTACCCATTCCATGGGTCCCAACTCTCTAGGTTCAAGGGATTCTTCCTCCAGCTAAAACATGCATGGGAAACCCAGAGTATCGTCCACCGTGTGATTGGGAAACGATTTAAAATGCATCTCAGTTTTCGATTCCTGGTCCTCGGGTTCACCATTCCAGATGCTTTACTAACACTCTCCCTGCTTAGAGAGTCAGTGCCTTTAACCTCCTCTTTGGCACAGCTTGCAATTTCTGTGCAAGATGAACAGGAATAGGGAGAACCAATGAGAGACTAGCTGTAGGTGTCTGCACGGGCAAATGTAACGCTCATTGCCCACCAGGAAGAGGAATTAAACAAAAGCTCAGTGTGCCCTGCTGGAAACAGATTAGGGCCTGAAGCAATCCTGCGGTTTTGTGCCCAGCTCACAAGAAAGCGAGTTGAAGAAAGGAGCTCAGGGGCACTGTAATTCACAAACCTGCAGAGTTATAAATGACAGCTTTCCTCCAAAAATATATTGAAGTAAGCCTGCGAAGGGGACTTGAAAGCGGGGCAGAATTTCAGGAAAACGATTGCAGGGGGTAGACTGGAATTGCCCTGAAAGCATAGGAAAAGAGGCAGAACGTCGACAATGATGCACTTGGCCAAAAAGTGCATATGCGTTTTATCCTGAATGTATTCAGGAAAAAACGCATACGCACTTTTTGGCCAACCAAGCAAGCCTGTAAAGGAAATCTGCACTACAATGAAGTCTCACTGCCCCCCGGGCAAAAGGGCCATCTGAAAAAAGTGTAAAATCCAGAAAGGTAGGACAGGATATGGAGAACAGGGAGCCTTGTTATGCTGATTGGCAGGATGTAAATTGCCAACAGCCACCCTGGAGAAGTGTATGGTGTTTCCTGAAACACGTAAGAAATAAAGCAACACAGCCTATGGCAATTGCACTTATGGTCCTATTCCTTAGGGAAATTAAAATCAAAAACAGATAGCCACCCCAAAGTTTGGGACAGCTGTGTTCCCAAGAAGCTCGTCTACAGTACCAGGTAAATATCCCAGAAAGCAAAAAATGGATAAAGAAGTTGTGGCACGTACGTGCAATGCAGTATCACTCAGCAATGAAATCTGTGTCATCAGGCCCGTAGCGGCATAGTGAGTGGATGCAGGTACGGTGATTCTACGTGAACTACGTCACACAGAAAAAGAAACATCATAAGATATCACTAACGCACGGAATATAAACTTGCCTACACATGAACTGAATTACAAAACAGAACAGGGTCTCAAATTTAGAAAACCAACTAGTGCTTGCTTATGGGGAAAGGTGCCTTGGGGTGCTGCATAAAACCAGAGACTGAAATTAGCACAGATAACATTCCATAAGCCAAATATGTAATAGACAAGACCTACTCCTTGCTCTACGAAATGGACTCAACACCACATATTCAACGCCTAGGAATATAACTGACTAGTAAGAATTTTAAAACCCATGGATATATATGTCTCCGTAAGAGAATCAAGCGTGTGTACAGCGGCCGAAACGCAGCAGTGAAAATCCGATAAATCCCATTATCTAAATAAATTTCGAAAACAAAACACAAAGACAGTGAAATAGAGAGCAATTCTTAAATAATTCACTCAGGGCATGTGATGCAACCGGGATTGACCACATCTACACCCAGAGCTGGTTGAGACATAAGGCTGGACACTTCAGGCTGATAGCATTGGTGAGTTTCGGTGAGCAAATGCAGACCCTTTGAAGTCATACTGCATGGTACCCATTCCATGGGTCCCAACTCTCCAGGTTCAAGGGATTCTTCCTCCAGCTAAAACATGCATGGGAAACCCAGAGTATCATCCACCATGTGATTGGGAAACGATTTCAAATGCATCTCAGTTTTCGTACCCTGGTCCTCGGGTTCACCATTCCAGATGCTTTACTAACACTCTCCCTGCTCGGAGAGTCAGTGCCTTTAACCTCCTGTTTGGCACAGCTTGCAATTTCTGTGCAAGATGAACAGGAATAGGGAGAACCAATGAGAGACTAGCTGTAGGTGTCTGTACGGGCAAATATAACGCTCATTTCCCACCAGGAAGAAGAATTAACCAAAGGCTCAGCATGCCCTGCCGGAAACAGATTAGGGCCTGAAGCAATCCTGCGGTTTTGTGCCCAGCTCACAAAAAAGCGAGTTGAAGAAAGGAGCTCAGGGGCACTGTAATTCACAAACCTGCAGAGTTATAAATGACAGCTATCCTCCAAAAATATATTGAAGTAAGCCTGCGAAGGGGACTTGAAAGCAGGGCAGAATTTCAGGAAAACGATTGCAGGGGGTAGACTGGAATTGCCCTGAAAGCATAGGAAAAGAGGCACAACGTCGACAATGATGCACTTGGCCAAAAAGGGCGTATGCGTTTTTTCCTGAATATATTCAGGAAAAAACGCATACGCCCTTTTTGGCCAACCAAGCAAGCCTGTAAAGGAAATCTGCACTACAATGAAGTCTCACTGCCCCCTGGGCAAAAGGGCCATCTGAAAAAAAGTGTAAAATCCAGAAAGATAGGACAGGATATGGAGAACAGGGAGCCTTGTTATGCTGATTGGCAGGATGTAAATTGCCAGCAGCCACCCTGGAGAAGTGTATGGTGTTTCCTGAAACACGTAAGAAACAAAGCAACACAGCCTATGGCACTTCCACTTATGGTCCTATAGCTTACGGAAATTAAAATCAAAAACAGACAGCCACCCCAATATTTGGGACGGCTGTGTTCACAAGAAGCTCATCTACAGTATCTGGTAAATATTCCAGAAAGCAAAAAATGGATAAAGAAGTTGTGGCACGTACGTACAATGCAATATCACTCAGCAATGAAATCTGTGTCATCAGGCCCGTAGCGGCATAGTGAGTGGATGCAGGCACGGTGATTCTACGTGAACTACGTCACACAGAAAAAGAAACATCATAAGATATCACTAATACACGGAATGTAAACTTGACTACACATGAACTGAATTACAAAACAGAACAGGGTCTCAAATTTAGAAAACCAACTAGTGCTTGCTTATGGGGAAAGGTGCCTTGGGGTGCTGCATAAAACCAGAGACTGAAATTAGCACAGATAACTTTCCATAAGCCAAATATGTAATAGACAAGACCTACTACTCGCTCAACGAATTGGACCCAACACCACATATTTAACGCCAGGAATATACCTGACTAGGAAGAATCTTAAAACCCATGGATATATATGTCTCCGTAAGAGAATCAAGCGTGTATACAGCGGGTGAAACGCAGCAGTGAAAATTCGATAAATCCCATTATCAAAATAAATTTCGAAAACAAAACACAAAGACAGTGAAATAGAGAGCAATTCTTAAATAATTCACTCAGGGCATGTGATGCAACCGGGATTTACCACATCTACACCCAGAGCTGGTTGAGACATAAGGCTGGACACTTCAGGCTGATAGCATTGGTGAGTTTCGGTGAGCAAATGCAGACCCTTTGAAGTCATACTGCATGGTACCCATTCCATGGGTCCCAACTCTCCAGGTTCAAGGGATTCTTCCTCCAGCTAAAACATGCATGGGAAACCCAGAGTATCATCCACCGTGTGATTGGGAAACGATTTAAAATGCATCTCAGTTTTCGTATCCTGGTTCTCGGGTTCACCATTCCAGATGCTTTACTAAAACTCTCCCCGCCTGGAGAGTCAGTGCCTTTAACCTCCTGTTTGGCACAGCTTGCAAATTCTGTGCAAGATGAACAGGAATAGGGAGAACCAATGAGGGACTAGCTGTAGGTGTATGCACGGGCAAATGTAACACTCATTGCCCACCAGGAAGAGGAATTAAACAAAGGCTCAGCGTGCCCTGCTGAAAACAGATTAGGGCCTGAAGCAATCCTGCGGTTTTGTGCCCAGCTCACAAGAAAGCGAGTTGAAGAAAGGAGCTCAGGGGCACTGTAATTCACAAACCTGCAGAGTTATAAATGACAGCTATCCTCCAAAAATATATTGAAGTAAGCCTGCGAAGGGGACTTGAAAGCAGGGCAGAATTTCAGGAAAACGATTGCAGGGGGTAGACTGGAATTGCCCAGAAACATAGGAAAAGAGGCACAACGTCGACAATGATGCACTTGGCCAAAAAGGGCCTATGCGTTTTTTCCTGAATATATTCAGGAAAAAACGCATAGGCCCTTTTTGGCCAACCAAGCAAGCCTGTAAAGGAAATCTGCACTACAATGAAGTCTCACTGCCCCCCGGGCAAAAGGGCCATCTGAAAAAAGTGTAAAATCCAGAAATGTAGGACAGGATATGGAGAACAGGGAGCCTTGTTATGCTGATTGGCAGGATGTAAATTGCCAGCAGCCACCCTGGAGAAGTGTATGGTGTTTCCTGAAACACGTAAGAAACAAAGCAACACAGCCTATGGCACTTCCACTTATGGTCCTATAGCTTACGGAAATTAAAATCAAAAACAGACAGCCACCCCAATATTTGGGACGGCTGTGTTCACAAGAAGCTCGTCTACAGTATCAGGTAAATATCCCAGAAAGCAAAAAATGGATAAAGAAGTTGTGGCACGTACGTACAATGCAATATCACTCAGCAATGAAATCTGTGTCATCAGGCCCGTAGCGGCATAGTGAGTGGATGCAGGTACGGTGATTCTACGTGAACTACGTCACACAGAAAAAGAAACATCATAAGATATCACTAATACACGGAATGTAAACTTGACTACACATGAACTGAATTACAAAACAGAACAGGGTCTCAAATTTAGAAAACCAACTAGTGCTTGCTTATGGGGAAAGGTGCCTTGGGGGGCTGCATAAAACCAGAGACTGAAATTAGCACAGATAACTTTCCATAAGCCAAATATGTAATAGACAAGACCTACTCCTTGCTCAACGAAATGGACTCAACACCACATATTCAACGCCTAGGAATATACCTGACTAGGAAGAATCTAAAAACCCATGGATATATATGTCTCCATAAGAGAATCAAGCATGTGTACAGCGGCCGAAACGCAGCAGTGAAAATCCGATAAATCCCATTATCAAAATAAATTTCGAAAACAAAACACAAAGACAGTGAAATAGAGAGCAATTCTTAAATAATTCACTCAGGGCATGTGATGCAACCGGGATTGACCACATCTACACCCAGAGCTGGTTGAGACATAAGGCTGGACACTTCAGGCTGATAGCATTGGTGAGTTTCGGTGAGCAAATGCAGACCCTGTGAAGTCATACTGCATGGTACCCATTCCATGGGTCCCAACTCTCCAGGTTCAAGGGATTCTTCCTCCAGCTAAAACATGCATGGGAAACCCAGAGTATCGTCCACCGTGTGATTGCGAAACGATTTAAAATGCATCTCAGTTTTCGTATCCTGGTCCTCGGGTTCACCATTCCAGATGTTTTACTAACACTCTCCCCTCTTGGAGAGTCAGTGCCTTTAACCTCCTGTTTGGCACAGCTTGCAATTTCTGTGCAAGATGAACAGGAATAGGGAGAACCAATGAGAGACTAGCTGTAGGTGTCTGCACCGGCAAATGTAACGCTCATTGCCCACCAGGAAGAGGAATTAAATAAAGGCTCAGTGTGCCCTGCTGGAAACAGATTAGGGCCTGAAGCAATCCTGCGGTTTTGTGCCCAGCTCACAAGAAAGCGAGTTGAAGAACGGAGCTCAGAGGCACTGTAATTCACAAACCTGCAGAGTTATAAATGACAGCTATCTTCCAAAAGTATATTGAAATAAGCCTGCGAAGGGGACTTGAATGCGGGCAGAATTTCAGGAAAACGATTGCAGGGGGTAGACTGGAATTGCCCTGAAAGCATAGGAAAAGAGGCACAACGTCGACAATGATGCACTTGGCCAAAAAGGGCATATGCGTTTTGTCCTGAATATATTCAGGAAAAAACGCATATGCCCTTTTTGGCCAAACAAGCAAGCCTGTAAAGGAAATCTGCACTACAATGAAGTCTCACTGCCCCCCGGGCAAGAGGGCCATCTGAAAAAAAGTGTAAAATCCAGAAAGGTAGGACAGGATATGGAGAACAGGGAGCCTTGTTATGCTGATTGGCAGGATGTAAATTGCCATCAACCACCCTGGAGAATTGTATGGTGTTACCTGAAACACGTAAGAAATAAAGCAACACAGCCTATGGCAATTGCACTTATGGTCCTATTCCTTAGGGAAATTAAAATCAAAAACAGAGAGCCACCCCAAAGTTTGGGACGGCTGTGTTCCCACAAAGCTTGTCTACAGTACCAGGTAAATATCCCAGAAAGCAAAAAATGGATAAAGAAGTTGTGGCACGTACGTGCAATGCAATATCACTCAGCAATGAAATCTGTGTCATCAGGCCCGTAGCGGCATAGTGAGTGGATGCAGATACGGTGATTCTACGTGAACTACGTCGCACAGAAAAAGAAACATCATAAGATATCACTAATACACGGAATGTAAACTTGACTACACATGAACTGAATTACAAAACAGAACAGGGTCTCAAATTTAGAAAACCAACTAGTGCTTGCTTATGGGGAAAGGTGCCTTGGGGTGCTGCATAAAACCAGAGACTGAAATTAGCACAGATAACATTCCATAAGCCAAATATGTAATAGACAAGACCTACTCCTTGCTCAACGAAATGGACTCAACACCACATATTCAACGCCTAGGAATATACCTGACTAGGAAGAATCTTAAAACCCATGGATATATATGTCTCAATAAGAGAATCAAGCATGTGTACAGCGGCCGAAACGCAGCAGTGAAAATCCGATAAATCCCATTATCAAAATAAATTTCGAAAACAAAACACAAAGACAGTGAAATAGAGAGCAATTCTTAACTAATTCACTCAGGGCATGTGATGCAACCGGGATTGACCACATCTACACCCAGAGCTGGTTGAGACATAAGGCTGGACACTTCAGGCTGATAGCATTGGTGAGTTTCGGTGAGCAAATGCAGACCCTTTGAAGTCATACTGCATGGTACCTATTCCATGGGTCCCAACTCTTCAGGTTCAAGGGATTCTTCCTCCAGCTAAAACATGCATGGGAACCCCACAGTATGGTCCACCGTGTGATTGGGAAACGATTTAAAATGCATCTCAGTTTTCGTATCCTGGTCCTCGGGTTCACCATTCCAGATGCTTTACTAACACTCTCCCCGCTTGGAGAGTCAGTGCCTTTAACCTCCTGTTTGGCACAGCTTGCAATTTCTGTGCAAGATGAACAGGAATAGGGAGAACCAATGAGAGACTAGCTGTAGGTGTCTGCACGGGCAAATGTAACGCTCATTGCCGACCAGGAAGAGGAATTAAACAAAGGCTCAGCGTGCCCTGCTGACAACAGATTAGGGCCTGAAGCAATCCTGCGGTTTTGTGCCCAGCTCACAATAAAGCGAGTTGAAGAAAGGAGCTCAGGGGCACTGTAATTCACAATCCTGCAGAGTTATAAATAAGAGCTATCCTCCAAAAATATATTGAAGTAATCCTGCGAAGGGGACTTGAAAGCGGGGCAGAATTTCAGGAAAACGATTGCAGGGGGTAGACTGGAATTGCCCTGAAAGCATAGGAAAAGAGGCAGAACGTCGACAATGATGCACTTGGCCAAAAAGGGCCTATGCGTTTTTTCCTGAATATATTCAGGAAAAAACGCATACGCCCTTTTTGGCAAACCAAGCAAGCCTGTAAAGGAAATCTACACTACAATGAAGTCTCACTGCCCCCCGGGCAAAAGGGCCATCTGAAAAAAGTGTAAAATCCAGAAAGGTAGGACAGTATATGGAGAACAGGGAGCCTTGTTATGCTGATTGGCAGGATGTAAATTGCCAGCAGCCACCCTGGAGAAGTGTATGGTGTTTCCTGAAACACGTAAGAAACAAAGCAACACAGCCTATGGCACTTCCACTTATGGTCCTATAGCTTACGGAAATTAAAATCAAAAACAGCCAGCCACCCCAATATTTGGGACGGCTGTGTTCACAAGAAGCTCGTCTACAGTATCAGGTAAATATCCCAGAAAGCAAAAAATGGATAAAGAAGTTGTGGCACGTACGTACAATGCAATATCACTCAGCAATGAAATCTGTGTCATCAGGCCCGTAGCGGCATAGTGAGTGGATGCAGGTACGGTGATTCTACGTGAACTACGTCACACAGAAAAATAAACATCATAAGATATCACTAATACACGGAATGTAAACTTGACTACACATGAACTGAATTACAAAACAGAACAGGGTCTCAAATTTAGAAAACCAACTAGTGCTTGCTTATGGGGAAAGGTGCGTTGGGGTGCTGCATAAAACCAGAGACTGAAATTAGCACAGATAACTTTCCATAAGCCAAATATGTAATAGACAAGACCTACTCCTTGCTCAACGAAATGGACCCAACACCACATATTCAACGCCTAGGAATATACCTGACTAGGAAGAATCTTAAAACCCATGGATATATATGTCTCCATAAGAGAATCAAGCGTGTGTACAGCGGCCGAAACGCAGCAGTGAAAATCCGATAAATCCCATTATCAAAATAAATTTCGAAAACAAAACACAAAGACAGTGAAATAGAGAGCAATTCTTAAATAATTCACTCAGGGCATGTGATGCAACCGTGATTGACCACATCTACACCCAGAGCTGGTTGAGACATAAGGCTGGACACTTCAGGCTGATAGCATTGGTGAGTTTTGGGGAGCAAATGCAGACCCTTTGAAGTCATACTGCATGGTACCCATTCCATGGGTCCCAACTCTCCAGGTTCAAGGGATTCTTCCTCCAGCTAAAACATGCATGGGAAACACAGAGTATCATCCACCGTGTGATTGGGAAACGATTTAAAATGCATCTCAGTTTTCGTATCCTGGTCCTCGGGTTCACCATTCCGGATGCTTTACTAACACTCTCCCCGCTTAGAGAGTCAGTGCCTTTAACCTCCTCTTTGGCACAGCTTGCAATTTCTGTGCAAGATGAACAGGAATAGGGAGAACCAATGAGAGACTAGCTGTAGGTGTCTGCACGGGCAAATGTAACGCTCATTGCCCACCAGGAAGAGGAATTAAACAAAGGCTCAGTGTGCCCTGCTGGAAACAGATTAGGGCCTGAAGCAATCCTGCGGTTTTGTGCCCAGCTCACAAGAAAGCGAGTTGAAGAAAGGAGCTCAGGGGCACTGTAATTCACAAACCTGCAGAGTTATAAATGACAGCTATCTTCCAAAAGTATATTGAAGTAAGCCTGCGTAGGGGACTTGAAAGCGGGGCAGAATTTCAGGAAAACGATTGCAGGGGGTAGACTGGAATTGCCCTGAAAGCATAGGAAAAGAGGCACAACGTCGACAATGATGCACTTGGCCAAAAAGGGCGTATGCGTTTTTTCCTGAATATATTCAGGAAAAAACGCATACGCCCTTTTTGGCCAACCAAGCAAGCCTGTAAAGGAAATCTGCACTACAATGAAGTCTCACTGCCCCCCGGGCAAGAGGGCCATCTGAAAAAAGTGTAAAATCCAGAAAGGTAGGACAGGATATGGAGAACAGGGAGCCTTGTTATGCTGATTGGCAGGATGTAAATTGCCAACAGCCACCCTGGAGAAGTGTATGGTGTTTCCGGAAACACGTAAGAAATAAAGCAACACAGCCTATGGCAATTGCACTTATGGTCCTATTCCTTAGGGAAATTAAAATCAAAAACAGAGAGCCACCCCAAAGTTTGGGACGGCTGTGTTCCCAAGAAGCTCGTCTACAGTACCAGGTAAATATCCCAGAAAGCAAAAAATGGATAAAGAAGTTGTGGCACGTACGTGCAATGCAATATCACTCAGCAATGAAATCTGTGTCATCAGGCCCGTAGCGGCATAGTGAGTGGATGCAGGTACGGTTATTCTACGTGAACTACGTCACACAGAAAAAGAAACATCATAAGATATCACTAATACACGGAATGTAAACTTGACTACACAGGAACTGAATTACAAAACAGAACAGGGTCTCAAATTTAGAAAACCAACTAGTGCTTGCTTATGGGGAAAGGTGCCTTGGGGTGCTGCATAAAACCAGAGACTGAAATTAGCACAGATAACATTCCATAAGCCAAATATGTAACAGACAAGACCTACTCCTTGCTCAACGAAATGGATTCAACACCACATATTCAACGCCTAGGAATATACCTGACTAGGAAGAATCTTAAAACCCATGGATATATATATGTCTCCGTAAGAGAATCAAGCGTGTGTACAGCGGCCGAAACACAGCAGTGAAAATCCGATAAATCCCATTATCAAAATAAATTTCGAAAACAAAACACAAAGACAGTGAAATAGAGAGCAATTCTTAAATAATTCACTCAGGGCATGTGATGCAACCGGGATTTACCACATCTACACCCAGAGCTGGTTGAGACATAAGGCTGGACACTTCAGGCTGATAGCATTGGTGAGTTTCGGTGAGCAAATGCAGACCCTTTGAAGTCATACTGCATGGTACCCATTCCATGGGTCCCAACTCTCCAGGTTCAAGGCATTCTTCCTCCAGCTAAAACATGCATGGGAAACCCAGAGTATCGTCCACCGTGTGATTGGGAAACGATTTAAAATGCATCTCAGTTTTCGTATCCTGGTCCTCGGGTTCACCATTCCAGATGCTTTACTAACACTCTCCCCGCTTGGAGAGTCAGTGCCTTTAACCTCCTCTTTGGCACAGCTTGCAATTTCTGTGCAAGATGAACAGGAATAGGGAGAACCAATGAGAGACTAGCTGTAGGTGTCTGCACGGGCAAATGTAACGCTCATTGCCCACCAGGAAGAGGAATTAAACAAAGGCTCAGCGTGCCCTGCTGAAAACAGATTAGGGCCTGAAGCAATCCTGCGGTTTTGTGCCCAGCTCACAAGAAAGCGAGTTGAAGAAAGGAGCTCAGGGGCACTGTAACTCACAAACCTGCAGAGTTATAAATGACAGCTATCCTCCAAAAATATATTGAAGTAAGCCTGCGAAGGGGACTTGAAAGCGGGGCAGAATTTCAGGAAAACGATTGCAGGGGTAGACTGGAATTGCCCTGAAAGCATAGGAAAAGAGGCAGAACGTCGACAATGATGCACTTGGCCAAAAAGGGCGTATGCGTTTTTTCCTGAATATATTCAGGAAAAAACGCATACTCCCTTTTTGGCCAACCAAGCAAGCCTGTAAAGGAAATCTGCACTACAATGAAGTCTCACTGCCCCCTGGGCAAGCGGGCCATCTGAAAAAAGTGTAAAATCCAGAAAGGTAGGACAGGATATGGAGAACAGGGAGCCTTGTTATGCTGATTGGCAGGATGTAAATTGCCAACAGCCACCCTGGAGAAGTGTATGGTGTTTCCTGAAACACGTAAGAAATAAAGCAACACAGCCTATGGCAATTGCACTTATGGTCCTATTCCTTAGGGAAATTAAAATCAAAAACAGAGAGCCACCCCAAAGTTTGGGACGGCTGTGTTCCCAAGAAGCTCGTCTACAGTACCAGGTAAATATCCCAGAAAGCAAAAAATGGATAAAGAAGTTGTGGCCCGTACGTGCAATGCAATATCACTCAGCAATGAAATCTGTGTCATCAGGCCCGTAGCGGCATAGTAAGTGGATGCAGGTACGGTGATTCTACGTGAACTACGTCACACAGAAAAAGAAACATCATAAGATATCACTAATACCCGGAATGTAAACTTGACTACACATGAACTGAATTACAAAACAGAACAGGGTCTCAAATTTAGAAAACCAACTAGTGCTTGCTTGTGGGGAAAGGTGCGTTGGGGTGCTGCATAAAACCAGAGACTGAAATTAGCACAGATAACATTCCATAAGCCAAATATGTAATAGATTAGACCTACTCCTTGCTCAACGAAATGGACTCAATACCACATATTCAACGCCTAGGAATATACCTGACTAGGAAGAATCTTAAAACCCATGGATATATATGTCTCCGTAAGAGAATAAAGCGTGTGTACAGCGGCGGAAATGCAGCAGTGAAAATCCGATAAATCCCATTATCAAAATAAATTTCGAAAACAAAACACAAAGACAGTGAAATAGAGAGCAATTCTTAACTAATTCACTCAGGGCATGTGATGCAACCGGGATTGACCACATCTACACCCAGAGCTGGTTGAGACATAAGGCTGGACACTTCAGGCTGATAGCATTGGTGAGTTTCGGTGAGCAAATGCAGACCCTTTGAAGTCATACTGCATGGTACCCATTCCATGGGTCCCAACTCTCCAGGTTCAAGGGATTCTTCCTCCAGCTAAAACATGCATGGGAAACCCAGAGTATCGTCCACCGTGTGATTGGGAAACGATTTAAAATGCATCTCAGTTTTCGTTTCCTGGTCCTCGGGTTCACCATTCCAGATGCTTTACTAACACTCTCCCCGCTTGGAGAGTCAGTGCCTTTAACCTCCTGTTTGGCACAGCTTGCCATTTCTGTGCAAGATGAACAGGAATAGGGAGAACCAATGAGAGACTAGCTGTAGGTGTCTGCACGGGCAAATGTAACGCTCATTGCCCACCAGGAAGAGGAATTAAACAAAGGCTCAGTGTGCCCTGCTGGAAACAGATTAGGGCCTGAAGCAATCCTGCGGATTTGTGCCCAGCTCACAAGAAAGCGAGTTGAAGAAAGGAGCTCAGGGGCACTGTACTTCACAAACCTGCAGAGTTATAAATGACAGCTATCCTCCAAAAATATATTGAAGTAAGCCTGCGAAGGGGACTTGAAAGCGGGGCTGAATTTCAGGAAAACGATTGCAGGGGGTAGACTGGAATTGCCCTGAAAGCATAGAAAAATAGGCACAACGTCGACAATGATGCACTTGGCCAAAAAGGGCGTATGCGTTTTTTCCTGAATATATTCAGGAAAAAACGCATACGCACTTTTTGGCCAACCAAGCAAGCCTGTAAAGGAAATCTGCACTACAATGAAATCTCACTGCCCCCCCGGGCAAAAGGGCCATCTGAAAAAAGTGTAAAATCCAGAAAGGTAGGACAGGATATGGAGAACAGGGAGCCTTGTTATGCTGATTGGCAGGATGTAAATTGCCAGCAGCCACCCTGGAGAAGTGTATGGTGTTTCCTGAAACACGTAAGAAACAAAGCAACACAGCCTATGGCACTTCCACTTATGGTCCTATAGCTAACGGAAATTCAAATCAAAAACAGACAGCCACCCCAATATTTGGGACGGCTGTGTTCACAAGAAGCTCGTCTACAGTATCAGGTAAATATCCCAGAAAGCAAAAAATGGATAAAGAAGTTGTGGCACGTACGTACAATGCAATATCACTCAGCAATGAAATCTGTGTCATCAGGCCCGTAGCGGCATAGTGAGTGGATGCAGGTACGGTGATTCTACGTGAACTACGTCACACAGAAAAAGAAACATCATAAGATATCACTAATACACGGAATGTAAACTTGACTACACATGAACTGAATTACAAAAAAGAACAGGGTCTCAAATTTAGAAAATCAACTAGTGCTTGCTTATGGGGAAAGGTGCCTTGGGGTGCTGCATAAAACCAGAGACTGAAATTACAACAGATAACTTTCCATAAGCCAAATATATAATAGACAAGACCTACTCCTTGCTCAACGAAATGGACCCAACACCACATATTCAACGCCTAGGAATATACGTGACTAGGAAGAATCTTAAAACCCATGGATATATATGTCTCCGTAAGAGAATCAAGCATGTGTACAGCGGCCGAAACGCAGCAGTGAAAATCCGATAAATCCCATTATCAAAATAAATTTCGAAAACAAAACACAAAGACAGTGAAATAGAGAGCAATTCTTAACTAATTCACTCAGGGCATGTGATGCAACCGGGATTGACCACATCTACACCCAGAGCTGGTTGAGACATAAGGCTGGACACTTCAGGCTGATAGCATTGGTGAGTTTCGGTGAGCAAATGCAGACCCGTTGAAGTCATACTGAATGGTACCCATTCCATGGGTCCCAACTCTCCAGGTTCAAGGGATTCTTCCTCCAGCTAAAACATGCATGGGAAACCCAGAGTATCGTCCACCGTGTGTTTGGGAAATGATTTAAAATGCATCTCAGTTTTCGTTTCCTGGTCCTCGGGTTCACCATTCCAGATGCTTTACTAACACTCTCCCCGCTTGGAGAGTCAGTGCCTTTAACCTCCTGTTTCGCACAGCTTGCAATTTCTGTGCAAGATGAACAGGAATAGGGAGAACCAATGAGAGACTAGCTGTAGGTGTCTGCACGGGCAAATGTAACGCTCATTGCCCACCAGTAAGAGGAATTAAACAAAGGCTCAGTGTGCCCTGCTGGAAACAGATTAGGGCCTGAAGCAATCCTGTGGTTTTGTGCCCAGCTCACAAGAAAGCGAGTTGAAGAAAGGAGCTCAGGGGCACTGTACTTCACAAACCTGCAGAGTTATAAATGACAGCTATCCTCCAAAAATATATTGAAGTAAGCCTGCGAAGGGGACTTGAAAGCGGGGCTGAATTTCAGGAAAACGATTGCAGGGGGTAGACTGGAATTGCCCTGAAAGCATAGGAAAAGAGGCACAACGTCGACAATGATGCACTTGGCCAAAAAGGGCGTATGCGTTTTTTCCTGAATATATTCAGGAAAAAACGCATACGCCCTTTTTGGCCAACCAAGCAAGCCTGTAAAGGAAATCTGCACTACAATGAAATCTCACTGCCCCCCCGGGCAAAAGGGCCATCTGAAAAAAGTGTAAAATCCAGAAAGGTAGGACAGGATATGGAGAACAGGGAGCCTTGTTATGCTGATTGGCAGGATGTAAATTGCCAGCAGCCACCCTGGAGAAGTGTATGGTGTTTCCTGAAACACGTAAGAAACAAAGCAACACAGCCTATGGCACTTCCACTTATGGTCCTATAGCTTACGGAAATTAAAATCAAAAACAGACAGCCACCCCAATATTTGGGGCGGCTGTGTTCACAAGAAGCTCGTCTACAGTATCAGGTAAATATCCCAGAAAGCAAAAAATGGATAAAGAAGTTGTGGCACGTACGTGCAATGCAATATCACTCAGCAATGAAATCTGTGTCATCAGGCCCGTAGCGGCATAGTGAGTGGATGCAGGTACGGTGATTCTACGTGAACTACGTCACACAGAAAAAGAAACATCATAAGATATCACTAATACACGGAATGTAAACTTGACTACACATGAACTGAATTACAAAACAGAACAGGGTCTCAAATTTAGAAAACCAACTAGTGCTTGCTTATGGGGAAAGGTGCGTCGGGGTGCTGCATAAAACCAGAGACTGAAATTAGCACAGATAACATTCCATAAGCCAAATATGTAATAGACAAGACCTACTCCTTGCTCAACGAAATGGACTCAACACCACATATTCAACGCCTAGGAATATACCTGACTAGGAAGAATCTTAAAACCCATGGATATATATGTCTCCGTAAGAGAAACAAGCGTGTTTACAGTGGCGGAAATGCAGCAGTGAAAATCCGATAAATCCCATTATCAAAATAAATTTCGAAAACAAAACACAAAGACAGTGAAATAGAGAGCAATTCTTAAATAATTCACTCAGGGCATGTGATGCAACCGGGATTGACCACATCTACACCCAGAGCTGGTTGAGACATAAGGCTGGACACTTCTGGCTGATAGAACTGGTGAGTTTCAGTGAGCAAATGCAGACCCTTTGAAGTCATACTGCATGGTACCCATTCCATGGGTCCCAACTCTCCAGGTTCAAGGCATTCTTCCTCCAGCTAAAACATGCATGGGAAACCCAGAGTATCATCCACCGTGTGATTGGGAAACGATTTAAAATGCATCTCAGTTTTCGTATCCTGGTCCTCGGGTTCACCATTCCAGATGCTTTACTAACACTCTCCCCGCTTGGATAGTCAGTGCCTTTAACCTCCTGTTTGGCACAGCTTGCCACTTCTGTGCAAGATGAACAGGAATAGGGAGAACCAATGAGAGACTAGCTGTAGGTGTCTGCACGGGCAAATGTAACGCTCATTGCCCACCAGGAAGAGGAATTAAACAAAGGCTCAGTGTGCCCTGCTGGAAACAGATTAGGGCCTGAAGCAATCCTGCCGTTTTGTGCCCAGCTCACAAGAAAGCGAGTTGAAGAAAGGAGCTCAGGGGCACTGTACTTCACAAACCTGCAGAGTTATAAATGACAGCTATCCTCCAAAAATATATTGAAGTAAGCCTGCGAAGGGGACTTGAAAGCGGGGCTGAATTTCAGGAAAACGATTGCAGGGGGTAGACTGGAATTGCCCTGAAAGCATAGGAAAAGAGGCACAACGTCGACAATGATGCACTTGGCCAAAAAGTGCGTATGCGTTTTTTCCTGAATATATTCAGGAAAAAACGCATACGCCCTTTTTGGCCAACCAAGCAAGCCTGTAAAGGAAATCTGCACTACAATGAAATCTCACTGCCCCCCCGGGCAAAAGGGCCATCGGAAAAAAGTGTAAAATCCAGAAAGATAGGACAGGATATGGAGAACAGGGAGCCTTGTTATGCTGATTGGCAGGATGTAAATTGCCAGCAGCCACCCTGGAGAAGTGTATGGTGTTTCCTGAAACACGTAAGAAACAAAGCAACACAGCCTATGGCACTTCCACTTATGGTCCTATAGCTTACGGAAATTAAAATCAAAAACAGACAGCCACCCCAATATTTGGGACGGCTGTGTTCACAAGAAGCTCGTCTACAGTATCAGGTAAATATCCCAGAAAGCAAAAAACGGATAAAGAAGTTGTGGCATGTACGTGCAATGCAATATCACTCAGCAATGAAATCTGTGTCATCAGGCCCGTAGCGGCATAGTGAGTGGATGCAGGTACGGTGATTCTACGTGAACTACGTCACACAGAAAAAGAAACATCATAAGATATCACTAATACACGGAATGTAAACTTGACTACACATGAACTGAATTACAAAACAGAACAGGGTCTCAAATTTAGAAAACCAACTAGTGCTTGCTTATGGGGAAAGGTGCGTTGGGGTGCTGCATAAAACCAGAGACTGAAATTAGCACAGATAACATTCCATAAGCCAAATATGTAATAGACAAGACCTACTCCTTGCTCAAGGAAATGGACTCAACACCACATATTCAACGCCTAGGAATATACCTGACTAGGAAGAATCTTAAAACCCATGGATATATGTCTCCGTAAGAGAATCAAGCGTGTGTACAGCGGCGGAAATGCAGCAGTAAAAATCCGATAAATCCCATTATCAAAATAAATTTCGAAAACAAAACACAAAGACAGTGAAATAGAGAGCAATTCTTAAATAATTCACTCAGGGCATGTGATGCAACCGGGATTGACCACATCTACACCCAGAGCTGGTTGAGACATAAGGCTGGACACTTCAGGCTGATAGCATTGGTGAGTTTCGGTGAGCAAATGCAGACCCTTTGAAGTCATACTGCATGGTACCCATTCCATGGGTCCCAACTCTCCCGGTTCAAGGGATTCTTCCTCCAGCTAAAACATGCATGGGAAACCCAGAGTATCGTCCACCGTGTGATTGGGAAACGATTTAAAATGCATCTCAGTTTTCGTTTCCTGGTCCTCGGGTTCACCATTCCAGATGCTTTACTAACACTCTCCCCGCTTGGAGAGTCAGTGCCTTTAACCTCCTCTTTGGCACAGCTCGCAATTTCTGTGCAAGATGAACAGGAATAGGGAGAACCAATGAGAGACTAGCTGTAGGTGTCTGCACGGGCAAATGTAACGCTCATTGCCCACCAGGAAGAGGAATTAAACAAAGGCTCAGTGTGCTCTGCTGGAAACAGATTAGGGCCTGAAGCAATCCTGCGGTTTTGTGCCCAGCTCACAAGAAAGCGAGTTGAAGAAAGGAGTTCAGGGGCACTGTACTTCACAAACCTGCAGAGTTATAAATGACAGCTATCCTCCAAAAATATATTGAAGTAAGCCTGCGAAGGGGACTTGAAAGCGGGGCTGAATTTCAGGAAAACGATTGCAGGGGGTAGACTGGAATTGCCCTGAAAGCATAGGAAAAGAGGCACATCGTCGACAATGATGCACTTGGCCAAAAAGGGCGTATGCGTTTTTTCCTGAATATATTCAGGAAAAAACGCATACGCCCTTTTTTGCCAACCAAGCAAGCCTGTAAAGGAAAACTGCACTACAATGAAATCTCACTGCCCCCCCGGGCAAAAGGGCCATCTGAAAAAAGTGTAAAATCCAGAAAGGTCGGACAGGATATGGAGAACAGGGAGCCTTGTTATGCTGATTGGCAGGATGTAAATTGCCAGCAGCCACCCTGGAGAAGTGTATGGTGTTTCCTGAAACACGTAAGAAACAAAGCAACACAGCCTATGGCACTTCCACTTATGGTCCTATAGCTTACGGAAATTAAAATCAAAAACAGACAGCCACCCCAATATTTGGGACGGCTGTGTTCACAAGAAGCTCGTCTACAGTATCAGGTAAATATCCCAGAAAGCAAAAAATGGATAAAGAAGTTGTGGCACGTACGTGCAATGCAATATCACTCAGCAATGAAATCTGTGTCATCAGGCCCGTAGCGGCATAGTGAGTGGATGCAGGTACGGTGATTCTACGTGAACTACGTCACACAGAAAAAGAAACATCATAAGATATCACTAATACACAGAATGTAAACTTGACTACACATGAACTGAATTACAAAACAGAACAGGGTCTCAAATTTAGAAAACCAACTAGTGCTTGCTTATGGGGAAAGGTGCGTTGGGGTGCTGCATAAAACCAGAGACTGAAATTAGCACAGATAACATTCCATAAGCCAAATATGTAATAGACAAGACCTACTCCTTGCTAAACGAAATGGACTCAACACCACATATTCAACGCCTAGGAATATACCTGACTAGGAAGAATCTTAAAACCCATGGATATATATGTCTCCGTAAGAGAATCAAGCGTGTGTACAGCGGCCGATACGCAGCAGTGAAAATCCGATAAATCCCATTATCAAAATAAATTTCGAAAACAAAACACAAAGACAGTGAAATAGAGAGCAATTCTTAAATAATTCACTCAGGGCATGTGATGCAACCGGGATTGACCACATCTACACCCAGAGCTGGTTGAGACATAAGGCTGGACATCTCAGGCTGATAGCACTGGTGAGTTTCGGTGAGCAAATGCAGACCCTTTGAAGTCATACTGCATGGTACCCATTCCATGGGTCCCAACTCTCCAGGTTCAAGGCATTCTTCCTCCAGCTAAAACATGCATGGGAAACCCAGAGTATTGTCCTCCGTGTGATTGGGAAACGATTTAAAATGCATCTCAGTTTTCGTATTCTGGTCCTCGGGTTCACCATTCCAGATGCTTTACTAACACTTTCCCCGCTTGGAGAGTCAGTGCCTTTAACCTCCTGTTTGGCACAGCTTGCCATTTCTGTGCAAGATGAACAGGAATAGGGAGAACCAATGAGAGACTAGCTGTAGGTGTCTGCACGGGCAAATGTAACGCTCATTGCCCACCAGGAAGAGGAATTAAACAAAGGCTCAGTGTGCCCTGCTGGAAACAGATTAGGGCCTGAAGCAATCCTGCGGTTTTGTGCCCAGCTCACAAGAAAGCGAGTTGAAGAAAGGAGTTCAGGGGCACTGTACTTCACAAACCTGCAGAGTTATAAATGACAGCTATCCTCCAAAAATATATTGAAGTAAGCCTGCGAAGGGGACTTGAAAGCGGGGCTGAATTTCAGGAAAACGATTGCAGGGGGTAGACTGGAATTGCCCTGAAAGCATAGGAAAAGAGGCACATCGTCGACAATGATGCACTTGGCCAAAAAGGGCGTATGCGTTTTTTCCTGAATATATTCAGGAAAAAACGCATACGCCCTTTTTGGCCAACCAAGGAAGCCTGTAAAGGAAATCTGCACTACAATGAAATCTCACTGCCCCCCCGGGCAAAAGGGCCATCTGAAAAAAGTGTAAAATCCAGAAAGGTAGGACAGGATATGGAGATCAGGGAGCCTTGTTATGCTAATTGGCAGGATGTAAATTGCCAGCAGCCACCCTGGAGAAGTGTATGGTGTTTCCTGAAACACGTAAGAAACAAAGCAAAACAGCCTATGGCACTTCCACTTATGGTCCTATAGCTTACGGAAATTAAAATCAAAAACAGACAGCCACCCCAATATTTGGGACGGCTGTGTTCACAAGAAGCTCGTCTACAGTGTCAGGTAAATATCCCAGAAAGCAAAAAATGGATAAAGAAGTTGTGGCACGTACGTACAATGCAATATCACTCAGCAATGAAATCTGTGTCATCAGGCCCGTAGCGGCATAGTGAGTGGATGCAGGTACGGTGATTCTACGTGAACTACGTCACACAGAAAAAGAAACATCATAAGATATCACTAATACACGGAATGTAAACTTGACTACACATGAACTGAATTACAAAAAAGAACAGGGTCTCAAATTTAGAAAACCAACTAGTAATTGCTTATGGGGAAAGGTGCGTTGGGGTGCTGCATAAAACCAGAGACTGAAATTAGCACAGATAACTTTCCATAAGCCAAATATGTAATAGACAAGACCTACTCCTTGCTCAACGAAATGGACCCAACACCACATATTCAACGCCTAGGAATATACGTGACTAGGAAGAATCTTAAAACCCATGGATATATATGTCTCCGTAAGAGAATCAAGCGTGTGTACAGCGGCCGAAACGCAGCAGTGAAAATCCGATAAATCCCATTATCAAAATAAATTTCGAAAACAAAACACAAAGACAGTGAAATAGAGAGCAATTCTTAAATAATTCACTCAGGGCATGTGATGCAACCGGGATTGACCACATCTACACCCAGAGCTGGTTGAGACATGAGGCTGGACACTTCAGGCTGATAGCATTGGTGAGTTTCAGTGAGCAAATGCAGACCCTTTGAAGTCATACTGCATGGTACCCATTCCATGGGTCCCAACTCTCCAGGTTCAAGGGATTCTTCCTCCAGCTAAAACATGCATGGGAAACCCAGAGTATCGTACAGCGTGTGATTGGGAAATGATTTAAAATGCATCTCAGTTTTCGTATCCTGGTCCTCGTGTTCACCATTCCAGATGCTTTACTATCACTCTCCCCGCTTGGAGAGTCAGTGCCTTTAACCTCCTGTTTCGCACAGCTTGCAATTTCTGTGCAAGATGAACAGGAATAGGGAGAACCAATGAGAGACTAGCTGTAGGTGTCTGCACGGGCAAATGTAACGCTCATTGCCCACCAGGAAGAGGAATTAAACAAAGGCTCAGTTTGCCCTGCTGGAAACAGATTGGGCCTGAAGCAATCCTGCGGTTTTGTGCCTAGCTCACAAGAAAGCGAGTTGAAGAAAGGAGCTCAGGGGCACTGTACTTCACAAACCTGCAGAGTTATAAATGACAGCTATCCTCCAAAAATATATTGAAGTAAGCCTGCGAAGGGGACTTGAAAGCGGGGCTGAATTTCAGGAAAACGATTGCAGGGGGTAGACTGGAATTGCCCTGAAAGCATAGGAAAAGAGGCACATCGTCGACAATGATGCACTTGGCCAAAAAGGGCGTATGCGTTTTTTCCTGAATATATTCAGGAAAAAACGCATATGCCCTTTTTGGCCAACCAAGCAAGCCTGTAAAGGAAATCTGCACTACAATGAAATCTCACTGCCCCCCCGGGCAAAAGGGCCATCTGAAAAAAGTGTAAAATCCACAAAGGTAGTACAGGATATGGAGAACAGGGAGCCTTGTTATGCTGATTGGCAGGATGTAAATTGCCAGCAGCCACCCTGGAGAAGTGTATGGTGTTTCCTGAAACACGTAAGAAACAAAGCAACACAGCCTATGGCACTTCCACTTATGGTCCTATAGCTTACGGAAATTAAAATCAAAAACAGACAGCCACCCCAATATTTGGGACGGCTGTGTTCACAAGAAGCTCGTCTACAGTGTCAGGTAAATATCCCAGAAAGCAAAAAATGGATAAAGAAGTTGTGGCACGTACGTACAATGCAATATCACTCAGCAATGAAATCTGTGTCATCAGGCCCGTAGCGGCATAGTGAGTGGATGCAGGTACGGTGATTCTACGTGAACTACGTCACACAGAAAAAGAAACATCATAAGATATCACTAATACACGGAATGTAAACTTGACTACACATGAACTGAATTACAAAAAAGAACAGGGTCTCAAATTTAGAAAACCAACTAGTAATTGCTTATGGGGAAAGGTGCGTTGGGGTGCTGCATAAAACCAGAGACTGAAATTAGCACAGATAACTTTCCATAAGCCAAATATGTAATAGACAAGACCTACTCCTTGCTCAACGAAATGGACCCAACACCACATATTCAACGCCTAGGAATATACGTGACTAGGAAGAATCTTAAAACCCATGGATATATATGTCTCCGTAAGAGAATCAAGCGTGTGTACAGCGGCCGAAACGCAGCAGTGAAAATCCGATAAATCCCATTATCAAAATAAATTTCGAAAACAAAACACAAAGACAGTGAAATAGAGAGCAATTCTTAAATAATTCACTCAGGGCATGTGATGCAACCGGGATTGACCACATCTACACCCAGAGCTGGTTGAGACATGAGGCTGGACACTTCAGGCTGATAGCATTGGTGAGTTTCAGTGAGCAAATGCAGACCCTTTGAAGTCATACTGCATGGTACCCATTCCATGGGTCCCAACTCTCCAGGTTCAAGGGATTCTTCCTCCAGCTAAAACATGCATGGGAAACCCAGAGTATCGTACAGCGTGTGATTGGGAAATGATTTAAAATGCATCTCAGTTTTCGTATCCTGGTCCTCGTGTTCACCATTCCAGATGCTTTACTATCACTCTCCCCGCTTGGAGAGTCAGTGCCTTTAACCTCCTGTTTCGCACAGCTTGCAATTTCTGTGCAAGATGAACAGGAATAGGGAGAACCAATGAGAGACTAGCTGTAGGTGTCTGCACGGGCAAATGTAACGCTCATTGCCCACCAGGAAGAGGAATTAAACAAAGGCTCAGTTTGCCCTGCTGGAAACAGATTGGGCCTGAAGCAATCCTGCGGTTTTGTGCCTAGCTCACAAGAAAGCGAGTTGAAGAAAGGAGCTCAGGGGCACTGTACTTCACAAACCTGCAGAGTTATAAATGACAGCTATCCTCCAAAAATATATTGAAGTAAGCCTGCGAAGGGGACTTGAAAGCGGGGCTGAATTTCAGGAAAACGATTGCAGGGGGTAGACTGGAATTGCCCTGAAAGCATAGGAAAAGAGGCACATCGTCGACAATGATGCACTTGGCCAAAAAGGGCGTATGCGTTTTTTCCTGAATATATTCAGGAAAAAACGCATATGCCCTTTTTGGCCAACCAAGCAAGCCTGTAAAGGAAATCTGCACTACAATGAAATCTCACTGCCCCCCCGGGCAAAAGGGCCATCTGAAAAAAGTGTAAAATCCACAAAGGTAGTACAGGATATGGAGAACAGGGAGCCTTGTTATGCTGATTGGCAGGATGTAAATTGCCAGCAGCCACCCTGGAGAAGTGTATGGTGTTTCCTGAAACACGTAAGAAACAAAGCAACACAGCCTATGGCACTTCCACTTATGGTCCTATAGCTTACGGAAATTAAAATCAAAAACAGACAGCCACCCCAATATTTGGGACGGCTGTGTTCACAAGAAGCTCGTCTACAGTATCAGGTAAATATCCCAGAAAGCAAAAAATGGATAAAGAAGTTGTGGCACGTACGTGCAATGCAATATCACTCAGCAATGAAATCTGTGTCATCAGGCCCGTAGCGGCATAGTGAGTGGATGCAGGTACGGTGATTCTACGTGAACTACGTCACACAGAAAAAGAAACATCATAAGATATGATTAATACACGGAATGTAAACTTGACTACACATGAACTGAATTACAAAACAGAACAGGGTCTCAAATTTAGAAAACCAACTAGTGCTTGCTTATGGGGAAAGGTGCGTTGGGGTGCTGCATAAAACCAGAGACTGAAATTAGCACAGATAACATTCCATAAGCCAAATATGTAATAGACAAGACCTACTCCTTGCTCAACGAAATGGACTCAACACCACATATTCAACGCATAGGAATATACCTGAGTAGGAAGAATCTTAAAACCCATGGTTATATATGTCTCCGTAAGAGAATCAAGCGTGTGTACAGCGGCCGAAACGCAGCAGTGAAAATCCGATAAATCCCATTATCAAAATAAATTTCGAAAACAAAACACAAAGACAGTGAAATAGAGAGCGATTCTTAAATAATTCACTCAGGGCATGTGATGCAACCGGGATTGACCACATCTACACCCAGAGCTGGTTGAGACCTAAGGCTGGACACTACAGGCTGATAGCATTTGTGAGTTTCGGTGAGCAAATGCAGACCCTTTGAAGTCATACTGCATGGTACCTATTCCATGGGTCCCAACTCTTCAGGTTCAAGGGATTCTTCCTCCAGCTAAAACATGCATGGGAAACCCACAGTATGGTCCACCGTGTGATTGGGAAACGATTTAAAATGCATCTCAGTTTTCGTATCCTGGTCCTCGGGTTCACCATTCCAGATGCTTTACTAACACTCTCCCTGCTTGGAGAGTCAGTGCCTTTAACCTCCTGTTTGGCACAGCTTGCAATTTCTGTGCAAGATGAACAGGAATAGGGAGAAACAATGAGAGACTAGCTATAGGTGTCTGCACGGGCAAAAGTAACGCTCATTTCCCACCAGGAAGAGGAATTAACCAAAGGCTCAGTGTGCCCTGCCAGAAACAGATTAGGGCCTGAAGCAATCCTGCGGTTTTGTGCTCAGCTCACAAGAAAGCGAGTTGAAGAAAGGAGCTCAGGGGCACTGTAATTCACAAACCTGCAGAGTTATAAATGACAGCTATCCTCCAAAAATATATTGAAGTAAGACTGCGAAGGGGACTTGAAAGCGGGGCAGAATTCCGGGAAAACGATTGCAGGGGGTAGACTGGAATTGCCTTGAAAGCATAGGAAAAGAGGCAGAACGTTGACAATGATGCACTTGGCCAAAAAGGGCGTATGAGTTTTTTCCTGAATATATTCAGGAAAAAACGCATACGCCCTTTTTGGCCAACCAAGCAAGCCTGTAAAGGAAATCTGCACTACAATGAAGTCTCACTGCCCCCCCCCCCCAGGCAAAAGGGCCATCTGAAAAAAGTGTAAAATCCAGAAATGTAGGACAGGATATGGAGAACAGGGAGCCTTGTTATGCTGATTGGCAGGATGTAAATTGCCAGCAGCCACCCTGGAGAAGTGTATGGTGTTTCCTGAAACACGTAAGAAACAAAGCAACACAGCCTATGGCACTTCCACTTATGGTCCTATAGCTTACGGAAATTAAAATCAAAAACAGACAGCCATCCCAATATTTGGGACGGCTGTGTTCACAAGAAGCTCGTCTACAGTTTCAGGTAAATATCCCAGAAAGCAAAAAATGGATAAAGAAGTTGTGGCACGTACGTACAATGCAATATCACTCAGCAATGAAATCTGTGTCATCAGGCCCGTAGCGGCATAGTGAGTGGATGCAGGTACGGTGATTCTACGTGAACTACGTCACACAGAAAAAGAAACATCATAAGATATCACTAATACACGGAATGTAAACTTGACTACACATGAACTGAATTACAAATCAGAACAGGGTCTCAAATTTAGAAAACCAACTAGGGCTTGCTTATGGGGAAAGGAGCCTTGGGGTACTGCATAAAACCAGAGTCTGAAATTAGCACAGATAACTTTCCATAAGCCAAATATGTAATAGACAAGACCTACTCCTTGCTCAACGAAATGGACCCAACACCACATATTCAATGCCTAGGAATATACCTGACTAGGAAGAATCTTAAAACCCATGGATATATATGTCTCCATAAGAGAAGCAAGCGTGTGTACAGCGGCCGAAACGCAGCAGTGAAAATCCGATAAATCCCATTATCAAAATAAATTTCGAAAACAAAACACAAAGACAGTGAAATAGAGAGCAATTCTTAAATAATTCACTCAGGGCATGTGATGCAACCGGGCTTTACCACATCTACACCCAGAGCTGGTTGAGACATAAGGCTGGACACTTCAGGCTGATAGCATTTGTGAGTTTCGGTGAGCAAATGCAGACCCTTTGAAGCCATACTGCATGGTACCCATTCCATGGGTCCCAACTCTCCAGGTTCAAGGGATTCCTCCTCCATCTAAAACATGCATGGGAAACCCAGAGTATCGTCCACCGTGTGATTGGGAAACGATTTAAAATGCATCTCAGTTTTCGTATCCTGGTCCTCGGGTTCAACATTCCAGATGCTTTACTAACACTCTCCCCGCTTGGAGAGTCAGTGCCTTTAACCTCGTCTTTGGCACAGCTTGCAAATTCTGTGGAAGATGAACAGGAATAGGGAGAACAAATGAGAGACTAGCCGTAGATGTCTGCACGGGCAAATGTAATGCTCATTGCCCACCAGGAAGAGGAATTAAACAAAGGCTCAGCGTGCCCTGCTGAAAACAGATTAGGGCCTGAAGCAATCCTGCGGATTTGTGCCCAGCTCACAAGAAAGCGAGTTGAAGAAAGGAGCTCTGGTGAACTGTAATTCACAAACCTGCAGAGTTATAAATGACAGCTATCCTCCAAAAATATATTTAAGTAAGACTGCGAAGGGGACTGGAAAGCGGGGCAGAATTTCTGGAAAACGATTGCAGGGGGTAGACTGGAATTGCCCTGAAAGCATAGGAAAAGAGGCAGAACGTCGACAATGATGCACTTGGCCAAAAAGGGCGTATGCGTTTTTTCCTGAATATATTCAGGAAAAAACGCATACGCCCTTTTTGGGCAACCAAGCAAGCCTGTAAAGGAAATCTGCACTACAATGAAGTCTCACTGCCCCACCCCCCGGGCAAAAGGGCCATCTGAAAAAAGTGTAAAATCCAGAAATGTAGGACAGGATATGGAGAACAGGGAACTTTGTTATGCTGATTGGCAGGATGTAAATTGCCAGCAGCCACCCTGGAGAAGTGTATGGTGTTTCCAGAAACACGTAAGAAACAAAGCAACACAGCCTATGGCACTTCCACTTATGGTCCTATAGCTTACGGAAATTAAAATCAAAAACAGACAGCCACCCCAATATTTGGGACGGCTGTGTTCACAAGAAGCTCGTCTACAGTATCAGGTAAATATTCCAGAAAGCAAAAAATGGATAAAGAAGTTGTGGCACGTACGTGCAATGCAATATCACTCAGCAATGAAATCTGTGTCATCAGGCCCGTAGCGGCATAGTGAGTGGATGCAGGTACGGTGATTCTACGTGAACTACGTCACACAGAAAAAGAAACATCATAAGATATCACTAATACATGGAATGTAAACTTGACTACACATGAACTGAATTACAAAACAGAACAGGGTCTCAAATTTAGAAAACCAACTAGTGCTTGCTTATGGGGAAAGGAGCCTTGGGGTGCTGCATAAAACCAGAGACTGAAATTAGCACAGATAACTTTCCATAAGCCAAATATGTAATAGACAAGACCTACTCCTTGCTCACCGAAATGGACCCAACACCACATATTCAATGCCTAGGAATATACCTGACTAGGAAGAATCTTAAAACCCATGGATATATATGTCTCCGTAAGAGAATCAAGCGTGTGTACAGCGGCTGAAACGCAGCAGTGAAAATCCGATAAATCCCATTATCAAAATAAATTTCGAAAACAAAACACAAAGACAGTGAAATAGAGAGCAATTCTTAAATAATTCACTCAGGGCATGTGATGCAACCGGGATTTACCACATCTACACCCAGAGCTGGTTGAGACATAAGGCTGGACACTTCAGGCTGATAGCATTGGTGAGTTTCGGTGAGCAAATGCAGACCCTTTGAAGTCATACTGCATGGTACCCATTCCATGGGTCCCAACTCTCCAGGTTCAAGGGATTCGTCCTCCAGCTAAAACATGCATGGGAAACCCAGAATATCGTCCACCGTGTGATTGGGAAACGATTTAAAATGCATCTCAGTTTTCGTATCCTGCTCCTCGGGTTCAACATTCCAGATGCTTTACTAACACTCTCCCCGCTTGGAGAGTCAGTGCCTTTAACCTCCTCTTTGGCACAGCTTGCAATTTCTGTGCAAGATGAACAGGAATAGGGAGAACCAATGAGAGACTAGCCGTAGGTGTCTGCACGGGCAAATGTAATGCTCATTGCCCACCAGGAAGAGGAATTAAACAAAGGCTCAGCATGCCCTGCTGAAAACAGATTAGGGCCTGAAGCAATCCTGCGGTTTTGTGGCCAGCTCACAAGAAAGCGAGTTGAAGAAAGGAGCTCAGGTGAACTGTAATTCACAAACCTGCAGAGTTATAAATGACAGCTATCCTCCAAAAATATATTGAAGTAAGCCTGCGAAGGGGACTTGAAAGCGGGGCAGAATTTCAGGAAAACGATTGCAGGGGTAGACTGGAATTGCCCTGAAAGCATAGGAAAAGAGGCAGAACGTTGACAATGATGCACTTGGCCAAAAAGGGCGTATGCGTTTTTTCCTGAATATATTCAGGAAAAAACGCATACGCCCTTTTTGGCCAACCAAGCAAGCCTGTAAAGGAAATCTGCACCACAACGAAGTCTCACTGCCCCCCGGGCAAAAGGGCCATCTGAAAAAAAGTGTAAAATCCAGAAAGGTAGGACAGGATATGGAGAACAGGGAGCCTTGTTATGCTGATTGGCAGGATGTAAATTGCCAGCAGCCACCCTGGAGAAGTGTATGGTGTTTCCTGAAACACGTAAGAAACAAAGCAACACAGCCTATGGCACTTCCACTTATGGTCCTATAGCTTACGGAAATTAAAATCAAAAACAGCCAGCCACCCCAATATTTGGGACGGCTGTGTTCACAAGAAGCTCGTCTACAGTATCAGGTAAATATCCCAGAAAGCAAACAATGGATAAAGAAGTTGTGGCACGTACGTACAATGCAATATCACTCAGCAATGAAATCTGTGTCATCAGGCCCGTAGCGGCATAGTGAGTGGATGCAGGTACGGTGTTTCTACGTGAACTACGTCACACAGAAAAAGAAACATCATAAGATATCACTAATACACGGAATGTAAACTTGACTACACATGAACTGAATTACAAAACAGAACAGGGTCTCAAATTTAGAAAACCAACTAGTGCTTGCTTATGGGGAAAGGTGCCTTGGGGTGCTGCATAAAACCAGAGGCTGAAATTAGCACAGATAACTTTCCATAAGCCAAATATGTAATAGACAAGTCCTACTCCTTGTTCAACGAAATGGACCCAACACCACGTATTCAACGCCTAGGAATATACCTGACTAGGAAGAATCTTAAAACCCATGGATATATATGTCTCCGTAAGAGAATCAAGCGTGTGTACAGCGGCCGAAACGCAGCAGTGAAAATCCGATAAATCCCATTATCAAAATAAATTTCGAAAACAAAACACAAAGACAGTGAAATAGAGAGCAATTCTTAAATAATTCACTCAGGGCATGTGATGCAACCGGGATTGACCACATCTACACCCAGAGCTGGTTGAGACATAAGGCTGGACACTTCAGGCTGATAGCATTGGTGAGTTTCGGTGAGCAAATGCAGACCCTTTGAAGTCATACTGCATGGTACCCATTCCATGGGTCCCAACTCTCCAGGTTCAAGGCATTCTTCCTCCAGCTAAAACATGCATGGGAAACCCAGAGTATCGTCCACCGTGTGATTGGGAAACGATTTAAAATACATCTCAGTTTTCGTATCCTGGTCCTCGGGTTCACCATTCCAGATGCTTTACTAACACTCTCCCCGCTTGGAGAGTCAGTGCCTTTAACCTCCTCTTTGGCACAGCTTGCAATTTCTGTGCAAGATGAACAGGAATAGGGAGAACCAATGAGAGACTAGCTGTAGGTGTCTGCACGGGCAAATGTAACGCTCATTTCCCACCAAGAAGAGGAATTAACCAAAGGCTCAGCATGCCCTGCCGGAAACAGATTAGGGCCTGAAGCAATCCTGCGGTTTTGTGCCCAACTCACAAGAAAGCGAGTTGAAGAAAGGAGCTCAGGGGCACTGTAATTCACAAACCTGCAGAGTCATAAATGACAGCTATCCTCCAAAAATATATTGAAGTAAGCCTGCGAAGGGGACTTGAAAGCGGGGCAGAATTTCAGGAAAACGATTGCAGGGGGTAGACTGGAATTGCCCTGAAAGCATAGGAAAAGAGGCAGAACGTCGACAATGATGCACTTGGCCAAAAAGGGCGTATGCGTTTTTTCCTGAATATATTCAGGAAAAAACGCATACGTGCTTTTTGGCCAACCAAGCAAGCCTGTAAAGGAAATCTGCACTACAATGAAGTCTCACTGCCCCCCGGGCAAAAGGGCCATCTGAAAAAAGTGTAAAATCCAGAAAGGTAGGACAGGATATGGAGAACAGGGATCCTTGTTATGCTGATTGGCAGGATGTAAATTGCCAGCAGCCACCCTGGAGAAGTGTATGGTGTTTCCTGAAACACGTAAGAAACAAAGCAACACAGCCTATGGCACTTCCACTTATGGTCCTATAGCTTACGGAAATTAAAATCAAAAACAGACAGCCACCCCAATATTTGGGACGGCTGTGTTCACAAGAAGCTCGTCTACAGTATCAGGTAAATATCCCAGAAAGCAAACAATGGATAAAGAAGTTTTGGCACGTACGTACAATGCAATATCACTCAGCAATGAAATCTGTGTCATCAGGCCCGTAGCGGCATAGTGAGTGGATGCAGGTACGGTGTTTCTACGTGAACTACGTCACACAGAAAAAGAAACATCATAAGATATCACTAATACACGGAATGTAAACTTGACTACACATGAACTGAATTACAAAACAGAACAGGGTCTCAAATTTAGAAAACCAACTAGTGCTTGCTTATGGGGAAAGGTGCCTTGGGGTGCTGCATAAAACCAGAGGCTGAAATTAGCACAGATAACTTTCCATAAGCCAAATATGTAATAGACAAGACCTACTCCTTGTTCAACGAAATGGACCCAACACCACGTATTCAACACCTAGGAATATACCTGACTAGGAAGAATCTTAAAACCCATGGATATATATGTCTCCGTAAGAGAATCAAGCGTGTGTACAGCGGCCGAAACGCAGCACTGAAAATCCGATAAATCCCATCATCAAAATAAATTTCGAAAACAAAACACAAAGACAGTGAAATAGAGAGCAATTCTTAAATATTTCACTCAGGGCATGTGATGCAACCGGGATTGACCACATCTACACCCAGAGCTGGTTGAGAAATAAGGCTGGACACTTCAGGCTTATAGAATTGGTGAGTTTCGGTGAGCAAATGCAGACCCTTTGAAGTCATACTGCATGGTACCCATTCCATGGGTCCCAACTCTCCAGGTTCAAGGGATTCTTCCTCCAGCTAAAACATGCATGGGAAACCCAGAGTTTCGTCCACCGTGTGATTGGGAAACGATTTAAAATGCATCTCAGTTTTCGTATCCTTGTCCTCGGATTCAACATTCCAGATGCTTTACTACCACTCTCCCTGCTTGGAGTGTCAGTGCCTTTAACCTCCTCTTTGGCACAGCTTGCAATTTCTGTGCAAGATGAACAGGAATAGGGAGAACCAATGAGAGACTAGCTGTAGGTGTCTGCACGGGCAAATATGATGCTCATTGCCCACCAGGAAGAGGAATTAAACAAAGGCTCAGCGTGCGCTGCTGAAAACAGATTAGGGCCTGAAGCAATCCTGCGGTTTTGTGCCCAGCTCACAAGAAAGCGAGTTGAAGAAAGGAGCTCAGGGGCACTGTAATTCACAAACCTGCAGAGTTATAAATGACAGCTATCCTCCAAAAATATATTGAAGTAAGCCTGTGAAGGGGACTTGAAAGCGGGGCAGAATTTCAGGAAAACGATTGCAGGGGGTAGACTGGAATTGCCCTGAAAGCATAGGAAAAGAGGCAGAACGTTGACAATGATGCACTTGGCCAAAAAGGGCGTATGCGTTTTTTCCTGAATATATTCAGGGAAAAACGCATATGCCCTTTTTGGCCAACCAAGCAAGCCTGTAAAGGAAATCTGCACTACAATGAAGTCTCACTGCCCCCCGGGCAAAAGGGCCATCTGAAAAAAGTGTAAAATCCAGAAAGGTAGGACAGGATATGGAGAACAGGGAGCCTTGTTATGCTGATTGGCAGGATGTAAATTGCCAGCAGCCACCCTGGAGAAGTGTATGGTGTTTCCAGAAACACGTAAGAAACAAAGCAACACAGCCTATGGCACTTCCTCTTATGGTCCTATAGCTTACGGAAATTAAAATGAAAAACAGACAGCCACCCCAATATTTGGGACGGCTGTGTTCACAAGAAGCTCGTCTACAATATCAGGTAAATATCCCAGAAGGCAAAAAATGGATAAAGAAGTTATGGCACGTACGTGCAATGCAGTATCAATCAGCAATGAAATCTGTGTCATCAGGCCCGTAGCGGCATAGTGAGAGGATGCAGATACGGTGATTCTACGTGAACTACGTCACACAGAAAAAGAAACATCATAAGATATCACTAATACACGGAATGTAAACTGGACTACACATGAACTGAATTACAAAACAGAACAGGGTCTCAAATTTAGAAAACCAACTAGTGCTTGCTTATGGGGAAAGGTGCGTTGGGGTGCTGCATAAAACCAGAGACTGAAATTAGCACAGATAATATTCCATAAGCCAAATATGTAATAGACAAGACCTACTCCTTGCTCAACGAAATGGACTCAACACCACATATTCAACGCCTAGGAATATACCTGACTAGGAAGAATCTTAAAACCCATGGATATATATGTCTCCGTAAGAGAATCAAGCGTGTGTACAGCGGGCGAAACGCAGCAGTTAAAATCCGATAAATCCCATTATCAAAATAAATTTCGAAACAAAACACAAAGACAGTGAAATATAGAGCAATTCTTAAATAATTCACTCAGGGAATGTGATGCAACCGGGATTGACCACATCTACACCCAGAGCTGGTTGACACATAAGGCTGGACACTTCAGGCTGATAGCATTGGTGAGTTTCGGTGAGCAAGTGCAGACCCTTTGAAGTCATACTGCATGGTACCCATTCCATGGGTCCCAACTCTCCAGGTTCAAGGGATTCTTCCTCCAGCTAAAACATGCATGGGAAACCCAGAGTATCATCCACCGTGTGATTGGGAAACGATTTAAAATGCATCTCAGTTTTCGTATCCTGGTCCTCGGGTTCACCATTCCAGATGCTTTACTAACACTCTCCCTGCTTGGAGAGTCAGTGCCTTTAACCTCCTGTTTGGCACAGCTTGCAATTTCTGTGCAAGATGAACAGGAATAGGGAGAACCAATGAGAGACTAGCTGTAGGTGTCTGCACGGGCAAATGTAACGCTCATTTCCCACCAGGAAGAGGAATTAACCAAAGGCTCAGCATGCCCTGCCGGAAACAGATTAGGGCCTGAAGCAATCCTGCGGTTTTGTGCCCAGCTCACAAGAAAGCGAGTTGAAGAAAGGAGCTCAGGGGCACTGTAATTCACAAACCTGCAGAGTTATAAATGACAGCTATCCTCCAAAAATATATTGAAGTAAGCCTGCGAAGGGGACTTGAAAGCGGGGCAGAATTTCAGGAAAACAATTGCAGGGGGTAGACTGGAAATGCCCTGAAAGCATAGGAAAAGAGGCACAACGTCGACAATGATGCACTTGGCCAAAAAGGGCGTATGCGTTTTTTCCTGAATATATTCAGGGAAAAACGCATACGCCCTTTTTGGCCAACCAAGCAAGCCTGTAAAGGAAATCTGCACTACAATGAAGTCTCACTGCCCCCCGGGCAAAAGGGACATCTGAAAAAAGTGTAAAATCCAGAAAGGTAGGACAGGATATGGAGAAGAGGGAGCCTTGTTATGCTGATTGGCAGGATGTAAATTGCCAACAGCCACCCTGGAGAAGAGTATGGTGTTTCCTGAAACACGTAAGAAATAAAGCAACACAGCCTATGGCAATTGCACTTATGGTCCTATTCCTTAGGGAAATTAAAATCAAAAACAGAGAGCCACCCCAAAGTTTGGGACGGCTGTGTTCCCAAGAAGCTCGTATACAGTACCAGGTAAATATCCCAGAAAGCAAAAAATGGATAAAGAAGTTGTGGCACGTACGTGCAATGCAGTATCACTCAGCAATGAAATCTGTGTCATCAGGCCCGTAGCGGCATAGTGAGTGGATGCAGGTACGGTGATTCTACGTGAACTACGTCACACAGAAAAAGAAACATCATAAGATATCACTAATACACGGAATGTAAACTTGACTACACATGAACTGAATTACAAAACAGAACAGGGTCTCAAATTTAGAAAACCAACTACTGCTTGCTTATGGGGAAAGGTGCCTTGGGGTGCTGCATAAAACCAGAGACTGAAATTAGCACAGATAACATTCCATAAGCCAAATATGTAATAGACAAGACCTACTCCTTGCTCAACGAAATGGACTCAACACCACATATTCAACGCCTAGGAATACACCTGACTAGTAAGAATCTTAAAACCCATGGATATATATGTCTCCGTAAGAGAATCAAGCGTGTGTACAGCGGCCGAAACGCAGCAGTGAAAATCCAATAAATCCCATTATCAAAATAAATTTCGAAAACAAAACACAAAGACAGTGAAATAGAGAGCAATTCTTAAATAATTCACTCAGGGCATGTGATGCAACCGGGATTGACCACATCTACACCCAGAGCTGGTTGAGACATAAGGCTGGACACTTCAGCCTGATAGCATTGGTGAGTTTCGGTGAGCAAATGCAGACCCTTTGAAGTCATACTGCATGGTACCCATTCCATGGGTCCCAACTCTCCAGGTTCAAGGGATTCTTCCTCCAGCTAAAACATGCATGGGAAACCCAGAGTATCATCCACCGTGTGATTGGGAAACGATTTAAAATGCATCTCAGTTTTCGTATCCTGGTCCTCGGGTTCACCATTCCAGATGCTTTACTAACACTCTCCCTGCTTGGAGAGTCAGTGCCTTTAACATCCTGTTTGACACAGCTTGCAATTTCTGTGCAAGATGAACAGGAATAGGGAGAACCAATGAGAGACTAGCTGTAGGTGTCTGCACGGGCAAATGTAACGCTCATTTCCCACCAGGAAGAGGAATTAACCAAAGGCTCAGCATGCCCTGCCGGAAACAGATTAGGGCCTGAAGCAATCCTGTGGTTTTGTGCCCAGCTCACAAGAAAGCGAGTTGAAGAAAGGAGCTCAGGGGCACTGTAATTCACAAACCTGCAGAGTTATAAATGACAGCTATCCTCCAAAAATATATTGAAGTAAGCCTGCGAAGGGGACTTGAAAGCAGGGCAGAATTTCAGGAAAACGATTGCAGGGGGTAGACTGGAATTGCCCTGAAAGCATAGGAAAAGAGGCAGAACGTCGACAATGATGCACTTGGCCAAAAAGTGCGTATGCGTTTTTTCCTGAATATATTCAGGAAAAAACGCATACGCCCTTTTTGGCCAACCAAGCAAGCCTGTAAAGGAAATCTGCACTACAATGGAGTCTCACTGCCCCCCCCCTCCCCGGGCAAAAGGGCCATCTGAAAAAAGTGTAAAATCCAGAAATGTAGGACAGGATATGGAGAACAGGGAGCCTTGTTATGCTGATTGGCAGGATGTATATTGCCGGCAGCCACCCTGGAGAAGTGTATGGTGTTTCCTGAAACACGTAAGAAACAAAGCAACACAGCCTATGGCACTTCCACTTATGGTCCCACAGCTTACGGAAATTAAAATCAAAAACAGACAGCCACCCCAATATTTGGGACGACTGTGTTCACAAGTAGCTCGTCTACAGTATCAGGTAAATATCCCAGAAAGCAAAAAATAGATAAAGAAATTGTGGCACGTACGTGCAATGCAATATCACTCAGCTATGAAATCTGTGTCATCAGGCCCGTAGCGGCATAGTGAGTGGATGCAGGTACGGTGATTCTACGTGAACTACGTCACACAGAAAAAGAAACATCATAAGATATCACTAATACATGGAATGTAAACTTGACTACACATGAACTGAATTACAAAACAGAACAGGGTCTCAAATTTAGAAAACCAACTAGTGCTTTCTTATGGGGAAAGGAGCCTTGGGGTGCTGCATAAAACCAGAGACTGAAATTAGCACAGATAACTTTCCATAAGCCAAATATGTAATAGACAAGACCTACTCCTTGCTCAACGAAATGGAACCAACACCACATATTCAACGCCTAGGAATATACCTGACTAGGAAGAATCTAAAAACCCATGGATATATATGTCTCCGTAAGAGAATCAAGCGTGTGTACAGCGGCCGAAACGCAGCAGTGAAAATCCGATAAATCCCATTATCAAAATAAATTTCGAAAACAAAACACAAAGACAGTGAAATAGAGAGCAATTCTTAAATAATTCACTCAGGGCATGTGATGCAACCGGGATTGACCACATCTACACCCAGAGCTGGTTGAGACATAAGCCTGGACACTTCAGGCTGATAGCATTGGTGAGTTTCGGTGAGCAAATGCAGACCCTTTGAAGTCATACTGCATGGTACCCATTCCATGGGTCCCAACTCTCCAGGTTCAAGGGATTCTTCCTCCAGCTAAAACATGCATGGGAAACCCAGAGTATCGCCCACCGTGTGATTGGGAAACGATTTAAAATGCATCTCAGTTTTCGTATCCTGGTCCTCGGGTTCACCATTCCAGATGCTTTACTAACACTCTCCCCGCTTGGAGAGTCACTGCGTTTAACCTCCTCTTTGGCACAGCTTGCAATTTCTGTGCAAGATAAACAGGAATAGGGAGAACCAATGAGAGACTAGCTGTAGGTGTCTGCACGGGCAAATGTAACGCTCATTGCCCACCAGGAAGAGGAATTAAACAAAGGCTCAGCGTGCCCTGCTGAAAACAGATTAGGGCCTGAAGCAATCCTGCGGTTTTGTGCCCAGCTCACAAGAAAGCGAGTTGAAGAAAGGAGCTCAGGGGCACTGTAATTCACAAACCTGCAGAGTCATAAATGACAGCTATCCTCCAAAAATATATTGAAGTAAGCCTGCGAAGGGGACTTGGAAGCGGGGCAGAATTTCAGGAAAACGATTGCAGGGAGTAGACTGGAATTGCCCTGAAAGCATAGGAAAAGAGGCAGAACGTTGACAATGATGCACTTGGCCAAAAAGGGCGTATGCGTTTTTTCCTGAATATATTCAGGAAAAAACGCATACGCACTTTTTGGCCAACCAAGCAAGCCTGTTAAGGAAATCTGCACTACAATGAAGTCTCACTGCCCCCCGGGCAAAAGGGCCATCTGAAAAAAGCTAAAATCCAGAAATGTAGGACAGGATATGGAGAACAGGAAGCCTTGTTATGCTGATTGGCAGGATGTTAATTGCCGGCAGCCACACTGGAGAAGTGTATGGTGTTTCCTGAAACACGTAATAAACAAAGCAACACAGCCTATGGCACTTCCACTTATGGTCCTATAGCTTACGGAAATTAAAATCAAAAACTGACAGCCACCCCAATATTTGGGACGGCTGTGTTCACAATAAGCTCGTCTACAGTATCAGGTAAATATCCCAGAAAGCAAAAAATGGATAAAGAAGTTGTGGCACGTACGTACAATGCAATATCACTCAGCAATGAAATCTGTGTCATCAGGCCCGTAGCGGCATAGTGAGTGGATGCAGGTACGGTGATTCTACGTGAACTACGTCACACAGAAAAGGAAACATCATAAGATATCACTAATACACGGAATGTAAACTTGACTACACATGAACTGAATTACAAAACAGAACAGGGTCTCAAATTTAGAAAACCAACTAGTGCTTGCTTATGGGAAAAGGTGCCTTGTGGTGCTGCATAAAACCAGAGACAGAAATTAGCACAGATAACTTTCCATAAGCCAAATATGTAATAGACAAGACTTACTCCTTGCTCAACGAAATGGACCCAACACCACATATTCAATGCCTAGGAATATACCTGACTAGGAAGAATCTTAAAACCCATGGATATATATGTCTCCGTAAGAGAATCAAGCGTGTGTACAGCGGCCGAAACGCAGCAGTGAAAATCCGATAAATCCCATTATCAAAATAAATTTCGAAAACAAAACACAAAGACAGTGAAATAGAGAGCAATTCTTAAATAATTCACTCAGGGCATGTGATGCAACCTGGATTTACCACATCTACACCCAGAGCTGGTTGAGACATAAGGCTGGACACTTCAGGCTGATAGCATTGGTGAGTTTCGGTGAGCAAATGCAGACCCTTTGAAGTCATACTGCATGGTACCCATTCCATGGGTCCCAACTCTCCAGGTTCAAGGGATTCTTCCTCCAGCTAAAACATGCATGGGAAACCCAGAGTTTCGTCCACCATGTGATTGGGAAACGATTTAAAATGCATCTAAGTTTTCGCATCCTGGTCCTCGGGTTCAACATTCCAGATGCTTTACTACCACTCTCCCCGCTTGGAGTGTCAGTGCCTTTAACCTCCTCTTTGGCACAGCTTGCAATTTCTGTGCAAGATGAACAGGAATAGGGAGAACCAATGAGAGACTAGCTGTAGGTGTCTGCACGGGCAAATGTAATGCTCATTGCCCACCAGGAAGAGGAATTAAACAAAGGCTCAGCGTGCCCTGCTGAAAACAGATTAGGGCCTGAAGCAATCCTGCGGTTTTGTTCCCAGCTCACAAGAAAGCGAGTTGAAGAAAGGAGCTCAGGGACACTGTAATTCACAAACCTGCAGAGTTATAAATGACAGCTATCCTCCAAAAATATATTGAAGTAAGCCTGCGAAGGGGACTTGAAATCGGGGCAGAATTTCAGGAAAACGATTGCAGGGTGTAGACTGGAATTGCCCTGAAAGCATAGGAAAAGAGGCACAACGTCGACAATGATGCACTTGGCCAAAAAGGGCGTATGTGTTTTTTCCTGAATATATTCAGGAAAAAACGCATACGCCCTTTTTGGCCAACCAAGCAAGCCTGTAAAGGAAATCTGCACTACAATGAAGTCTCACTGCCCCCTGGGCAAAAGGGCCATCTGAAAAAAGTGTAAAATCCAGAAAGTTAGGACAGGATATGGAGAACAGGGAGCCTTGTTATGCTGATTGGCAGGATGTAAATTGCCAACAGCCACCCTGGAGAAGTGTATGGTGTTTCCTGAAACACGTAAGAAATAAAGCAACACAGCCTATGGCAATTGCACTTATGGTCCTATTCCTTAGGGAAATTAAAATCAAAAACAGAGAGCCACCCCAAAGTTTGGGACAGCTGTGTTCCCAAGAAGCTCGTCTACAGTACCAGGTAAATATCCCAGAAAGCAAAAAATGGATAAAGAAGTTGTGGCACGTACGTGCAATGCAGTATCACTCAGCAATGAAATCTGTGTCATCAGGCCCGTAGCGGCATAGTGAGTGGATGCAGGTACGGTGATTCTACGTGAACTACGTCACACAGAAAAAGAAACATCATAAGATATCACTAATACACGGAATGTAAACTTGACTACACATGAACTGAATTACAAAACAGAACAGGGTCTCAAATTTAGAAAACCAACTAGTGCTTGCTTATGGGGAAAGGTGCCTTGGGGTGCTGCATAAAACCAGAGACTGAAATTAGCACAGATAACATTCCATAAGCCAAATATGTAATAGACAAGACCTACTCCTTGCTCAACGAAATGGACTCAACACCACATATTCAACGCCTAGGAATACACCTGACTAGTAAGAATCTTAAAACCCATGGATATATATGTCTCCGTAAGAGAATCAAGCGTGTGTACAGCGGCCGAAACGCAGCAGTGAAAATCCGATGAATCCCATTATCAAAATAAATTTCGAAAACAAAACACAAAGACAGTGAAATAGAGAGCAATTCTTAAATAATTCACTCAGGGCATGTGATGCAACCGGGATTTAAGACATCTACACCCAGAGCTGGTTGAGACATAAGGCTGGACACTTCAGGCTGATACCATTGGTGAGTTTCGGTGAGCAAATGCAGACCCTTTGAAGTCATACTGCATGGTACCCATTCCATGGGTCCCAACTCTCCAGGTTCAAGGGATTCTTCCTCCAGCTAAAACATGCATGGGAAACCCAGAGTATCATCCACCATGTGATTGGGAAACGATTTAAAATGCATCTCAGTTTTCGTATCCTGGTCCTCGGGTTCACCATTCCAGATGCTTTACTAACACTCTCCCTGCTCGCAGAGTCAGTGCCTTTAACCTCCTGTTTGACACAGCTTGCAATTTCTGTGCAAGATGAACAGGAATAGGGAGAACCAATGAGAGACTAGCTGTAGGTGTCTGCACGGGCAAATGTAACGCTCATTTCCCACCAGGAAGAGGAATTAACCAAAGGCTCAGCATGCCCTGCCGGAAACAGATTAGGGCCTGAAGCAATCCTGCGGTTTTGTGCCCAGCTCACAAGAAAGCGAGTTGAAGAAAGGAGCTCAGGGGCACTGTAATTCACAAAACTGCAGAGTTATAAATGACAGCTCTCCTCCAAAAATATACTGAAGTAAGCCTGCGAAGAGGACTTGAAAGCAGGGCAGAATTTCAGGAAAACGATTGCAGGGGGTAGACTGGAATTGCCCTGAAAGCATAGGAAAAGAGGCAGAACGTCGACAATGATGCACTTGGCCAAAAAGTGCGTATGCGTTTTTTCCTGAATATATTCAGGAAAAAACGCATACGCCCTTTTTGGCCAACCAAGCAAGCCTGTAAAGGAAATCTGCACTACAATGAAGTCTCACTGTCCTCCGGGCAAAAGGGCCATCTGAAAAAAAGTGTAAAATCCAGAAAGGTAGGACAGGATATGGAGAACAGGGAGCCTTGTTATGCTGATTGACAGGATGTAAATTGCCGGCAGCCACCCTGGAGAAGTGTATGGTGTTTCCTGAAACACGTAAGAAACAAAGCAACACAGCCTATGGCACTTCCACTTATGGTCCTATAGCTTACGGAAATTAAAATCAAAAACAGACAGCCACCCCAATATTTGGGACGGCTGTGTTCACAAGAAGCTCGTCTACAGTATCAGGTAAATATCCCAGAAAGCAAACAATGGATAAAGAAGTTTTGGCACGTACGTACAATGCAATATCACTCAGCAATGAAATCTGTGTCATCAGGCCCGTAGCGGCATAGTGAGTGGATGCAGGTACGGTGTTTCTACGTGAACTACGTCACACAGAAAAAGAAACATCATAAGATATCACTAATACACGGAATGTAAACTTGACTACACATGAACTGAATTACAAAACAGAACAGGGTCTCAAATTTAGAAAACCAACTAGTGCTTGCTTATGGGGAAAGGTGCCTTGGGGTGCTGCATAAAACCAGAGGCTGAAATTAGCACAGATAACTTTCCATAAGCCAAATATGTAATAGACAAGACCTACTCCTTGTTCAACGAAATGGACCCAACACCACGTATTCAACACCTAGGAATATACCTGACTAGGAAGAATCTTAAAACCCATGGATATATATGTCTCCGTAAGAGAATCAAGCGTGTGTACAGCGGCCGAAACGCAGCACTGAAAATCCGATAAATCCCATCATCAAAATAAATTTCGAAAACAAAACACAAAGACAGTGAAATAGAGAGCAATTCTTAAATATTTCACTCAGGGCATGTGATGCAACCGGGATTGACCACATCTACACCCAGAGCTGGTTGAGAAATAAGGCTGGACACTTCAGGCTTATAGAATTGGTGAGTTTCGGTGAGCAAATGCAGACCCTTTGAAGTCATACTGCATGGTACCCATTCCATGGGTCCCAACTCTCCAGGTTCAAGGGATTCTTCCTCCAGCTAAAACATGCATGGGAAACCCAGAGTTTCGTCCACCGTGTGATTGGGAAACGATTTAAAATGCATCTCAGTTTTCGTATCCTTGTCCTCGGATTCAACATTCCAGATGCTTTACTACCACTCTCCCCGCTTGGAGTGTCAGTGCCTTTAACCTCCTCTTTGGCACAGCTTGCAATTTCTGTGCAAGATGAACAGGAATAGGGAGAACCAATGAGAGACTAGCTGTAGGTGTCTGCACGGGCAAATATGATGCTCATTGCCCACCAGGAAGAGGAATTAAACAAAGGCTCAGCGTGCGCTGCTGAAAACAGATTAGGGCCTGAAGCAATCCTGCGGTTTTGTGCCCAGCTCACAAGAAAGCGAGTTGAAGAAAGGAGCTCAGGGGCACTGTAATTCACAAACCTGCAGAGTTATAAATGACAGCTATCCTCCAAAAATATATTGAAGTAAGCCTGTGAAGGGGACTTGAAAGCGGGGCAGAATTTCAGGAAAACGATTGCAGGGGGTAGACTGGAATTGCCCTGAAAGCATAGGAAAAGAGGCAGAACGTTGACAATGATGCACTTGGCCAAAAAGGGCGTATGCGTTTTTTCCTGAATATATTCAGGGAAAAACGCATACGCCCTTTTTGGCCAACCAAGCAAGCCTGTAAAGGAAATCTGCACTACAATGAAGTCTCACTGCCCCCCGGGCAAAAGGGCCATCTGAAAAAAGTGTAAAATCCAGAAAGGTAGGACAGGATATGGAGAACAGGGAGCCTTGTTATGCTGATTGGCAGGATGTAAATTGCCAGCAGCCACCCTGGAGAAGTGTATGGTGTTTCCAGAAACACGTAAGAAACAAAGCAACACAGCCTATGGCACTTCCTCTTATGGTCCTATAGCTTACGGAAATTAAAATGAAAAACAGACAGCCACCCCAATATTTGGGACGGCTGTGTTCACAAGAAGCTCGTCTACAATATCAGGTAAATATCCCAGAAGGCAAAAAATGGATAAAGAAGTTATGGCACGTACGTGCAATGCAGTATCAATCAGCAATGAAATCTGTGTCATCAGGCCCGTAGCGGCATAGTGAGAGGATGCAGATACGGTGATTCTACGTGAACTACGTCACACAGAAAAAGAAACATCATAAGATATCACTAATACACGGAATGTAAACTGGACTACACATGAACTGAATTACAAAACAGAACAGGGTCTCAAATTTAGAAAACCAACTAGTGCTTGCTTATGGGGAAAGGTGCGTTGGGGTGCTGCATAAAACCAGAGACTGAAATTAGCACAGATAATATTCCATAAGCCAAATATGTAATAGACAAGACCTACTCCTTGCTCAACGAAATGGACTCAACACACATATTCAACGCCTAGGAATATACCTGACTAGGAAGAATCTTAAAACCCATGGATATATATGTCTCCGTAAGAGAATCAAGCGTGTGTACAGCGGGCGAAACGCAGCAGTTAAAATCCGATAAATCCCATTATCAAAATAATTTCGAAACAAAACACAAAGACAGTGAAATATAGAGCAATTCTTAAATAATTCACTCAGGGAATGTGATGCAACCGGGATTGACCACATCTACACCCAGAGCTGGTTGACACATAAGGCTGGACACTTCAGGCTGATAGCATTGGTGAGTTTCGGGTGAGCAAGTGCAGACCCTTTGAAGTCATACTGCATGGTACCCATTCCATGGGTCCCAACTCTCCAGGTTCAAGGGATTCTTCCTCCAGCTAAAACATGCATGGGAAACCCAGAGTATCATCACCGTGTGATTGGAACGATTTAAAATGCATCTCAGTTTTCGTATCCTGGTCCTCGGGTTCACCATTCCAGATGCTTTACTAACACTCTCCCTGCTTGGAGAGTCAGTGCCTTTAACCTCCTGTTTGGCACAGCTTGCAATTTTCTGTGCAAGATGAACAGGAATAGGGAGAACCAATGAGAGACTAGCTGTAGGTGTCTGCACGGGCAAATGTAACGCTCATTTCCCACCAGGAAGAGGAATTAACCAAAGGCTCAGCATGCCCTGCCGGAAACAGATTAGGGCCTGAAGCAATCCTGCTGGTTTGTGCCCAGCTCACAAGAGAAGCGAGTTGAAGAAAGGAGCTCAGGGGCACTGTAATTCACAAACCTGCAGAGTTATAAATGACAGCTATCCTCCAAAAATATATTGAAGTAAGCCTGCGAAGGGACTTGAAAGCGGGGCAGAATTTCAGGAAAACAATTGCAGGGGGTAGACTGGAATTGCCCTGGAAAGCATTAGGAAAAGATGGCACAACGTTCGACAATGATGGCACTTGGCCAAAAAGGGCGTATGCGTTTTTTTCCTGAATATATTCAGGGAAAAACGCATACGCCCTTTTGGCGCAACCAAGCAAGGCTGTAAAGAAATCTGCACTACAATGAAGTCTCACTGCCCCCGGGCAAAAAGGGACATCTGAAAATAGTGTAAAATCCAGAAAGGTTAGGACAGGATATGGAGAAGAGGGAGCCTTGTTTATGCTGATTGGCAGGATGTAAATTGCCAACAGCCACCCTGGAGAAGAGTATGGTGTTTCCTGAAACACGTAGAAATAAAGCAACACAGCCTATGGCAATTGCACTTATGGTCCTATTCCTTAGGGAAATTAAAATCAAAAACAGAGAGCCACCCCAAAGTTTGGGACGGCTGTGTTTCCCAAGAAGCTCGTATACAGTACCAGGTAAATATCCCAGAAAGCAAAAAATGGATAAAGAAGTTGTGGCACGTACGTGCAATGCAGTATCACTCAGCAATGAAATCTGTGTCATCAGGCCCGTAGCGGCATAGTGAGTGGATGACGGTGATTCTACGTGAACTACGTCACACAGAAAAAGAAACATCATAAGATATCACTAATACACGGAATGTAAACTTGACTACACATGAACTGAATTACAAAACAGAACAGGGTCTCAAATTTAGAAAACCAACTACTGCTTGCTTATGGGGAAAGGTGCCTTGGGGTGCTGCATAAAACCAGAGACTGAAATTAGCACAGATAACATTCCATAAGCCAAATATGTAATAGACAAGACCTACTCCTTGCTCAACGAAATGGACTCAACACCACATATTCAACGCCTAGGAATACACCTGACTAGTAAGAATCTTAAAACCCATGGATATATATGTCTCCGTAAGAGAATCAAGCGTGTGTACAGCGGCCGAAACGCAGCAGTGAAAATCCAATAAATCCCATTATCAAAATAAATTTCGAAAACAAAACACAAAGACAGTGAAATAGAGAGCAATTCTTAAATAATTCACTCAGGGCATGTGATGCAACCGGGATTGACCACATCTACACCCAGAGCTGGTTGAGACATAAGGCTGGACACTTCAGCCTGATAGCATTGGTGAGTTTCGGTGAGCAAATGCAGACCCTTTGAAGTCATACTGCATGGTACCCATTCCATGGGTCCCAACTCTCCAGGTTCAAGGGATTCTTCCTCCAGCTAAAACATGCATGGGAAACCCAGAGTATCATCCACCGTGTGATTGGGAAACGATTTAAAATGCATCTCAGTTTTCGTATCCTGGTCCTCGGGTTCACCATTCCAGATGCTTTACTAACACTCTCCCTGCTTGGAGAGTCAGTGCCTTTAACATCCTGTTTGACACAGCTTGCAATTTCTGTGCAAGATGAACAGGAATAGGGAGAACCAATGAGAGACTAGCTGTAGGTGTCTGCACGGGCAAATGTAACGCTCATTTCCCACCAGGAAGAGGAATTAACCAAAGGCTCAGCATGCCCTGCCGGAAACAGATTAGGGCCTGAAGCAATCCTGTGGTTTTGTGCCCAGCTCACAAGAAAGCGAGTTGAAGAAAGGAGCTCAGGGGCACTGTAATTCACAAACCTGCAGAGTTATAAATGACAGCTATCCTCCAAAAATATATTGAAGTAAGCCTGCGAAGGGGACTTGAAAGCAGGGCAGAATTTCAGGAAAACGATTGCAGGGGGTAGACTGGAATTGCCCTGAAAGCATAGGAAAAGAGGCAGAACGTCGACAATGATGCACTTGGCCAAAAAGTGCGTATGCGTTTTTTCCTGAATATATTCAGGAAAAAACGCATACGCACTTTTTGGCCAACCAAGCAAGCCTGTAAAGGAAATCTGCACTACAATGGAGTCTCACTGCCCCCCCCCTCCCCGGGCAAAAGGGCCATCTGAAAAAAGTGTAAAATCCAGAAATGTAGGACAGGATATGGAGAACAGGGAGCCTTGTTATGCTGATTGGCAGGATGTATATTGCCGGCAGCCACCCTGGAGAAGTGTATGGTGTTTCCTGAAACACGTAAGAAACAAAGCAACACAGCCTATGGCACTTCCACTTATGGTCCCACAGCTTACGGAAATTAAAATCAAAAACAGACAGCCACCCCAATATTTGGGACGACTGTGTTCACAAGTAGCTCGTCTACAGTATCAGGTAAATATCCCAGAAAGCAAAAAATAGATAAAGAAATTGTGGCACGTACGTGCAATGCAATATCACTCAGCTATGAAATCTGTGTCATCAGGCCCGTAGCGGCATAGTGAGTGGATGCAGGTACGGTGATTCTACGTGAACTACGTCACACAGAAAAAGAAACATCATAAGATATCACTAATACATGGAATGTAAACTTGACTACACATGAACTGAATTACAAAACAGAACAGGGTCTCAAATTTAGAAAACCAACTAGTGCTTTCTTATGGGGAAAGGAGCCTTGGGGTGCTGCATAAAACCAGAGACTGAAATTAGCACAGATAACTTTCCATAAGCCAAATATGTAATAGACAAGACCTACTCCTTGCTCAACGAAATGGAACCAACACCACATATTCAACGCCTAGGAATATACCTGACTAGGAAGAATCTAAAAACCCATGGATATATATGTCTCCGTAAGAGAATCAAGCGTGTGTACAGCGGCCGAAACGCAGCAGTGAAAATCCGATAAATCCCATTATCAAAATAAATTTCGAAAACAAAACACAAAGACAGTGAAATAGAGAGCAATTCTTAAATAATTCACTCAGGGCATGTGATGCAACCGGGATTGACCACATCTACACCCAGAGCTGGTTGAGACATAAGCCTGGACACTTCAGGCTGATAGCATTGGTGAGTTTCGGTGAGCAAATGCAGACCCTTTGAAGTCATACTGCATGGTACCCATTCCATGGGTCCCAACTCTCCAGGTTCAAGGGATTCTTCCTCCAGCTAAAACATGCATGGGAAACCCAGAGTATCGCCCACCGTGTGATTGGGAAACGATTTAAAATGCATCTCAGTTTTCGTATCCTGGTCCTCGGGTTCACCATTCCAGATGCTTTACTAACACTCTCCCCGCTTGGAGAGTCACTGCGTTTAACCTCCTCTTTGGCACAGCTTGCAATTTCTGTGCAAGATAAACAGGAATAGGGAGAACCAATGAGAGACTAGCTGTAGGTGTCTGCACGGGCAAATGTAACGCTCATTGCCCACCAGGAAGAGGAATTAAACAAAGGCTCAGCGTGCCCTGCTGAAAACAGATTAGGGCCTGAAGCAATCCTGCGGTTTTGTGCCCAGCTCACAAGAAAGCGAGTTGAAGAAAGGAGCTCAGGGGCACTGTAATTCACAAACCTGCAGAGTCATAAATGACAGCTATCCTCCAAAAATATATTGAAGTAAGCCTGCGAAGGGGACTTGGAAGCGGGGCAGAATTTCAGGAAAACGATTGCAGGGAGTAGACTGGAATTGCCCTGAAAGCATAGGAAAAGAGGCAGAACGTTGACAATGATGCACTTGGCCAAAAAGGGCGTATGCGTTTTTTCCTGAATATATTCAGGAAAAAACGCATACGCACTTTTTGGCCAACCAAGCAAGCCTGTTAAGGAAATCTGCACTACAATGAAGTCTCACTGCCCCCCGGGCAAAAGGGCCATCTGAAAAAAGCTAAAATCCAGAAATGTAGGACAGGATATGGAGAACAGGAAGCCTTGTTATGCTGATTGGCAGGATGTTAATTGCCGGCAGCCACACTGGAGAAGTGTATGGTGTTTCCTGAAACACGTAATAAACAAAGCAACACAGCCTATGGCACTTCCACTTATGGTCCTATAGCTTACGGAAATTAAAATCAAAAACTGACAGCCACCCCAATATTTGGGACGGCTGTGTTCACAATAAGCTCGTCTACAGTATCAGGTAAATATCCCAGAAAGCAAAAAATGGATAAAGAAGTTGTGGCACGTACGTACAATGCAATATCACTCAGCAATGAAATCTGTGTCATCAGGCCCGTAGCGGCATAGTGAGTGGATGCAGGTACGGTGATTCTACGTGAACTACGTCACACAGAAAAGGAAACATCATAAGATATCACTAATACACGGAATGTAAACTTGACTACACATGAACTGAATTACAAAACAGAACAGGGTCTCAAATTTAGAAAACCAACTAGTGCTTGCTTATGGGAAAAGGTGCCTTGTGGTGCTGCATAAAACCAGAGACAGAAATTAGCACAGATAACTTTCCATAAGCCAAATATGTAATAGACAAGACTTACTCCTTGCTCAACGAAATGGACCCAACACCACATATTCAATGCCTAGGAATATACCTGACTAGGAAGAATCTTAAAACCCATGGATATATATGTCTCCGTAAGAGAATCAAGCGTGTGTACAGCGGCCGAAACGCAGCAGTGAAAATCCGATAAATCCCATTATCAAAATAAATTTCGAAAACAAAACACAAAGACAGTGAAATAGAGAGCAATTCTTAAATAATTCACTCAGGGCATGTGATGCAACCTGGATTTACCACATCTACACCCAGAGCTGGTTGAGACATAAGGCTGGACACTTCAGGCTGATAGCATTGGTGAGTTTCGGTGAGCAAATGCAGACCCTTTGAAGTCATACTGCATGGTACCCATTCCATGGGTCCCAACTCTCCAGGTTCAAGGGATTCTTCCTCCAGCTAAAACATGCATGGGAATCCCAGAGTTTCGTCCACCATGTGATTGGGAAACGATTTAAAATGCATCTAAGTTTTCGCATCCTGGTCCTCGGGTTCAACATTCCAGATGCTTTACTACCACTCTCCCCGCTTGGAGTGTCAGTGCCTTTAACCTCCTCTTTGGCACAGCTTGCAATTTCTGTGCAAGATGAACAGGAATAGGGAGAACCAATGAGAGACTAGCTGTAGGTGTCTGCACGGGCAAATGTAATGCTCATTGCCCACCAGGAAGAGGAATTAAACAAAGGCTCAGCGTGCCCTGCTGAAAACAGATTAGGGCCTGAAGCAATCCTGCGGTTTTGTTCCCAGCTCACAAGAAAGCGAGTTGAAGAAAGGAGCTCAGGGACACTGTAATTCACAAACCTGCAGAGTTATAAATGACAGCTATCCTCCAAAAATATATTGAAGTAAGCCTGCGAAGGGGACTTGAAATCGGGGCAGAATTTCAGGAAAACGATTGCAGGGGGTAGACTGGAATTGCCCTGAAAGCATAGGAAAAGAGGCACAACGTCGACAATGATGCACTTGGCCAAAAAGGGCGTATGTGTTTTTTCCTGAATATATTCAGGAAAAAACGCATACGCCCTTTTTGGCCAACCAAGCAAGCCTGTAAAGGAAATCTGCACTACAATGAAGTCTCACTGCCCCCTGGGCAAAAGGGCCATCTGAAAAAAGTGTAAAATCCAGAAAGTTAGGACAGGATATGGAGAACAGGGAGCCTTGTTATGCTGATTGGCAGGATGTAAATTGCCAACAGCCACCCTGGAGAAGTGTATGGTGTTTCCTGAAACACGTAAGAAATAAAGCAACACAGCCTATGGCAATTGCACTTATGGTCCTATTCCTTAGGGAAATTAAAATCAAAAACAGAGAGCCACCCCAAAGTTTGGGACAGCTGTGTTCCCAAGAAGCTCGTCTACAGTACCAGGTAAATATCCCAGAAAGCAAAAAATGGATAAAGAAGTTGTGGCACGTACGTGCAATGCAGTATCACTCAGCAATGAAATCTGTGTCATCAGGCCCGTAGCGGCATAGTGAGTGGATGCAGGTACGGTGATTCTACGTGAACTACGTCACACAGAAAAAGAAACATCATAAGATATCACTAATACACGGAATGTAAACTTGACTACACATGAACTGAATTACAAAACAGAACAGGGTCTCAAATTTAGAAAACCAACTAGTGCTTGCTTATGGGGAAAGGTGCCTTGGGGTGCTGCATAAAACCAGAGACTGAAATTAGCACAGATAACATTCCATAAGCCAAATATGTAATAGACAAGACCTACTCCTTGCTCAACGAAATGGACTCAACACCACATATTCAACGCCTAGGAATACACCTGACTAGTAAGAATCTTAAAACCCATGGATATATATGTCTCCGTAAGAGAATCAAGCGTGTGTACAGCGGCCGAAACGCAGCAGTGAAAATCCGATGAATCCCATTATCAAAATAAATTTCGAAAACAAAACACAAAGACAGTGAAATAGAGAGCAATTCTTAAATAATTCACTCAGGGCATGTGATGCAACCGGGATTTAAGACATCTACACCCAGAGCTGGTTGAGACATAAGGCTGGACACTTCAGGCTGATACCATTGGTGAGTTTCGGTGAGCAAATGCAGACCCTTTGAAGTCATACTGCATGGTACCCATTCCATGGGTCCCAACTCTCCAGGTTCAAGGGATTCTTCCTCCAGCTAAAACATGCATGGGAAACCCAGAGTATCATCCACCATGTGATTGGGAAACGATTTAAAATGCATCTCAGTTTTCGTATCCTGGTCCTCGGGTTCACCATTCCAGATGCTTTACTAACACTCTCCCTGCTCGCAGAGTCAGTGCCTTTAACCTCCTGTTTGACACAGCTTGCAATTTCTGTGCAAGATGAACAGGAATAGGGAGAACCAATGAGAGACTAGCTGTAGGTGTCTGCACGGGCAAATGTAACGCTCATTTCCCACCAGGAAGAGGAATTAACCAAAGGCTCAGCATGCCCTGCCGGAAACAGATTAGGGCCTGAAGCAATCCTGCGGTTTTGTGCCCAGCTCACAAGAAAGCGAGTTGAAGAAAGGAGCTCAGGGGCACTGTAATTCACAAAACTGCAGAGTTATAAATGACAGCTCTCCTCCAAAAATATACTGAAGTAAGCCTGCGAAGAGGACTTGAAAGCAGGGCAGAATTTCAGGAAAACGATTGCAGGGGGTAGACTGGAATTGCCCTGAAAGCATAGGAAAAGAGGCAGAACGTCGACAATGATGCACTTGGCCAAAAAGTGCGTATGCGTTTTTTCCTGAATATATTCAGGAAAAAACGCATACGCCCTTTTTGGCCAACCAAGCAAGCCTGTAAAGGAAATCTGCACTACAATGAAGTCTCACTGTCCTCCGGGCAAAAGGGCCATCTGAAAAAAAGTGTAAAATCCAGAAAGGTAGGACAGGATATGGAGAACAGGGAGCCTTGTTATGCTGATTGACAGGATGTAAATTGCCGGCAGCCACCCTGGAGAAGTGTATGGTGTTTCCTGAAACACGTAAGAAACAAAGCAAGACAGCCTATGGCACTTCCACTTATGGTCCTATAGCTTACGGAAATTAAAATCAAAAACAGACAGCCACCCCAATATTTGGGACGGCTGTGTTCACAAGAAGCTCGTCTACAGTATCAGGTAAATATCCCAGAAAGCAAAAAATGGATAAAGAAGTTGTGGCACGTACGTACAATGCAATATCACTCAGCAATGAAATCTGTGTCATCAGGCCCGTAGCGGCATAGTGAGTGGATGCAGGTACGGTGATTCTACGTGAACTACGTCACACAGAAAAAGAAACATCATAAGATATCACTAATACACGGAATGTAAACTTGACTATACATGAACTGAATTACAAAACAGAACAGGGTCTCAAATTTAGAAAACCAACTAGTGCTTGCTTATGGGGAAAGGTGCCTTGGGGGGCTGCATAAAACCAGAGACTGAAATTAGCACAGATAACTTTCCATAAGCCAAATATGTAATAGACAAGACCTACTCCTTGCTCAACGAAATGGAACCAACACCACATATTAAACGCCTAGGAATATACCTGACTAGGAAGAATCTAAAAACCCATGGATATATATGTCTCCGTAAGAGAATCAAGCGTGTGTACAGCGGCCGAAACGCAGCAGTGAAAATCCGATAAATCCCATTATCAAAATAAATTTCGAAAACAAATCACAAAGACAGTGAAATAGAGAGCAATTCTTAAATAATTCACTCAGGGCATGTGATGCAACCGGGATTGACCACATCTACACCCAGAGCTGGTTGAGACATAAGCCTGGACAATTCAGGCTGATAGCATTGGTGAGTTTCGGTGAGCAAATGCAGACCCTTTGAAGTCATACTGCATGGTACCCATTCCATGGGTCCCAACTCTCCAGGTTCAAGGCATACTTCCTCCAGCTAAAACATGCATGGGAAATCCAGAGTATCGTCCACCGTGTGATTGGGAAACTATATAAATGCATCTCAGTTTTCGTATCCTGGTCCTCGGTTTCACCATTCCAGATGCTTTACTAACACTCTCCCCGCTTGGAGAGTCAGTGCGTTTAACCTCCTGTTTAGCACAGCTTGCAATTTCTGTGCAAGATGAACAGGAATAGGGAGAACCAATGAGAGACTAGCTGTAGGTGTCTGCACGGGCAAATGTAACGCTCATTGCCCACCAGGAAGAGGAATTAAACAAAGGCTCAGCGTGCCCTGCTGAAAACAGTTTAGGGCCTGAAGCAATCCTGCGGTTTTGTGCCCAGCTCACAAGAAAGCGAGTTGAAGAAAGGAGCTCAGGGGCACTGTAATTCACAAACCTGCAGAGTTATAAATGACAGCTATCCTCCAAAAATATATTGAAGTAAGCCTGCGAAGGGGACTTGAAAGCGGGGCTGAATTTCAGGAAAACGATTGCAGGGGGTAGACTGGAATTGCCCTGAAAGCATAGGAAAAGAGGCAGAACGTCGACAATGATGCACTGGGCCGAAAAGGGCGTATGCGTTTTTTCCTGAATATATTCAGGAAAAAACGCATACACCCTTTTTGGCCAAGCAAGCAAGCCTGTAAAGGAAATCTGCACTACAATGAAGTCTCACTGCTCCCCGGGCAAAAGGGCCATCTGAAAAAAGTGTAAAATCCAGAAATGTAGGACAGGATATGGAGAACAGGGAGACTTGTTATGCTGATTGGCAGGATGTAAATTGCCAGCAGCCACCCTGGAGAAGTGTATGGTGTTTCCTGAAACACGTAAGAAACAAAGCAACACAGCCTATGGCACTTCCACTTATGGTCCTATTCCTTAGGGAAATTAAAATCAAAAACAGAGAGCCACCCCAAAGTTTCGGACGGCTGTGTTCCCAAGAAGCTCGTCTACAGTACCAGGTAAATATCCCAGAAAGCAGAAAATGGATAAAGAAGTTGTGGCACGTACGTGCAATGCATTATCACTCAGCAATGAAATCTGTGTCATCAGGCCCGTAGCGGCATAGTGAATGGATGCAGGTACGGTGATTCTACGTGAACTACGTCACACAGAAAAAGAAACATCATAAGATATCACTAATACACGGAATGTAAACTTGACTACATATGAACTGAATTACAAAACAGAACAGGGTCTCAAATTTAGAAAACCAACTAGTGCTTGCTTATGGGGAAAGGTGCCCTGGGGTGCTGCATAAAACCAGAGACTGAAATTAGCACAGATAACTTTCCATAAGCCAAATATGTAATAGACAAGACCTACTCCTTGCTCAACGAAATGGACCCAACACCACATATTCAACGCCTAGGAATATACCTGACTAGGAAGAATCTTAAAACCCATGGATATATATGTCTCCGTAAGAGAATCAAGCGTGTGTACAGCGGCCGAAACGCAGCAGTGAAAATCCGATAAATCCCATTATCAAAATAAATTTCAAAAACAAAACACAAAGACAGTGAAATAGAGAGCAATTCTTAAATAATTCACTCAGGGCATGTGATGCAACCGGGATTGACCACATCTACACCCAGAGCTGGTTGAGACATAAGGCTGGACACTTCAGGCTGATAGCATTGGTGAGTTTCGGTGAGCAAATGCAGACCCTTTGTAGTCATACTGCATGGAACCCATTCCATGGGTCCCAACTCTCCAGGTTCAAGGGATTCTTCCTCCAGCTAATACATGCATGGGAAACCCAGAGTATCGTCCACCGTGTGATTGGGAAACGATTTAAAATGCATCTCAGGTTTCGTATCCTCGTCCTCGGGTTCACCATTCCAGATGCTTTACTAGCACTCTCCCCGCTTAGAGAGTCAGTGCCTTTAACCTCCTCTTTGGCACAGCTTGCAATTTCTGTGCAAGATGAACAGGAATAGGGAGAACCAATGAGAGAGTAGCTGTAGGTGTCTGCACGGGCAAATGTAACGCTCATTGCCCACCAGGAAGAGGAATTAAACAAAGGCTCAGTGTGCCCTGCTGGAAACAGATTAGGGCCTGAAGCAATCCTGCGGTTTTGTGCCCAGCTCACAAGAAAGCAAGTTGAAGAAAGGAGCTCAGGGGCACTGTAATTCACAAACCTGCAGAGTTATAAATGACAGCTATCTTCCAAAAGTCTATTGAAGTAAGCCTGCGTAGGGGACTTGAAAGCGGGGCAGAATTTCAGGAAAACGATTGCAGGGGGTAGACTGGAATTGCCCTGAAAGCATAGGAAAAGAGGCAGAACGTCGAAAATGATGCACTTGGCCAAAAAGGGCGTATGCGTTTTTTTCTGAATATATTCAGGAAAAAACGCATACGCCCTTTTTGGCCAACCAAGCAAGCCTGTAAAGGAAATCTGCACTAAAATGAAGTCTCACTTCCCCCCGGGCAAATGGGCCATCTGAAAAAAGTGTAAAATCCAGAAATGTAGGAGAGGATATGGAGAACAGGGAGCCTTGTTATGCTGATTGGCAGGATGTAAATTGCCGGCAGCCACCCTGGAGAAGTGTATGGTGTTTCCTGAAACACGTAAGAAACAAAGCAACACAGCCTATGGCACTTCCACTTATGGTCCTATAGCTTACAGAAATTAAAATCAAAAACAGACAGCCACCCCAATATTTGGGACGGCTGTGTTCACAAGAAGCTCGTCTACAGTATCAGGTAAATATCCCAGAAAGCAAAAAATGGATAAAGAAGTTGTGGCACATACGTACAATGCAATATCACTCAGCAATGAAATCTGTGTCATCAGGCCCGTAGCGGCATAGTGAGTGGATGCAGGTACGGTGATTCTACGTGAACTACGTCACACAGAAAAAGAAACATCATAAGATATCACTAATACACGGAATGTAAACTTGACTACACATGAACTGAATTACAAAACAGAGCAGGGTCTCAAATTTAGAAAACCAACTAGTGCTTGCTTATGGGGAAAGGTGCCTTGGGGTGCTGCATAAAACCAGAGACTGAAATTAGAACAGATAACATTCCATAAGACAAATATGTAATAGACAAGACCTACTCCTTGCTCAACAAAATGGACTCAACACCACATATTCAACGCCTAGGAATATACCTGACTAGGAAGAATCTTAAAACCCATGGATTTATATGTCTCCGTAAGAGAATCAAGCGTGTGTACAGCGGCCGATATGCAGCAGTGAAAATCCGATAAATCCCATTATCAAAATAAATTTCGAAAACAAAACACAAAGACAGTGAAATAGAGAGCAATTCTTCACTAATTCACTCAGGGCATGTGATGCAACCGGGATTGACCACATCTACACCCAGAGCTGGTTGAGACATAAGGCTGGACACTACAGGCTGATAGCATTTGTGAGTTTCTGTGAGCAAATGCAGACCCTTTGAAGTCATACTGCATGGTACCTATTCCATGGGTCCCAACTCTTCAGGTTCAAGGCTTTCTTCCTCCAGCTAAAACATGCAAGGGAAACCCACAGTATGGTCCACCGTGTGATTGGGAAACGATTTAAAATGCATCTCAGTTTTCGTATCCTGGTCCTCGGGTTCACCATTCCAGATGTTTTACTAACACTCTCCCCGCTTGGAGAGTCAGTGCCTTTAACCTCCTGTTTCGCACAGCTTGCAATTTCTGTGCAAGATGAACAGGAATAGGGAGAACCAATGAGAGACTAGCTATAGGTGTCTGCACGGGCAAATGTAACACTCATTTCCCACCAGGAAGAGGAATTAACCAAAGGCTCAGTGTGCCCGGCCGGAACAGATTAGGGCCTGAAGCAATCCTGCGGTTTTGTGCCCAGCTCACAAGAAAGCGAGTTGAAGAAAGGAGCTCAGGGGCACTGTAATTCACAAACCTGCAGAGTTATAAATGACAGCTATCCTCCAAAAATATATTGAAGTAAGCCTGCGAAGGGGACTTGAAAGGGGGGCAGAATTTCTGGAAAACGATTGCAGTGGGTAGACAGGAATTGCCCTGAAAGCATAGGAAAAGAGGCAGAACGTCGACAATGATGCACTTGGCCAAAAAGGGCGTATGCGTTTTTTCCTGAATATATTCAGGAAAAAACGCATACGCCCTTTTTGGCCAACCAAGCAAGCCTGTAAAGGAAATCTGCACTACAATGAAGTCTCACTGCCCCCCCCCCCCGGGGAAAATGGCCATCTGAAAAAAGTGTAAAATCCAGAAAAGTAGGACAGGATATGGAGAACAGGGAGCCTTGTTATGCTGATTGGCAGGATGTAAACTGCCGGCAGCCACCCTGGAGAAGTGTATGGTGTTTCCTGACACACGTAAGAAACAAAGCAACACAGCCTATGGCACTTCCACTTATGGTCCTATAGCTTACGGAAATTAAAATCAAAAACAGACAGCCACCCCAATATTTGGGACGGCTGTGTTCACAAGAAGCTCGTCTACAGTATCAGGTAAATATCCCAGAAAGCAAAAAATGGATAAAGAAGTTGTGGCACGTACGTACAATGCAATATCACTCAGCAATGAAATCTGTGTCATCAGGCCCGTAGCGGCATAGTGAGTGGATGCAGGTACGGTGATTCTAGGTGAACTACGTCACACAGAAAAAGAAACATCATAAGATATCACTAATACACGGAATGTAAACTGGACTACACATGAACTGAATTACAAAACAGAACAGGGTCTCAAATTTAGTAAACCAACTAGTGCTTGCTTATGGGGAAAGGTGCGTTGGGGTGCTGCATAAAACCAGAGACTGAAATTAGCACAGATAACTTTCCATAAGCCAAATATATAATAGACAAGACCTACTCCTTGCTCAACGAAATGGACCCAAAACCACATATTAAACGCCTAGGAATATACCTGACTAGGAAGAATCTTAAAACCCATGGATATATATGTCTCCATAAGAGAATCAAGCGTGTGTACAGCGGCAGAAACGCAGCAGTTAAAATCCGATAAATCCCATTATCAAAATAAATTTCGAAAACAAAACACAAAGACAGTGAAATAGAGAGCAATTCTTAAATAATTCACTCAGGGCATGTGATGCAACCGGGATTGACCACATCTACACCCAGAGCTGGTTGAGACATAAGGCTGGACACTTCAGGCTGATAGCATTGGTGAGTGTCGGTGAGCAAATGCAGACCCTTTGAAGTCATACTGCATGGTACCCATTCCATGGGTCCCAACTCTCCAGGTTCAAGGGATTCTTCCTCCAGCTAAAACATGCATGGGAAACCCAGAGTATCGTCCACCGTGTGATTGGGAAACGATTTAAAATGCATCTCAGTTTTCGTATCCTGGTCCTCGGGTTCACCATTCCAGATGCTTTACTAACATTCTCCCCGCTTAGAGAGTCAGTGCCTTTAACCTCCTCTTTGGCACAGCTTGCAATTTCTGTGCAAGATGAACAGGATTAGGGAGAACAAATGAGAGACTAGCTGTAGGTGTCTGCACGGGCAAATGTAACGTTCATTGCCGACCAGGAAGAGGAATTAAACAAAGGCTCAGTGTGCCCTGCTGAAATCAGATTAGGGCCTGAAGCAAGCCTGCGGTTTTGTGCCCAGCTCACAAGAAAGCGAGTTGAAGAAAGGAGCTCAGGGGCACTGTAATTCACAAACCTGCAGAGTTATAAATGACAGCTATCCTCCAAAAATATATTGAAGTAAGCCCGCAAAGGGGACTTGAAAGCGGGGCAGAATTTCAGGAAAACGATTGCAGGGGGTAGACTGGAATTGCCCTGAAAGCATAGGAAAAGAGGCAGAACGTCGACAATGATGCACTTGGCCAAAAAGGGCGTATGCGTTTTTTCCTGAATATATTCAGGAAAAAACGCATACGCCCTTTTTGGCCAACCAAGCAAGCCTGTAAAGGAAATCTGCACTACAATGAAGTCTCACTGCCCCCCGGGCAAAAGGGCCATCTGAAAAAAGTGTAAAATCCAGAAAGGTAGGACAGGATATGGAAAACAGGGAGCCTTGTTATGCTGATTGGCAGGATGTAAATTGCCAGCAGCCACCCTGGAGAAGTGTATGGTGTTTCCTGAAACACGTAAGAAACAAAGCAACACATCCTATGGCACTTCCACTTATGGTCCTATAGCTAACGGAAATTAAAATCAAAAACAGACAGCCACCCCAATATTTGGGACGGCTGTGTTCACAAGAAGCTCGTCTACAGTATCAGGTAAATATCCCAGAAAGCAAAAAATGGATAAAGAAGTTGTGGCACGTACGTGCAATGCAGTATCACTCAGCAATGAAATCGGTGTCATCAGGCTCGTAGCGGCATAGTGAGTGGATGCAGGTACGGTGATTGTACGTGAACAACGTCACACAGAAAAAGAAACATCATAAGATATCACTAATACACGGAATGTATACTTGACTACACATGAACTGAATTACAAAACAGAACAGGGTCTCAAATTTAGAAAACCAACTAGTGCTTGCTTATGGGGAAAGGTGCCTTGGGGTGCTGCATAAAACCAGAGACTGAAATTAGCACAGATAACTTTCCATAAGCCAAATATGTAATAGACAAGACCTACTCCTTGCTCAACGAAATGGACCCAAAACCACATATTCAACGCCTAGGAATATACCTGACTAGGAAGAATCTTAAAACCCATGGATATATATGTCTCTGTAAGAGAATCAAGCGTGTGTACAGCGGCCGAAACGCAGCAGTGAAAATCCGATAAATCCCATTATCAAAATAAATTTCAAAAACAAAACACAAAGACAGTGAAATAGAGAGCAATTCTTAAATAATTCACTCAGGGCATGTGATGCAACCGGGATTGACCACATCTACACCCAGAGCTGGTTGAGACATAAGGCTGGACACTTCAGGCTGATAGCATTGGTGAGTTTCGGTGAGCAAATGCAGACCCTTTGTAGTCATACTGCATGGAACCCATTCCATGGGTCCCAACTCTCCAGGTTCAAGGGATTCTTCCTCCAGCTAATACATGAATGGGAAACCCAGAGTATCGTCCACCGTGTGATTGGGAAACGATTTAAAATGCATCTCAGGTTTCGTATCCTCGTCCTCGGGTTCACCATTCCAGATGCTTTACTAGCACTCTCCCCGCTTAGAGAGTCAGTGCCTTTAACCTCCTCTTTGGCACAGCTTGCAATTTCTGTGCAAGATGAACAGGAATAGGGAGAACCAATGAGAGAGTAGCTGTAGGTGTCGGCACGGGCAAATGTAACGCTCATTGCCCACCAGGAAGAGGAATTAAACAAAGGCTCAGTGTGCCCTGCTGGAAACAGATTAGGGCCTGAAGCAATCCTGCGGTTTTGTGCCCAGCTCACAAGAAAGCAAGTTGAAGAAAGGAGCTCAGGGGCACTGTAATTCACAAACCTGCAGAGTTATAAATGACAGCTATCTTCCAAAAGTCTATTGAAGTAAGCCTGCGTAGGGGACTTGAAAGCGGGGCAGAATTTCAGGAAAACGATTGCAGGGGGTAGACTGGAATTGCCCTGAAAGCATAGGAAAAGAGGCACAACGTCGACAATGATGCACTTGGCCAAAAAGGGCGTATGCGTTTTTTCCTGAATATATTCAGGAAAAAACGCATACGCCCTTTTTGGCCAACCAAGCAAGCCTGTAATGGAAATCTGCACTACAACGAAGTCTCACTGCCCCCCGGGCAAGAGGGCCATCTGAAAAAAGTGTAAAATCCAGAAAGGTAGGACAGGATATGGAGAACAGGGAGCATTGTTATGCTGATTGGCAGGATGTAAATTGCCAGCAGCCACCCTGGAGAAGTGTATGGTGTTTCCTGAAACACGTAAGAAACAAAGCAACACAGCCTATGGCACTTCCACTTATGGTCCTATAGCTTACGGAAATTAAAATCAAAAACAGAGAGCCACCCCAAAGTTTGGGACGGCTGTGTTCCCAAGAAGCTCGTCTACAGTACCAGGTAAATATCCCAGAAAGCAAAAAATGGATAAAGAAGTTGTGGCACGTACGTGCAATGCAATATCACTCAGCAATGAAATCTGTGTCATCAGGCCCGTAGCGGCATAGTGAGTGGATGCAGGTACGGTGATTCTACGTGAACTACGTCACACAGAAAAAGAAACATCATAAGATATCACTAATACACGGAATGTAAACTTGACTACACATGAACTGAATTACAAAACAGAACAGGGTCTCAAATTTAGAAAACCAACTAGTGCTTGCTTATGGGGAAAGGTGCCTTGGGGTGCTGCATAATACCAGAGACTGAAATTAGCACAGATAACATTCCATAAGCCAAATATGTATTAGACACGACCTACTGCTTGCTCAACGAAATGGACTCAACACCACATATTCAACGCCTAGGAATATACCTGACTAGGAAGAATCTTAAAACCCATGGATATATATATGTCTCCGTAAGAGAATCTAGCGTGTGTACAGCGGCCGAAACGCAGCAGTGAAAATCCGATAAATCCCATTATCAAAATAAATTTCGAAAACAAAACACAAAGACAGTGAAATAGAGAGCAATTCTTAAATAATTCACTCAGGGCATGTGATGCAACCAGGATTTACCACATCTACACCCAGAGCTGGTTGAGACATAAGGCTGGACACTTCAGGCTGATAGCATTGGTGAGTTTCGGTGAGCAAATGCAGACCCTTTGAAGTCATACTGCATGGTACCCATTCCATGGGTCCCAACTCTCCAGGTTCAAGGCATTCTTCCTCCAGCTAAAACATGCATGGGAAACCCAGAGTATCGTCCACCGTGTGATTGGGAAACGATTTAAAATGCATCTCAGTTTTCGTATCCTGGTCCTCAGGTTCACCATTCCAAATGCTTTACTAACACTCTCCCCGCTTGGAGAGTCAGTGCCTTTAACCTCCTCTTTGGCACAGCTTGCAATTTCTGTGCCCGATGAACAGGAATAGGGAGAAGCAATGAGAGACTAGCTGTAGGTGTCTGCACGGGCAAATGTAACGCTCATTGCCGACCAGGAAGAGGAATTAAACAAAGGCTCAGTGTGCCCTGCTGGAAACAGATTAGGGCCTGAAGCAATCCTGCGGGTTTGTGCCCAGCTCACAAGAAAGCGAGTTGAAGAAAGGAGCTCAGGGGCACTGTACTTCACAAACCTGCAGAGTTATAAATGACAGCTATCCTCCAAAAATATATTGAAGTAAGCCTGCGAAGGGGACTTGAAAGCGGGGCAGAATTTCAGGAAAACGATTGCAGGGGGTAGACTGGAATTGCCCTGAAAGCATAGGAAAAGAGGCACAACGTGAACAATGATGCACTTGACCAAAAAGGGCGTATGGGTTTTTTCCTGAATATATTCAGGAAAAAACGCATACGCACTTTTTGGCCAACCAAGAAAGCCTGTAAAGGAAATCTGCACTACAATGAAGTCTCACTGCCCCCCGGGCAAGAGGGCCATCTGAAAAAAGTGTAAAATCCAGAAAGGTAGGACAGGATATGGGGAAGAGGGAGCCTTGTTATGCTGATTGGCAGGATGTAAATTGTGAACAGCCACCCTGGAGAAGTGTATGGTGTTTCCTGAAACACGTAAGAAATAAAGCAACACAGCCTATGGCAATTGCACTTATGGTCCTATTCCTTAGGGAAATTAAAATCAAAAACAGAGAGCCACCCCAAAGTTTGGGAGGGCTGTGTTCCCAAGAAGCTCGTCTACAGTACCAGGTAAATATCCCAGAAAGCAAAAAATGGATAAAGAAGTTGTGGCACGTACGTGCAATGCAATATCACTCAGCAATGAAATCTGTGTCATCAGGCCCGTAGCGGCATAGTGAGTGGATGCAGGTACGGTGATTCTACGTGAACTACGTCACACAGAAAAAGAAACATCATAAGATATCACTAATACACGGAATGTAAACTTGACTACACATGAACTGAATTACAAAACAGAACAGGGTCTCAAATTTAGAAAACCAACTAGTGCTTGCTTATGGGGAAAGGTGCCTTGGGGTGCTGCATAAAACCAGAGACTGAAATTAGCACAGATAACATTCCATAAGCCAAATATGTAATAGAAAAGACCTACTCCTTGCTCAACGAAATGGACTCAACACCACATATTCAACACATAGGAATATACCTGACTAGGAAGAATCTTAAAACCCATGGATATATATGTCTCCGTAAGAGAATCAAGCGTGTGTACAGCGGCCGATACGCATCACTGAAAATCCGATAAATCCCATTATCAAAATAAATTTCGAAAACAAAACACAAAGACAGTGAAAAAGAGAGCAATTCTTAAATAATTCACTCAGCGCATGTGATGCAACCGGGATTGACCACATCTATACCCAGAGCTGGTTGAGACACAAGGCTGGACACTTCAGGCTGATAGTATTGGTGAGTTTCGGTCAGCAAATGCAGACCCTTTGAAGTCATACTGCATGGTACCTATTCCATGGGTCCCAACTCTTCATGTTCAAGGGATTCTTCCTCCAGCTAAGACATGCATGGGAATCCCACAGTACGGTCTACCGTGTGATTGGGAAACGATTTAAAATGCACCTCAGTTTTCGTATCCTGGTCCTCGGGTTCACCATTCCAGATGCTTTACTAACACTCTCCCTGCTTGGAGAGTCAGTGCCTTTAACCTCCTGTTTGGCACAGCTTGCAATTTCTGTGCAAGATGAACAGGAATAGGGAGAACCAATGAGAGACTAGCTGTAGGTGTCTGCACGGGCAAATGTAACGCTCATTGCCCACCAGGAAGAGGAATTAAACAAAGGCTCAGTGTGCCCTGCTGGAAACAGATTACGGCCTGAAGCAATCCTGCGGTTTTGTGCCCAGCTCACAAGAAAGCGAGTTGAAGAAAGGAGCTCAGGGGCACTGTATTTCACAAACCTGCAGAGTTATAAATGACAGCTATCCTCCAAAAATATATTGAAGTAAGCCTGCGAAAGGGACTTGAAAGCGGGGCAGAATTTCAGGAAAACGATTGCAGGGGGTAGACTGGAATTGCCCTGAAAGCATAGGAAAAGAGGCACAACGTGAACAATGATGCACTTGACCAAAAAGGGCGTATGGGTTTTTTCCTGAATATATTCAGGAAAAAACGCATACGCACTTTTTGGCCAACCAAGAAAGCCTGTAAAGGAAATCTGCACTACAATGAAGTCTCACTGCCCCCCGGGCAAGAGGGCCATCTGAAAAAAGTGTAAAATCCAGAAAGGTAGGACAGGAAATGGGGAAGAGGGAGCCTTGTTATGCTGATTGGCAGGATGTAAATTGTGAACAGCCACCCTGGAGAAGTGTATGGTGTTTCCTGAAACACGTAAGAAATAAAGCAACACAGCCTATGGCAATTGCACTTATGGTCCTATTCCTTAGGGAAATTAAAATCAAAAACAGACAGCCACCCCAAAGTTTGGGACGGCTGTGTTCCCAATAAGCTCGTCTACAGTACCAGGTAAATATCCCAGAAAGCAAAAAATGGATAAAGAAGTTGTGGCACGTACGTGCAATGCAATATCACTCAGCAATGAAATCTGTGTCATCAGGCCCGTAGCGGCATAGTGAGTGGATGCAGGTACGGTGATTCTACGTGAACTACGTCACACAGAAAAAGAAACATCATAAGATATCACTAATACACGGAATGTAAACTTGACTACACATGAACTGAATTACAAAACAGAACAGGGTCACAAATTTAGAAAACCAACTAGTGCTTGCTTATGGGGAAAGGTGCCTTGGGTTGCTGCATAAAAGCAGAGACTGAAATTAGCACAGATAACATTCCATAAGCCAAATATGTAATAGACAAGACCTACTCCTTGCTCAACGAAATGAACTCAACACCACATATTCAACGCCTAGGAATATTCCTGACTAGGAAGAATCTTAAAACCCATGGATATATATGTCTCCGTAAGAGAATCAAGAGTGTGTACAGCAGCATAAACGCAGCAGTGAAAATCCAATAAATCCCATTATCAAAATAAATTTCAAAAACAAAACACAAAGACAGTGAAATAGAGAGCAATTCTTAAATAATTCACTCAGGGCATGTGATGCAACCGGGATTGACCACATCTACACCCAGAGCTGGTTGAGACATAAGGCGGGACACTTCAGGCTGATAGCATTGGTGAGTTTCGGTGAGCAAATGCAGACCCTTTGAAGTCATACTGCATGGTACCTATTCCATGGGTCCCAACACTTCAGGATCAAGGGATTCTTCCTCCAGCTAATACATGCATGGGAAACCCACAGTATGGTCCACCGTGTGATTGGGAAACGATTTAAAATGCACCTCAGTTTTCGTATCCTGGTCCTCGGGTTCACCATTCCAGATGCTTTACTAACACTCTCCCCGCTTGGTGAGTCAGTGCTTTTAACCTCCTCTTTGGCACAGCTTGCAATTTCTGTGCAAGATGAACAGGAATAGGGAGAACCAATGAGAGACTAGCTGTAGGTGGCTGCACGGGCAAATGTAACGCTCATTTCCCACCAGGAAGAGGAATTAACCAAAGGCTCAGCGTGCCCTGCCGGAAACAGATTAGGGCCTGAAGCAATCCTGCGGTTTTGTGCCCAGCTCACAAGAAAGCGAGTTGAAGAAAGGAGCTCAGGGGCACTGTAATTCACAAACCTGCAGAGTTATAAATGACAACCATCCTCCAAAAATATATTGAAGTAAGCCTGTGAAGGGGACTTGAAAGGGGGGCAGAGTTTCAGGAAAACCATTGCAGGGGGTAGACTGGAATTGCCCTGAAAGCATAGGAAAAGAGGCACAACGTCGACAATGATGCACTTGGCCAAAAAGGGCGTATGCGTTTTTTCCTGAATATATTCAGGAAAAAACGCATACGCCCTTTTTGGCCAAACAAGCAAGCCTGTAAAGGAAATCTGCACTACAATGAAGTCTCACTGCCCCCCGGGCAAAAGGGCCATCTGAAAAAAGTGTAAAATCCAGAAAGGTAGGACAGGATATGGAGAACAGGGAGCCTTGTTATGCTGATTGGCAGGATGTAAATTGCCAGCAGCCACCCTGGAGAAGTGTATGGTGTTTCCTGAAACACGTAAGAAACAAAGCAACACAGCCTATGGCACTTCCACTTATGGTCCTATAGTTTACGGAAATTAAAATCAAAAACAGACAGCCACCCCAATATTTGGGACAGTTGTGTTCACAAGAAGCTCGTCTACAGTATCAGGTAAATATCCCAGAAAGCAAAAAATGGATAAAGAAGTTGTGACACGTACGTACAATGCAATATCACTCAGCAATGAAATCTGTGTCATCAGGCCCGTAGCGGCATAGTGAGTGGATGCAGGTACGGTGATTCGACGTGAACTTCGTCACACAGAAAAAGAAACATCATAAGATATCACTAATACACGGAATGTAAACTTGACTACACATGAACTGAATTACAAAACAGAACAGGGTCTCAAATTTAGAAAACCAACTAGTGCTTGCTTATGGGGAAAGGTGCGTTGGGGTGCTGCATAAAACCAGAAACTGAAATTAGCACAGATAACTTTCCATAAGCCAAATATGTAATAGACAAAACCTACTCCTTGCTCAACGAAATGGACCCAACACCACATATTCAACGCCTAGGAATATACCTGACTAGGAAGAATCTTTAAACCCATTATATATGTCTCCGTAAGAGAATCAAGCGTGTGTACAGCGGCCAAAACGCAGCAGTGAAAATCCGATAAATCCCATTATCAAAATAAATTTCGAAAACAAAACACAAAGACAGTGAAATAGAGAGCAATTCTTAAATAATTCACACAGGGCATGTGATGCAACCGGGATTGACCACATCTACACCCAGAGCTGGTTGAGACATAAGGCTGGACACTTCAGGCTGATAGCATTGGTGAGTTTCGGTGAGCAAATGCAGACCCTTTGAAGTCATACTGCATGGTACCCATTCCATGGGTCCCAACTCTCCAGGTTCAAGGGATTCTCCCTCCAGCTAAAACGTGCATGGGAAACCCAGAGTATCGTCCACCGTGTGATTGGGAAACGATTTAAAATGCATCTCAGTTTTCGTATCCTGGTCCTCGGGTTCACCATTCCAGATGCTTTACTAACACTCTCCCCGCTTGGAGAGTCAGTGCCTTTAACCTCCTCTTTGGCACAGCTTGCAATTTCTGTGCAAGATGAACAGGAATAGGGAGAACCAATGAGAGACTAGCTGTAGGTGTCTGCACGGGCAAATGTAACGCTCATTTCCCACCAGGAAGAGGAATTAACCAAAGGCTCAGTGTGCCCTGCCGGAAAGAGATTAGGGCCTGAAGCAATCCTGCGGTTTTGTGCGCAGCTCACAAGAAAGCGAGTTGAAGAAAGGAGTTCAGGGGCACTGTAATTCACAAACCTGCAGAGTTATAAATGACAGCTATCCTCCAAAAATATATTGAAGTAATCCTGCGAAGGGGACTTGAATGCGGGGCAGAATTTCAAGAAAACGATTGCAGGGGGTAGACTGGAATTGCCCTGAAAGCATAGGAAAAGAGGCACAACGTCGACAATGATGCACTTGGCCAAAAAGGGCGTATGCGTTTTTTCCTGAATATATTCAGGAAAAAACGCATACGCCCTTTTTGGCCAACCAAGGAAGCCTGTAAAAGAAATCTGCACTACAATGAAGTCTCACTGCCCCACGGACAAAAGGGCCATCTGAAAAAAGTGTAAAATCCAGAAAGGTAGGACAGGATATGGAGAACAGGGAGCCTTGTTATGCTGATTGGCAGGATGTAAATTGCCAGCAGCCACCCTGGAGAAGTGTATGGTGTTTCCTGAAACACGTAAGAAACAAAGCAACACAGCCTATGGCACTTCCACTTATGGTCCTATAGCTTACGGAAATTAAAATCAAAAACAGACAGCCACCCCAATATTTGGGACGGCTGTGTTCACAAGAAGCTCGTCTACAGTATCAGGTAAATATCCCAGAAAGCAAAAAATGGATAAAGAAGTTGTGGCACGTACGTACAATGAAATATCACTCAGCAATGAAATCTGTGTCATCAGGCCCGTAGCGACATAGTGAGTGGATGCAGGTACGGTGATTCTACGTGAAGTACGTCACACAGAAAAAGAAACATCATAAGATATCACTAATACACGGAATGTAAACTTGACTACACATGAACTGAATTACAAAACAGAACAGGGTCTCAAATTTAGAAAACCAACTAGTGCTTGCTTATGGGGAAACGTGCGTTGGGGTGCTGCATAAAACCAGAGACTGAAATTAGCACAGATAACTTTCCATAAGCCAAATATGTAATAGACAAGACCTACTCCTTGCTAAACGAAATGGAACCAACACCACATATTCAACGCCTAGGAATATAACTGACTAGGAAGAATCTTAAAACCCATGGATATATATGTCTGCGTAAGAGAATCAAGCGTGTGTACAACGGCCGAAACGCAGCAGTGAAAATCCGATAAATCCCATTATCAAAATAAATTTCGAAAACAAAACACAAAGACAGTGAAATAGAGAGCAATTCTTAAATAATTCACTCAGAGCATGTGATGCAACCGGGATTGAACACATCTACACCCAGAGCTGGTTGAGACATAAGGCTGGACACTTCAGGCTGATAGCATTGGTGAGTTTCGGTGAGCAAATGCAGACCCCTTGAACTCATACTGCATGGTACCAATTCCATGGGTCCCAACTCTCCAGGTTCAAGGGATTCTTCCTCCAGCTAAAACATGCATGGGAAACCCACAGTATGGTCCACCGTGTGATTGGGAAACGATTTAAAATGCATCTCAGTTTTCGTATCCTGGTCCTCGGGTTCACCATTCCAGATGCTTTACTAACACTCTCCCTGCTTGGAGAGTCAGTGCCTTTAACCTCCTGTTTGGCACAGCTTGCAATTTCTGTGCAAGATGAACAGGAATAGGGAGAACCAATGAGATACTAGCTGTAGGTGTCTGCACGGGCAAATGTAACGCTCATTTGCCACCAGGAAGAGGAATTAACCAAAGGCTCAGCATGCCCTGCCAGAAACAGATTAGGGCCTGAAGCAATCCTGAGGTTTTGTGTCCTCCTCACAAGAAAGCGAGTTGAAGAAAGGAGGTCAGGGGCACTGTAATTCACAAACCTGCAGAGTTATAAATGACAGCTATCCTCCAAAAATATATTGAAGTAAGCCTGCGAAGGAGACTTGAAAGCGGGGCAGAATTTCAGGAAAACGATTGCAGGGGGTAGACTGGAATTGCCCTGAAAGAAACGGAAAACAGGCACAACCTCGACAGTGATGCACTTGGCCAAAAAGGGCGTATGCGTTTTTTCCTGAATATATTCAGGAAAAAACGCATACGCACTTTTTGGCCAACCAAGCAAGCCTGTAAAGGAAATCTGCACTACAATGAAATCTCACTGCCCCCCCCCGGGCAAAAGGGCCATCTGAAAAAAGTGTAAAATCCAGAAAGGTAGGACAGGATATTGAGAACAGGGAGCCTTGTTATGCTGATTGGCAGGATGTAAATTGCCAGAAGCCACCCTGGAGAAGTGTATGGTGTTTCCTGAAACACGTAAGAAACAAAGCAACACAGCCTATGGCATTTCCACTTATGGTCCTGTAGCTTACGGAAATTAAAATCAAAAACAGACAGCCACCCCAATATTTGGGACGGCTGTGTTCACAAGAAACTCGTCTACAGTATCAGGTAAATATCCCAGAAAGCAAAAAATGGATAAAGAAGTTGTGACACGTACGTACAATGCAATATCACTCAGCAATGAAATCTGTGTCATCAGGCCCGTAGCGGCATAGTGAGTGGATGCAGGTACGGTGATTCTACGTGAACTACGTCACACAGAAAAAGAAACATCATAAGATATCACTAATACACGGAATGTAATCTTGACTACACATGAACTGAATTACAAAACAGAACAGGGTCTCAAATTTAGAAAACCAACTAGTGCTTCCTTATGGGGAAAGGTGCCTTGGGGTGCTGCATAAAACCAGAGACTGAAATTAGCACAGATAACTTTCCATAAGCCAAATATGTAATAGAAAAGACCTACTCCTTGCTCAACGAAATGGACCCAACACCACATATTCAACACCTAGGAATATACCTGACTAGGAAGAATCTTAAAACCCATGGATATATATGTCTCCATAAGAGAATCAAGCGTGTGTACAGCGGCCGAAACGCAGCAGTGAAAATCCGATAAATCCCATTATCAAAATAAATTTCGAAAACAAAACACAAGGACAGTGAAATAGAGAGCAATTCTTAAATAATTCACTCAGGGCATGTGATACAACCGGGATTGACCACATCTACACCCAGAGCTGGTTGAGACATAAGGCTGGACACTTCAGGCTGATAGCATTGGTGAGTTTCGGTGAGCAAATGCAGACCCTTTGAAGTCATACTGCATGGTACCCATTCCATGGGTCCCAACTCTCCAGGTTCAAGGGATTCTTCCTCCAGCTAAAACATGCATGGGAAACACAGAGTATGGTACACCGTGAGATTGGGAAACGATTTAAATGGATCTCAGTTTTCGTATCCTTGTCCTCGGGTTCACCATTCCAGACGGATTACTAACACTCTCCCCGGTCGGATAGTCAGTGCCTTTAACCTCCTGTTTGGCACAGTTTGCAATTTCTGTGCAAGATGAACAGGAATAGGGAGAACCAATGAGAGACTAGCTGTAGGTGTCTGCACGGGCAAATGTAACACTCATTGCCCACCAGGAAGAGGAATTAAACAAAGGCTCAGTGTGCTCTGCTGGAAACAGATTAGGGCCTGAAGCAATCCTGCGGTTTTGTGCCCAGCTCACAAGAAAGCGAGTTGAAGAAAGGAGATCAGGGGCACTGTAATTCACAAACCTGCAGAGTTATAATTGACAGCAATCCTCCAAAAATATATTGAAGTAAGTCTGCGAAGGGGACTTGAAAGCGGGGCAGAATTTCAGGCAAACGATTGCAGGGGGTAGACTGGAATTGCCCTGAAAGCATAGGAAAAGAGGCACAACGTCGACAATGATGCACTTGGCCAAAAAGGGCGTATGCGTTTTTTCCTGAATATATTCAGGAAAAAACGCATACGCCCTTTTTGGTCAACCAAGCAAGCCTGTAAAGAAATCTGCACTACAATGAAGTCTCACTGCCCCCCGGGTAAAAGGGCCATCTGAAAAAAGTGTAAAATCCAGAAAGGTAGGACAGGATATGGAGAACAGGGAGCCTTGTTATGCTGATTGGCAGGATGTAAATTGCCAGCAGCCACCCTGGAGAAGTGTATGGTGTTTCCTGAAACACGTAAGAAACAAAGCAACACAGCCTATGGCACTTCCACTTATGGTCCTATAGCTTACGGAAATTAAAATCAAAAACAGACAGCCACCCCAATATTTGGGAAGGCTGTGTTCACAAGAAGCTCGTCTACAGTATCAGGTAAATATCCCAGAAAGCAAAAGATGGATAAAGAAGTTGTGGCACGTACGTACAATGCAATATCACTCAGCAATGAAATCTGTGTCATCAGGCCCGTAGCGGCATAGTGAGTGGATGCAGGTACGGTGATTCTACGTGAACTACGTCACACAGAAAAAGAAACATCATAAGATATCACTAATACACGGAATGTAAACTTGACTACACATGAACTGAATTACAAAACAGAACAGGGTCTCAAATTTAGAAAACCAACTAGTGCTTGCTTATGGGGAAAGGTGCGTTGGGGTGCTGCATAAAACCAGAGACTGAAATTAGCACAGATAACTTTCCATAAGACAAATATGGAATAGACAAGACCTACTCCTTGCTCAACGAAATGGACCCAACACCACATATTCAACGCCTAGGAATATACCTGACTAGGAAGAATCTTAAAAGCCATGGATATATATGTCTCCGTAAGAGAATCAAGCGTGTGTACAGCGGCCGAAATGCAGCAGTGAAAATCCGATAAATCCCATTATCAAAATAAATTTCAAAAACACAACACAAAGACAGTGAAATAGAGAGCAATTCTTAAATAATTCACTCAGGGCATGTGATGCAACCGGGATTGACCACATCTACACCCAGAGCTGGTTGAGACATAAGGCTGGACACTTCAGGCTGATAGCATTGGTGAGTTTCGGTGAGCAAATGCAGACCCTTTGAAGTCATACTGCATGGTACCCATTCCATGGGTCCCAACTCTCCAGGTTCAAGGCATTCTTCCTCCAGCTAAAACATGCATGGGAAACCCAGAGTATCGTCCACCGTGTGATTGGGAAACGATTTAAAATGCATCTCAGTTTTCGTATCCTGGTCCTAGGGTTCACCATTCCAGATGCTTTACTAACACTCTCCCCGCTTGGAGAGTCAGTGCCTTTAACCTCCTCTTTGGCACAGCTTGCAATTTCTGTGCAAGATGAACAGGAATAGGGAGAACCAATGAGAGACTAGCTGTAGGTGTCTGCACGGGCAAATGTAACGCTCATTGCCGACCAGGAAGAGGAATTAAAGAAAGGCTCAGTGTGCCCTGTTGGAAACAGATTAGGGCCTGAAGCAAACCTGCGGTTTTAAGCCCAGCTCACAAGAAAGCGAGTTGAAGAAAGGAGTTCAGGGGCACTGTAATTCACAAACCTGCAGAGTTATAAATGACAGCTATCCTCCAAAAATATATTGAAGGAAGCCTGCGAAGGGGACTTGAAAGCGGGGCAGAATTTCAGGAAAACGATTGCAGGGGGTAGACTGGAATTGCCCTGAAAGCATAGGAAAAGAGGCACAACGTCGACAATGATGCACTTGGCCAAAAAGGGCGTATGCGTTTTTACCTGAATATATTCAGGAAAAAACGCATACGCCCTTTTTGGCCAACCAAGCAACCCTGTAAAGGAAATCTGCACTACAATGAAATCTCACTGCCCCCCCCCCGGGGCAAAAGGGCCATCTGAAAAAAGTGTAAAATCCAGAAAGGTTGGACAGGATATGGAGAACAGGGAGCCTTGTTATGCTGATTGGCAGGATGTAAATTGCCAGCAGCCACCCTGGAGAAGTGTATGGTGTTTCCTGAAACACGTAAGAAACAAAGCAACACAGCCTATGGCACTTCCACTTATGGTCCTATAGCTTACGGAAATTAAAATCAAAAACAGACAGCCACCCCAATATTTGGGACGGCTGTGTTCACAAGAAGCTCGTCTACAGTATCAGGTAAATATCCCAGAAAGCAAAAAATGGATAAAGAAGTTGTGGCACTTACATACAATGCAATATCACTCAGCAATGAAATCTGTGTCATCAGGCCCGTAGCGGCATAGTGAGTGGATGCAGGTACGGTGATTCTACGTGAACTATGTCACACAGAAAGAGAAACATCATAAGATATCACGAATACACGGAATGTAAACTTGACTACACATGAACTGAATTACAAAACAGAACAGGGTCTCAAATTTAGAAAACCAACTAGTGCTTGCTTATGGGAAAAGGTGCCTTGGGGTGCTGCATAAAACCAGAGACTGAAATTAGCACAGATAACTTTCCATAAGCCAAATATGTAATAGACAAGACTTACTCCTTACTCAACGAAATGAACCCAACACCACATATTCAACGCCTAGGAATATACCTGACTAGGAAGAATCTTAAAACCCATGGATATATATGTCTCCGTAAGAGAATCAAGCATGTGTACAGCGGCCGAAACGCAGCAGTGAAAATCCGATAAATCCCATTATCAAAATAAATTTCGAAAACACAACACAAAGACAGTGAAATAGAGAGCAATTCTTAAATAATTCACTCAGGGCATGTGATGCAACCGGGATTTACCACATCTACACCCAGAGCTGGTTGAGACATAAGGGTGGACACTTCAGGATGATAGCATTGGTGAGTTTCGGTGAGCAAATGCAGACCCTTTGAAGTCATACTGCATGGTACCCATTCCATGGGTCCCATCTCTCCAGGTTCAACGCATTCTTCCTCCAGTTAAAACATGCATGGGAAACCCAGAGTATCGTCCACCGTGTGATTGGGAAACGATTTAAAATGCATCTCAGTTTTCGTATCCTGGTCCTCGGGTTCACCATTCCAGATGCTTTACTAATACTCTCCCCGCTTGGAGAGTCAGTGCCTTTAACCTCCTGTTTGGCACAGCTTGCAATTTCTGTGAAAGATGAACAGGAATAGGGAGAACCAATGAGAGACTAGCTGTAGGTGTCTGCACGGGCAAATATAATGCTCATTGCCGAACAGGAGGAGGAATTAAACAAAGGCTCAGCGTTCCCTGCTGAAAACAGATTAGAGCCTGAAGCAATCCTGCGGTTTTGTTCCCAGCTCACAAGAAAGCGAGTTGAAGAAAGGAGTTCAGGGGCACTGTATTTCACAAACCTGCAGAGTTATAAATGACAGCTATCCTCCAAAAATATATTGAAGTAAGCCTGCGAAGGGGACTTGAAAGCGGGGCAGAATTACAGGAAAACGATTGCAGGGGGTAGACTGGAATTGCCCTGAAAGCATAGGAAAAGAGGCACAACGTCGACAATGATGCACTTGGCCAAAAAGGGCGTATGCGTTTTTTCCTGAATATATTCAGGAAAAAACGCATACGCCCTTTTTGGCCAACCAAGCAAGCCTGTAAAGGAAATCTGCACTACAATGAAGTCTCACTGCCCCCCGGGCAAAAGGGCCATCTGAAAAAAGTGTAAAATCCAGAAAGGTAGGACAGGATATGGAGAACAGGGAGCCTTGTTATGCTGATTGGCCGGATGTAGATTGCCAGCAGCCACCCTGGAGAAGTGTATGGTGTTTCCTGAAACACGTAAGAAACAAAGCAACACAGCCTAAGGCACTTCCACTTATGGTCCTATAGCTTACGGAAATTAAAATCAAAAACAGACAGCCACCCCAATATTTGGGACGGCTGTGTTCACAAGAAGCTCGTCTACAGTATCAGGTAAATATCCCAGAAAGCAAAAAATCGATAAAGAAGTTGTGGCACGTACGTGCAATGCAATATCACTCAGCAATGAAATCTGTGTCATCAGGCCCGTAGCGGCATAGTGAGTGGATGCAGGTATGGTGATTCTACGTGAACTACGTCACACAGAAATAGAAACATCATAAAATATCACTAATACACGGAATGTAAACTTGACTACACATGAACTGAATTACAAAACAGAATAGGGTCTCAAATTTAGAAAACCAAGTAGTGCTTGCTTATGGGAAAAGGTGCCTTGGGGTGCTGCATAAAACCAGAGACTGAAATTAGCACAGATAACTTTCCATAAGCCAAATATGTAATAGACAAGACGTACCCCTTGCTCAACGAAATGGACCCAACACCACATATTCAACGCCTAGGAATATACCTGACTAGGAAGAATCTTAAAACCCATGGATATATATGTCTCCGTAAGAGAATCAAGCGTGTGTACAGCGGCCGAAACGCAGCAGTGAAAATCCGGTAAATCCCATTATCAAAATAAATTTCGAAAACAAAACACAAAGACAGTGAAATAGAGAGCAATTCTTAAATAATTCACTCAGGGCATGTGATGCAACCGGGATTTACCACATCTACACCCAGAGCTGGTTGAGACATAAGGCTGGACACTTCAGGCTGATAGCATTGGTGAGTTTCGGTGCCAAATGCAGACCCTTTGAAGTCATACTGCATGGTACCCATTCCATGGGTCCCAACTCTCCAGGTTCAAGGCATTCTTCCTCCAGCTAAAACATGCATGGGAAACCCAGAGTATCGTCCACCGTGTGATTGGGAAACGATTTAAAATGCATCTCAGTTTTCGTATCCTGGTCCTAGGGTTCACCATTCCAGATGCTTTACTAACACTCTCCCCGCTTGGAGAGTCAGTGCCTTTAACCTCCTCTTTGGCACAGCTTGCAATTTCTGTGCAAGATGAACAGGAATAGGGAGAACCAATGAGAGACTAGCTGTAGGTGTCTGCACGGGCAAATGTAACGCTCATTGCCGACCAGGAAGAGGAATTAAAGAAAGGCTCAGTGTGCCCTGTTGGAAACAGATTAGGGCCTGAAGCAAACCTGCGGTTTTAAGCCCAGCTCACAAGAAAGCGAGTTGAAGAAAGGAGTTCAGGGGCACTGTAATTCACAAACCTGCAGAGTTATAAATGACAGCTATCCTCCAAAAATATATTGAAGGAAGCCTGCGAAGGGGACTTGAAAGCGGGGCAGAATTTCAGGAAAACGATTGCAGGGGGTAGACTGGAATTGCCCTGAAAGCATAGGAAAAGAGGCACATCGACGACAATGATGCACTTGGCCAAAAAGGGCGTATGCGTTTTTTCCTGAATATATTCAGGAAAAAACGCATACGCCCTTTTTGGCCAACCAAGCAAGCCTGTAAAGGAAATCTGCACTACAATGAAGTCTCACTGCCCCCCGGGCAAAAGGGCCATCTGAAAAAAGTGTAAAATCCAGAAAGGTAGGACAGGATATGGAGCACAGGGAGCCTTGTTATGCTGATTGGCCGGATGTAGATTGCCAGCAGCCACCCTGGAGAAGTGTATGGTGTTTCCTGAAACACGTAAGAAACAAAGCAACACAGCCTAAGGCACTTCCACTTATGGTCCTATAGCTTACGGAAATTAAAATCAAAAACAGACAGCCACCCCAATATTTGGGACGGCTGTGTTCACAAGAAGCTCGTCTACAGTATCAGGTAAATATCCCAGAAAGCAAAAAATCGATAAAGAAGTTGTGGCACGTACGTGCAATGCAATATCACTCAGCAATGAAATCTGTGTCATCAGGCCCGTAGCGGCATAGTGAGTGGATGCAGGTATGGTGATTCTACGTGAACTACGTCACACAGAAAAAGAAACATCATAAGATATCACTAATACACGGAATGTAAACTTGACTACACATGAACTGAATTACAAAACAGAATAGGGTCTCAAATTTAGAAAACCAAGTAGTGCTTGCTTATGGGAAAAGGTGCCTTGGGGTGCTGCATAAAACCAGAGACTGAAATTAGCACAGATAACTTTCCATAAGCCAAATATGTAATAGACAAGACGTACCCCTTGCTCAACGAAATGGACCCAACACAACATATTCAACGCCTAGGAATATACCTGACTAGGAAGAATCTTAAAACCCATGGATATATATGTCTCCGTAAGAGAATCAAGCGTGTGTACAGCGGCCGAAACGCAGCAGTGAAAATCCGGTAAATCCCATTATCAAAATAAATTTCGAAAACAAAACACAAAGACAGTGAAATAGAGAGCAATTCTTAAATAATTCACTCAGGGCATGTGATGCAACCGGGATTTACCACATCTACACCCAGAGCTGGTTGAGACATAAGGCTGGACACTTCAGGCTGATAGCATTGGTGAGTTTCGGTGCCAAATGCAGACCCTTTGAAGTCATACTGCATGGTACCCATTCCATGGGTCCCAACTCTCCAGGTTCAAGGCATTCTTCCTCCAGCTAAAACATGCATGGGAAACCCAGAGTATCGTCCACCGTGTGATTGGGAAACGATTTAAAATGCATCTCAGTTTTCGTATCCTGGTCCTAGGGTTCACCATTCCAGATGCTTTACTAACACTCTCCCCGCTTGGAGAGTCAGTGCCTTTAACCTCCTCTTTGGCACAGCTTGCAATTTCTGTGCAAGATGAACAGGAATAGGGAGAACCAATGAGAGACTAGCTGTAGGTGTCTGCACGGGCAAATGTAACGCTCATTGCCGACCAGGAAGAGGAATTAAAGAAAGGCTCAGTGTGCCCTGTTGGAAACAGATTAGGGCCTGAAGCAAACCTGCGGTTTTAAGCCCAGCTCACAAGAAAGCGAGTTGAAGAAAGGAGTTCAGGGGCACTGTAATTCACAAACCTGCAGAGTTATAAATGACAGCTATCCTCCAAAAATATATTGAAGTAAGCCTGCGAAGGGGACTTGAAAGCGGGGCAGAATTTCAGGAAAACGATTGCAGGGGGTAGACTGGAATTGCCCTGAAAACATAGGAAAAGAGGCACAACGTCGACAATGATGCACTTGGCCAAAAAGGGCCTATGCGTTTTTTCCTGAATATATTCAGGAAAAAACGCATACGCCCTTTTTGGCCAACCAAGCAAGTCTGTAAAGGAAATCTGCACTACAATGAAATCTCACTGCCCCCCCCCGGGGCAAAAGGGCCATCTGAAAAAAGTGTAAAATCCAGAAAGGTAGGACAGGATATGGAGAACAGGGAGCCTTGTTATGCTGATTGGCAGGATGTAAATTGCCAGCAGCCACCCTGGAGAAGTGTATGGTGTTTCCTGAAACACGTAAGAAACAAAGAAACACAGCCTATGGCACTTCCACTTATGGTCCTATAGCTTACGGAAATTAAAATCAAAAACAGACAGCCACCCCAATATTTGGGACGGCTGTGTTCACAAGAAGCTCGTCTACAGTATCAGGTAAATATCCCAGAAAGCAAAAAATGGATAAAGAAGTTGTGGCACTTACATACAATGCAATATCACTCAGCAATGAAATCTGTGTCATCAGGCCCGTAGCGGCATAGTGAGTGGATGCAGGTACGGTGATTCTACGTGAACTATGTCACACAGAAAAAGAAACATCATAAGATATCACTAATACACGGAATGTAAACTTGACTACACATGAACTGAATTACAAAACAGAACAGGGTCTCAAATTTAGAAAACCAACTAGTGCTTGCTTATGGGAAAAGGTGCCTTGGGGTGCTGCATAAAACCAGAGACTGAAATTAGCACAGATAACTTTCCATAAGCCAAATATGTAATAGACAAGACTTACTCCTTACTCAACGAAATGAACCCAACACCACATATTCAACGCCTAGGAATATACCTGACTAGGAAGAATCTTAAAACCCATGGATATATATGTCTCCGTAAGAGAATCAAGCGTGTGTACATCGGCCGAAACGCAGCAGTGAAAATCCGATAAATCCCATTATCAAAATAAATTTCGAAAACACAACACAAAGACAGTGAAATAGAGAGCAATTCTTAAATAATTCACTCAGGGCATGTGATGCAACCGGGATTTACCACATCTACACCCAGAGCTGGTTGAGACATAAGGCTGGACACTTCAGGATGATAGCATTGGTGAGTTTCGGTGAGCAAATGCAGACCCTTTGAAGTCATACTGCATGGTACCCATTCCATGGGTCCCATCTCTCCAGGTTCAACGCATTCTTCCTCCAGTTAAAACATGCATGTTAAACCCAGAGTATCGTCCACCGTGTGATTGGGAAACGATTTAAAATGCATCTCAGTTTTCGTATCCTGGTCCTCGGGTTCACCATTCCAGATGCTTTACTAATACTCTCCCCGCTTGGAGAGTCAGTGCCTTTAACCTCCTGTTTGGCACAGCTTGCAATTTCTGTGAAAGATGAACAGGAATAGGGAGAACCAATGAGAGACTAGCTGTAGGTGTCTGCACGGGCAAATATAATGCTCATTGCCGAACAGGAGGAGGAATTAAACAAAGGCTCAGCGTGCCCTGCTGAAAACAGATTAGAGCCTGAAGCAATCCTGCGGTTTTGTGCCCAGCTCACAAGAAAGCGAGTTGAAGAAAGGAGCTCAGGGGCTCTGTATTTCACAAACCTGCAGAGTTATAAATGACAGCTATCCTCCAAAAATATATTGAAGTAAGCCTGCGAAGGGGACTTGAAAGCGGGGCAGAATTACAAGAAAACGATTGCAGGGGGTAGACTGGAATTGCCCTGAAAGCATAGGAAAAGAGGCACAACGTCGACAATGATGCACTTGGCCAAAAAGGGCGTATGCGTTTTTTCCTGAATATATTCAGGAAAAAACGCATACGCCCTTTTTGGCCAACCAAGCAAGCCTGTAAAGGAAATCTGCACTACAATGAAGTCTCACTGCCCCCCGGGTAAAAGGGCCATCTGAAAAAAGTGTAAAATCCAGAAAGGTAGGACAGGATATGGAGAACAGGGAGCCTTGTTATGCTGATTGGCAGGATGTAAATTGCCAGCAGCCACCCTGGAGAAGTGTATGGTGTTTCCTGAAACACGTAAGAAACAAAGCAACACAGCCTATGGCACTTCCACTTATGGTCGTATAGCTTACGGAAATTAAAATCAAAAACAGACAGCCACCCCAATATTTGGGAAGGCTGTGTTCACAAGAAGCTCGTCTACAGTATCAGGTAAATATCCCAGAAAGCAAAAGATGGATAAAGAAGTTGTGGCACGTACGTACAATGCAATATCACTCAGCAATGAAATCTGTGTCATCAGGCCCGTAGCGGCATAGTGAGTGGATGCAGGTACGGTGATTCTACGTGAACTACGTCACACAGAAAAAGAAACATCATAAGATATCACTAATACACGGAATGTAAACTTGACTACACATGAACTGAATTACAAAACAGAACAGGGTCTCAAATTTAGAAAACCAACTAGTGCTTGCTTATGGGGAAAGGTGCGTTGGGGTGCTGCACAAAACCAGAGACTGAAATTAGCACAGATAACTTTCCATAAGACAAATATGGAATAGACAAGACCTACTCCTTGCTCAACGAAATGGACCCAACACCACATATTCAACGCCTAGGAATATACCTGACTAGGAAGAATCTTAAAAGCCATGGATATATATGTCTCCGTAAGAGAATCAAGCGTGTGTACAGCGGCCGAAATGCAGCAGTGAAAATCCGATAAATCCCATTATCAAAATAAATTTCAAAAACACAACACAAAGACAGTGAAATAGAGAGCAATTCTTAAATAATTCACTCAGGGCATGTGATGCAACCGGGATTGACCACATCTACACCCAGAGCTGGTTGAGACATAAGGCTGGACACTTCAGGCTGATAGCATTGGTGAGTTTTGGTGAGCAAATGCAGACCCTTTGAAGTCATACTGCATGGTACCCATTCCATGGGTCCCAACTCTCCAGGTTCAAGGCATTCTTCCTCCAGCTAAAACATGCATGGGAAACCCAGAGTATCGTCCACCGTGTGATTGGGAAACGATTTAAAATGCATCTCAGTTTTCGTATCCTGGTCCTAGGGTTCACCATTCCAGATGCTTTACTAACACTCTCCCCGCTTGGAGAGTCAGTGCCTTTAACCTCCTCTTTGGCACAGCTTGCAATTTCTGTGCAAGATGAACAGGAATAGGGAGAACCAATGAGAGACTAGCTGTAGGTGTCTGCACGGGCAAATGTAACGCTCATTGCCGACCAGGAAGAGGAATTAAAGAAAGGCTCAGTGTGCCCTGTTGGAAACAGATTAGGGCCTGAAGCAAACCTGCGGTTTTAAGCCCAGCTCACAAGAAAGCGAGTTGAAGAAAGGAGTTCAGGGGCACTGTAATTCACAAACCTGCAGAGTTATAAATGACAGCTATCCTCCAAAAATATATTGAAGTAAGCCTGCGAAGGGGACTTGAAAGCGGGGCAGAATTTCAGGAAAACGATTGCAGGGGTTAGACTGGAATTGCCCTGAAAGCATAGGAAAAGAGGCACAACGTCGACAATGATGCACTTGGCCAAAAAGGGCGTATGCGTTTTTACCTGAATATATTCAGGAAAAAACGCATACGCCCTTTTTGGCCAACCAAGCAAGCCTGTAAAGGAAATCTGCACTACAATGAAATCTCACTGCCCCCCCCCGGGGCAAAAGGGCCATCTGAAAAAAGTGTAAAATCCAGAAATGTAGGACAGGATATGGAGAACAGGGAGCCTTGTTATGCTGATTGGCAGGATGTAAATTGCCAGCAGCCACCCTGGAGAAGTGTATGGTGTTTCCTGAAACACGTAAGAAACAAAGCAACACAGCCTATGGCACTTCCACTTATGGTCCTATAGCTTACGGAAATTAAAATCAAAAACAGACAGCCACCCCAATATTTGGGACGGCTGTGTTCACAAGAAGCTCGTCTACAGTATCAGGTAAATATCCCAGAAAGCAAAAAATGGATAAAGAAGTTGTGGCACTTACATACAATGCAATATCACTCAGCAATGAAATCTGTGTCATCAGGCCCGTAGCGGCATAGTGAGTGGATGCAGGTACGGTGATTCTACGTGAACTATGTCACACAGAAAAAGAAACATCATAAGATATCACTAATACACGGAATGTAAACTTGACTACACATGAACTGAATTACAAAACAGAACAGGGTCTCAAATTTAGAAAACCAACTAGTGCTTGCTTATGGGAAAAGGTGCCTTGGGGTGCTGCATAAAACCAGAGACTGAAATTAGCACAGATAACTTTCCATAAGCCAAATATGTAATAGACAAGACTTACTCCTTACTCAACGAAATGAACCCAACACCACATATTCAACGCCTAGGAATATACCTGACTAGGAAGAATCTTAAAACCCATGGATATATATGTCTCCGTAAGAGAATCAAGCATGTGTACAGCGGCCGAAACGCAGCAGTGAAAATCCGATAAATCCCATTATCAAAATAAATTTCGAAAACACAACACAAAGACAGTGAAATAGAGAGCAATTCTTAAATAATTCACTCAGGGCATGTGATGCAACCGGGATTTACCACATCTACACCCAGAGCTGGTTGAGACATAAGGGTGGACACTTCAGGATGATAGCATTGGTGAGTTTCGGTGAGCAAATGCAGACCCTTTGAAGTCATACTGCATGGTACCCATTCCATGGGTCCCATCTCTCCAGGTTCAACGCATTCTTCCTCCAGTTAAAACATGCATGGGAAACCCAGAGTATCGTCCACCGTGTGATTGGGAAACGATTTAAAATGCATCTCAGTTTTCGTATCCTGGTCCTCGGGTTCACCATTCCAGATGCTTTACTAATACTCTCCCCGCTTGGAGAGTCAGTGCCTTTAACCTCCTGTTTGGCACAGCTTGCAATTTCTGTGAAAGATGAACAGGAATAGGGAGAACCAATGAGAGACTAGCTGTAGGTGTCTGCACGGGCAAATATAATGCTCATTGCCGAACAGGAGGAGGAATTAAACAAAGGCTCAGCGTGCCCTGCTGAAAACAGATTAGAGCCTGAAGCAATCCTGCGGTTTTGTTCCCAGCTCACAAGAAAGCGAGTTGAAGAAAGGAGTTCAGGGGCACTGTATTTCACAAACCTGCAGAGTTATAAATGACAGCTATCCTCCAAAAATATATTGAAGTAAGCCTGCGAAGGGGACTTGAAAGCGGGGCAGAATTACAGGAAAACGATTGCAGGGGGTAGACTGGAATTGCCCTGAAAGCATAGGAAAAGAGGCACAACGTCGACAATGATGCACTTGGCCAAAAAGGGCGTATGCGTTTTTTCCTGAATATATTCAGGAAAAAACGCATACGCCCTTTTTGGCCAACCAAGCAAGCCTGTAAAGGAAATCTGCACTACAATGAAGTCTCACTGCCCCCCGGGCAAAAGGGCCATCTGAAAAAAGTGTAAAATCCAGAAAGGTAGGACAGGATATGGAGAACAGGGAGCCTTGTTATGCTGATTGGCCGGATGTAGATTGCCAGCAGCCACCCTGGAGAAGTGTATGGTGTTTCCTGAAAAACGTAAGAAACAAAGCAACACAGCCTAAGGCACTTCCACTTATGGTCCTATATCTTACGGAAATTAAAATCAAAAACAGACAGCCACCCCAATATTTGGGACGGCTGTGTTCACAAGAAGCTCGTCTACAGTATCAGGTAAATATCCCAGAAAGCAAAAAATCGATAAAGAAGTTGTGGCACGTACGTGCAATGCAATATCACTCAGCAATGAAATCTGTGTCATCAGGCCCGTAGCGGCATAGTGAGTGGATGCAGGTATGGTGATTCTACGTGAACTACGTCACACAGAAAAAGAAACATCATAAGATATCACTAATACACGGAATGTAAACTTGACTACACATGAACTGAATTACAAAACAGAATAGGGTCTCAAATTTAGAAAACCAAGTAGTGCTTGCTTATGGGAAAAGGTGCCTTGGGGTGCTGCATAAAACCAGAGACTGAAATTAGCACAGATAACTTTCCATAAGCCAAATATGTAATAGACAAGACGTACCCGTTGCTCAACGAAATGGACCCAACACCACATATTCAACGCCTAGGAATATACCTGACTAGGAAGAATCTTAAAACCCATGGATATATATGTCTCCGTAAGAGAATCAAGCGTGTGTACAGCGGCCGAAACGCAGCAGTGAAAATCCGGTAAATCCCATTATCAAAATAAATTTCGAAAACAAAACACAAAGACAGTGAAATAGAGAGCAATTCTTAAATAATTCACTCAGGGCATGTGATGCAACCGGGATTTACCACATCTACACCCAGAGCTGGTTGAGACATAAGGCTGGACACTTCAGGCTGATAGCATTGGTGAGTTTCGGTGCCAAATGCAGACCCTTTGAAGTCATACTGCATGGTACCCATTCCATGGGTCCGAACTCTCCAGGTTCAAGGCATTCTTCCTCCAGCTAAAACATGCATGGGAAACCCAGAGTATCGTCCACCGTGTGATTGGGAAACGATTTAAAATGCATCTCAGTTTTCGTATCCTGGTCCTAGGGTTCACCATTCCAGATGCTTTACTAACACTCTCCCCGCTTGGAGAGTCAGTGCCTTTAACCTCCTCTTTGGCACAGCTTGCAATTTCTGTGCAAGATGAACAGGAATAGGGAGAACCAATGAGAGACTAGCTGTAGGTGTCTGCACGGGCAAATGTAACGCTCATTGCCGACCAGGAAGAGGAATTAAAGAAAGGCTCAGTGTGCCCTGTTGGAAACAGATTAGGGCCTGAAGCAAACCTGCGGTTTTAAGCCCAGCTCACAAGAAAGCGAGTTGAAGAAAGGAGTTCAGGGGCACTGTAATTCACAAACCTGCAGAGTTATAAATGACAGCTATCCTCCAAAAATATATTGAAGTAAGCCTGCGAAGGGGACTTGAAAGCGGGGCAGAATTTCAGGAAAACGATTGCAGGGGGTAGACTGGAATTGCCCTGAAAGCATAGGAAAAGAGGCACAACGTCGACAATGATGCACTTGGCCAAAAAGGGCGTATGCGTTTTTTCCTGAATATATTCAGGAAAAAACGCATACGCCCTTTTTGGCCAACCAAGCAAGCCTGTAAAGGAAATCTGCACTACAATGAAGTCTCACTGCCCCCCGGGCAAAAGGGCCATCTGAAAAAAGTGTAAAATCCAGAAAGGTAGGACAGGATATGGAGAACAGGGAGCCTTGTTATGCTGATTGGCCGGATGTAGATTGCCAGCAGCCACCCTGGAGAAGTGTATGGTGTTTCCTGAAACACGTAAGAAACAAAGCAACACAGCCTAAGGCACTTCCACTTATGGTCCTATAGCTTACGGAAATTAAAATCAAAAACAGACAGCCACCCCAATATTTGGGACGGCTGTGTTCACAAGAAGCTCGTCTACAGTATCAGGTAAATATCCCAGAAAGCAAAAAATGGAGAAAGAAGTTGTGGCACTTACATACAATGCAATATCACTCAGCAATGAAATCTGTGTCATCAGGCCCGTAGCGGCATAGTGAGTGGATGCAGGTACGGTGATTCTACGTGAACTATGTCACACAGAAAAAGAAACATCATAAGATATCACTAATACACGGAATGTAAACTTGACTACACATGAACTGAATTACAAAACAGAACAGGGTCTCAAATTTAGAAAACCAACTAGTGCTTGCTTATGGGAAAAGGTGCCTTGGGGTGCTGCATAAAACCAGAGACTGAAATTAGCACAGATAACTTTCCATAAGCCAAATATGTAATAGACAAGACTTACTCCTTACTCAACGAAATGAACCCAACACCACATATTCAACGCCTAGGAATATACCTGACTAGGAAGAATCTTAAAACCCATGGATATATATGTCTCCGTAAGAGAATCAAGGGTGTGTACATCGGCCGAAACGCAGCAGTGAAAATCCGATAAATCCCATTATCAAAATAAATTTCGAAAACACAACACAAAGACAGTGAAATAGAGAGCAATTCTTAAATAATTCACTCAGGGCATGTGATGCAACCGGGATTTACCACATCTACACCCAGAGCTGGTTGAGACATAAGGCTGGACACTTCAGGATGATAGCATTGGTGAGTTTCGGTGAGCAAATGCAGACCCTTTGAAGTCATACTGCATGGTACCCATTCCATGGGTCCCATCTCTCCAGGTTCAACGCATTCTTCCTCCAGTTAAAACATGCATGGGAAACCCAGAGTATCGTCCACCGTGTGATTGGGAAACGATTTAAAATGCATCTCAGTTTTCGTATCCTGGTCCTCGGGTTCACCATTCCAGATGCTTTACTAATACTCTCCCCGCTTGGAGAGTCAGTGCCTTTAACCTCCTGTTTGGCACAGCTTGCAATTTCTGTGAAAGATGAACAGGAATAGGGAGAACCAATGAGAGACTAGCTGTAGGTGTCTGCACGGGCAAATATAATGCTCATTGCCGAACAGGAGGAGGAATTAAACAAAGGCTCAGCGTGCCCTGCTGAAAACAGTTTAGAGCCTGAAGCAATCCTGCGGTTTTGTGCCCAGCTCACAAGAAAGCGAGTTGAAGAAAGGAGCTCAGGGGCACTGTATTTCACAAACCTGCAGAGTTATAAATGACAGCTATCCTCCAAAAATATATTGAAGTAAGCCTGCGAAGGGGACTTGAAAGCGGGGCAGAATTACAGGAAAACGATTGCAGGGGGTAGACTGGAATTGCCCTGAAAGGATAGGAAAAGAGGCACAACGTCGACAATGATGCACTTGGCCAAAAAGGGCGTATGCGTTTTTTCCTGAATATATTCAGGAAAAAACGCATACGCCCTTTTTGGCCAACTAAGCAAGCCTGTAAAAGAAATCTGCACTACAATGAAATCTCACTGCCCCCCCCGGGCAAAAGGGCCATCTGAAAAAAGTGTAAAATCCAGAAAGGTAGGACAGGATATGGAGAACAGGGAGCCTTGTTATGCTGATTGGCAGGATGTAGATTGCCAGCAGCCACCCTGGAGAAGTGTATGGTGTTTCCTGAAACACGTAAGAAACAAAGCAACACAGCCTATGGCACTTCCACTTATGGTCCTATAGCTTACGGAAATGAAAATAAAAAACAGACAGCCACCCCAATATTTGGGATGGCTGTGTTCACAAGAAGCTCGTCTACAGTATCAGGTAAATATCCCAGAAAGCAAAAAATGGATAAAGAAGTTGTGGCACGTACGTGCAATGCCATATCACTCAGCAATGAAATCTGTGTCATCAGGCTCGTAGCAGCATAGTGAGTGGATGCAGGTACGGTGATTCTACGTGAACTAAGTCACACAGAAAAAGAAACCTCATAAGATATCACTAATACACGGAATGTAAACTTGACTACACATGAACTGAATTACAAAACAGAACACTGTCTCAAATTTAGAAAACCAACTAGTGCTTGCTTATGGGGAAACGTGCCTTGGGGTGCTGCATAAAACCAGAGACTGAAATTAGCACAGATAACTTTCCATAAGCCAAATATGTAATAGACAAGACCTACTCCTTACTCAACGAAATGGACCCAACACCACATATTCAACGCCTAGGAATATACCTGACTAGGAAGACTCTTAAAACCCATGGATATATATGTCTCCGTAAGAGAATCAAGCGTGTGTACAGCGGCCGAAACGCAGCAGTGAAAATCCGATAAATCCCATTATCAAAATAAATTTCGAAAACAAATCACAAACACAGTGAAATAGAGAGCAATTCTTAAATAATTCACTCAGGGCATGTGATGCAACCGGGATTGACCACATCTACACCCAGAGCTGGTTGAGACATAAGGCTGGACACTTCAGGCTGATAGCATTGGTGAGTTTCGGTGAGCAAATGCAGACCCTTTGAAGTCATACTGCATGGTACCCATTCCATGGGTCCCAACTCTCCAGTTTCAAGACATTCTTCCCCCAGCTAAAACATGCATGGGAAACCCAGAGTATCGTCCACCGTGTGATTGGGAAACGATTTAAAATGCATCTCAGTTTTTGTATCCTGGTCCTCGGGTTCACCATTCCAGATGCTTTACTAACACTCTCCCCGCTTGGAGAGTCAGTGCCTTTAACCTCCTCTTTGGCACAGCTTGCAATTTCTGTGCAAGATGAACAGGAATAGGGAGAACCAATGAGAGACTAGCTGTAGGTGTCTGCACGGGCAAATGTAACGCTCATTGCCGACCAGGAAGAGGAATTAAAAAAAAGGCTCAGCGTGCCCTGCTGGAAACAGATTAGGGCCTGAAGCAATCCTGCGGTTTTGTGCCCAGCTCACAAGAAAGCGAGTTGAAGAAAGGAGCTCAGGGGCACTGTAATTCACAAACCTGCAGAGTTATAAGTGACAGCTATCCTCCAAAAATATATTGAATTAAGCCTGCGAAGGGGACTTGAAAGCGGGGCAGAATTTCAGGAAAACGATTGCAGGGGGTAGACTGGAATTGCCCTGAAAGCATAGGAAAAGAGGCACAACGTCGACAATGATGCACTTGGCCAAAAAGGGCGTATGCGTTTTTTCCTGAATATATTCAGGAAAAAACGCATACGCCCTTTTTGGCCAACCAAGGAACCTGTAAAGGAAATCTGCACTACAATGAAATCTCACTGCCCCCCCCGGGCAAAAGGGCCATCTGAAAAAAGTGTAAAATCCAGAAAGGTAGGACAGGATATGGAGAACAGGGAGCCTTGTTTTGCTGATTGGCAGGATGTAAATTGCCAACAGCCACCCTGGAGAAGTGTATGGTGTTTCCTGAAACACGTAAGAAACAAAGCAACACAGCCTATGGCACTTCAACTTATGGTCCTATAGCTTACGGAAATTAAAATCCAAAACAGACAGCCACCCCAATATTTGGGACGGCTGTGTTCACAAGAAGCTCGTCTACAGTATCAGGTAAATATCCCAGAAAGCAAAAAATGGATAAAGAAGTTGTGGCACGTACGTGCAATGCAATATCACTCAGCAATGAAATCTGTGTCATCAGGCCCATAGCGGCATAGTGAGTGGATGCAGGTACGGTGATTCTACGTGAACTACGTCACACAGAAAAAGAAACATCATAAGATATCACTAATACACGGAATGTAAACTTGACTACACATGAACTGAATTACAAAACAGAACAGGGTCTCAAATTTAGAAAACCAACTAGTGCTTGCTTATGGGGAAAGGTGCCTTGGGGTGCTGCATAAAACCAGAGACTGAAATTAGCACAAATAACTTTCCATAAGCCAAATATGTAATAGACAAGACCTAATCCTTTCTCAAAGAAATGGACCCAACACCATATGTTCAACGCCTACGAATATACCTGACTAAGAAGAATGTTAAAACCCATGGATATATATGTCTCCGTAAGAGAATCAAGCGTGTGTACAGCGGCCGATACGCAGCAGTGAAAATCCGATAAATCCCATTATCAAAATAAATTTCGAAAACAAAACACAAAGACAGTGAAATAGAGAGCAATTCTTAAATAATTCACTCACGGCATGTGATGCAACCGGGATTTAACACATCTACACCCAGAGCTGGTTGAGACATAAGGCTGGACACTTCAGGCTGATAGCATTGGTGAGGTTCGGTGAGTAAATGCAGACCCTTTGAAGTCATACTGCATGGTACCCATTCCTTGGGTCCGAACACTCCAGGTTCAAGGGATTCTTCCTCCAGCTAAAATATGCATGGGAAACCCAGAGTATCGTCCACCGTGTGATTGGGAAACGATTTAAAATGCATCTCAGTTTTCGTATCCTGGTCCTCGGGTTCAACATTCCAGACGCTTTACTAACACTCTCCCCGCTTGGAGAGTCAGTGCCTTTAACCTCCTGTTTGGCACAGCTTGCAATTTCTGTGCAAGATGAACAGGAATAGGGAGAACCAATGAGAGACTAGCTGTAGGTGTCTGCACGGGCAAATGTAACGCTCATTTCCCACCAGGAAGAGGAATTAACCAAAGGCTCAGCGTGCCCTGCTGGAAACAGATTAGTGCCTGAAGCAATCCTGCGGTTTTGTGCCCAGCTCACAAGAAAGCGAGTTGAAGAAAGGAGCTCAGGGGCACTGTAATTCACAAACCTGCAGAGATATAAATGACAGCTATCTTCCCAAAGTATATTGAAGTAAGCCTGCGAAGGGGACTAAAAAGCGGGGCAGAATTTCAGGAAAACGATTGCAGGGGGTATACTGGAATTGCCCTGAAAGCATAGGAAAAGAGGCACAACGTCGACAATGATGCACGTGGCCAAAAAGTGCGTATGCGTTTTTTCCTGAATATATTCAGGAAAAAACGCATATGCACTTTTTGGCCAACCAAGCAAGCCTGTAAAGGAAATCTGCACTACAATGAAGTCTCACTGCCCCCTGGCAAAAAGGCCATCTGAAAAAAGTGTAAAATCCAGAAAGGTAGGACAGGATATGGAGAACAGGGAGCCTTGTTATGCAGATTGGGAGGATGTAAATTGCCAATAGCCACCCTGGAGAAGGGTATGGTGTTTCCTGAAACACGTAAGAAATAAAGGAACACAGCCTATGGCAATTGCACTTATGGTCCTCTTGCTTAGGGAAATTAAAATCAAAAACAGAGATCCACCCCAAAGTTTGGGACGGCTGTGTTCCCAAGAAGCTCGTCTACATTACCAGGTAAATATTCCAGAAAGCAAAAAATGGATAAAGATGTTGTGGCACGTACGTGCAATGCAATATCACTCAGCAATGAAATCTGTGTCATCAGGCCCGTAGCGGCATAGTGAGTGGATGCAGGTACGGTGATTCTACGTGAACTACGTCACACAGAAAAAGAAACATCATAAGATATCACTAATACACGGAATGTAAACTTGACTACACATGAACTGAATTACAAAACAGAACAGGGTCTCAAATTTAGAAAACCAACTAGTTCTTGCTTATGGGGAAAGGTGCGTTGGTGTGCTGCATAAAACCAGAGACTGAAATTAGCACAGATAACTTTCCATAAGCCAAATATGTAATAGACAAGACCTACTCCTTGCTCAACGAAATGGACCCAACACCACATATTCAACGCCTAGGAATATACCTGACCAGGAAGAATCTTAAAACCCATGGATATATATGTCTCCGTAAGAGAATCAAGCGTGTGTACAGCGGCCGAAACGCAGCAGTGAAAATCCGATAAATCCCATTATCAAAATAAATTTCGAAAACAAAACACAAAGACAGTGAAATAGAGAGCAATTCTTAAATAATTCACTCAGGGCATGTGATGCAACCGGGATTGACCACATGTACACCCAGAGCTGGTTGAGACATAAGGCTGGACACGTCAGGCTGATAGCATTGGTGAGTTTCGGAGAGCAAATGCAGACCCTTTGAAGTCATACTGCATGGTACCCATTCCATGGGTCCCAACTCTCCAGGTTCAAGGGATTCTTCCTCCAGCTAAAACATGCATGGGAAACCCAGAGTATCGTCCACCGTGTGATTGGGAAACGATTTAAAATGCATCTCAGTTTTCGTATCCTGGTCCTTGGGTTCACCATTCCAGATGCTTTAGTAACACTCTCCCCGCTTGGAGAGTCAGTGCCTTTAACTTCCTGTTTGGCACAGCTTGCAATTTCTGCGCAAGATGAACAGGAATAGGGAGAACCAATGAGAGACTAGCTATAGGTGTCTGCACGGGCAAATGTAAGGCTCATTTCCCACCCAGAAGAGGAATTAACCAAAGGCTCAGCGTGCCCTGCCGGAAACAGATTAGGGCCTGAAACAATCCTGCGGTTTTGTGCCCAGCTCACAAGAAAGCGAGTTGAAGAAAGGAGCTCAGGGGCACTGTAATTCACAAACCTGCAGAGTTATAAATGACAGCTATCCTCCAAAATTATATTGAAGTAAGCCTGCGAAGGGGACTTGAAAGCGGGGCAGAATTTCAGGAAAACGATTGCAGGGGGTAGACTGGAATTGCCCAGAAAGCATAGGAAAAGAGGCAGAACGTCGACAACGGTGCACTTGGCCAAAAACTGCGTATGCATTTTTTCCTGAATATATTCAGGAAAAACGCATACGCCCTTTTTCGCAAACCAAGCAAGCCTGTAAAGGAAATCTGCACTGCAATGAAGTCTCACTGCCTGCTGGGCAAAAGGGCCATCTGAAAAGTGTAAAATCCAGAAAGGTAGGACAGGATATGGAGAACAGGGAGCCTTGTTATGCTGATTGGCAGGATGTAAATTGACAACAGCCACCCTGGAAAACGGTATGGTGTTTCCTGTAACACGTAAGAAACAAAGCAACACAGCCTATGGCACTTCCACTTATGGTCCCAAAGATTACGGAAATTAAAATCAAAAACAGAGAGCCACCCCAAAGTTTGGGACGGCTGTGTTCCCAAGAAGCTCGTCTACAGTACCAGGTAAATATCCCAGAAAGCAAAAAATGGACAAAGAAGTTGTGGCACGTACGTGCAATGCAATATCACTCAGCAATGAAATCTGTGTCATCAGGCCCGTAGCGGCATTGTGAGTGGATGCAGGTACGGTGATTCTACGTGAACAATGTCACACAGAAAAAGAAACATCTTAAGATATCACTAATACACGGAATGTAAACTTGACTACACATGAACTGAATTACAAAACAGAACACGGTCTCAAATTTAGAAAACCAACTAGTGCTTGCTTATGGGGAAAGGTGCCTTGGGGTGCTACATAAAACCAGAGACTGAAATTAGCACAGATAACATTCCATAAGCCAAATATGTAATAGACAAGACCTACTCCTTGCTCAACGAAATGGACTCAACACCACATATTCAACGCCTAGGAATATACCTGACTAGGAAGAATCTTAAAACCCATGGATTTATATGACTCCGTAAGAGAATCAAGCGTGTGTACAGCGGCATAAACGCAGCAGTGAAAATCCGATAAATCCCATTATCAAAATAAATTTCGAAAACAAAACACAAAGACAGTGAAATAGAGAGCAATTCTTAAATAATTCACTCAGGGCATGTGATGCAACCGGGATTGACCACATCTACACCCAGAGCTGGTTGAGACATAAGGCTGGACACTTCAGGCTGATAGCATTGGTGAGTTTCGGTGAGCAAATGCAGACCCTTTGAAGTCATACTGCATGGTACCCATTCCATGGGTCCCAACTCTCCAGGTTCAAGGGATTCTTCCTCCAGCTAAAACATGCATGGGAAACACAGAGTATCGTCCACCGTGTGATTGGGAAACGATTTAAAATGCATCTCAGTTTTCGTATCCTGGTCCTCGGGTTCACCATTCCAGATGCTTTACTAACACTCTCCCCGCTTGGAGAGTCAGTGCCTTTAACATCCTCTTTGGCACAGCTTGCAATTTCTGTGCAAGATTAACAGGAATAGGGAGAACCAATGAGAGACTAGCTGTAGGTGTCTGCACGGGCAAATGTAACGCTCATTGCCCACCAGGAAGAGGAATTAAACAAAGGCTCAGCGTGCCCTGCTGGAAACAGATTAGGGCCTGAAGCAATCCTGCGGTTTTGTGCCCAGCTCATAAGAAAGCGAGTTGAAGAAAGGAGCTCAGGGGCACTGTAATTCACAAACCTGCAGAGTTATAAATGATAGCTATCGTCGAAAAATATATTGAAGTAAGCCTGCGAAGGGGACTTGAAAGCGGGGCAGATTTTCAGGAAAACGATTGCAGGGGGTAGACTGGAATTGCCCTGAAAGCATAGGAAAAGAGGCACAACGTCGACAATGATGCACTTGGCCAAAAAGGGCGTATGCGTTTTCTCCTGAATATATTCAGGAGAAAACGCATATGCACTTTTTGGCCAACCAAGCAAGCCTGAAAAGGAAATCTGAACTACAATGAAGTCTCACTGCCCCCCTGGCAAAAGGGCCATCTGAAAAAAGTGTAAAATCCAGAAATGTAGGACAGGATATGGAGAACAGGGAGCCCTGTTATGCTGATTGGGAGGATGTAAATTGCCAACAGCCACCCTGGAGAAGTGTAAGGTGTTTCCTGAAACACGTAAGAAATAAAGGAACACAGCCTATGGCAATTGCACTTATGGTCCTCTTGCTTAGGGAAATTAAAATCAAAAACAGAGATCCACCCCAAAGTTTGGGACGGCTGTGTTCCCAAGAAGCTCGTCTACAGTACCAGGTAAATATTCCAGAAAGCAAAAAATGGATAAAGAAGTTGTGGCACGTACGTGCAATGCAATATCACTCAGCAATGAAATCTGTGTCATCAGGCCCGTAGCGGCATAGTGAGTCAATGCAGGTACGGTGATTCTACGTGAACTGCGTCACACAGAAAAAGAAACATCATAAGATATCACTAATACACGGAATGTAAATTTAACTACACATGAACTGAATTACAAAACAGAACAGGGTCTCAAATTTTGAAAACCAACTAGTGCCTGCTTATGGGGAAATGTGCGTTGGGATGCTGCATAAAACCAGAGACTGAAATTAGCACAGATAACTTTCCATAAGCCAAATATGTAATAGACAAGACCTACTCCTTGCTCAACGAAATGGACTCAACACCACATATTCAACGCCTAGGAATATACCTGACTAGGAAGAATCTTAAAACCCATGGATTTATATCTCTCCGTAAGAGAATCAAGCGTGTGTACAGCGGCATAAACGCAGCAGTGAAAATCCGATAAATCCCATTATCAAAATAAATTTCAAAAACAAAACACAAAAACAGTGAAATAGAGAGCAATTCTTAAACAATTCTCTCAGGGCATGTGATGCAACCGGGATTGACCACATCTACACCCACTTCTGGTTGAGACATAAGGCTGGACACGTCAGGCTGATAGCATTGGTGAGTTTCGGTGAGCAAATGCAGACCCTTTGAAGTCATACTGCATGGTACCAATTCCATGGGTCCCAACTCTCCAGGTTCAAGGGATTCTTCCTCCAGCTAAAACATGCATGGGAAACCCAGAGTATCGTCCACCGTGTGATTGGGAAAGGATTTAAAATGCATCTCAGTTTTCTTATCCTGGTCCTCGGGTTCACCATTCCAGATGCTTTACTAACACTCTCCCCGCTTGGAGAGTCAGTGCCTTTAACCTCCGCTTTGGCACAGCTTGCAATTTCTGTGCAAGATGAACAGGAATAGGGAGAACCAATGAGAGACTAGCTGTACGTGTCTGCACGGGCAAATGTAAGGCTCATTTCCCACCAGGAAGAGGAATTAAACAAGGCTCAGAGTGCCCTGCTGGAAACAGATTAGGGCCTGAAGCAATCCTGCGGTTTTGTGCCCAGCTCACAAGAAACCGAGTTGAAGAAAGGAGGTCAGGGGCACTGTAATTCACAAACCTGCAGAGTTATAAATGACAGCTATCCTCCAAAAATATATTGAAGTAAGCCTGCGAAGGGGACTTGAAAGCGGGGCAGAATTTCTGGAAAACGATTGCAGGGGGTTGACTGGAATTGCCCTGAAAGCATAGGAAAAGAGGCACAACTTCGACAATGATGCACTTGGCCAAAAAGTGCGTATGCGTTTTTTCCTGAATATATTCAGGAAAAAACGCATACGCCCTTTTTGGCCAACCAAGCAAGCCTGTAAAGGAAATCTGCACTACAATGAAGTCTCACTGCCCCCCGGGCAAAAGGGCCATCTGAAAAAAGTGTAAAATCCAGAAAGGTAGGACAGGATATGGAGAACAGGGAGCCTTGTTATGCTGATTGGCAGGATGTAAATTGCCAGAAGCCACCCTGGAGAAGTGTATGGTGTTTCCTGAAACACGTAAGAAACAAAGCAACACAGCCTATGGCACTTCCACTTATGGTCCTATAGCTTACGGAAATTAAAATCAAAAACAGACAGCCACCCCAATATTTGGGACGGCTGTGTTCACAAGAAGCTCGTCTACAGTATCAGGTAAATATCCCAGAAAGCAAAAAATGGATAAAGAAGTTTTGGCACGTACGTACAATGCAATATCACTCAGTGATGAAATCTGTGTCATCAGGCCCGTAGCAGCATAGTGAGTGGATGCAGGTATGGTGATTCTATGTGAACGTCACACAGAAAAAGAAACATCATAAGATATCACTAATACACGGAATGTAAACTTGACTACACATGAACTGAATTACAAAACAGAACAGGGTCTCAAATTTAGAAAACCAACTAGTGCTTGCTTATGGGGAAAGGTGCGTTGGGGTGCTGCATAAAACCAGAGACAGAAATTAGCACAGATAACTTTCCATAAGCCAAATATGTAATAGACAAGACCTACTTCTTGCTCAACGAAATGGACCCAACACCACATATTCAACGCCTAGGAATATACCTGACTAGGAAGAATCTTAAAACCCATGGATATATATGTCTCCGTAAGAGAATCAAGCGTGTGTACTGCGGCCGAAACGCAGCACTGACAATCCGATAAATCCCATTATCAAAATAAATTTCGAAAACAAAACACAAATACAGTGAAATAGAGAGCAATTCTTAAATAATTCACTCAGGGCATGTGATGCAACCGGGATTGACCACATCTACACCCAGAGCTGGTTGAGACATAAGGCTGGACACTTCAGGCTGATAGCATTGGTGAGTTTCGGTGAGCAAATGCAGACCCTTTGAAGTCATACTGCATGGTACCCATTCCATGTGTCCCAACTCTCCAGGTTCAAGGGATTCTTCCTCCAGCTAAAACATGCATGGGAAACCCAGAGTATCGTCCACAGTGTGATTGGGAAACGATTTGAAATGCATGTCAGTTTTCGTATCCTGGTCCTCGGGTTCACCATTCCAGATGCTTTACTAACACTCTCCTCGCTTGGAGAGTCAGTGCCTTTAACCTCCTCTTTGGCACAGCTTGCAATTTCTGTGCAAGATGAACAATAATAGGGAGAACCAATGAGAGACTAGCTATAGGTGTCTGCACGGGCAAATGTAACACTCATTTCCCACCAGGAAGAGGAATTAACCAAAGGCTCAGCGTGCCCTGCCGGAAACAGATTAGGGCCTGAAGCAATCCTGCGGTTTTGTGCCCAGCTCACAAGAAAGCGAGTTGAAGGAAGGAGCTCAGGGGCACTGTAATTCACAAACCTGCAGAGTTATAAATGACAGCTATCCTCCAAAAATATATTGAAGTAAGCCTGCGAAGGGGACTTGAAAGCGGGGCAGAATTTCAGGAAAACAATTGCAGGGGGTAGACTGGAATTGCCCTGAAAGCATAGGAAAAGAGGCACAACGTCGACAATGATGCACTTGGCCAAAAAGGGCGTATGCGTTTTTTCCTGAATATATTCAGGGAAAAAGGCATACGCCCTTTTTGGCCAACCAAGCAAGCCTGTAAAGGAAATCTGCACTACAATGAAGTCTCACTGCCCCCCGGGCAAAAGGGCCATCTGAAAAAACTGTAAAATCCAGAAAGGTAGGACAGGATATGGAGAACAGGGAGCCTTGTTATGCTGATTGGCAGGATGTAAATTGTGAACAGCCACCCTGGAGAAGTGTATGGTTATTCCTGAAACACGTAAGAAACAAAGCAACACAGCCTATGGCTCTTCCACTTATGGTCCTATAGCTTACGGAAATTAAAATCAAAAACAGACAGCCACCCCAATATTTGGGATGGCTGTGTTCACAAGAAGCTCCTCTACAGTATCAGGTAAATATCCCAGAAAGCAAAAAATGGATAAAGAAGCTGTGGCACGTACGTACAATGCAATATCACTCAGCAGTGGCACGTACGTACAATGCAATATCACTCAGCAATGAAATCTGTGTCATCAGGCCCGTAGCGGCATAATGAGTGGATGCAGATACGGTGATTCTACGTGAACTACGTCACACAGAAAAAGAAACATCATAAGATATCACTAATACACGGAATGTAAACTTGACTACACATGAACTGAATTACAAAACAGAACAGGGTCTCAAATTTAGAAAACCAACTAGTGCTTGCTTATGGGGAAAGGTGCGTTGGGCTGCTGCATAAAACCAGAGACTGAAATTAGCACAGATAACTTTCCATAAGCCAAATGTATAATAGACAAGACCTACTCCTTGCTCAACGAAATGGACCGAACACCACATATTCAACGTCTAGGAATATACCTGACTAGGAAGAATCTTAAAACCCATGGATATATATGTCTCCATAACAGAATCAAGCGTGTGTACAGCGGCCGAAACGCAGCAGTGAAAATCCGATAAATCCCATTATCAAAATAAATTTCGAAAACAAAACACAAAGACAGTGAAATAGAAAGCAATTCTTAAATAATTCACTCAGGGCATGTGATGCAACCGGGATTGACCACATCTACACCCAGAGCTGGTTGAGACATAAGGCTGGACACTTCAGGCTGAGAGCATTGGTGAGTTTCAGTGAGCAAATGCAGACCCTTTGAAGTCATACTGCATGGTACCCATTCCATGGGTCCCAACTCTCCAGGTTCAAGGGATTCTTCCTCCAGATAAAACATGCGTGGGAATCCCAGAGTATCGTCCACCGTGTGATTGGGAAACGATTTAAAATGCATCTCAGTTTTCATATCCTGGTCCTTGGGTTCACCATTCCAGATGCTTTACTAACACTCTCCCCGCTTGGAGAGTCAGTGCCTTTAACCTCCTCTTTGGCACAGCTTGCAATTTCTGTGCAAGATGTACAGGAATAGGGAGAACCAATGAGAGACTATCTGTAGGTGTCTGCACGGGCAAATGTAACGCTCATTGCCCACCAGGAAGAGGAATTAAACAAAGGCTCAGTGTGCACTGCTGGAAACAGATTAGGGCCTGAAGCAATCCTGCGGTTTTGTGCCCAGCTCACAAGAAAGCGAGTTAACAAAGGAGCTCAGGGGCACTGTAATTCACAAACCTGCAGAGTTATAAATCACAGCTATCCTCCAAAAATATATTGAAGTAAGCCTGCGAAGGGGACTTGAAAGCGGAGAAGAATTTCAGGAAAACGATTGCAGGGGGTAGACTGGAATTGCCCTGAAAGCATAGGAAAAGAGGCACAATGTCGACAATGATGCACTTGGCCAAAAAGGGCATATGTGTTTTTTCCTGAATATATTCAGGAAAAAACGCATACGCCCTTTTTGGCCAACCAAGCAAGCCTGTAAAGGAAATCTGCACTACAATGAAATCTCACTGCCCCCCCGCGGGCAAAAGGGCCATCTGAATAAAGTGTAAAATCCAGAAAGGTAGGACAGGATATGGAGAACAGGGAGCCTTGTTATGCTGATTGGCAGGATGTAAATTGTGAACAGCCACCCTGGAGAAGTGTATGGTGATTCCTGAAACACGTAAGAAACAAAGCAACACAGCCTATGGCAGTTGCACTTATGGTCCTATTGCTTAGGGAAATTAAAATCAAAAACAGAGAGCCACGCCAAAGTTTGGGACGGCTGTGTTCCCAAGAAGCTCGTCTACAGTACCAGGTAAATATCCCAGAAAGCAAAAAATGGATAAAGAAGTTGTGGCACGTACGTACAATGCAATATCACTCAGCAATGAAATCTGTGTCATCAGGCCCGTAGCGGCATAGTGAGTGGATGCAGGTACGGTGATTGTACGTGAACTACGTCACACAGAAAAAGAAACATCATAAGATGTTACTAATACACGGAATGTAAACTTGACTACACATGAACTGAATTACAAAACAAAACAGTCTCAAATTTAGAAAACCAACTTGTGCTCTCTTATGGAGAAAGGTGCGTTGGAGTGCTGCATAAAACCAGAGACTGAAATTAGCACAGATACCGTTCCATAAGCCAAATATGTAATAGACAAGACCTACTCCTTGCTCAACGAAATGGACTCAACACCACATATTCAACGCCTAGCAATATACCTGACTAGGAAGAATCTTAAAACCCGTGGATATTTATGTCTCTGTAAGAGAATCAAGAGTGTGTACAGCGGCATTAACGCAGCAGTGAAAATCCGATAAATCCCAGTGTCAAAAAAAAATTTCAAAAACAAAACACAATGACAGTGAAATAGAGAGCAATTCTTAAATAACTCACACAGGGCATGTGATGCAACCTGGTTTACCACATCTACACCCAGAGCTGGGTGAGAGATAAGGCTGGACCCTTTGGGCTGATAGCATTGGTGAGGTTCAGTGAGCAAATGCAGACCCTTTGATGTCATACTGCCTGGTACCCATTCCATGATTCCCAACTCTCCAGGTTCAAGGGATTCTTCCTTCTGCTAAAATTTGCATGGGAAACCCAGAGTATGCTCCACCGTGTGACTGGGAAACCTTTTTACATGCATGTCTGTTTTCGTCCCCTGGTACTCAGGTTCACCATTCCAGACCCTTTTCTTACACTCTCCCCATTTGGAGAGTCAGTGCCTTTAACCTCCTGTTTGGCACTGTTTGCAATTTCTGCGCAAGATGAACAGGAATACGGAGAACCAATGGGAGACTATCTGTAGGTGTGTGCACGGGCAAATATTTTTTTTAACATCTTTATTGGGGTATAATTGCTTTACAATGGTGTGTTAGTTTTTGCTTTATAACAAAGTGAATCAGCTATACATATACATGTGCTCCCTGTGTCTTCCCTCTTGTGTCTCCCTCCCTCCCTCTCTCCCCCTTCCACCCCTCCAGGCTGTCCCAACGCCCCGAGCTAATATCCCTGTGCCTTGCGGCTGCTTCCCCCTTGCTATCTACCTTACTACATTTGTTAGTGTGTATATGTCCATGACTCTCTCTCGTCCTGTCAAAACTCACCATTCCCCCTCCCCATATCCTCAATTCCGTTCTCCAGTAGATCTGCGCCTCTATTCCTGTCTTATCCCTAGGTTCTTCATGACATCTTTTTCCTTTAAATTCCATATATATGTGTTAGCATACGCTATTTGTCTTTTTCTTTCTGACTTACTTCACTCTGTATGACAGACTCTAGGTCTATCCATCTCATTACAAATAACTCAGTTTCATTTATTTTTAAGGCTGAGTAATATTCCATTGTGTATATGTGCCACATCTTCTTTATCCATTCATCCGATGATGGGTGCTTAGGTTCTTTCCATCTCCGGGCTATTGTAAATAGAGCTGCAATGAACATTTTGGTACATGACTCTTTTTGAATTTTGGTTTTCTCAGGGTATATGCCCAGTATGCACGGGCAATTTTAACACTCACTTCCCAACAGGAAAAGGAATTAACCAAAGGCTCAGCATGCTGTGCTGGAACAAGATTAGGGCCTGAAGCAATCCTGCGGTTTTGTGGCCAGCTCACAAGAAAGCGAGTTGAGGAAAGGAGCTCAGGGGCACTGTCATTCACATACCTGCAGACTTATAAATGACAGAAATCGTACAAAAATATATTGAATTAAGGCTGCGAAGAGGACTTGAAAGTGGGGCAGAATTGCTGGAATCCGATTTCAGGAGGTAGACGTGAATTGCTCTGAAAGCATAAGAGAAGTGGCAGAACCTCGTCAATGAAGCACTTGGCCAAAAAGGGCATATGCATTTTTTCCAGGGCCATCATTCACGGGAGTAGGAGGCTCCCAGCATGCTCCAGTGGCCAACAGAGGGCCCACGTCACCAAGGCGATGTGAGCTAGCCAGGCAGGAGTGACCTGACATCAGAGGGCCCACCTCACAGAATGGTAGGGAACCCAGCCAGGATCAGACTCTCCCCAGAGGGCCCACATCACCAAGGTGATGGGAACCAGGCAGGAGTGTCCTCACACCCGTGGGGCCACATCATCAAAAGTTGAGGTACCCAGCACATGTGGCCTCAAACCAGAGGACCCACATCACCATGGGTTTCGGAGTGAGGCAGGCAGGATTAACCTTACAACACATGTCCCATTGTATACAAGAGGTGTGGAAACCAGCAGTTGGATCTTCCTAGCAGGCGGCCCAGAGCACTGAGGCTATGAGATCCAGGCCGGCATGAACTCACAACAGAGGGCCCTCATTGTGATTCTGTAAGCAACCCAGCCGTTGTGACCTCAGAGCAGAAGGCCCACATCCCCATGGGGAAGGGAAACAAGCAGGAGTGTCATCGCAAGAGTGGGCACACATGAAAAAATGTGGGGAGCCCAGCAATTAGTGCCTGATGCCAGAGGGCCCTCATCACCGAGGGGCGGTGGCTCCCAGCCAGCTCCGACTGCTACCAGAGGGGCGACGTCACCAATGCGGAGTGCGACAACCAGGCAGGAGTGACCTCAGAGCAGAGGGTCAACCTCACAGAAGTGTGAAGAACCAAAGAGGATCAGATTCTCACCAGAGGGCCCACATCACCAAGGGAATGGGAACCAGGCAGGAGTGTCCTCACACTAGTGGGGCCACATCACTGAAAAGTGAGGGACCCAGCACACGTGGCCTCAAACCAGAGGACACACATCACAAGGGAGCTGGGATTGAGGCAGGCAGGAGGAGCCTCAAAACAGAGGGACCATAGAATTAAAGAGGTGAAGAATCCCGCAGTTGGAACCTCCCAGCAGGCGGCCAGGAGCAACGAGACTATGGGATCCAGGCCGGAGTGATCTCACACCAGAGGGCCGTCATCATGAAACTGTGAGCAACCTAGGCGTTGGGATCTCAGAGCAGAAGGCCCACATTCCCATGGGGTTGGGAACCTGTCAGAAGTGTACTCGCACCACAGGGCACACATCAGAGAAATTACGGAACCCAGGAGTTAGGGCCTGACGCCAGAGGGCCCTCATTACCAAGGGGAGGAGACTCCAATCAGGCACCAACACCCAACTGAGGTCCCATGTCGCCAAGGTGACGTGTGACAGCCAGGTAGGAGTGACCTCACCGCAGAGGGCCTACCTCACAGAAGGGTGAGGAACACAGCCAGGATAAGACTCTCACCAGAGGGCCCACATCACCAAGGTGATCAGAACCAGGCAGGAGAGTCTTCACACCAGTGTGGCCACATCATAGAAAGGTGAGGAACCCAGCACATGTGGCCTAAACCAGAAGACCCACATCTCCAAGGGGCTCGGAATGAGGCAGGCAGGAGTAGCCTCACAACACAGGGCCCATAGAATAAAAAAGCTGAGGAATCCAGCAATGGGAACCTCCCAGCAGGCGGCCAAGAGCACCAAGTCTATGCGATTCAGGCCGCAGTAAACTCACAGCAGAGGGTCCACATCATGAAACTGCGAGCAACCCAGCCATTTGGACCTCAGAGCAGAAGGTCCACATCCCCAAGGTGTTGGGAGCATGGCAGGAGTGTCCTCGCACCACTTAGCACATATCAGAAAATGTGGGTACCCAGCAGTTAGGGCCTGACGCCAGAGGGCCCTCATCACTGAGGGGAGGAGGCTCCCAGCATGTTCCAACTACCACAAGAGGGCCCACGTCGCCAAGGCGGGGTGTGCCAGCCAGGCAGGAGTGACCTCACAGCAGACGGCCCACCTCAAAGAAGTGTGAGGAACCCAACCAGGATCAGACTCTCACCAGAGGGCCCATATCACCAAGGGGACGGGAACCAGGCACGAGTGTCCTCACACCAGTGGGGCCACATCACTAAAAGATGAGGAAACTGGCACATGTGGCCACAAACCAGAGGACCTACATCACCAAGGGGCTGGGAGTGACACAGGCAGGAGGAGCCTCCCAACACAGGGCCCAAAGAATAAAAAAGGTGAGGAACCCAGCAGTTGGAACTTCCCAGCAGGCGGCCCAGAGTACAGAGGCTATGGGATCTAGGAATGAGTGAACTAACACCAGAGAGCTAACATCAGGAAACTGTGAGCAACCCAGTCGTTGGAACCTCAGAGCAGAAGGCCCATATCGCCATGGGGATGGGAACATTTCACGAGTGTCCTGGCATCACTGGGCTCACATCAGAAAACCTGGGGAGCCCAGCAGTTAGAGCCTGACGCCAGAGGGTCCTCATCACTGAGGACAGGAGTCTCCAAAAGGATCCAACTGCCACCAGAGGGCCGACGTCACCAAGGCAATGGGAGCAAGCCAGGCAGGAGTTACCTCAGAGCACAGGGCCCACCTCAGAGAACGGTAAGGAACCCAGCCAGGATCAGACTCTCACCAGAGGGGCCACATCACCAAGGGGCTGGGAAACAGGCACGAGTGTCCTCACACCATTGGGGCCACATCATCGAAAGGTGAGGGACCCAGCACACGTGGCCTCACACCAGAGGACACACATCACAACGGGGCTGGGATTGAGGCAGGCAGGAGGAGCCTCAAAACAGAGGGCCCATAGAATAAAAAAGGTGAGGAATCCCGCAGTTGGAACCTCCCAGCAGGCGCCCAGGAGCAGCAAGCCTATGGGATCTAGGCCGGAATGAACGCACATCAGAGGGCCCTCATCATGAAACTGTGAGCACCCCAGCCGTTGGGACCTCAGAGCAGAAGGCCCAAATTCCCATGGGGTTGGGAACCTGACAGGAGTGTACTCGCACCACAGGTCACACATCTGCAAATTTTGGGAGCCCAGGAGTTAGGGTCTGACGCAAGAGGGCCCTCATTACCGAGGGACGGAGACTCGCAGCAGACACCAACTCCCAACTGAGGGCCCACGTCACCAAGGTGATGTGTGCCAGCCAGGCAGGAGTGACCTCACCGCAGAGGGCCTACCTCATAGAAGGGTGAGGAAACCAGCCAGGATAAGACTCTCACCAGAGGGCCCACATCACCAAGGGGATCGGAACCAGGCAGGAGGGTCCTCACACCAGTGTGGCCACATTATAGAAAGGTGAGGAACCCAGAACATGTGGCCTAAAACAGGGGACCCACATCTCCAAGGGGCTAGGAGTGAGGCAAGCAGGAGTATCCTCACAAAACACTTGTGAGGAATCCAGCAGTTGGAACCGGCCAGTAGGCCGCCCAGAGCACAGAGTCTATGGGATCCAGGCCACAGCAAACTCACAGCAGAGGTCCCACATCATGAAACTGTGAGCAACCCAGCGGATGGGACCTCAGAGCAGAAGGCCCACATCCCTATGGGGATGGGAACCTGACAGGAGTGTCCTCGGCCCACTTCCACGAATCAGAAAATGTGGGAACCCAGCAGTTAGGACCTGAGGCCAGAGGACCCTCATCACCGAGGGGAGGAGGCTCCCAGCAGGCTCCAACTGCCACCATAAGGCCGATGTCACCAAGGCGGGGTGTGCCAACCAGGCAGGAGTGACCTCAGAGCAGAAAGCCCACCTCACAGAAGTGTGAGGAACCCAACAAGGATCAGACTGTCACCAGAGGGCCAACATCACCAAGGGAATGGGAACCAGGCAGGAGTGTCCTCACACCAGTGGGGCTACATCACCATAATTTGTGGGACCCAGCACACGTGGCCTCAAACCTGAGGACACACATCACCAAGGGGCTGGGAGTGAGGCAGGCCAGAGGATCCTCAAAAGAGAGGGACCATAGAATAAAAAAGGTGAGGAATCCCCCAGTTGGAACCTCCGGCAGGCAGCCAGGAGCAGCGAGGCTATGGGATCTAGGCAGGAGTGAACTCACACCAGAGGGCCCTCATCATGAAACTGTGAGCAACACAGCCGTTGGGACCTCAGAGCAGAAGGCTTACATCCCCATGGGGATGGGAACCTGGCAGGAGTGTCCTTGCACCACTTAGCACGAATCAGAAAATGTGGGAACCCAGCAGTTAGGGCCTGAGGCCAGAGGGCCCTCATCACCGAGGGGAGGAGGCTCCCAGCAGGCTCCAACGGCCACCATATGGCCGACGTTGCCAAGGCGGGGTGTGCCAGCCAGGCAGGAGTGACCTCAGAGCAGAGGGCCCACCTCACAGAAGGGTGAGGAACCTAACCAGGATCAGACTCTCACCAGAGGGCCAACATCACCAAGGTGATGGGAACCAGGCAAGACTGTCCTAACAGCAGTGGGGCCAACATCACCAAGGGAATGGGAACCAGGCAAGAGTGTCCTCACACCAGTGTGGCCACATTATAGAAAGGTGAGGAACACAGCACATGTGGCCTCAAACAAGGGGACACACATTACGAAGGGGCTGGGAGTGAGGCATGCAGGAGGAGACGCACAACCGAGGGCCCATAGAATAAAAAAGGTGAGGAATCGAGAAGTTGGAAACTCCAAGCTGGAGGCCCAGAGCACTGACACTATGGGATACAGGCCAGAGTGAACACACAGCAAAGGGCCCACATCATGAAACTGTGAGCAACCCAGCAGTTGGGACCACAGAACAGAAGTCCCACATGCCCATGGGGATGGGAACCTGGCAGGAGTGACTCGCACCACTGGGCACACATCAGAAAATGTGTGGAGCCCAGCACTTAGGGCCTGACACCAGAAGGCCCTCATCACTGAGGGGAGGAGGCCCCAGCACGCTCCAACTGCCACCAGAGGGTCCACGTCGCCAAGGCGACGTGCGCCAGCCAGGCAGGATTGACCTCACAGCAGAGGGCCCACATCATGAAAGTGTGAGCAACCCAGCCGTTAGGACCTCAGAACAGAAGGCCCACACGCTCATGAGGATGGGAACCTGGCAGGAGTGCCCTCGTACCACTTAGCACGTATCAGAAAATGTGGGAACCCCGCCATTAGGGTCTGACGCCAGAGGGCCTCATCACCGCGGGAAGGAGGCTCCCAGCAGGCTCCAACTGCCACCAGGGTGCCGAAGTCAACAAGGCGGGTTGTGCCAGCCAGGCAGGAGTGACCTCAGAGAAGAGGGCTCACCTCACGGATGTGTGAGGAACCCAACCAGGATCAGAGTCTCACCAGAGGGCCCACATCACCAAGGGGATGGGAACCAGGCAGGAGTGTCCACACACCCGGGGGGCCACATCATCAAAAGATGAGGAACCCATCACATATGGCCTCAAACCTGAGGACATACATCACCATGTGGCTGGGAGTGAGGCAGGTATCTGGAGGGGCACATTTAACTCTAATTTCCCACCAGGAAGAGGAATTAACCAAAGGCTCAGAGTGCCGTGCCGGACCCTGATTATGGCCTGAAGCAAACCTGCAGTTTTGTGGCCAGCTTACAAGGAAGCGAGTTAAGAAAGGGGCTCAGGGGCACTGTAATTCACAAACCTGCAGAGATAAATGACAGCTATTGGCAAAAATATATCGAAGTAAGTCTGCAAAGAGGACTTGAAAACGAGGCAGAATTGCAGGAATCATATTTCAAGAGGTAGATTGGAATTGCATTTAAAGCATATGAAAAGCGGCAGATCTTTGACAGTGATGCACATGGACAAAAAGTGTGTATACATTTTTCCTGAATATATTCAGGAAAAAACGCATATGAACATTTTGGCCAACCAAGCACTCCAGCAATGGAAATCCACACTACAATGAAGTCACATTTCCCATTCGTCAAAAAGGCCATCTGAATAAAGTGTAAAAACCAGAAACACAGGACAGGCCATGGAGAACAGGGAGCCGTGTTATGCTGATGGGCGGGATGTAAATTGCCAACAGACACTCTGGAGATGTTCATGGTGTATCCTGAAACATCTAAAAAACAAAGCTACAGAGCCTAGGGCACTTCCACTTTTGGCCCTATAGCTTAGGAAAATTAAAATCAACAAGACACAGCCAACACAAAATTTAGGGCTGCTGTGTTTACAAGAACCTCGAGTCCAGTACAAATTAAATATCCCAGAAAGAAAAAAATGGATAAAGAAGTTGTGCTACTTACGTACAACGGAATATCACTCAGCAGTGAAATCAATGTCATCAGGCCTGTAGCAGCAAATTGAGTGGATTTAATTATGATGATTCTAAGAGAAATATGTCACACAAAGAAAGATAATTATCATAAGATATCACTAATAGAGGGAGTGTAAACTTGGCTACACATAAACTGAATTACAAAACCGAACAGAGTCTCACATTTAGATAAAAACCTTATGCTTGCTTAAGGGGAAAGTTGAGTTGGGCTGCTGTATAAAAACAGATTGAAATTAGCACACATACCATTCCATAAGCCAAATACGTAATAAACAAGACCTACTCTTTGCTCAACGAAATAGACTCATCCATGGTGTATCACCTCACACCTATTAGAATGGGCATCATCAGAAAATCTACAAACAACAAATGCTGGAAACGGTGTGGAGATAAGGAATCCTCTTCCACTATTGTTGGGAACGTAAATTGATACAGTCACTGTGGAGAACATTATGGAGTTTCTTATAAAACTAAGAATAGAATTACCATATGATACAGCAATCCCTCTACTGGGCATATACCCAGACAAAACCATAAATCAAAAAGAGACATTCACCACAATGTTCATTGCATCACTATTTACACTATCCAGGAAATGGAAGCAACCTAAATGCCCACAGACAGACGAATGCATAAAGATGTGGTACATATATAAAATGGAATATTACTAAGCCATAAAAAGGAATGAAATTGGGACATTTGTAGAGACGTTGATGGATCTAGAGACTGTCATACAGAGTGAAGTAAGTCAGAAAGAGAAAAACAAATCTTGTATATTAATGCATATATGTGGAACCTAGAAAAATTGTACAGATGAACCGTTTTGCAAGGCAGAAATAGAGCAATACATGTATACAACAAACGTATGGACAACAAGGGGGGAAAGCTGTTGGGGATGGTGGTGGGAGGAGTTGAGATATTGGGATTGGTATGTATACATTTATATGTATAAAGTAGATAACCAAAAACAACCTGCTGTATAAAAATATAAAATTAAATTCAAAATAAAAAAATAAAATTAAAAAAAGTAAAACAGAAAAAATATTCTTCCCTTCACATACATGTATTTATATGAATAAATTATTTCCATGCTTATATCTGTAAATACACAAAAGAGGAATAAAATCTACCTTGAACCAAAAACGAAAAAAAGATTAAAAAGTACAGAACCCACCAGTTACACAGAGGAAAACCGTTTCAGGGCACTTGCTCCAATTGCAAACAATTCTGAAGTTGGTCAGTGGTGGGGAATCATCTCCCATTCAGCCAGCATGCTCCTCGCAACAAGCGTCCTCACTGCAAAGCTGGGGGACCGTGCCGAGGTATCTGTGAGTAAACGTGGGCCGAGCCCCAGGCCAGCTGCTGCTGAAATGTTCCCACCCTTCCAAGGCTAAACACCTGAATATGTACAAGGACTTGAAAACCTAGAGGAAGGGCCATGGAGCCACATGAGGGACAGCATGCCAGCCGACTTGGTGCCTGCAGGCCAGCCAGGATGGTCCTGGCCCTGGGTGCTCTTCTGGAAGCTCTCCATTTCCCTGCCTGAGATACCCCTGCTGTCCCGGCCCCCACTGCTTTCTTCCTTCCTCACCTGTGCCCAGGGAGAAATTCCAGCGGCAGGTGTGGGTGACACATCCTCTTATTTAGCAGGTAGCATCTTGGCAACTGCTGCAGAAAGTCCAGCAGAGCCCCACTCACACTGGGACACCCACAAAGCCGTGGCCTCTCACTCCCTCCCACCAGCCCAGCCCCGAGACTGCTGACAGGGCAGAGAAAATGGCGTCAGGCACAGCTGCAGGGGCTCTTGCTGCCTGGAGCGGTGTTTATATTGATCTCAACCCAGGCACACCTGGGGAGGGCTGGCCGGCACGGTCAGGCTTCCCAAGCCAGCCAATAATCACCCCTCAGGGGCTCACAGTTGCTGAAAATGGAACTTGCTGAATTGGCCAGGTCCAAGGAACAGGTGTGGGCTCCTGAGAGTCAGGATAGACAAGGGGCTGCAGCTCTGGCTTGTTTTCTAATTATATTATCTGGCCCATGAGTGGGAGACAACTTCAAGAAAACCCTCTCCTAATGAGAGGAACCCAGGAGTCAGGGAGAGGAGGGGTGGGTGGTGGTTGGAGACAGAGGCCTGGTGCCCCGGGTGCAGTGGAAGTCTCTGGAAGACCAGGTGGAGGAGGCCGCACAGAGTGATGCCCAGGGTCACAGACCTGTCAGAGCTGCTGTTTGTTAGTTCAAGTCCTGCTCTGAGGTGCTCTGTGTCAGATCTGAGCGACAGGTGAGCTGGGAGTGCTCTGCAATGAGGGCTATGTGCACGGTTCCTGTGTGCCCAGCCCTGCCAAGGTACCTGCAAGGGTAGCTCTGTATCCTGGGAGGGGCCTGACCACGGGAGCCCCATGGACTGCAGAGGACCTGCCCAGGGAATCCCATATCCTGGGAGGGGCCTGAACACGAGAGCCCCGTGGGCTGGGGTGGGGGTAGGGTACCTGCCCAGGTGAGCTCCATATCCTGGGATTGGCCTGACCTCGAGAGCCCCATGGGCTGCTGGAGTCCTGGTAAAGGATGTCAGGACAGTCAGTGAAGCCACTGAGGATATACCTCCAGTAGTTCCTAAATCCTACACCCTGCTGGTCATTCTACCAACCACCAGGACTTGGTATTCTGTATTAGTCTTCACTGATGCCTTCTTTTGTATTCCATTAGTCCCAGAGTCACAAGAAATTTTGGCTTGTGAGTGACAGGACTCAACATACAACTAAAACAATACTTCCAGGCTGTCTTGCCCCAAGGGTTCAAAAATTCCCACACCATCTTTGGGGAAAGCTCAGCTAAAGACCTAAAAGTTCTACCTCTGGAAAAGGAAACACTCCTTCAATATTCAGACGACATTCTGATCGCCAGCCCTACTAAGGAGGCCTCAGAACTACCAAGCCAATAAATGATAGAAGTTGTCCACGAAAAAGCTCAAGTATCACAGACTACGGTGACCTGCCTGGGCTTCATTCTCACAGAAGGTCGGAGAAGCCCATCCCAGGAAAGGGAAGAAACAATTTACAGCCTTACCCCTTTCTGAAACTAGAAGACAGCTTAGGGGTTCCTGGGGAAGCCAGGGTTTCCTGCCTCTGGATCCCTAACTACAGTCTACTAGCTGGGCCTCTATATGAAACACTGAAAGGAAAAGATGATGATCCTTTTGAATAGAATCCAGAAGTGGCCTTTCAAGAATGGAAAGAGCAGTCAATTCAGACCCTTGCCCTGGAACTCCCTAATTTAGCTAAACCCTTTGACCTTTACATTCCTGGTGAAAGGTGAATCGCCATTGGAGTATTAGTGCAAAAACTGGGACCACTTGAAATGGAACAATGCAAGAATGCCATCCAGGTAGGATAAACTATGGTCACCAAGGGGCCTGGCCCACCGCCACATCTGGCCAAGATACTGGTGGTATCTGAAAACCTGGAAATCAGCAGCCCAAAAGGCCACCTCCCTTCTAAGGGAAACGGACCCCACGTGGTGATCCTAACCCCCAACCATGCCCTGAAGTTGCAGGGTTTGCTCCGTGGGCACACTGACCTCGATTGAGGAGGCCCTCCAACTCCAACCTCCAGAGAGATAACCGGGGGCAACGGGGCACCATGACGACCCGTGTGACCATCACTTGACCTGGAGTTTCTCTCATAAAACAACAAGAGTGTGTCCCAAAAGAGTAGACTACTGCTTGCAGTACTTACTGTACCCAGAGGGGAGCTAATAATCTTGGCGGGGGAACCGTATATCATGCTGTCACCATAGAAAAGCCTACAGACACCCTGATGATGGTGGCCAATAAGACCGGCTGGATTCCTGTTTACTTCCAAAGGCTCTTGACTCAGTGACCATCATGATCCTTCATCACCACTGACCCTGGACTGTCTGGGAGCTGAGCGGGCAGGATCCTGACACCTGGTGCTGTTTTTACGTTAATTCAGGGGCCTAATGGAAGAAAGCGCAGACTGTTGGTCAGAGCATCTAGGCTGGCAGAAACGGTCAGTCAGAGCATCTAGGCTGGCAGAAACGGTCAGCCTAAGGTGGCCGAACAAATGTGGGGCGGAGTGAAACTGGACCTCACAGCGCCACTGCACATCTCCTTTCTGGACCCGTAAAGGTCATTAGAATCTATAACACTTCCAATACTGGTGCTCAGGTGGACGAGCAGGGAGGCAGGAGGCCTGGGGACAATCAACGTCACCTGGAGGCTGCTGGGGAGAAGTTCTGACCCTCGCCCACGGGTATGAAGCCTCCTAACTCAGCACTCAGCAGTTACAGAAGAAGGGTCTGCACCCGCAGCACTCCAAGAATGAGGAAAGGGACAAAAGGCAGAAGAGAAGTTTGTCCCAGGCAAAGCCCCTTAAAAATGCCTGGGAGATAAAAATAGAATCTGGGCAATAAAATAAAGTCTAACCATTTTTATCCTTTGTGCTTTGTCTAATTTCAGGTGCTCCTAGTGTCCCGCATACAGAGGTTCCACACCCGGCACTTCAGACCAGATTTCCTAGAGCAGAATGGCTCGATGACACTTCAGCTCCTGGGGCCCAGTTCAGACTCCGTGACATAGAGCCTGAGCTGCAGCCAACCAGGTCCTCGAGAGCTCAGCCCCCTCCCTCCCAGTGACTCTGACAGGATCTCTACACAGCAGCCCAGCCCACAGCCCACAGGGTAGCACCTCTCCATTCTCTGATCAAAATATAAAGTTTCCTTTGCTTTTGAACCAAACTCAGTCTCGATCTATTGGCTCCAATGACACTGGGCAGGGGGACACTTGTTGGCGTCCACTCTGGAGGATCAGTAACAGAAATTGAGAACATTGTAACTTCAATGAACAGATGTGTGAGCCAAACTGTAATTAACATAGAACAGTGTATAAGGCTCGGGTAAAATAAGATGTTTCTAACACTTCCATTTGATATTTCCATCACTTTCTTATAAGCAAGTTCAGTGAAAAGGTTTGTCTTCTTTGTCAGGTCAATATTAGAGAAACAAAGTGATTTCTTTCCAAGGATGTACATCTAATAATCTTGGTTAAAGCTTCAATCTTGTTTTAAATGCTTTTGCATTGAAAATGATACCTCTCTTTCAGCTCCCCCATTTCTGAGAAGCATAAAATCTTATAATTTATTATTACCAAAGGGAAATGGTAGGAGGAGGGATAAATTAACAGTTTGGGATTAACACATACACACTGCTATGTATGAAATCATCAGCAAGGAACTACTGTATAGCACAGGGAACTACACTCAATATTTTGCAATAACCTATAAGGGGAAATGATCTGAAAAAGAATAGATATTTTTATTGACATCATCCATCAATGACAGTAAAAATGGAATCTAAGGGAAGACAGTGGTGAGTGCTTCTGACCCTGAAGACTTCAATCATCTAAAGTTTGGACTCTGCCTACTTCCCAAGGCCCTTAATGAACATATGTGTAGCCGTAGCTTAAAAAATTCCCCAGTTTGGGTTGCGGAGAGACACTGATATTGAAAATCCCCTGGTGTTCTCCTCACATGAATGGGACCCTTCCTACACCTAAAACATGCCTGTCACACCCAGAGGATGGTATACCGTCTGATCGGGAAAAGTTTGGAAAAGGCATCTCATCTCCTCATCTCTTGGTGCTAGGGTTCACCACTCCAGCGTCTTTACTAACAGTCTCCCCACTTGGAGATGTCAGCACTGTCAACATCCTGTTGCATACAGTTTGGAATTTGTCCAGAGGATGAAGCAGAAGGAGGAGGAACAATGAGAGACAAGTCCTAGGTGTTCGGACAGGCACATGCCACTCTAATTTCCAATCAGGAAGACGAATTGACCAAAGGCTAGGGTTGCCCATGGAAACAGAATAGGGCTTGAGGAATCCTGATGCTTTGTGGCCAGTTCCCATAAACACAAGTTGGAAAATGGAACTCAGGGGCACTAAAATTCACGAAACTGCAGAATTGAAAATATCTATCACTGAAAAATGTCTTGAGGAAAGTCAGAGAAAAGGACTTGTAAGCAACGGAGAATGGCAGGAAAGGGATTGGAAGAGGTAGAAAGGACTCGCCATTAAGCACAAGAAAAGGGGCTGAACATTGCCAACATTGCAGTTGGCCAAAAAGGGTGTATGCGTCTTTTTCTGTATATATTCAAGAAAAGGGCATACACTTTTTTAGCCAACCAAACAGGTGGGCACTGGAAATCAATACTACAAAACATATCACTTTGCATCAGTCAGAAGAGCCGTCCTCATAAAGTGTAAACACCAGAAATGCAGGACAGGGCAAGGAGAAAAGGGAGCCCTGTGAGTCTTATAGTGGAAATGTATATTGCCAACGGTCACTCTGGATAAGTCTATTGTGTTTACTAAAGCATCTAAAAAATGAGCTACCGAGCACAGGGCACTTGCACTCATGGACGTATATCTTGGGAAAAACAAAAATCGAGAGGACACAGGCACCCCAATGTTTACCACCTCTCTGTTTAAAAGATCCTCGACTAAGATATAACTTAAATGTATCTGCAGAGAAAAAACGGACAGAGATGTGGTGCTTATGTAGAGTGGAATATTACTCAGCCTGGAAATCAATGAAATACGGCCAGTTATAACAACTCCAGAGGAGTTACGTGTGATCATTCGAAGTCACATAATTCAAAAAGAAAAAGACATAAGATATCACTAATACATGGAATGTTAACATGGCTACACATGAACTGAATTACAAAAGAGAAGAGGGTTTCAAATTAAGAAAACCAACTTATGCTTCCTTAAGGGGAAAGGTGAGTTGGGGTGCTGCATAAAACCAGAGATTGAAATTAGCACAGATACCATTCCATAAGCCAAATATGTAATAGTCAAGGCCTACTCCTTGCTCAACGAAATGGACTCAACACGCCATATTCAATGCCTAAGAATATACCGGATTAGTAAGAATCTTAAAACCCATGGACTTATATGTCTCCGTAAGAGAATCAAGCGCGTGTACAGCGGCATAAACGAAGCAGTGAAAATCCGATAAATCCCATTATTAAAATAAATTTCAAAAACAAAACACAAAGACAGTGAAATAGAGAGCAATTCTTAAATAATTCACTCAGGGCATGTGATGCAACCGGGATTTACCACAACTACACCCAGAGCTGGTTGAGACGTAAGGCTGGACACTTCAGGCTGATAGCATTGGTGAGTTTCGGTGAGCAAATGCAGACCCTTTGAAGTCATACTGCATGGTACCCATTTCATGGGTCCCAACACTCCAGGTTCAAGGCATTCATCCTCCAGCTAAAACATGCATGGGAAACCCAGAGTATCGTCCACCGTGTGATTGGGAAACGATTTAAAATGCATCTCAGTTTTCGTATCCTGGTCCTCGGGTTCACCATTCCAGATGCTTTACTAACACTCTCCCCGCTTGAAGAGTCAGTGCCTTTAACCTCCTCTTTGGCACAGCTTGCAATTTCTGCGCAAGATGAACAGGAATAGAGAGAACCAATGAGAGACTAGGTGTAGGTTTCTGCACGGGCAAATTTAAGGCTCATTTCCCACCAGGAAGAGGAATTAACCAAAGGCTCAGCGTGCCCTGCCGGAAACAGATTAGGGCCTGAAGAAATCCTGCGGTTTTGTGCCCAGCTCACAAGAAAGCGAGTTGAAGAAAGGAGCTCAGGGGCACTGTAATTCACAAACCTGCAGAGTTATAAATGACAGCTATCCTCCAAAAATATATTGAAGTAAGCCTGCGAAGGGGACTTGAAATCGGGGCAGAATTTCAGGAAAACCATTGCAGGGGGTAGACTGGAATTGCCCTGAAAGCATAGGAAAAGAGGCAGAACGTCGACAATGATGCACTTGGCCAAAAAGGGCGTATGCGTTTTTTCCTGAATATATTCAGGAAAAAACGCATACGCCCTTTTTGGCCAACCAAGCAAACCTGTAAAGGAAATCTGCACTACAATGAAGTCTCACTGCCCCCCGGGCAAAAGGCCATCTGAAAAAAGTGTAAAATCCAGAAAGGTAGGACAGGATATGGAGAACAGGGAGCCTTGTTATGCTGATTGGCAGGATGTAAATTGCCAGCAGCCACCCTGGAGAAGTGTATGGTGTTTCCTGAAACACATAAGAAACAAAGCAACACAGCCTATGGCACTTCCACTTATGGTCCTATAGCTTACGGAAATTAAAATCAAAAACAGACAGCCACCCCAATATTTGGGAAGGCTGTGTTCAAAAGAAGCTCGTCTACAGTATCAGGTAAATATCCCAGAAAGCAAAAAATGGATAAAGAAGTTGTGGCACGTACGTACAATGCAATATCACTCAGCAATGAAATCTGTGTCATCAGGCCCGTAGCGGCATAGTCAGTGGATGCAGGTACGGTGATTCTACGTGAACTACGTCACACAGAAAAAGAAACATCATAAGATATCACTAATACACGGAATGTAAACTTGACTACACATGAACTGAATTACAAAACAGAACAGGGTCTCAAATTTAGAAAACCAACTAGTGCTTGCGTATGGGGAAAGGTGCCTTGGGGTGCTGCATAAAACCAGAGACTGAAATTAGCAAAGATAACTTTCCATAAGCCAAATATGTAATAGACAAGTCCTACTCCTTGCTCAACGAAATGGACTCAACACCACATATTCAACGCCTAGGAATATACCTGATTAGGAAGAATCTTAAAACCCATGGATATATATGTCTCCGTAAGAGAATCAAGCGTGTGTACAGCGGCCGAAACGTAGCAGTGAAAATCCGATAAATCCCATTATCAAAATAAATTTCGAAAACAAAACACAAAGACAGTGAAATAGAGAGCAATTCTTAAATAATTCACTCAGGGCATGTGATGCAACCGGGATTGACCACATCTACATCCAGAGCTGGTTGAGACATAAGGCTGGACACTTCAGGCTGATAGCATTGGTGTGTTTCGGTGAGCAAATGCAGACCCTTTGAAGTCATACTGCATGGTACCCATTCCATGGGTCCCAACTCTCCAGGTTCAAGGGATTCTTCCTCCAGCTAAAACATGCATGGGAAACACAGAGTATGGTACACCGTGAGATTGGGAAACGATATAAAATGGATCTCAGTTTTCGTATCCTTGTCCTCGTGTTCACCATTCCAGACGCTTTACTAACACTCTCCCCGCTTGGAGGGTCATTGCCTATAACCTCCTGTTTGGCACAGTTTGCAATTTCTGTGCAAGATGAACAGGAATAGGGAGAACCAATGAGAGACTAGCTGTAGGTGTCTGCACGGGCAAATGTAACGCTCATTGCCCACCAGGAAGAGGAATTAAACAAAGGCTCAGTGTGCCCTGCTGGAAACAGATTAGGGCCTGAAGGAATCCTGCGGTTTTGTGCCCAGCTCAAAAGGAAGCGAGTTGAAGAAAGGAGCTCAGGGGCACTGTAATTCACAAACCTGCAGAGTTATAAATGACAGCTATCCTCCAAAAATATATTGAAGTAAGCCTACGAAGGGGACTTGAAAGCGGGGCAGAATTTCAGGAAAACGATTGCAGGGGGTAGACTGGAATTGCCCTGAAAGCATAGGAAAAGTGGCACAATGTCGACAATGATGCACTTGGCCAAAAAGGGTGTATGAGTTTTTTCCTGAATATATTCAGGAAAAAACGCATACGCCCTTTTTGGCCAACCAAGCAAGCCTGTAAAGGAAATCTGCACTACAATAAAATCTCACTGCCCCCCCCTCCGGGCAAAAGGGCCATCTGAGAAAAGTGTAAAATCCAGAAAGGTAGGACAGGATATGGAGAACAGGGTGCCTTGTTATGCTGATTGGCAGGATGTAAATTGCCAACAGCCACCCTGGAGAAGTGTATGGTGTTTCCTGAAACACATAAGAAATAAAGCAACACAGCCTATGGCAATTGCACTTATGGTCCTATTGCTTAGGGAAATTAAAATCAAAAACAGAGAGCCACCCCAAAGTTTGGGACAGCTGTGTTCCCAAGAAGCTCGTCTACAGTACCAGGTAAATATCCCAGAAAGCAAAAAATGGATAAAGAAGTTGTGGCACGTACGTGCAATGCAATATCACTCAGCAATGAAATCTGTGTCATCAGGCCCGTAGCGACATAGTGAGTGGATGCAGGTACGGTGATTCTAGGTGAACTACGTCACACAGAAAAAGAAACATCATAAGATATCACTAATACACGGAATGTAAACTTGACTACACATGAACTGAATTACAAAGCAGAACAGGGTCTCAAATTTAGAAAACCAACTTTTGCTTTCTTATGGAGAAAGGTGCGTTGGGGTGCTGCATAAAACCAGAGACTGAAATTAGCACAGATACCGTTCCATAAGCCAAATATGTAATAGACAAGACCTACTCCTTGCTCAACGAAATGGACTCAACACCACATATTCAACGCCTAGCAATATACCTGACTAGGAAGAATCTTAAAACCTGTGGATATTTATGTCTCCGTAAGAGAATCAAGAGTGTGTACAGCAGCATTAACGCAGCAGTGAAAATCCGATAAATCCCAGTGTCAAAAAAAAATTTCAAAAACAAAACACAATGACAGTGAAATAGAGAGCAATTCTTAAATAACTCACACAGGGCATGTGATGCAACCTGGTTTACCACATCTACACCCAGAGCTGGGTGAGAGATACGGCTGGACCCTTTGGGCTGATAGCATTGGTGAGGTTCAGTGAGCAAATGCAGACCCTTTGATGTCATACTGCCTGGTACCCATTCCATGGTTCCCAACTCTCCAGGGTCAAGGGATTCTTCCTTCTGCTAAAATTTGCATGGGAAACCCAGAGTATGCTCCACCGTGTGACTGGGAAACCTTTTTACATGCATGTCTGTTTTCGTCCCCTGGTACTCAGGTTCACCATTCCAGACCCTTTTCTTACACTCTCCCCATTTGGAGACTCAGTGCCTTTAACCTCCTGTTTGGCACTGTTTGCAATTTCTGCGCAAGATGAACAGGAATACGGAGAACCAATGGGAGACTATCTGTAGGTGTGTGCACGGGCAAATATTTTTTTTAACATCTTTATTGGGGTATAATTGCTTTACAATGGTGTGTAAGTTTTTGCTTTATAACAAAGTGAATCAGCTATACATATACATATGCTCCCTGTGTCTTCCCTCTTGTGTCTCCCTCCCTCCCTCTCTCCTCCTTCCACCCCTCCAGGCTGTCCCAACGCCCCGAGCTAATATCCCTGTGCCTTGCGGCTGCTTCCCCCTTGCTATCTACCTTACTACATTTGTTAGTGTGTATATGTCCATGACTCTCTCTCGCCCTGTCAAAACTCACCATTCTCCCTCCCCATATCCTCAATTCCGTTCTCCAGTAGGTCTGCGCCTCTATTCCTGTCTTATCCCTAGGTTCTTCATGACATTTTTTTCCTTTAAATTCCATATACATGTGTTAGCATACGTTATTTGTCTTTTTCTTTCTGACTTACTTCACTCTGTATGACAGACTCTAGGTCTATCCATCTCATTACAAATAACTCAGTTTCATTTATTTTTAAGGCTGAGTAATATTCCATTGTTTATATGTGCCACATCTTCTTTATCCATTCGTCCGATGATGGGCGCTTAGGTTCTTTCCATCTCCGGGCTATTGTAAATAGAGCTGCAATGAACATTTAGGTACATGACTCTTTTTGAATTTTGGTTTTCTCAGGGTATATGCCCAGTATGCACGGGCAATTTTAACACTCATTTCCCAACAGGAAAAGGAATTAACCAAAGGCTCAGCATGCTGTGCTGGAACAAGATTAGGGCCTGAAGCAATCCTGCGGTTTTGTGGCCAGCTCACAAGAAAGCGAGTTGAGGAAAGGAGCTCAGGGGCACTGTCATTCACATACCTGCAGACTTATAAATGACAGAAATCGTACAAAAATATATTGAATTAAGGCTGCGAAGAGGACTTGAAAGTGGGGCAGAATTGCTGGAATCCGATTTCAGGAGGTAGACGTGAATTGCTCTGAAAGCATAAGAGAAGTGGCAGAACCTCGTCAATGAAGCACTTGGCCAAAAAGGGCATATGCATTTTTTCCAGGGCCATCATTCACGGGAGTAGGAGGCTCCCAGCATGCTCCAGTGGCCAACAGAGGGCCCACGTCGCCAAGGCGATGTGAGCTAGCCAGGCAGGAGTGACCTGACATCAGAGGGCCCACCTCACAGAATGGTAGGGAACCCAGCCAGGATCAGACTCTCCCCAGAGGGCCCACATCACCAAGGTGATGGGAACCAGGCAGGAGTGTCCTCACACCCGTGGGGCCACATCATCAAAAGTTGAGGTACCCAGCACATGTGGCCTCAAACCAGAGGACCCACATCACCATGGGTTTCGGAGTGAGGCAGGCAGGATTAACCTCACAACACATGTCCCATTGCATACAAAAGGTGTGGAAACCAGCAGTTGGATCTTCCTAGCAGGCGGCCCAGAGCACTGAGGCTATGAGATCCAGGCCGGCATGAACTCACAACAGAGGGCCCTCATTGTGATTCTGTAAGCAACCCAGCCGTTGTGACCTCAGAGCAGAAGGCCCACATCCCCATGGGGAAGGGAAACAAGCAGGAGTGTCATCGCAAGAGTGGGCACACATGAAAAAATGTGGGGAGCCCAGCAATTAGTGCCTGATGCCAGAGGGCCCTCATCACCGAGGGGCGGTGGCTCCAAGCCAGCTCTGACTGCTACCAGAGGGGCGACGTCGCCAATGCGGAGTGCGACAACCAGGCAGGAGTGACCTCAGAGCAGAGGGTCAACCTCACAGAAGTGTGAAGAACCAAAGAGGATCAGATTCTCACCAGAGGGCCCACATCACCAAGGGAATGGGAACCAGGCAGGAGTGTCCTCACACTAGTGGGGCCACATCACCGAAAAGTGAGGGACCCAGCACACGTGGCCTCAAACCAGAGGACACACATCACAAGGGAGCTGGGATTGAGGCAGGCAGGAGGAGCCTCAAAACAGAGGGACCATAGAATTAAAGAGGTGAAGAATCCCGCAGTTGGAACCTCCCAGCAGGCGGCCAGGAGCAGCGAGACTATGGGATCCAGGCCGGAGTGATCTCACACCAGAGGGCCGTCATCATGAAACTGTGAGCAACCTAGGCGTTGGGATCTCAGAGCAGAAGGCCCACATTCCCATGGGGTTGGGAACCTGTCAGAAGTGTACTCACACCACAGGGCACACATCAGAGAATTTAGGGAACCCAGGAGTTAGGGCCTGACGCCAGAGGGCCCTCATTACCAAGGGGAGGAGACTCCAATCAGGCACCAACACCCAACTGAGGTCCCACGTCGCCAAGGTGACGTGTGACAGCCAGGTAGGAGTGACCTCACCGCAGAGGGCCTACCTCACAGAAGGGTGAGGAACACAGCCAGGATAAGACTCTCACCAGAGGGCCCACATCACCAAGGTGATCAGAACCAGGCAGGAGAGTCTTCACACCAGTGTGGCCACATCATAGAAAGGTGAGGAACCCAGCACATGTGGCCTAAACCAGAAGACCCACATCTCCAAGGGGCTCGGAATGAGGCAGGCAGGAGTAGCCTCACAACACAGGGCCCATAGAATAAAAAAGCTGAGGAATCCAGCAATGGGAACCTCCCAGCAGGCGGCCAAGAGCACCAAGTCTATACGATTCAGGCCGCAGTACACTCACAGCAGAGGGTCCACATCATGAAACTGCGAGCAACCCAGCCATTTGGACCTCAGAGCAGAAGGTCCACATCCCCAAGGTGTTGGGAGCATGGCAGGAGTGTCCTCGCACCACTTAGCACATATCAGAAAATGTGGGTACCCAGCAGTTAGGGCCTGACGCCAGAGGGCCCTCATCACTGAGGGGAGGAGGCTCCCAGCATGTTCCAACTACCACAAGAGGGCCCACGTCACCAAGGCGGGGTGTGCCAGCCAGGCAGGAGTGACCTCAAAGCAGACGGCCCACCTCAAAGAAGTGTGAGGAACCCAACCAGGATCAGACTCTCACCAGAGGGCCCATATCACCAAGGGGACGGGAACCAGGCACGAGTGTCCTCACACCAGTGGGGCCACATCACTAAAAGATGAGGAAACTGGCACATGTGGCCACAAACCAGAGGACCTACATCACCAAGGGGCTGGGAGTGACACAGGCAGGAGGAGCCTCCCAACACAGGGCCCAAAGAATAAAAAAGGTGAGGAACCCAGCAGTTGGAACTTCCCAGCAGGCGGCCCAGAGTACAGAGGCTATGGGATCTAGGAATGAGTGAACTAACACCAGAGAGCTAACATCAGGAAACTGTGAGCAACCCAGTCGTTGGAACCTCAGAGCAGAAGGCCCATATCGCCATGGGGATGGGAACATTTCACGAGTGTCCTGGCATCATTGGGCTCACATCAGAAAACCTGGGGAGCCCAGCAGTTAGAGCCTGACGCCAGAGGGACCTCATCACCGAGGACAGGAGTCTCCAAAAGGATCCAACTGCCACCAGAGGGCCGACGTCACCAAGGCAATGGGAGCAAGCCAGGCAGGAGTTACCTCAGAGCACAGGGCCCACCTCAGAGAACGGTAAGGAACCCAGCCAGGATCAGACTCTCACCAGAGGGGCCACATCACCAAGGGGCTGGGAAACAGGCACGAGTGTCCTCACACCATTGGGGCCACATCATCGAAAGGTGAGGGACCCAGCACACGTGGCCTCACACCAGAGGACACACATCACAACGGGGCTGGGATTGAGGCAGGCAGGAGGAGCCTCAAAACAGAGGGCCCATAGAATAAAAAAGGTGAGGAATCCCGCAGTTGGAACCTCCCAGCAGGCGCCCAGGAGCAGCAAGCCTATGGGATCTAGGCCGGAATGAACGCACATCAGAGGGCTCTCATCATGAAACTGTGAGCACCCCAGCCGTTGGGACCTCAGAGCAGAAGGCCCAAATTCCCATGGGGTTGGGAACCTGACAGGAGTGTACTCGCACCACAGGTCACACATCTGCAAATTTTGGGAGCCCAGGAGTTAGGGTCTGACGCAAGAGGGCCCTCATTACCGAGGGACAGAGACTCGCAGCAGACACCAACTCCCAACTGAGGGCCCACGTCACCAAGGTGATGTGTGCCAGCCAGGCAGGAGTGACCTCACCGCAGAGGGCCTACCTCACAGAAGGGTGAGGAAACCAGCCAGGATAAGACTCTCACCAGAGGGCCCACATCACCAAGGGGATCGGAACCAGGCAGGAGGGTCCTCACACCAGTGTGGCCACATTATAGAAAGGTGAGGAACCCAGAACATGTGGCCTAAAACAGGGGACCCACATCTCCAAGGGGCTAGGAGTGAGGCAAGCAGGAGTATCCTCACAAAACAGAGCCCACAGAATAAAAGTTGTGAGGAATCCAGCAGTTGGAACCGGCCAGTAGGCCGCCCAGAGCACAGAGTCTATGGAATCCAGGCCACAACAAACTCACAGCAGAGGTCCCACATCATGAAACTGTGAGCAACCTAGCGGATGGGACCTCAGAGCAGAAGGCCCACATCCCTATGGGGATGGGAACCTGACAGGAGTGTCCTCGGCCCACTTCCACGAATCAGAAAATGTGGGAACCCAGCAGTTAGGACCTGAGGCCAGAGGACCCTCATCACCGAGGGGAGGAGGCTCCCAGCAGGCTCCAACTGCCACCATAAGGCCGATGTCACCAAGGCGGGGTGTGCCAACCAGGCAGGAGTGACCTCAGAGCAGAAAGCCCACCTCACAGAAGTGTGAGGAACCCAACAAGGATCAGACTGTCACCAGAGGGCCAACATCACCAAGGGAATGGGAACCAGGCAGGAGTGTCCTCACACCAGTGGGGCTACATCACCATAATTTGAGGGACCCAGCACACGTGGCCTCAAACCTGAGGACACACATCACCAAGGGGCTGGGAGTGAGGCAGGCCAGAGGATCCTCAAAACAGAGGGACCATAGAATAAAAAAGGTGAGGAATCCCACAGTTGGAACCTCCGGCAGGCAGCCAGGAGCAGCGAGGCTATGGGATCTAGGCAGGAGTGAACTCACACCAGAGGGCCCTCATCATGAAACTGTGAGCAACACAGCCGTTGGGACCTCAGAGCAGAAGGCTCACATCCCCATGGGGATGGGAACCTGGCAGGAGTGTCCTTACACCACTTAGCACGAATCAGAAAATGTGGGAACCCAGCAGTTAGGGCCTGAGGCCAGAGGGCCCTCATCACTGAGGGGAGGAGGCTCCCAGCAGGCTCCAACTGCCACCATATGGCCGACGTTGCCAAGGCGGGGTGTGCCAGCCAGGCAGGAGTGACCTCAGAGCAGAGGGCCCACCTCACAGAAGGGTGAGGAACCTAACCAGGATCAGACTCTCACCAGAGGGCCAACATCACCAAGGTGATGGGAACCAGGCAAGACTGTCCTAACAGCAGTGGGGCCAACATCACCAAGGGAATGGGAACCAGGCAAGAGTGTCCTCACACCAGTGTGGCCACATTATAGAAAGGTGAGGAACACAGCACATGTGGCCTCAAACAAGGGGACACACATCACGAAGGGGCTGGGAGTGAGGCATGCAGGAGGAGACGCACAACCGAGGGCCCATAGAATAAAAAAGGTGAGGAATCGAGAAGTTGGAAACTCCAAGCTGGAGGCCCAGAGCACTGACACTATGGGATACAGGCCAGAGTGAACACACAGCAAAGGGCCCACATCATGAAACTGTGAGCAACCCAGCAGTTGGGACCACAGAACAGAAGTCCCACATGCCCATGGGGATGGGAACCTGGCAGGAGTGACTCGCACCACTGGGCACACATCAGAAAATGTGTGGAGCCCAGCACTTAGGGCCTGACACCAGAAGGCCCTCATCACTGAGGGGAGGAGGCCCCAGCACGCTCCAACTGCCACCAGAGGGTCCACGTCGCCAAGGCGACGTGCGCCAGCCAAGCAGGATTGACCTCACAGCAGAGGGCCCACATCATGAAAGTGTGAGCAACCCAGCCGTTAGGACCTCAGAACAGAAGGCCCACACGCTCATGAGGATGGGAACCTGGCAGGAGTGCCCTCGTACCACTTAGCATGTATCAGAAAATGTGGGAACCCCGCCATTAGGGTCTGACGCCAGAGAGCCTCATCACCACGGGAAGGAGGCTCCCAGCAGGCTCCAACTGCCACCAGGGTGCCGAAGTCAACAAGGCGGGTTGTGCCAGCCAGGCAGGAGTGACCTCAGAGAAGAGGGCTCACCTCACGGATGTGTGAGGAACCCAACCAGGATCAGAGTCTCACCAGAGGGCCCACATCACCAAGGGGATGGGAACCAGCAGGAGTGTCCACACACCAGTGGGGCCACATCATCAAAAGATGAGGAACCCATCACATATGGCCTCAAACCTGAGGACATACATCACCATGTGGCTGGGAGTGAGGCAGGTATCTGGAGGGGCACATTTAACTCTAATTTCCCACCAGGAAGAGGAATTAACCAAAGGCTCAGAGTGCCGTGCCGGACCCTGATTATGGCCTGAAGCAAACCTGCAGTTTTGTGGCCAGCTTACAAGGAAGCGAGTTAAGAAAGGAGCTCAGGGGCACTGTAATTCACAAACCTGCAGAGATAAATGACAGCTATTGGCAAAAATATATCGAAGTAAGTCTGCAAAGAGGACTTGAAAACGAGGCAGAATTGCAGGAATCATATTTCAAGAGGTAGATTGGAATTGCATTTAAAGCCTATGAAAAGCGGCAGATCTTTGACAGTGATGCACATGGACAAAAAGTGCGTATACATTTTTCCTGAATATATTCAGGAAAAAACGCATATGAACATTTTGGCCAACCAAGCACTCCAGCAATGGAAATCCACACTACAATGAAGTCACATTTCCCATTCGTCAAAAAGGCCATCTGAATAAAGTGTAAAAACCAGAAACACAGGACAGGCCATGGAGAACAGGGAGCCGTGTTATGCTGATGGGCGGGATGTAAATTGCCAACAGACACTCTGGAGATGTTCATGGTGTATCCTGAAACATCTAAAAAACAAAGCTACAGAGCCTAGGGCACTTCCACTTTTGGCCCTATAGCTTAGGAAAATTAAAATCAACAAGACACAGCCAACACAAAATTTAGGACTGCTGTGTTTACAAGAACCTCGAGTCCAGTACAAATTAAATATCCCAGAAAGAAAAAAATGGATAAAGAAGTTGTGCTACTTACGTACAACGGAATATCACTCAGCAGTGAAATCAATGTCATCAGGCCTGTAGCAGCAAATTGAGTGGATTTAATTATGATGATTCTAAGAGAAATATGTCACACAAAGAAAGATAATTATCATAAGATATCACTAATAGAGGGAGTGTAAACTTGGCTACACATAAACTGAATTACAAAACCGAACAGAGTCTCACATTTAGATAAAAACCTTATGCTTGCTTAAGGGGAAAGTTGAGTTGGGCTGCTGTATAAAAACAGATTGAAATTAGCACACATACCATTCCATAAGCCAAATACGTAATAAACAAGACCTACTCTTTGCTCAACGAAATAGACTCATCCATGGTGTATCACCTCACACCTATTAGAATGGGCATCATCAGAAAATCTACAAACAACAAATGCTGGAAACGGTGTGGAGATAAGGAATCCTCTTCCACTATTGTTGGGAACGTAAATTGATACAGTCACTGTGGAGAACATTATGGAGTTTCTTATAAAACTAAGAATAGAATTACCATATGATACAGCAATCCCTCTACTGGGCATATACCCAGACAAAACCATAAATCAAAAAGAGACATTCACCACAATGTTCATTGCATCACTATTTACACTATCCAGGAAATGGAAGCAACTTAAATGCCCACAGACACACGAATGCATAAAGATGTGGTACATATATAAAATGGAATATTACTAAGCCATAAAAAGGAATGAAATTGGGACATTTGTAGAGACGTTGATGGATCTAGAGACTGTCATACAGAGTGAAGTAAGTCAGAAAGAGAAAAACAAATCTTGTATGTTAATGCATATATGTGGAACCTAGAAAAATTGTACAGATGAACCGTTTTGCAAGGCAGAAATAGAGCAATACATGTATACAACAAACGTATGGACAACAAGGGGGGAAAGCTGTTGGGGTTGGTGGTGGGAGGAGTTGAGATATTGGGATTGGTATGTATACATTTATATGTATAAAGTAGATAACCAAAAACAACCTGCTGTATAAAAATATAAAATTAAATTCAAAATAAAAAAATAAAATTAAAAAAAGTAAAACAGAAAAAATATTCTTCCCTTCACATACATGTATTTATATGAATAAATTATTTCCATGCTTATATCTGTAAATACACAAAAGAGGAATAAAATCTACCTTGAACCAAAAACGAAAAAAAGATAAAAAAGAACAGAACCCACCAGTTACACAGAGGAAAACCGTTTCAGGGCACTTGCTCCAATTGCAAACAATTCTGAAGTTGGTCAGTGGTGGGGAATCATCTCCCATTCAGCCAGCATGCTCCTCGCAACAAGCGTCCTCACTGCAAAGCTGGGGGACCGTGCCGAGGTATCTGTGAGTAAACGTGGGCCGAGCCCCAGGCCAGCTGCTGCTGAAATGTTCCCACCCTTCCAAGGCTAAACACCTGAATATGTACAAGGACTTGAAAACCTAGAGGAAGGGCCATGGAGCCACATGAGGGACAGCATGCCAGCCGACTTGGTGCCTGCAGGCCAGCCAGGATGGTCCTGGCCCTGGGTGCTCTTCTGGAAGCTCTCCATTTCCCTGCCTGAGATACCCCTGCTGTCCCGGCCCCCACTGCTTTCTTCCTTCCTCACCTGTGCCCAGGGAGAAATTCCAGCGGCACGTGTGGGTGACACATCCTCTTCTTTAGCAGGTAGCATCTTGGCAACTGCTGCAGAAAGTCCAGCAGAGCCCCACTCACACTGGGACACCCACAAAGCCGTGGCCTCTCACTCCCTCCCACCAGCCCAGCCCCGAGACTGCTGACAGGGCAGAGAAAATGGCGTCAGGCACAGCTGCAGGGGCTCTTGCTGCCTGGAGCGGTGTTTATATTGATCTCAACCCAGGCACACCTGGGGAGGGCTGGCCGGCACGGTCAGGCTTCCCAAGCCAGCCAATAATCACCCCTCAGGGGCTCACAGTTGCTGAAAATGGAACTTGCTGAATTGGCCAGGTCCAAGGAACAGGTGTGGGCTCCTGAGAGTCAGGATAGACAAGGGGCTGCAGCTCTGGCTTGTTTTCTAATTATATTATCTGGCCCATGAGTGGGAGACAACTTCAAGAAAACCCTCTCCTAATGAGAGGAACCCAGGAGTCAGGGAGAGGAGGGGTGGGTGGTGGTTGGAGACAGAGGCCTGGTGCCCCGGGTGCAGTGGAAGTCTCTGGAAGACCAGGTGGAGGAGGCCGCACAGAGTGATGCCCAGGGTCACAGACCTGTCAGAGCTGCTGTTTGTTAGTTCAAGTCCTGCTCTGAGGTGCTCTGTGTCAGATCTGAGCGACAGGTGAGCTGGGAGTGCTCTGCAATGAGAGCTATGTGCACGGTTCCTGTGTGCCCAGCCCTGCCAAGGTACCTGCAAGGGTAGCTCTGTATCCTGGGAGGGGCCTGACCATGGAAGCCTCATGGACTGCAGAGGACCTGCCCAAGGAGTCCCATATCCTGGGAGGGGCGTGAACACGAGAGCCCCATGGGCTGGGGTGGGGGTAGGGTACCTGCCCAGGTGAGCTCCATATCCTGGGATTGGCCTGACCTCGAGAGCCCCATGGGCTGCTGGAGTCCTGGTAAAGGATGTCAGGACAGTCAGTGAAGCCACTGAGGATATACCTCTAGTAGTTCCTAAATCCTACACCCTGCTGGTCATTCTACCAACCACCAGGACTTGGTATTCTGTATTAGTCTTCACTGATGCCTTCTTTTGTATTCCATTAGTCCCAGAGTCACAAGAAATTTTGGCTTGTGAGTGACAGGACTCAACATACAACTAAAACAATACTTCCAGGCTGTCTTGCCCCAAGGGTTCAAAAATTCCCACACCATCTTTGGGGAAAGCTCAGCTAAAGACCTAAAAGTTCTACCTCTGGAAAAGGAAACACTCCTTCAATATTCAGACGACATTCTGATCGCCAGCCCTACTAAGGAGGCCTCAGAACTACCAAGCCAATAAAGGATAGAAGTTGTCCACGAAAAAGCTCAAGTATCACAGACTACGGTGACCTGCCTGGGCTTCATTCTCACAGAAGGTCGGAGAAGCCCATCCCAGGAAAGGGAAGAAACAATTTACAGCCTTACCCCTTTCTGAAACTAGAAGACAGCTTAGGGGTTCCTGGGGAAGCCAGGGTTTCCTGCCTCTGGATCCCTAACTACAGTCTACTAGCTGGGCCTCTATATGAAACACTGAAAGGAAAAGATGATGATCCTTTTGAATAGAATCCAGAAGTGGCCTTTCAAGAATGGAAAGAGCAGTCAATTCAGACCCTTGCCCTGGAACTCCTTAATATAGCTAAACCCTTTGACCTTTACATTCCTGGTGAAAGGTGAATCGCCATTGGAGTATTAGTGCAAAAACTGGGACCACTTGAAATGGAACAATGCAAGAATGCCATCCAGGTAGGATAAACTATGGTCACCAAGGGGCTTGGCCCACCGCCACATCTGGCCAAGATACTGGTGGTATCTGAAAACCTGGAAATCAGCAGCCCAAAAGGCCACCTCCCTTCTAAGGGAAACGGACCCCACGTGGTGATCCTAACCCCCAACCATGCCCTGAAGTTGCAGGGTTTGCTCTGTGGGCACACTGACCTCGATTGAGGAGGCCCTCCAACTCCAACCTCCAGAGAGATAACCGGGGGCAACGGGGCACCATGACGACCCGTGTGACCATCACTTGACCTGGAGTTTCTCTCATAAAACAACAAGAGTGTGTCCCAAAAGAGTAGACTACTGCTTGCAGTACTTACTGTACCCAGAGGGGAGCTAATAATCTTGGCGGGGGAACCGTATATCATGCTGTCACCATAGAAAAGCCTACAGACACCCTGATGATGGTGGCCAATAAGACCGGCTGGACTCCTGTTTACTTCCAAAGGCTCTTGACTCAGTGACCATCATGATCCTTCATCACCACTGACCCTGGACTGTCTGGGAGCTGAGCGGGCAGGATCCTGACACCTGGTGCTGTTTTTACGTTAATTCAGGGGCCTAATGGAAGAAAGCGCAGACTGTTGGTCAGAGCATCTAGGCTGGCAGAAACGGTCAGTCAGAGCATCTAGGCTGGCAGAAACGGTCAGCCTAAGGTGGCCGAACAAATGTGGGGCGGAGTGAAACTGGACCTCACAGCGCCACTGCACATCTCCTTTCTGGACCCGTAAAGGTCATTAGAATCTATAACACTTCCAATACTGGTGCTCAGGTGGACGAGCAGGGAGGCAGGAGGCCTGGGGACAATCAACGTCACCTGGAGGCTGCTGGGGAGAAGTTCTGACCCTCGCCCACGGGTATGAAGCCTCCTAACTCAGCACTCAGCAGTTACAGAAGAAGGGTCTGCACCCGCAGCACTCCAAGAATGAGGAAAGGGACAAAAGGCAGAAGAGAAGTTTGTCCCAGGCAAAGCCCCTTAAAAATGCCTGGGAGATAAAAATAGAATCTGGGCAATAAAATAAAGTCTAACCATTTTTATCCTTTGTGCTTTGTCTAATTTCAGGTGCTCCTAGTGTCCCGCATACAGAGGTTCCACACCCGGCACTTCAGACCAGATTTCCTAGAGCAGAATGGCTCGATGACACTTCAGCTCCTGGGGCCCAGTTCAGACTCCGTGACATAGAGCCTGAGCTGCAGCCAACCAGGTCCTCGAGAGCTCAGCCCCCTCCCTCCCAGTGACTCTGACAGGATCTCTACACAGCAGCCCAGCCCACAGCCCACAGGGTAGCACCTCTCCATTCTCTGATCAAAATATAAAGTTTCCTTTGCTTTTGAACCAAACTCAGTCTCGATCTATTGGCTCCAATGACACTGGGCAGGGGGACACTTGTTGGCGTCCACTCTGGAGGATCAGTAACAGAAATTGAGAACATTGTAACTTCAATGAACAGATGTGTGAGCCAAACTGTAATTAACATAGAACAGTGTATAAGGCTCGGGTAAAATAAGATGTTTCTAACACTTCCATTTGATATTTCCATCACTTTCTTATAAGCAAGTTCAGTGAAAAGGTTTGTCTTCTTTGTCAGGTCAATATTAGAGAAACAAAGTGATTTCTTTCCAAGGATGTACATCTAATAATCTTGGTTAAAGCTTCAATCTTGTTTTAAATGCTTTTGCATTGAAAATGATACCTCTCTTTCAGCTCCCCCATTTCTGAGAAGCATAAAATCTTATAATTTATTATTACCAAAGGGAAATGGTAGGAGGAGGGATAAATTAACAGTTTGGGATTAACACATACACACTGCTATGTATGAAATCATCAGCAAGGAACTACTGTATAGCACAGGGAACTACACTCAATATTTTGCAATAACCTATAAGGGGAAATGATCTGAAAAAGAATAGATATTTTTATTGACATCATCCATCAATGACAGTAAAAATGGAATCTAAGGGAAGACAGTGGTGAGTGCTTCTGAACCTGAAGACTTCAATCATCTAAAGTTTGGACTCTGCCTACTTCCCAAGGCCCTTAATGAACATATGTGTAGCCGTAGCTTAAAAAATTCCCCAGTTTGGGTTGCGGAGAGACACTGATATTGAAAATCCCCTGGTGTTCTCCTCACATGAATGGGACCCTTCCTACACCTAAAACATGCCTGTCACACCCAGAGGATGGTATACCGTCTGATCGGGAAAAGTTTGGAAAAGGCATCTCATCTCCTCATCTCTTGGTGCTAGGGTTCACCACGCCAGCGTCTTTACTAACAGTCTCCCCACTTGGAGATGTCAGCACTGTCAACATCCTGTTGCATACAGTTTGGAATTTGTCCAGAGGATGAAGCAGAAGGAGGAGGAACAATGAGAGACAAGTCCTAGGTGTTCGGACAGGCACATGCCACTCTAATTTCCAATCAGGAAGACGAATTGACCAAAGGCTAGGGTTGCCCATGGAAACAGAATAGGGCTTGAGGAATCCTGATGCTTTGTGGCCAGTTCCCATAAACACAAGTTGGAAAATGGAACTCAGGGGCACTAAAATTCACGAAACTGCAGAATTGAAAATATCTATCACTGAAAAATGTCTTGAGGAAAGTCAGAGAAAAGGACTTGTAAGCAACGGAGAATGGCAGGAAAGGGATTGGAAGAGGTAGAAAGGACTCGCCATTAAGCACAAGAAAAGGGGCTGAACATTGCCAACATTGCAGTTGGCCAAAAAGGGTGTATGCGTCTTTTTCTGTATATATTCAAGAAAAGGGCATACACTTTTTTAGCCAACCAAACAGGTGGGCACTGGAAATCAATACTACAAAACATATCACTTTGCATCAGTCAGAAGAGCTGTCCTCATAAAGTGTAAACACCAGAAATGCAGGACAGGGCAAGGAGAAAAGGGAGCCCTGTGAGTCTTATAGTGGAAATGTATATTGCCAACGGTCACTCTGGATAAGTCTATTGTGTTTACTAAAGCATCTAAAAAATGAGCTACCGAGCACAGGGCACTTGCACTCATGGACGTATATCTTGGGAAAAACAAAAATCGAGAGGACACAGGCACCCCAATGTTTACCACCTCTCTGTTTAAAAGATCCTCGACAAGGATATAACTTAAATGTATCTGCAGAGAAAAAACGGACAGAGATGTGGTGCTTATGTAGAGTGGAATATTACTCAGCCTGGAAATCAATGAAATACGGCCAGTTATAACAACTCCAGAGGAGTTACGTGTGATCATTCGAAGTCACATAATTCAAAAAGAAAAAGACATAAGATATCACTAATACATGGAATGTTAACATGGCTACACATGAACTGAATTACAAAAGAGAAGAGGGTTTCAAATTAAGAAAACCAACTTATGCTTCCTTAAGGGGAAAGGTGAGTTGGGGTGCTGCATAAAACCAGAGATTGAAATTAGCACAGATACCATTCCATAAGCCAAATATGTAATAGTCAAGACCTACTCCTTGCTCAACGAAATGGACTCAACACGCCATATTCAATGCCTAAGAATATACCGGATTAGTAAGAATCTTAAAACCCATGGACTTATATGTCTCCGTAAGAGAATCAAGCGCGTGTACAGCGGCATAAACGAAGCAGTGAAAATCCGATAAATCCCATTATTAAAATAAATTTCAAAAACAAAACACAAAGACAGTGAAATAGAGAGCAATTCTTAAATAATTCACTCAGGGCATGTGATGCAACCGGGATTTACCACAACTACACCCAGAGCTGGTTGAGACGTAAGGCTGGACACTTCAGGCTGATAGCATTGGTGAGTTTCGGTGAGCAAATGCAGACCCTCTGAAGTCATACTGCATGGTACCCATTCCATGGGTCCCAACTCTCCAGGTTCAAGGCATTCTTCCTCCAGCTAAAACATGCATGGGAAACCCAGAGTATCGTCCACCGTGTGATTGGGAAACGATTTAAAATGCATCTCAGTCTTCGTATCCTGGTCCTCGGGTTCACCATTCCAGATGCTTTATTAACACTCTCCCCGCTTGGAGAGTCACTGCCTTTAACCTCCTGTTTGGCACAGCTTGCAATTTCTGTGCAAGATGAACAGGAATAGGGAGAACCAATGAGAGACTAGCTGTAGGTGTCTGCACGGGCAAATGTAACGCTCATTTCCCACCAGGAAGAGGAATTAACCAAAGGCTCAGCGTGCCCTGCCGGAAACAGATTAGGGCCTGAAGCAATCCTGCGGTTTTGTGCCCAGCTCACCATAAAGCGAGTTGAAGAAAGGAGCTCAGGGGCACTGTAATTCACAAACCTGCAGAGTTATAAATGACAGCTATCCTCCAAAAATATATTGAAGTAAGCCTGCGAAGGGGACTTGAAAGCGGGGCAGAATTTCAGGAAAACGACTGCAGGGGGTAGACTGGAATTGTCCTGTAAGCATAGGAAAAGAGGCACAATGTCGACAATGATGCACTTGGCCAAAAAGGGCGTATGCGTTTTTTCCTGAATATATTCAGGAAAAAACGCATACGCCCTTTTTGGCCAACCAAGCAAGCCTGTAAAGGAAATCTGCACTACAATGAAATCTCACTGCCCACCCCTGGGCAAAAGGGCCTTCTGAAAAAAGTGTAAAATCCAGAAAGGTAGGACAGGATATGGAGAACAGGGAGCCTTGTTATGCTGATTGGCAGGATGTAAATTGCCAGCAGCCACCCTGGAGAAGTGTATGGTGTTTCCTGAAATACGTAAGAAATAAAGCAACACAGCCTATGGCACTTCCACTTATGGTCTTATAGCTTACGGAAATTAAAATCAAAAACAGACAGCCACCCCAATATTTGGGACGGCTGTGTTCACAAGAAGCTCCTCTACAGTATCAGGTAAATATCCCAGAAAGCAAAAAATGGATGAAGAAGTTGTGGCACGTACGTACAATGCAAGATCACTCAGCAATGAAATCTGTGTCATCAGGCACGTAGCGGCATAGTCAGTGGATGCAGGTACGGTGATTCTACGTGAACTACGTCACACAGAAAAAGAAACATCATAAGATATCACTAATACACGGAATGTAAACTTGACTACACATGAACTGAATTACAAAACAGAACAGGGTCTCAAATTTAGAAAACCAACTAGTGCTTGCTTATGGGGAAAGGTGTGTTGGGGTGCTGCATAAAACCAGAGACTGAAATTAGCACAGATAACTTTCCATAAGCCAAATATGTAATAGACAAGACCTACTCCTTGCTCAACGAAATGGACCCAACAGCACATATTCAACGCCTAGGAATATACCTGACTAGGAAGAATCTTAAAACCCATGGATATATATGTCTCCGTAAGAGAATCAAGCGTTTGTACAGCGGCCAAAATGCAGCAGTGAAAATCCGATAAATCCCATTATCAAAATAAATTTCGAAAACAAAACACAAAGACAGTGAAATAGAGAGCAATTCTTACCTAATTCACTCAGGGCATATGATGCAACCGGGACTGACCACATCTACACCCAGAGCTGGTTGAGACATAAGGCTGGACACTTCAGGCTGATAGCATTGGTGAGTTTCGGTGAGCAAATGCAGACCCTTTGAACTCATACTCCATGGTACTCATTCCATGGGTCCCAACTCTCGAGGTTCAAGGGATTCTTCCTCCAGCTAAAACATGCATGGGAAACCCAGAGTATCGTCCACCGTGTGATTGGGAAACAATTTCAAATGCATCTCAGTTTTCGTATCCTGGTCCTTGGGTTCACCATTCCAGATGCTTTACTAACACTCTCCCCGCTTGGAGAGTCAGTGCCTTTAACCTCCTCTTTGGCACAGCTTGCAATTTCTGTGCAAGATGAACAGGAATAGGGAGAACCAATGAGAGACTAGCTGTAGGTGTCTGCACGGGCAAATGTAACGCTCATTTCCCACCAGGAAGAGGAATTAACCAAAGCCTCAGTGTGCCCTCCAGGAAACAAATTAGGGCCTGAAGCAATCCTGCGGTATTGTGCCCAGCTCACAAGAAAGCGAGTTGAAGAAAGGAGCTCAGGGGCACTGTAATTCACAAACCTGCAGAATTATAAAGTACAGCTATCCTCCAAAAATATATTGAAGTAAGCCTGCGAAGGGGACTTGAAAGCGGGGCAGAATTTCAGGAAAACGATTGCAGGGGGTAGACTGGAATTGCCCTGAAAGCATAGGAAAAGAGGCAGAACGTCGACAATGATGCACTTGGCCAAAAAGGGCGTATGCGTTTTTTCCTGAATATATTCAGGAAAAAACGCATACGCCCTTTTTGGCCAACCAAGCAAGCCTGTAAAGGAAATCTGCACTACAATGAAGTCTCACTGCCCCCCGGGCAAAAGGGCCATCTGAAAAAAGTGTAAAATCCAGAAAGGTAGGACAGGATATGGAGAACAGGGAGCCTTGTTATACTGATTGGCAGGATGTAAATTGTGAACAGCCACCCTGGAGAAGTGTATGGTGTTTCCTGAAACACGTAAGAAATAAAGCAACACAGCCTATGGCAATTGCACTTATGGTCCTATTGCTTAGGGAAATTAAAATCAAAAACAGAGAGCCACCCCAATTTTGGGACGGCTGTGCTCCCAAGAAGCTCGTCTACAGTACCAGGTAAATATCCCAGAAAGCAAAAAATGGATAAAGAATTTGTGGCACGTACCTGCAATGCAATATCACTCAGCAATGAAATCTGTGTCATCAGGCCCATAGCGGCATAGTGAGTGGATGCAGGTACGGTGATTCTACGTGAACTACGTCACACAGAAAAAGAAACATCATAAGATATCACTAATACACGGAATGTAAACTTGACTACACATGAACTGAATTACAAAACAGAACAGGGTCTCAAATTTAGAAAACCAACTAGTGCTTGCTTATGGGGAAATGTGCCTTAGGGTGCTGCATAAAACCAGAGACTGAAATTAGAACAGATAACTTTCCATAAGCCAAATATGTAATAGACAAGACCTACTCCTTGCTCAACGAAATGGTCTCAACACCACATATTCAACGCCTAGGAATACACCTGACTAGGAAGAATCTTAAAACCCATGGATTTTTATGTCTCCGTAAGAGAATCAAGCGTGTGTACAGCGGCATAAAAGCAGTAGTGAAAATCCGATAAATCCCATTATCAAAATAAATTTCAAAAACAAAACACAAAGACAGTGAAATAGAGAGCAATTCTTAAATAATTCACTCAGGGCATGTGATGCAACCGGGTTGACCACATCTACACCCAGAGCTGGTTGAGACATAAGGCTGGACACTTCAGGCTGATAGCATTGGTGAGTTTCGGTGAGCAAATGCAGACCCTTTGAAGTCATACTGCATGGTACCCATTCCATGGGTCCCAACTCTCCAGGTCCAAGGGATTCTTACTTCAGCTAAAACATGCATGGGAAACACAGGGTATCGTACACCGTGAGATGGGGAAACGATTTAAAATGCATCTCAGTTTTCGTATCCTTGTCCTCGGGTTCACCATTCCAGACGCTTTACTAACACTCTCCCCGCTTGGAGAGTCAGTGCCTTTAACCTCCTGTTTGGCACAGTTTGCAATTTCTGTGCAAGATGAACAGGAATAGGGAGAACCAATGAGAGACTAGCTGTAGGTGTCTGCACGGCCAAATGTAACACTCATTGCCCACCAGGAAGAGGAATTAAACAAAGGCTCAGTGTGCCCTGCTGGAAATAGATTAAGGCCTGAAGCAATCCTGCTGTTTTGTGCCCAGCTCACAAGAAAGCGAGTTGAAGAAAGGAGCTCAGGGGCACTGTAATTCACAAACCTGCAGAGTTATGATTGACAGCTATCCTCCAAAAATATATTTAAGTAAGCCTGCGAAGGGGACTTGAAAGCGGGGCAGAATTTCAGGAAAACGATTGCAGGGGGTAGACTGGAATTGCCCTGAAAGCATAGGAAAAGAAGCACAACGTCGACAATGATGCACTTGGCCAAAAAGGGCGTATGCGTTTTTTCCTGAATATAATCAGGAAAAAACGCATACGCCCTTTTTCGCCAACCAAGCAAGCCTGTAAAGGAAATCTGCACTACAATGAAGTCTCACTGCCCCCCAGTCAAAAGGGCCATCTGAAAAAAGTGTAAAATCCAGAAAGGTAGGACAGGATATGGAGAACAGGGAGCCTTGTTATGCTGATTGGCAGGATGTAAACTGCCAGCAGCAACCCTGGAGAAGTGTATGGTGTTTCCTGAAACACGTAAGAAACAAAGCAACACAGCCTATGGCACTTCCACTTATGGTCCTATAGCTTACGGAAATTAAAATCAAAAACAGACAGCCACCCCAATATTTGGGACGGCTGTGTTCAAAAGAAGCTCGTCTACAGTACCAGGTAAATATCCCAGAAAGCAAAAAATGGATAAAGAAGTTGTGGCACGTACGTGCAATGCAGTATCACTCAGCAATGAAATCTGTGTCATCAGGCCCGTAGCGGCATAGTGAGTGGATGCAGGTACGGTGATTCTACGTGAACTACGTCACACAGAAAAAGAAACATCATAAGATATCACTAATACACGGAATGTAAACTTGACTACACATGAACTGAATTACAAAACAGAACAGGGTCTCAAATTTAGTAAACCAACTAGTGCTTGCTTATGGGGAAAGGTGCCTTGGGGTGCTGCATAAAATCAGAGACTGAAATTAGCACAGATAACATTCCATAAACCAAATATGTAACAGACAAGACCTACTCCTTGCTCAATAAAATGGACTCAACACCGCATATTCAATGGCTAGGAATATACCTGACTAGGAAGAATCTTAAAACCCATGGATATATATGTCTCCATAAGAGAATCAAGCGTGTGTACAGCGGCCCAAATGCAGCAGTGAAAATCCGATAAATCCCATTATCAAAATAAATTTCGAAAACAAAACACAAAGACAGTGAAATAGAGAGCAATTCTTAAATAATTCACTCAGGGCATGTGATGCAACCGGGATTCACCACATCTACACCCAGAGCTGGTTGAGACATAAGGCTGGACACTTCAGGCTGATAGCATTGGTAAGTTTCGATGAGCAAATGCAGACCCTTTGAAGTCATACTGCATGGTACCCATTCCATGGGTCCCAACTCTTCAGGTTCAAGGGATTCTTCCTCCAGCTAAAACATGCATGGGAAACCCACAGTATGGTCCACCGTGTGATTTGTAAACGATTTAAAATGCATCTCAGATTTCGTATCCTGGTCCTCGGGTTCACCATTCCAGATGCTTTACTAACACTCTCCCCGCTTGGAGAGTCAGTGCCTTTAACCTCCTCTTTGGCACAGCTTGCAATTTCTGTGCAAGATGAACAGGAATAGGGAGAACCAATGAGAGACTAGCTGTAGGTGTCTGCACGGGCAAATGTAACGCTCATTACCCACCAGGAAGAGGAATTAAACAAAGGCCCTGTGAGCCCTGCTGGAAACACATTAGGGCCTGAAGCAATCCTGCGGTTTTGTGCCCAGCTCACAAGAAAGCGAGTTGAAGAAAGGAGCTCAGGGGCACTGTAATTCACCAACCTGCAGAGTTATAATTGACAGCTATCCTCCAAAAATATATTGAAGTAAGCCTGCGAAGGTGACTTGAAAGCGGGGCAGATTTTCAGGAAAACGATTGCAGGCGGTAGACTGGAATTGCCCTGAAAGCATAGGAAAAGAGGCACAACGTCGACAATGATGCACTTGGCCAAAAAGGGCGTATGCGTTTTTTCCTGAATATATTTAGGAAAAAACGCATACGCCCTTTTTTGCCAACCAAGCAAGCCTGTAAAGGAAATCTGCACTACAATGAAGTCTCACTGCCCCACGGGCAAAAGGGCCATCTGAAAAAAGTGTAAAATCCAGAAAGGTAGGACAGGATATGGAGAACAGGGAGCCTTGTTATGCTGATTGGCAGGATGTAAATTGCCAACAGCCACCCTGGAGAAGTGTATGGTGTTTCCTGAAACACGTAAGAAATAAAGCAACACAGCCTACGGCAATTGCACTTATGGTCCTATTCCTAAGGGAAATTAAAATCAAAAACAGAGAGCCACCCCAAAGTTTGGGATGGCTGTGTTCCCAAGAGACTCGTCTACAGTACCAGGTAAATATCCCAGAAAGCAAAAAATGGATAAAGAAGTTGTGGCACGTACGTGCAATGCAGTATCACTCAGCAATGAAATCTGTGTCATCAGGCCCGTAGCAGCATAGTGAGTGGATGCAGGTACGGTGATTCTACGTGAACTACGTCACACAGAAAAAGAAACATCATAAGATATCACTAATACACGGAATGTAAACTTGACTACACATGAACTGAATTACAAAACAGAACAGCGTCTCAAATTTAGAAAACCAACTAGTGCTTGCTTATGGGGAAAGGTGCCTTGGGGTGCTGAATAAAACCAGAGACTGAAATTAGCACAGATAACATTCCATAAGCCAAATATGTAATAGACAAGACCTACTCCTTGCTCAACGAAATGCACACAACACCACATATTCAACGCCTAGGAATATACCTGATTAGGAAGAATCTTAAAACCCATGGATATATATGTCTCCGTAAGAGAATCAATCGTGTGTACAGCGGCCGAAAGGCAGCAGTGAAAATCCGATAAATCCCATTATCAAAATAAATTTCGAAAACAAAACACAAAGACAGTGAAATAGAGAGCAATTCTTAAATAATTCACTCAGGGTATGTGATGCAAGCGGGATTGACCACATCTACACCCAGAGCTGGTTGAGACATAAGGCTGGACACTTCAGGCTGATAGCATTGGTGAGTTTCTGTGAGCAAATGCAGACCCTTTGATGTCATACTGCATGGTACCCATTCCATGGGTCCCAACTCTCCAGGTTCAAGGCATTCTTCCTCCAGCTAAAACATGCATGGGAAACCCAGAGTATCTTCCACCGTGTGATTGGGAAACGATTTAAAATGCATCTCAGTTTTCGTATGCTGGTCCGCGGGTTCACCATTCCAGATGCTTTACTAACACTCTCCCCACTTGGAGAGTCAGTGCCTTTAACCTCTTCTTGGCACAGCTTGCAATTTCTGTGCAAGATGAACAGGAATAGGGAGAACCACTGAGAGACTAGCTGTAGGTGTCTGCATGGGCAAATGTAACGCTCATTGCCCACCAGGAAGAGGAATTAAACAAAGGCTCAGTGTGCCCTGCTGGAAAAAGATTAGGGCCTGAAGCAATCCTGCGGTTTTGTGCCCAGCTCACAAGAAAGAGAATTGAAGAAAGGAGCTCAGGGGAACTGTAATTCACAAACCTGCAGAGTTATAAATGACAGCTATCCTCCAAAAATATATTGAAGTAAGCCTGCGAAGGGGACTTGAAAGCGGGGCAGAATTTCAGGAAAACGATTGCAGGGGGTAGACTGGAATTGCCCTGAAAGCATAGGAAAAGAGGCAGAACGTCGACAATGATGCACTTGGCCAAAAAGGGCGTATACGTTTTTTCCTGAATATATTCAGGAAAAAACGCATACGCCCTTTTTGGCCAACCAAGCAAGCCTGTAAAGGAAATCTGCACTACAATGAAGTCTCACTGCCCCCCGGGCAAAAGGGCCATCTGAAAAAAGTGTAAAATCCAGAAAGATAGGACAGGATATGGAGAACAGGGAGCCTTGTTATGCTGATTGGCAGGATGTAAATTGCCAGCAGCCACCCTGGAGAAGTGTATGGTGTTTCCTGAAACACGTAAGAAACAAAGCAACACAGCCTATGGCACTTCCACTTATGGTCCTATAGCTAACGGAAATTAAAATCAAAAACAGACAGCCACCCCAATATTTGGGATGGCTGTGTTCACAAGAAGCTCGTCTACAGTATCAGGTAAATATCCCAGAAAGCAAAAAATGGATAAAGAAGTTGTGGCACGTACGTACAATGCAATATCACTCAGCAATGAAATCTGTGTCATCAGGCCCGTAGCGGCATAGTGAGTGGATGCAGGTACGGTGATTCTACGTGAACTACGTCACACAGAAAAAGAAACATCATAAGATATCACTAATACACGGAATGTAAACTTGACTACACATGAACTGAATTACAAAACAGAACAGGGTCTCAAATTTAGAAAACCAACTAGTGCTTGCATATGGGGAAAGGTGCCTTGGGGTGCTGCATAAAACCAGAGACTGAAATTAGCACAGATAACTTTCCATAAGCCAAATATGTAATACACAAGACCTACTCCTTGCTCAACGAAATGGACCCAACACCACATATTCAACGCCTAGGAATATACCTGACTAGGAACAATCTTAAAACCCATGGATATATATGTCTCCGTAAGAGAATCAAGCGTGTGTACAGCGGCCGAAACGCAGCAGTGAAAATCCGATAAATCCCATTATCAAAATAAATTTCGAAAACAAAACACAAAGACAGTGAAATAGAGAGCAATTCTTAAATAATTCACTCAGGGCATGTGATGCAACCGGGATTGACCACATCTACACCCAGAGCTGGTTGAGACATAAGGCTGGACACTTCAGGCTGATAGCATTGGTGAGTTTCGGTGAGCAAATGCAGACCCTTTGAAGTCATAGTGCATGGTTCCCATTCCATGGGTCCCAACTCTCCAGGTTCAAGGGATTCTTCCTCCAGCTAAAACATGCATGGGAGACCCAGAGTATCGTCCACAGTGTGATTGGGAAATGATTTAAAATGCATCTCAGTTTTCATATCCTGGTCCTCGGGTTCACCATTCCAGACGCTTTACTAACACTCTCCCCGCTTGGAGAGTCAGTGCCTTTAACCTCCTCTTTGGCACAGCTTGCAATTTCTGTGCAAAATGAACAGGAATAGGGAGAACCAATGAGAGACTAGCTGTAGGTGTCTGCACGGGCAAATGTAACGCTCATTGCCCACCAGGAAGAGGAATTAAACAAAGGCTCAGTGTGCCCTGCTGGAAACAGATTAGGGCCTGAAGCAATCCTCCGGTTTTGTGCCCAGCTCACAAGAAAGCGAGTTGAAGAAAGGAGCTCAGGGGCACTGTAATTCACAAACCTGCAGAGTTATAAATGACAGCTATCCTCCAAAAATATATTGAAGTAAGCCTGTGAAGGGGACTTGAAAGCCGGGCAGAATTTCAGGAAAACGATTGCAGGGGGTAGACTGGAATTGCCCTGAAAGCATAGGATAAGAGGCAGAACGTCGACAATGATGCACTTGGCCAAAAAGGGCGTATGCGTTTTTTCCTGAATATATTCAGGAACAAACGCATACGCCCTTTTTGGCCAACCAAGCAAGCCTGTAAAGGAAATCTGCACTACAATGAAGTCTGACTGCCCCCCGGGCAAAAGGGCCATCTGAAAAAAGTGTAAAATCCAGAAAGGTAGGACAGGATATGGAGAACAGGGAGCCTTGTTATGCTGATTGGCAGGATGTAAATTGCCAACAGCCACCCTGGAGAAGTGTATGGTGTTTCCTGAAACACGTAAGAAACAAAGCAACACAGCCTATGGCACTTCCACTTATGGTCCTATAGCTTACGGAAATTAAAATCAAAAACAGACAGCCACCCAAATATTTGGGACGGCTGTGTTCACAAGAAGCTCGTCTACAGTATCAGGTAAATATCCCAGAAAGCAAAAAATGGATAAAGAAGTTCTGGCACGTACGTACAATGCAATATCACTCAGCAATGAAATCTGTGTCATCAGGCCCGTAGCGGCATAGTGAGTGGATGCAGGTACAGTGATTCTACGTGAACTACGTCACACAGAAAAAGAAACATCATAAGATATCACCAATACACGGAATGTAAACTTGACTACACATGAACTGAATTACAAAACAGAACAGGGTCTCAAATTTAGAAAACCAACTAGTGCTTGCTTATGGGGAAAGGTGCCTTGGGGTGCTGCATAAAACCAGAGACTGAAATTAGCACAGATAACTTTCCATAAGCCAAATATGTAATAGACAAGACCTACTCCTTGCTCAACGAAATGGACCCAACACCACATATTCAACGCCTAGGAATATACCTGAATAGGAAGAATCTTAAAACCCATGGATATATATGTCCCCATAAGAGAATCAAGCGTGTGTACAGCGACAAAACGCAGCAGTGAAAATCCGATAAATCCCATTATCAAAATAAATTTAGAAAACAAAACACAAAGACATTGAAATAGAGAGCAATTCTTAACTAATTCACTCAGGGCATGTGATGCAACCGGGATTGACCACATCTACACCCAGAGCTGGTTGAGACATAAAGCTGGACTCTTCTTGCTGATAGCATTGGTGAGTTTCCGTGAGCAAATGCAGACCCTTTGAAGTCATAGTGCATGGTACCCATTCCATGGGTCCCAACTCTCCAGGTTCAAGGGATTCTTCCTCCAGCTAAAACATGCATGGGAAACCCAGAGTATCGTCCACCGTGTGATTGGGAAACGATTTAAAATGCATCTCAGTTTTCGTATCCTGGTCCTCGGGTTCACCATTCCAGAAGCTTTACTAACACTCTCCCCGCTTGGAGAGTCAGTGCCTTTAACCTCCTCTTTGGCACAGCTTGCAATTTCTGTGCAAGATGAACAGGAATAGGGAGAACCAATGAGAGACAAGCTGTAGGTGTCTGCACGGGTAAATGTAACGCTCATTTCCCACCAGGAAGAGGAATTAACCAAAGGCTCAGCATGCCTTGCCAGAAACAGATTAAGGCCTGAAGCAATCCTGCGGTTTTGTGCCCAGCTCACAAGAAAGCGAGTTGAAGAAAGGAGCTCAGGGGCACTGTAATTCACAAACCTGCAGAGTTATAAATGACAGCTATCCTCCAAAAATATATTGAAGTAAGCCTGCGAAGGGGACTTGAAAGCGGGGCAGTATTTCAGGAAAACGATTGCAGGGGGTAGACTGGAATTGCCCTGAAAGCATAGGAAAAGAGGCAGAACGTCGACAATGATGCACTTGGCCAAAAAGGGCGTATGCGTTTTTTCATGAATATATTCAGGAAAAAAGGCATACGCCCTTTTTGGCCAACCAAGCAAGCCTGTAAAGGAAATCTGCACTACAATGAAGTCTCACTGCCCCCCCGGGCAAAAGGGCCATCTGAAAAAAGTGTAAAATCCAGAAAGGTAGGACAGGATATGGAGAACAGGGAGCCTTGTTATGCTGATTGGCAGGATGTAAATTGCCAACAGCCACCCTGGAGAAGTGTATGGTGTTTCCTGAAACACGTAAGAAAAAAAGCAACACAGCCTATGGCAATTGCACTTATGGCCCTATTCCTTAGGGAAATGAAAATCAAAAACAGAGAGCCACCCCAAAGTTTGGGACGGCTGTGTTCCCAAGAAGCTCGTCTACAGTACCAGGTAAATATCCCAGAAAGCAAAAAATGGATAAAGAAGTTGTGGCACGTACATACAATGCAATATCACACAGCAATGAAATCTGTGTCATCAGGCCCGTAGCGGCATAGTGAGTGGATGCAGGTACGGTGATTCTACGTGAACTACGTCACACAGAAAAAGAAACATCATAAGATATCACTAATACACGGAATGTAAACTTGACTACACATGAACTGAATTACAAAAAAGAACAGGGTCTCAAATTTAGAAAACCAACTAGTGCTTGCTTATGGGAAAAGGTCCCTTGAGTTGCTGCATAAAACCAGAGACTGAAATTAGCACAGATAACTTTCCATAAGCCAAATATGTAATAGACAAGACCTACTCTTTGCTCAACGAAATGGACCCAACACCACATATTCAACGCCTAGGAATATACCTGACTAGGAAGAATTTTAAAACCCATGGATATATATGTCTCTGTAAGTGAATCAAGCGTGTGTACAGCGGCCGAAACGCAGCAGGGAAAATCCGATAAATCCCATTATCAAACTAAATTTCGAAAACAAAGCACAAAGTCAGTGAAATAGAGAGCAATTCTTAAATAATTCACTCAGGGCATGTGATGCAACCGGGATTGACCACATCTACACCCATTGCTGGTTGAGACATAAGGCTGGACACTTCAGCCTGATAGCATTAGTGAGTTTCAGTGAGCAAATGCAGACCCTTTGAAGTCATACTGCATGGTACCCATTCCATGGGTCTCAACTCTCCAGGTTCAAGGCATTCTTCCTCCAGCTAAAACATGCATGGGAAACCCAGAGTATCGTCCACCGTGTGATTGGGAAACGATTTAAAATGCATCTCAGTTTTCGTATCCTGGTCCTCGGGTTCACCATTCCAGATGCTTTACTAACACTCTCCCCGCATGGAGAGTCAGTGCCTTTAACCTCCTCTTTGGCACAGCTTGCAATTTCTGTGCAAGATGAACAGGAATAGGGAGAACCAATGAGAGACTAGCTGTAGGTGTCTGCACGGGCAAATGTAACGCTCATTGCCCACCAGGAAGAGGAATTAAACAAAGGCTCAGCGTGCCCTGCTGAAAACAGATTAGGGCCTGAAGCAATCCTGCGGTTTTGTGCCCAGCTCACAAGAAAGCGAGTTGAAGAAAGGAGCTCAGGGGCACTGTAATTCACAAACCTGCAGAGTTATAAATGACAGCTATCCTCCAAAAATATATTGAAGTAAGCCTGCGAAGGGGACTTGAAAGCGGGGCAGAATTTCAGGAAAACGATTGCAGGGGAAGACTGGAATTGCACTGAAAGCATAGGAAAAGAGGCAGAATGTCGACAATGATGCACTTGGCCAAAAAGGGCGTATGCGTTTTTTCCTGAATATATTCAGGAAAAAACGCATACGCCCTTTTTGGCCAACCAAGCAAGCCTGTAAAGGAAATCTGCACTACAATGAAGTCTCACTGCCCCCCGGGCAAAAGGGCCATCTGAAAAAAGTGTAAAATCCAGAAAGGTGTGACAGGATATGGAGAACAGGGAGCCTTGTTATGCTGATTGGCAGGATGTAAATTGCCAGCCGCCACCCTGGAGAAGTGTATGGTGTTTCCTGAAACACGTAAGAAACAAAGCAACACAGCCCATGGCACTTCCACTTATGGTCCTATAGCTTACAGAAATTAAAATCAAAAACAGACAGCCACCCCAATATTTGGGATGGCTGTGTTCACAAGAAGCTCGTCTACAGTATCAGGTAAATATCCCAGAAAGCAAAAAATGGATAAAGAAGTTGTGGCACGTACGTACAATGCAATATCACTCAGCAATGAAATCTGTGTCATCAGGCCCGTAGCTGCATAGTGAGTGGATGCAGGTACGGTGATTCTACGTGAACTACGTCACACAGAAAAAGAAACATCATAAGATATCACTAATACACGGAATATAAACTTGACTACACATGAACTGAATTACAAAACAGAACAGGGTCTCAAATTTAGAAAACCAACTAGTGCTTGCTTATGGGGAAAGGTGCCTTGGGGTGCTGCATAAAACCAGAGACTGAAATTAGCACAGATAACTTTCCATAAGCCAAATATGTAATAGAGAAGACCTACTCCTTGCTCAACGAAATGGACCCAACACCACATATTCAACGCCTAGGAATACACCTGACTAGGAAGAATCTTACAACCCATGGATATATATGTCTCCGTAAGAGAATCAAGCGTGTGTACAGCGGCCGAAACGCAGCAGTGAAAATCCGATAAATCCCATTATCAAAATAAATTTCGAAAACAAAACACAAAGACAGTGAAATAGAGAGCATTTCTTAAATAATTCACTCAGGTCATGTGATGCAACCGGGATTGACCACATCTACACCCAGAGCTGGTTGAGACATAAGGCTGGACACTTCAGGCTGATAGCATTGGTGAGTTTCGGTGAGCAAATGCAGACCCTCTGAAGTCATACTGCATGGTACCCATTCCATGGGGCCCAAATCTCCAGGTTCAAGGTATTCTTCCTCCAGCTAAAACATGCATGGGAAACCCAGAGTATCGTCCACCGTGTGATTGGGAAATGATTTAAAATGCATCTCAGTTTTCGTATCCTGGTCCTCGGGTTCACCATTCCAGATGCTTTACTAACACTCTCCCCGCTTGCAGAGTCAGTGCCTTTATCCTCCTGTTTGGCACAGCTTGCAATTTCTGTGCAAGTTGAACAGGAATAGGGAGAACCAATGAGAGACTAGCTGTAGGTGTCTGCACGGGCAAATGTAACGCTCATTGCCCACCAGGAAGAGGAAATAAACAAAGGCTCAGTGTGCCCTGCTGGAAACAGATTAGGGCCGGAAGCAATCCTGCGGTTTTGTGCCCAGCTCACAAGATAGCGAGTTGAAGAAAGGAGTTCAGGGGCACTGTAATTCAGAAACCTGCAGAGTTATAAATGACAGCTATCCTCCAAAAATATATTGAAGTAAGCCTGTGAAGGGGACTTGAAAGCCGGGCAGAATTTCAGGAAAACGATTGCAGGGGGTAGACTGGAATTGCCCTGAAAGCATAGGATAAGAGTCAGAACGTCGACAATGATGCACTTGGCCAAAAAGGGCGTATGCGTTTTTTCCTGAATATATTCAGGAACAAACGCATACGCCCTTTTTGGCCAACCAAGCAAGCCTGTAAAGGAAATCTGCACTACAATGAAGTCTGACTGCCCCCCGGGCAAAAGGGCCATCTGAAAAAAGTGTAAAATCCAGAAAGGTAGGACAGGATATGGAGAACAGGGAGCCTTGTTATGCTGATTGGCAGGATGTAAATTGCCAGCAGCCACCCTGGAGAAGTGTATGGTGTTTCCTGAAACCCATAAGAAATAAAGCAACACAGCCTATGGCAATTGCACTTATGGTCCTATTCCTTAGGGAAATTAAAATCAAAAACAGAGAGCCACCCCAAAGTTTGGGACGGCTGTGTTCCCAAGAAGCTCGTGTACAGTACCAGGCAAATATCCCGGAAAGCAAAAAATGGATAAAGAAATTGTGGCACGTACGTGCAATGCAGTATCACTCAGCAATGAAATCTGTGTCATCAGGCCCGTAGCGGCATAGTGAATGGATGCAGGTACGGTGATTCTACGTGAACTACGTCACACAGAAAAAGAAACATCATAAGATATCACTAATACACGGAATGTAAACTTGACTACACACGAACTGAATTACAAAACAGAACAGGGTCTCAAATTTAGAAAACCAACTAGTGCTTGCTTATGGGGAAAGGTGCCTTGGGGTGCTGCATAAAACCAGAGACTGAAATTAGCACAGATAATATTCCATAAGCCAAATATGTAATAGACAAGACCTACTCCTTTCTCAACGAAATGGACTCAACACCACATATTCAACGCCTAGGAATATACCTGACTAGGAAGAATCTTAAAACCCATGGATATATATGTCTCCGTAAGAGAATCAAGCGTGTGTACAGCGGCCGAAACGCAGCAGTGAAAATCCGATAAATCCCATTAACAAAATAAATTTCGAAAACAAAACACAAAGACAGTGAAATAGAGAGCAATTCTTAAATAATTCACTCAGGGCATGTGATGCAACCAGGATTGACCACATCTACACCCAGAGCTGGTTGAGACATAAGGCTGGACACTTCAGGCTGATAGCATTGGTGAGTTTCGGTGAGCAAATGCAGACCCTTTGAAGTCATACTGCATGGTACCCATTCCATGGGTCCCAACTCTCCAGGTTCAAGGCATTCTTCCTCCAGCTAAAACATGCATGGGAAACCCAGAGTATCGTCCACCGTGTGATTGGGAAACGATTTAAAATGCATCTCAGTTTTCGTATCCTGGTCCTAGGGTTCACCATTCCAGATGCTTTACTAACACTCTCCCCGCTTGGAGAGTCAGTGCCTTTAACCTCCTCTTTGGCACAGCTTGCAATTTCTGTGCAAGATGAACAGGAATAGGGACAACCAATGAGAGACTAGCTGTAGGTGTCTGCACGGGCAAATGTAACGGTCTTTTCCCACCAGGAAGAGGAAGTAACCAAAGGCTCAGCATGCCCTGCCGGAAACAGATTAGGGCCTGAAGCAATCCTGCGGTTTTGTGCCCAGCTCACAAGAAAGCGAGTTGAAGAAAGGAGCTCAGGGGCACTGTAATTCACAAACCTGCAGAGTTATAAATGACAGATATCCTCAAAAACATATATTGAAGTAAGCCTGCGAAGGGGACTTGAAAGCGGGGCAGAATTTCAGGAAAACGATTGCAGGGGGTAGACTGGAATTGCCCTGAAAGCATAGGAAAAGAGGCAGAACGTCGACAATGATGCACTTGGCCAAAAAGGCGTATGTGTTTTTTCCTGAATATATTCAAGAAAATACGGATACGCACTTTTTGGCCAACCAAGCAAGCCTGTAAAGGAAATCTGCACTACAATAAAGTCTCACTGCCCCCCGGGCAAAATGGCAATCTGAACAATGTGTAAAATCCAGAAAGGTAGGACAGGATATGGAGAACAGGGAGCCTTATTATGCTGATTGGCAGGATGTAAATTGCCAGCAGCCAGCCTGGAGAAGTGTATGGTGTTTCCTGAAACACGTAAGAAACAAAGCAACACAGCCTATGGCACTTCCACTTATGGTCCTATAGTTTACAGAAATTAAAATCAAAAACAGACAGCCACACCAATATTTGGGACGGCTGTGTTCACAAGAAGCTCGTCTACAGTATCAGGTAAATATCCCAGAAAGCAAAAAATGGATAAAGAAGTTGTGGCACGTACGTACAATGCAATATCACTCAGCAATGAAATCTGTGTCATCAGGCCCGTAGCGGCATAGTGAGTGGATGCAGGTACGGTGATTCTACGTGAACTACGTCACACAGAAAAAGAAACATCATAAGATATCACTAATACACGGAATGTAAACTTGACTACACATGAACTGAATTACAAAACAGAACAGGGTCTCAAATTAAAAAACCAACTAGTGCTTGCTTATGGGGAAAGGTGCCTTGGGGTGCTGCATAAAACCAGAGACTGAAATTAGCACAGATAACTTTCCATAAGCCAAATATGTAAAAGACAAGACCTACTCCTTGCTCAACGAAATGGACCCAACACCACATATTCAATGCCTAGGAATATACCTGACTAGGAAGAATCTTAAAACCCATGGATATATATGTCTCCGTAAGAGAATCAAGCATGTGTACTGCGGCCGAAACGCAGCAGTGAAAATCCGATAAATCCCATTATCAAAATAAATTTCGAAAACAAAACACAAAGACAGTGAAATAGAGAGCAATTCTTAAATAATTCACTCAGGGCATGTGATGCAACCGGGATTGACCACATCTACACCCAGAGCTGGTTGAGACATAAGGCTGGACACTTCAGACTGATAGCATTGGTGAGTTTCGGTGAGCAAATGCAGACTCTTTGAAGTCATAGTGCATGGTACCCATTCCATGGGTCCCAACTCTCCAGGTTCAAGCGATTCTTCCTCCAGCTAAAACATGCATGGGAAACCCAGAGTATCGTCCACCGTGTGATTGGGAAACGATTTAAAATGCATCTCAGTTTTCGTATCCTGGTCCTCGGGTTCACCATTCCAGATGCTTTACTAACACTCTCCCCGCTTGGAGAGTCAGTGCCTTTAACCTCCTGTTTGGCACAGCTTGCTAGTTCTGTGCAAGATGAACAGGAATAGGGAGAACCAATGAGAGACTAGCTGCAGGTGTCTGCACGGGCAAATGTAACGCTCATTGCCGACCAGGAAGAGGAATTAAACAAAGGCTCAGTGTGCCCTGCCGGAAACAGATTAGGGCCTGAAGCAATCCTGCGGTTTTGTGCCCAGCTCACAAGAAAGCGAGTTGAAGAAAGGAGCTCAGGGGCACTGTAATTCACAATCCTGCAGAGTTTTAAATGACAGCTATCCTCCAAAAATATATTGAAGTAAGCCTGCGAAGGGGACTTGAAAGCGGGGCAGAATTTCAGGAAAACGATTGCAGGGGGTAGACTGGAATTGCCCTGAAAGCATAGGAAAAGAGGCACAACGTGGACAGTGATGCACTTGGCTGAAAAGGGCGTATGCGTTTTTTCCTGAATATATTCAGGAAAAAACGCATACGCCCTATTTGGCCAACCAAGCAAGCCTGTAAAGGAAATCTGCACTACAATGAAGTCTCACTGCCCCCCGGTCAAAAGGGCCATCTGAAAAAAGTGTAAAATCCAGAAAGGTAGGACAGGATATGGAGAACAGGGAGCCTTGTTATGCTGATTGGCAAGATGTAAATTGCCAACAGCCACCCTGGAAAACTGTATGGTGTTTCCTGAAACACATAAGAAACAAAGCAACACAGCCTATGGCACTTCCACTTATGGTCCCAAAGTTTACGGAAATTAAAATCAAAAACAGACAGCCACCCCAATGTTTGGGACGGCTGTGTTCACAAGAAGCTCGTGTACAGTACCAGGTAAATATCCCAGAAAGCAAAAAATGGATAAAGAAGTTGTGGCACGTACGTGCAATGCAATATCACTCAGCAATGAAATCTGTGTCATCAGGCCCGTAGCGGCATAGTGAGTGGATGCAGGTACGGTGATTCTACGTGAACTACGTCACACAGAAAAAGAAACATCATAAGATATCAATAATACACGGAATGTAAACTGGACTACACATCAACTGAATTACAAAACAGAACAGGGTCTCAAATTTAGAAAACCAACTAGTGCTTGCTTATGGGGAAAGGTGCCTTAGGGTGCTGCATAAAACCAGAGACTGAAATTAGCACAGATAACATTCCATAAGCCAAATATGTAATAGACAATACCTACTCCTTGCTCAACGAAATGGACTCAACACCACATATTCAACGCCTAGGAATATACCTGACTAGGAAGATTCTTAAAACCCATGGATTTATATGTCTCCGTAAGAGAATCAAGCGTGTGTACAGCGGCATAAACGCAGAAGTGAAACTCCGATAAATCCCATTATCAAAATTAATTTCAAGAACAAAACACAAAGACAGTGAAATAGAGAGCAATTCTTAAATAATTCACTCAGGGCATGTGATGCAACCGGGATTTAACACATCTACACCCAGAGCTGGTTGAGACATAAGGCTGGACACTTCAGGCTGATAGCATTGGTAAGTTTCGGTGAGCAAATGCAGACCCTCTGAAGTCATACTGCATGGTACCCATTCCATGGGTCCCAACTCTCCAGGTTCAAGGGATTCTTCCTTCAGCTAAAACATGCATGGGAAACGCAGAGTATGGTACACCATGAGATTGGGAAACGATTTAAAATGGATCTCAGTTTTCGTATCCTTGTCCTCGGGTTCACCATTCCAGACGCTTTACTAACACTCTCCCCGCTTGGAGAGTCAGTGCCTTTAACCTCCTGTTTGGCACAGTTTGCAATTTCTGTGCAAGATGAACAGGAATAGGGAGAACCAATGAGAGACTAGCTGTAGGTGTCTGCACGGGCAAATATAAAGCTCATTGCCCACCAGGAAGAGGAATTAAACAAAGGCTCAGCGTGCCCTGCTGAAAACAGATTAGGGCCTGAAGCCATCCTGCGGTTTTGTGCCCAGCTCACAAGAAAGCGAGTTGAAGAAAGGAGCTCAGGGGCACTGTAATTCACAAACCTGCAGAATTATAATTGACAGCTATCCTCCAAAAATATATTGAAGTAAGCCTGCGAAGGGGACTTGAAAGCGGGGCAGAATTTCAGGAAAATGATTGCAGGGGGTAGACTGGATTTGCCCTGAAAGCATAGGAAAGAGGCAGAACGTCGACAATGATGCACTTGGCCAAAAAGGGCGTATGCGTTTTTTCCTGAATATATTCAGGAAAAAACGCATACGCCCATTTTGGCCAACCAAGCAAGCCTGTAAAGGAAATCTGAACTACAATGAAGTCTCACTTCCCCCCGGGCAAAAGGGCCATCTGAAAAAAGTGTAAAATCCAGAAAGGTAGGACAGGATATGGAGAACAGGGAGCCTTGTTATGCTGATTGGTAGGATGTAAATTGCCAGCAGCCACCCTGGAGAAGTGTATGGTGTTTCCTGAAACATGTAAGAAACAAAGCAACACAGCCTATGGCACTTCCACTTATGGTTCTATAGCTTACGGAAATTAAAATCAAAAACAGAGAGCCACCCCAAAGTTTGGGACGGCTGTGTTCACAAGAAGCTCGTCTACAATATCAGGTAAATATCCCAGAAAGCAAAAAATGGATAAAGAAGTTGTGGCACGTACGTACAATGCAATATCACTCAGCAATGAAATCTGTGTCATCAGGCCCGTAGCGGCATAGTGAGTGGATGCAGGTACGGTGATTCTACGTGAACTACGTCACACAGAAAAAGAAACATCATAAGATATCACTAATACACGGAATGTAAACTTGACTACACATGAACTGAATTACAAAACAGAACAGGGTCTCAAATTTAGAAAACCAACTAGTGCTTGCTTAAGGGGAAAGGTGCGTTAGGGTGCTGCATAAAACCAGAGACTGAAATTAGCACAGATAACATTCCATAAGCCAAATATGTAATAGACAAGACTTACTCCTTGCTCAACGAAATGGACCCAACACCACATATTCAACGCCTAGGAATATACCTGACTAGGAAGAATCTTAAAACCCATGGATATATATATCTCTCCGTAAGAGAATCTAGCGTGTGTACAGCGGCCGAAACGCAGCAGTGAAAATCCGATAAATCCCATTATCAAAATAAATTTCGAAAACAAAACACAACGACAGTGAAATAGAGAGCAATTCTTAAATAATTCACTCAGGGCATGTGATGCAACCGGGATTGACCACATCTACACCCAGAGCTGGTTGAGACATAAGGCTGGACACTTCAGGCTGATAGCATTGGTGAGTTTCGGTGAGCAAATGCAGACCCTTTGAAGTCATACTGCATGGTACCTATTCCATGGGTCCCAACACTTCAGGTTCAAGGGATTCTTCCTCCAGCTAAAACATGCATGGGAAACCCAGAGTATGCTCCACCGTGTGATTGGGAAACGATTTAAAATGCATCTCAGTTTTCGTATCCTGGTCCCCGGGTTCACCATTCCAGATGCTTTACTAACACTCTCCCCGCTTGGAGAGTCAGTGCCTTTAACCTCCTGTTTGGCACAGCTTGCAATTTCTGTGCACGATGAACAGGAATAGGGAGAACCAATGAGAGACTAGCTGTAGGTGTCTGCACGGCCAAATGTAACGCTCATTTCCCACCAGGAAGAGGAATTAACCAAAGGCTCAGCGTGCCCTGCCGGAAACAGATTAGGGCCTGAAGCAATCCTGCGGTTTTGTGCCCAGCTCACAAGAAAGCGAGTTGAAGAAAGGAGCTCAGGGGCACTGTAATTCACAAACCTGCAGAGTTATAAATGACAGCTATCCTCCAAAAATATATTGAAGTAAGCCTGCGAAGGGGACTTGAATGCGGGGCAGAATTTCAGGAAAACGATTGCAGGGGGTAGACTGGAATTGCCCTGAAAGCATAGGATAAGAGTCAGAACGTCGACAATGATGCACTTGGCCAAAAAGGGCGTATGCGTTTTTTCCTGAATATATTCAGGAACAAACGCATACGCCCTTTTTGGCCAACCAAGCAAGCCTGTAAAGGAAATCTGCACTACAATGAAGTCTGACTGCCCCCCGGGCAAAAGGGCCATCTGAAAAAAGTGTAAAATCCAGAAAGGTAGGACAGGATATGGAGAACAGGGAGCCTTGTTATGCTGATTGGCATGATGTAAATTGCCAGCAGCCACCCTGGAGAAGTGTATGGTGTTTCCTGAAACACGTAAGAAACAAAGCAACACAGCCTATGGCACTTCCACTTATGGTCCTATAGCTTTCGGAAATTAAAATCAAAAACAGACAGCCACCCCAATATTTGGGACGGCTGTGTTCACAAGAAGCTCGTCTACAGTTGCAGGTAAATATCCCAGAAAGCAAAAAATGGATAAAGAAGTTGTGGCACGTACGTACAATGCAATATCACTCAGCAATGAAATCTGTGTCATCAGGCCCGTAGCGGCATAGTGAGTGGATGCAGGTACGGTGATTCTACGTGAACTACGTCACACAGGAAAAGAAACATCATAAGATATCACTAATACACGGAATGTAAACTTGACTACACATGAACTGAATTACAAAACAGAACAGGGTCTCAAATTTAGAAAACCAACTAGTGCTTGCTTATGGGGAAAGGTGCCTTGGGGTGCTGCATAAAACCAGAGACTGAAATTAGCACAGATAACATTCCATCATCCAAATATGTAATAGACAAGACCTACTCCTTGCTCAACGAAATGGACCCAAGACCACATATTCAACGCCTAGGAATATACCTGACTAGGAAGAATCTTAAAATCCATGGATTTATATGTCTCCGTAAGAGAATCAAGCGTGTGTACAGCGGCATAAACGCAGCAGTGAACATCCGATAAATCCCATTATCAAAATAAATTTCAAAAACAAAACACAAAGAAAGTGAAATAGAGAGCAATTCTTAACTAATTCACTCAGGGCATGTGATGCAACCGGGATTGACCACATCTACACCCAGAGCTGGTTGAGACATAAGGCTGGACACTTCAGGCTGATAGCATTGGTGAGTTTGGGTGAGCAAATGCAGACCCTTTGAAGTCATACTGCATGGTACCCATTCCATGGGTCCCAACTCTCCAGGTTCAAGGGATTCTTCCTCCAGCTAAAACATGCATGGGAAACCAAGAGTATCATCCACTGTGTGATTGGGAAACGATTTAAAATTCATCTCAGTTTTCTCTATCCTGGTCCTCGGGTTCACCATTCCAGATGCTTTACTAACACTCTCCCCGCATGGAGAGTCAGTGCCTTTAACCTCCTGTTTGGCACAGCTTCCAATTTCTGTGCAAGATGAACAGGAATAGGAGAACCAATGAGAGACTAGATGTAGGTGTCTGCACGGGCAAATGTAACGCACATTGCCCACCAGGAAGAGGAATTAAACAAAGGCTCAGTGTGCCCTGCTGGAAACAGATTAGGGCCTGAAGCAATCCTGCGGTTTTGTGCCCAGCTCACAAGAAAGCGAGTTGAATAAAGGAGCTCAGGGGCACTGTAATTCACAAACCTGCAGAGTTATAAATGATAGCTATTTTCAAAACTGTATTGAAGTATGCCTGCGAAGGGGACTTGAAAGCAGGGCAGAATTTCAGGAAAACGATTGCAGGGGGTAGACTGGAATTGCCCTGAAAGCATAGGAAAAGAGGCACAACGTTGACAACGATGCACTTGGCCAAAAAGGGCGTAGGCGTTTTTTTCCTGAATATATTCAGGAAAAAACGCATACGCCCTTTTTGGCCAAACAAGCAAGCCTGTAAAGGAAATCTGCACTACAATGAAGTCTCACTGCCCCCCCGGGCAAGAGGGCCATCTTAAAAAAGTGTAAAATCCAGAAAGGTAGGACAGGATATGGAGAACAGGGAGCCTTGTTATGCTGATTGGCAGGATGTAAATTGCCAACAGCCACCCTGGAGAAGTGTATGGTGTTTCCTGAAACCCATAAGAAATAAAGCAACACAGCCTATGGCAATTGCACTTATGGTCCTATTCCTTAGGGAAATTAAAATCAAAAACAGAGAGCCACCCCAAAGTTTGGGACGGCTGTGTTCCCAAGAAGCTCGTGTACAGTACCAGGTAAATATCCCCGAAAGCAAAAAATGGATAAAGAAGTTGTGGCACGTACGTGCAATGCAGTATCACTCAGCAATGAAATCTGTGTCATCAGGCCCGTAGCGGCATAGTGAATGGATGCAGGTACGGTGATTCTACGTGAACTACGTCACACAGAAAAAGAAACATCATAAGATATCACTAATACACGGAATGTAAACTTGACTACACATGAACTGAATTACAAAACATAACAGGGTCTCAAATTTAGAAAACCAACTAGTGCTTCCTTATGGGGAAAGGTGCGTTGGGGTGCTGCATAAAACCAGAGACTGAAATTAGCACAGATAACTTTCCATAAGCCAAATATATAATAGACAAGACCTACTCCTTGCTCAACGAAATGGACCCACACCACATATTCAACGCCTAGGAATATACCTGACTAGGAAGAATCTTAAAACCCATGGATATATATGTCTCCGTAAGAGAATCAAGCGTGTGTACAGCGGCCGAAACGCAGCAGTGAAAATCTGATAAATCCCATTATCAAAATAAATTTCGAAAACAAAACACAAAGACAGTGAAATAGAGAGCAATTCTTAAATAATTCACTCAGGGCATGTGATGCAACCGGGATTGACCACATCTACACCCAGAGCTGGTTGAGACATAAGGCTGGACACTTCAGGCTGATAGCATTGGTGAGTTTCGGTGAGCAAATGCAGACCCTTTGAAGTCATACTGCATGGTACCCATTCCATGGGTCCCAACTCTCCAGATTCAAGGGATTCTTCCTCCAGCTAAAACATGCATGGGAAACCCAGAGTATCGTCCACCGTGTGATTGGGAAACGATTTAAAATGCATCTGAGTTTTGGTATCCTGGTCCTCGGGTTCACCATTCCAGATGATTTACTAACACTCTCTCCGCTTGGAGAGTCAGTGCCTTTAACCTCCTCTTTAGCACAGCTTGCAATTTCTGTGCAAGATGAACAGGAATAGGAAGAACCAATGAGAGACTAGCTGTAGGTGTCTGCATGGGCAAATGTAACGCTCATTGCCCACCAGGAAGAGGAATTAAACAAAGGCTCAGTGTGCCCTGCTGGAAACAGATTAGGGCCTGAAGCAATCCTGCGGTTTTGTGCCCAGCTCAAAAGAAAGCGAGTTGAAGAAAGGAGCTCAGGGGCACTGTAATTCACAAACCTGCAGAGTTATAAATGACAGCTATCCTCCAAAAATATATTGAAGTAAGCCTGCGAAGGGGACTTGAAATCGGGGCAGAATTTCAGGAAAACGATTGCAGGGGGTAGACTGGAATTGCCCTGAAAGCATAGGAAAAGTGGCACAACGTCGACAATGATGCACTTGGCAAAAAAGTGCGTATGCGTTTTTTCCTGAATATATTCAGGAAAAAACGCATACGCCCTTTTTGGCCAAACAAGCAAGCCTGTAAAGGAAATCTGCACTACAATGAAGTCTCACTGCCCCCCGGGCAAGAGGGCCATCTGAAAAAAGTGTAAAATCCAGAAAGGTAGGACAGGATATGGAGAACAGGGAGCCTTGTTATGCTGATTGGCAGGATGTAAATTGCCAACAGCCACCCTGGAGAAGTGTATGGTGTTTCCTGATACACGTAAGAAATAAAGCAACACACCCTATGGCAATTGCACTTATGGTCCTATTCCTTAGGGAAATTAAAATCAAAAACAGAGAGCCACCCCAAAGTTTGGGACGGCTGTGTTCCCAGGAAGCTCGTCTACAGTACCAGGTAAATATCCCAGAAAGCAAAAAATGGAAAAAGAAGTTGTGGCACGTACATGCAATGCAATATCACTCAGCAATGAAATCTGTGTCATCAGGCCCGTAGCGGCATAGTGAGTGGATGCAGGTACGGTGATTCTACGTGAACTACGTCACACAGAAAAAGAGACATCATAAGATATCACTAATATACGGAATGTAAACTTGACTACACATGAACTGAATTACAAAACAGAACAGGGTCTCAAATTTACAAAACCAACTAGTGCTTGCTTATGGGAAAAGGTGCCTTGGGGTGCTGCATAAAACCAGAGACTGAAATTAGCACAGATAACATTCCATAAGCCAAATATGTAATAGACAAGACCTAATCCTCGCTCAACGAAATGGACCCAACAACACATATTCAACGCCTAGGAATATACCCGACTAGGAAGAATTTTAAAATCCATGTATTTATATGTCTCCGTAAGAGAATCAAGCGTGTGTACAGAGGCATAAACGCAGCAGTGAAAATCCGATAAATCCCATTATCAAAATAAATTTCAAAAACAAAACACAAAGACAGTGAAATAGAGAGCAATTCTTAAATAATTCACTCAGGGCATGTGATGCAACCGGGATTGACCACATCTTCACCCAGAGCTGGTTGAGACATAAAGCTGGACACGTCAGGCTGATAGCATTGGTGAGTTTCGGTGAGCAAATACAGACCCTTTGAAGTCATACTGCATGGTACCCATTCCATGGGTCCCAACTCTGCAGGTTCAAGGGATTCTTCCTCCAGCTAAAACATGCATAGGAAACCCAGAGTATCGTCCACCGTGTGATTGGGAAACGATTTAAAATGCATCTCAGTTTTCGTATCCTGGTCCTCGGGTTCACCATTCCAGATGCTTTACTAAGACTCTCCCCGCTTGGAGAGTCAGTGCCTTTAACCTCCTCTTTGGCACAGCTTGCAATTTCTGTGCAAGATGAACAGGAATAGGGAGAACAATGAGAGACTAGCTGTAGGTGTCTGCACGGGCAAATGTAACGCTCATTGCCCACCAGGAAGAGGAATTAACCAAAGGCTCAGCGTGCCTGCCGGAAACAGATTAGGGCCTGAAGCAATCCTGCGGTTTTGTGCCCAGCTCACAAGAAAGCGAGTTGAAGAAAGGAGCTCAGGGGCACTGTAATTCACAAACCTGCAGAGTTATAAATGACAGCTATCCTCCAAAAATATATTGAAGTAAGCCTGCGAAGGGGAGTTGAAAGCGGGGCAGAATTTCAGGAAAACGATTGCAGGGGGTAGACTGGAATTGCCCTGAAAGCATAGGAAAAGAGGCAGAACGTCGACAATGATGCACTTGGCCAAAAAGGGCGTATGCGTTTTTTCCTGAATATATTCAGGAAAAAACGCATACGCCCTTTTTGGCCAACCAAGCAAGCCTGTAAAGGAAATCTGCACTACAATGAAGTCTCACTGCCCCCCTGGCAAAAGGGCCATCTGAAAAAAGTGTAAAATCCAGAAAGGTAGGACAGGATATGGAGAACAGGGAGCCTTGTTATGCTGATTGGCAGGATGTAAATTGCCAGCAGCCAGCCTGGAGAAGTGTATGGTGTTTCCTGAAACACATAAGAAACAAAGCAACACAGTCTATGGCACTTCCACTTATGGTCCTATAGCTTACGGAAATTAAAATCAAAAACAGACAGCCACCCCAATATTTGGGACGGCTGTGTTCACAAGAAGCTCGTCTACAGTAACAGGTAAATATCCCAGAAAGCAAAATATGGATAAAGAAGTTGTGGCACGTACGTACAATGCAATATCACTCAGCAATGAAATCTGTGTCATCAGGCCCGTAGCGGCATAGTGAGTGGATGCAGGTACGGTGATTCTACGTGAACTACGTCACACAGAAAAAGAAACATCATAAGATATCACTAATACACGGAATGTAAACTTGACTACACATGAACTGAATTACAAAACAGAACAGGGTCTCAAATTTAGAAAACCAACTAGTGCTTGCTTATGGGGAAAGGTGCGTTGGGGTGCTTCATAAAACCAGAGACTGAAATTAGCACAGATAACTTTCCATAAGCCAAATATGTAATAGACAAGACCTACTCCTTGCTCAACGAAATGGACCCAACACCACATATTCAACGCCTAGGAATATACCTGACTAGGAAGAATCTTAAAACCCATGGATATATATGTCTCCGTAAGAGAATCAAGCGTGTGTACAGCGGCATAAACGCAGCAGTGAAAATCCGATAAATCCCATTATCAAAATAAAAATTTCGAAAACAAAACACAAAGACAGTGAAATAGAGAGCAATTCTTAAATAATTCACTCAGGGCATGTGATGCAACCGGGATTGACCACATCTACACCCAGAGCTGGTTGAGACATAAGGCTGGACACTTCAGGCTGATAGCATTGGTGAGTTTCAGTGAGCAAATGCAGACCCTTTGAAGTCATACTGCATGGTACCCATTCCATGGGTCCCAACTCTCCAGGTTCAAGGGATTCTTCCTCCAGCTAAAACATGCATGGGAAACCCAGAGTATCATCCACCGTGTGATTGGGAAACGATTTAAAATGCATCTCAATTTTCGTATCCTGGTCCTCGGGTTCACCATTCCAGATGCTTTACTAACACTCTCCCCGCTTGGAGAGTCAGTGCCTTTAACCTCCTCTTTGGCACAGCTTGCAATTTCTGTGCTAGATGAACAGGAATAGGGAGAACCAATGAGAGACAAGCTATAGGTGTCTGCACGGGCAAATGTAATGCTCATTTCCCACCAGGAAGAGGAATTAACCAAAGGCTCAGCGTGCCCTGCCGGAAACAGATTAGGGCCTGAAGCAATCTTGCGGTTTTGTGCCCAGCTCACAAGAAAGCGAATTGAAGAAAGGAGCTCAGGGGCACGGTAATTCACAAACCTGCAGAGTTATAAATGACAGCTATCCTCCAAAAATATATTGAAGTAAGCCTGCGAAGGGGACTTGAAAGCGGGTCAGAGTTTCAGGAAAACCATTGCAGTGGGTAGACTGGAATTGCCCTGAAAGCATAGGAAAAGAGGCAGAACGTCGACAATGATGCACTTGGCCAAAAAGGGCGTATGCGTTTTTTCCTGAATATATTCAGGAAAAAACGCATACGCCCTTTTTGGCCAACCAAGCAAGCCTGTAAAGAAATCTGCACTGCAATGAAGTCTCACTGCCCCCCGGGCAAAAGGGCCATCTGAAAAAAGTGTAAAATCCAGAAAGGTAGGACAGGATATGGAGAACAGGGAGCCTTGTTATGCTGATTGGCAGGATGTAAATTGCCAGCAGCCACCCTGGAGAAGTGTATGGTGTTTCCTGAAACACGTAAGAAACAAAGCAACACAGCCTATGGCACTTCCACTTATGGTCCTATAGCTTACGGAAATTAAAATCAAAAACAGACAGCCACCCCAATATTTGGGACGGCTGTGTTCACAAGAAGCTCGTCTACAGTATCAGGTAAATATCCCAGAAAGCAAACAATGCATAAAGAAGTTGTGGCACGTACGTACAATGCAATATCACTCAGCAATGAAATCTGTGTCATCAGGCCCGTAGCGGCATAGTGAGTGGATTCAGGTACGGTGATTCTACGTGAACTACATCACACAGAAAAAGAAACATCATAAGATATCACTAATACACGGAATGTAAACTTGACTACACATGAACTGAATTACAAAACAGAACAGGGTCTCAAATTTAGAAAACCAACTAGTGCTTGCTTATGGGGAAAGGTGCCTTGGTGTGCTGCATAAAACCAGAGACTGAAATTAGCACAGATAACTTTCCATAAGCCAAATATGTAATAGACGAGACCTACTCCTTGCTCAACGAAATGGACCCAACACCACATATTCAACGCCTAGGAATATACCTGACTAGGAATAATCTTAAAACCCATGGATATATATGTCTCCATAAGAGAATCAAGCGTGTGTACTGCGGCCGAAACGCAGCAGTGAAAATCCGATAAATCCCATTATCAAAATAAATTTCGAAAACAAAACACAAAGACAGTGAAATAGAGAGCAATTCTTAAATAATTCACTCAGGGCATGTGATGCAACCGGGATTGACCACATCTACACCCAGAGCTGGTTGAGACATAAGGCTGGACACTTCAGGCTGATAGCATTGGTGAGTTTCAGTGAGCAAATGCAGACCCTTTGAAGTCATACTGCATGGTACCCATTCCATGGGTCCCAACTCTCCAGGTTCAAGGGATTCTTCCTCCAGCTAAAACATGCATGGGAAACCCAGAGTATCATGCACCGTGTGATTGGGAAACGATTTAAAATGCATCTCAGTTTTCGTATCCTGGTCCTCGGGTTCACCATTCCAGATGCTTTACTAACACTCTCCCCGCTTGGAGAGTCAGGGCCTTTAACCTCCTCTTTGGCACAGCTTGCAATTTCTGTGCTAGATGAACAGGAATAGGGAGAACCAATGAGAGACTAGCTATAGGTGTCTGCACGGGCAAATGTAACGCACATTTCCCACCAGGAAGAGGAATTAACCAAAGGCTCAGCGTGCCCTGCCGGAAACAGATTAGGGCCTGAAGCAATCCTGCGGTTTTGAGCCCAGCTCACAAGAAAGCGAGTTGAAGAAAGGAGCTCAGGGGCACTGTAATTCACAAACCTGCAGAGCTATAAATGACAGCTATCCTCCAAAAATATATTGAAGTAAGCCTGCGAAGGGGACTTGAAAGCGGGGCAGAGTTTCAGGAAAACCATTGCAGTGGGTAGACTGGAATTGCCCTGAAAGCATAGGAAAAGAGGCAGAACGTCGACAATGATGCACTTGGCTAAAAAGGGCGTATGCGTTTTTTCCTGAATATATTCAGGAAAAAACGCATACGCCCTTTTTGGCCAACCAAGCAAGCCTGTAAAGGAAATCTGCACTACAATGAAGTCTCACTGCCCCCCGGGCAAAAGGGCCATCTGCAAAAAGTGTAAAATCCAGAAAGGTAGGACGGGATATGGAGAACAGGGAGCCTTGTTATGCTGATTGGCAGGATGTAAATTGCCAGCAGCCACCCTGGAGAAGTGTATGGTGTTTCCTGAAACACGTAAGAAACAAAGCAACACAGCCTATGGCACTTCCACTTATGGTCCTATAGCTTACGGAAATTAAAATCAAAAACAGACAGCCACCCCAATATTTGGGACGGCTGTGTTCACAAGAAGCTCGTCTACAGTATCAGGTAAATATCCCAGAAAGCAAAAAATGCATAAAGAAGTTGTGGCATGTACGTACAATGCAATATCACTCAGCAATGAAATCTGTGTCATCAGGCCCATAGCGGCATAGTGAGTGGATGCAGGTACGGTGATTCTACGTGAACTACATCACACAGAAAAAGAAACATCATAAGATATCACTAATACACGGAATGTAAACTTGACTACACATGAACTGAATTACAAAACAGAACAGGGTCTCAAATTTAGAAAACCAACTAGTGCTTGCTTATGGGGAAAGGTGCCTTGGTGTGCTGCATAAAACCAGAGACTGAAATTAGCACAGATAACTTTCCATAAGCCAAATATGTAATAGACAAGACCTACTCCTTGCTCAACGAAATGGACCCAACACCACATATTCAACGCCTAGGAATATACCTGACTAGGAAGAATCTTAAAACCCATGGATATATATGTCTCCGTAAGAGAATCAAGCGTGTGTACAGCGGCCGAAACGCAGCAGTGAAAATCTGATAAATCCCATTATCAAAATAAATTTCGAAAACAAAACACAAAGACAGTGAAATAGAGAGCAATTCTTAAATAATTCACTCAGGGCATGTGATGCAACCGGGATTGACCACATCTACACCCAGAGCTGGTTGAAACATAAGGCTGGACACTTCAGGCTAATAGCATTGGTGAGTTACGGTGAGTAAATGCAGACCCTTTGAAGTCATACTGCATGGTACCCATTCCATGGGTCCCAACTCTCCAGGTTCAAGGGATTCTTCCTCCAGCTAAAACATGCATGAGAAACCCAGAGTATCGTCCACCGTGTGATTGGGAAACGATTTAAAATGCATCTCAGTTTTCGTATCCTGGTCCTCGGGTTCACCATTCCAGATGCTTTACTAACACTCTCCCCGCTTGGAGAGTCAGTGCCTTTAACCTCCTCTTTGGCACAGCTTGCAATTTCTGTGCAAGATGAACAGGAATAGGGAGAACCAATGAGAGACTAGCTATAGGTGTCTGCACGGGCAAATGTAACGCTCATTTCCCACCAGGAAGAGGAATTAACCAAAGGCTCAGCGTGCCCTGCCGGAAACAGATTAGGGCCTGAAGCAATCTTGCGGTTTTGTGCCCAGCTCACAAGAAAGCGAGTTGAAGAAAGGAGCTCAGGGGCACTGTAATTCACAAACCTGCAGAGTTATAAATGACAGCTATCCTCCAAAAATATATTGAAGTAAGCCTGCGAAGGGGACTTGAAAGCGGGGCAGAGTTTCAGGAAAACCATTGCAGGGGGTAGACTGGAATTGCCCTGAAAGCATAGGAAAAGAGGCAGAACGTCGACAATGATGCACTTGGCCAGAAAGGGCGTATGCGTTTTTTCCTGAATATATTCAGGAACAAACGCATATGCCCTTTTTGGCCAACCAAGCAAGCCTGTAAAGAAATCTGCACTAAAATGAAGTCTCACTGCCCCCCGGGCAAAAGGGCCATCTGAAAAAAGTGTAAAATCCAGAAAGGTAGGAAAGGATATGGAGAACAGGGAGCCTTGTTATGCTTATTGGCAGGATGTAAATTGCCAACAGCCACCCTGGAGAAGTGTATGGTGTTTCCTGAAACACGTAAGAAACAAAGCAACACAGCCTATGGCACTTCCACTTATGGTCCAATAGCTTATGGAAATTAAAATCAAAAACAGACAGCCACCCCAATATTTGGGACGGCTGTGTTCACAAGAAGCTCGTCTACAGTACCAGGTAAATATCCCAGAAAGCATAAAATGGATAAAGAAGTTGTGGCACGTACGAACAATGCAATATCACTCAGCAATGAAATCTGTGTCATCAGGCCCGTAGCGGCATAGTGAGTGGATGCAGGTACGGTGATTCTACGTGAACTACGTCACACAGAAAAAGAAACATCATAAGATATCACTAATACACGGAATGTAAACTTGACTACACATGAACTGAATTACAAAACAGAACAGGGTCTCAAATTTAGAAAACCAACTAGTGCTTGCTTATGGGGAAAGGTGCGTTGGGGTGCTGCATAAAACCAGAGACTGAAATTAGCACAGATAACTTTCCATAAGCCAAATATGTAATAGACAAGACCTACTCCTTGCTCAACGAAATGGACCCAACACCACATATTCAACGCATAGGGATATACCTGACTAGGAATAATCTTAAAACCCATGGATATATATGTCTCCGTAAGAGAATCAAGCGTGTGTACAGCGGCCGAAACGCAGCAGTGAAAATCCGATAAATCCTATTATCAAAATAAATTTCAAAAACAAAACACAAAGACAGTGAAATAGAGAGCAATTCTTAAATAATTCCCTCAGGGCATGTGATGCAACCGGGATTGACAACATCTACACCCAGAGCTGGTTGAGACATAAGGCGGGACACTTCAGGCTGAGAGCATTGTTGAGTTTCGGAGAGCAAATGCAGACCCTTTGAAGTCATACTGCATGGTACCCATTCCATGGGTCCCAACTCTCCAGGTTCAAGGGATTCTTCCTCCAGCTAAAACATGCATGGGAAACCCAGAGTATCGTCCACAGTGTGATTGGGAAACGATTTAAAATGCATCTCAGTTTTCGTATCCTGGTCCTCGGGTTCACCATTCCAGATGCTTTACTAACACTCTCCCTGCTTGGCGAGTCAGTGCCTTTAATCTCTTGTTTGGCACAGCTTGCAATTTCTGTGCAAGATGAACAGGAATAGGGAGAACCAATGAGAAACTAGCTGTAGGTGTCTGCACGGGCAAATGTAACGCTCATTTCCCACCAGGAAGAGGAATTAACCAAAGGCTCAGCATGCCCTGCAGGAAAGAGATTAGGGCCTGAAGCAATCGTGCGGTTTTGTGCCCAGCTCACAAGAAAGCGAGTTGAAGAAAGGAGCTCAGGGGCACTGTAATTCACAAACCTGCAGAGTTATAAATGACAGCTATCCTCCAAAAATATATTGAAGTAAGCCTGCGAAGGGGACTTGAAAGCGCGGCAGAATTTCAGGAAAACGATTGCAGGGGGTAGACTGGAATTGCCCTGAAAGCATAGGAAAAGAGGCACAACGTCGACAATGATGCACTTGGCCAAAAAGGGCGTATGCGTTTTTTCCTGAATACATTCAGGAAAAAACTCATACGCCCTTTATGGCCAACCAAGCAAGCCTGTAAAGGAAATCTGCACTACAATGAAGTCTCACTGCCCCCCTGGCAAAAGGGCCATCTGAAAAAAGTGTAAAATCCAGAAAGGTAGGACAGGATATGGAGAACAGGGAGCCTTGTTATTCCGATTGGCAGAATGTAAATTGCCAGCAGCCACCCTGGAGAAGTGTATGGTGTTTCCTGAAACACGTAAGAAACAAAGCAACGCAGCCTATGGCACTTCCACTTATGGTCCTATAGCTTACTGAAATTAAAATCAAAAACAGACAGCCACCCCAATATTTGGGACGGCTGTGTTCACAAGAAGCTCGTCTACAGTATCAGGTAAATATCCCAGAAAGCAAAAAATGGATAAAGAAGTTGTGGCACGTACGTACAATGCAATATCACTCAGCAATGAAATCTGTGTCATCAGGCCCGTAGCGGCATAGTGAGTGGATGCAGGTACGGTGATTCTACGTGAACTACGTCACACAGAAAAAGAAACATCATAAGTTATCACTAATACACGGAATGTAAACTTGACTAAACACGAACTGAATTACAAAACAGAACAGGGTCTCAAATTTAGAAAACCAACTAGTGCTTGCTTATGGGGAAAGGTGCCTTGGGGTGCTGCATAAAACCAGAGACTGAAATTAGCACAGATAACATTCCATAAGCCAAATATGTAATAGACATGACCTACTCCTTGCTCAACGAAATGGACTCAACACCACATATACAACGCCTAGGAATACACCTGACTAGGAAGAATCTTAAAACCCATGGATTTATATGTCTCCCTAAGAGAATCAAGCGTGTGTACAGCGGCATAAACGCAGCAATGAAAATCCGATAAATCCCATTATCAAAATAAATTTCGAAAACAAAACACAAAGACAGTGAAATAGAGAGCAATTCTTAAAGAATTCACTCAGGGCATGTGATGCAACCGGGATTTAACACATCTACACCAAGAGCTGGTTGAGACATAAGGCTGGACACTTCAGGCTGATAGCATTGGTGAGTTTCGGTGAGCAAATGCAGACCCTTTGAAGTCATACTGCATGGTACTCACTCCATGCGTCCCAACTCTCCAGGTTCAAGGTATTCTTACTCCAGCTAAAACATGCATGGGAAACCCAGAGTATCGTCCACCGTGTGATTGGGAAACGATTTAAAATGCATCTCAGTTTTCGTATCCTGGTCCTCGGGTTCACCATTCCAGATGCTTTACTAACACTCTCCCCGCTTGGAGAGTCAGTGCCTTTAACCTCCTGTTTGGCACACCTTGCATTTTCTGTGCAAGATGAACAGGAATAGGGAGAACCAATGAGAGACTAGCTGTAGGTGTCTGCACGGGCAAATATAACGCTCATTTCCCACCAGGAAGAGGAATTAACCAAAGGCTCAGTGTGCCCTGCCGGAAACAGATTAGGGCCTGAAGCAATCCTGCGGGTTTGTGCCCAGCTCACAAGAAAGCGAGCTGAAGAAAGGAGCTCAGGGGCACTGTAATTCACAAACCTGCAGAGTTATAAATGACAGCTATCCTCCAAAAATATATTGAAGTAAGCCTGCGAAGGAGACTTGAAATCGGGGCAGAATTTCAGGAAAACGATTGCAGGGGGTAGACTGGAATTGCCCTGAAAGCATAGGAAAAGAGGCACAACGTCGACAATGATGCACTTGGCCAAAAAGGGCGTATGCGTTTTTTCCTGAATATATTCAGGAAAAAACGCATACGCCCTTTTTGGCCAACCAAGCAAGCCTGTAAAGGAAATCTGCACTACAATGAAGTCTCAGTGCCCCCCGGGCAAAAGGGCCATCTGAAAAAAGTGTAAAATCCAGAAAGGTAGGACAGGATATGGAGAACAGGGAGCCTTGTTATGCTGATTGGCAGGATGTAAATTGCCAGCAGCCACCCTGGAGAAGTGTATGGTGTTTCCTGAAACACGTAAGAAACAAAGCAACACAGCCTATGGCACTTCCACTTATGGTCCTATAGCTTACGGAAATTAAAATCAAAAACAGACAGCCACCCCAATATTTGGGACGGCTGTGTTCACAAGAAGCTCGTCTACAGTATCAGGTAAATATCCTAGAAAGCAAAAAATGGATAAAGAAGTTGTGGCACGTACGTACAATGCAATATCACTCAGCAATGAAATCTGTGTCATCAGGCCCGTAGCGGCATAGTGAGTGGATGCAGGTACGGTGATTCTACGTGAACTACGTCACACAGAAAAAGAAACATCAAAAGATATCACTAATACACGGAATGTAAACTTGACTACACATGAACTGAATTACAAAACAGAACAGGGTCTCAAATTTAGAAAACCAACTAGTGCTTGCTTATGGGGAAAGGTGCGTTGGGGTGCTGCATAAAACCAGAGACAGAAATTAGCACAGATAACATTCCATAAGCCAAATATGTAATAGACAAGACCTACTCCTTGCTCAACGAAATGGACCCAACACCACATATTCAACGCCTAGGAATATACCTGATTAGGAAGAATCTTAAAACCCATGGATATATATGTCTCCGTAAGAGAATCAAGCGTGTGTACAGCGGCCGAAACGCAGCAGTGAAAATCCGATAAATCCCATTATCAAAATAAATTTCGAAAACAAAACACAAAGACAGTGAAATAGAGAGCAATTCTTAAATAATTCACTCAGGGCATGTGATGCAACCGGGATTGACCACATCTACACCCAGAGCTGGTTGAGACATAAGGCTGGACACTTCAGGCTGATAGCATTGGTGAGTTTCAGTGAGCATATGCAGACCCTTTGAAGTCATACTGCATGGTACCCATTCCATGGGTCCGAACTCTCCAGGTTCAAGGGATTCTTCCTCCACCTAAAACATGCATGGGAATCCCAGAGTATCGTCCACCGTGTGATTGGGAAACGATTTAAAATGCATCTCAGTTTTCGTATCCTGGTCCTCGGGTTCACCATTCCAGATGCTTTACTAACACTCTGCCCGCTTGGAGAGTCAGTGCCTTTAACCTCCTGTTTGGCACAGCTTGCAATTTCTGTGCAAGATGAACATCAATAGGGAGAACCAATGAGAGACTAGCTGTAGGTGTCTGCACGGGCAAATGTAACGCTCATTGCCCACCAGGAAGAGGAATTAAACAAAGGCTCAGTGTGCCCTGCTTGAAACAGATTAGTGCCTGAAGCAATCCTGCGGTTTTGTGCCCAGCTCACAAGAAAGCGAGTTGAAGAAAGGAGCTCAGGGGCACTGTAATTCACAAACCTGCAGAGTTATAAATGAGAGCTATCCTCCAAAAATATATTGAAGTAAGCCTGCGAAGGGGACTTGAAAGCGGGGCAGAATTTCAGGAAAACGATTGCAGGGGGTAGACTGGAATTGCCCTGAAAGCATAGGAAAAGAGGCAGAACGTCGACAATGATGCACTTGGCCAAAAAGGGCATATGCGTTTTTTCCTGAATATATTCAGTAAAAAACGCATACGCGCTTTTTGGCCAACCAAGCAAGCCTTTAAAGGAAATCTGCACTACAATGAAGTCTCACTGCCCCCCGGGCAAAAGGGCCATCTGAAAAAAGTGTAAAATCCAGAAAGGTAGGACAGGATATGGAGAACAGGGAGCCTTGTTATGCTGACTGGCAGGATGTAAATTGCCAGCAGCCACCCTGGAGAAGTGTATGGTGTTTCCTGAAACACGTAAGAAACAAAGCAACACAGCCTATGGCACTTCCACTTATGGTCCTATAGCTTACGGAAATTAAAATCAAAAACAGACAGCCACCCCAATATTTGGGACGGCTGTGTTCACAAGAAGCTCGTCTACAGTATCAGGTAAATATCCCAGAAAGCAAAAAATGTATAAAGATGTTGTGGCACGTACGTGCAATGCAATATCACTCAGCAATGAAATCTGTGTCATCAGGCCCGTAGCGGCATAGTGAGTGGATGCAGGTACGGTGACTCTACGTGAACTACGTCACACAGAAAAAGAAACATCATAAGATATCACTAATACACGGAATGTAAACTTGACTACACATGAACTGAATTACAAAACAGAACAGGGTCTCAAATTTAGAAAACCAACTAGTGCTTGCTTATGCGGAAAGGTGCCTTAGGGTGCGGCATAAAACCAGAGACTGAAATTAGCACAGATAACATTCCATAAGCCAAATATGTAATAGACAGGACCTACTCCTTGCTCAACGAAATGGACTCAACACCACATATTCAACGCCTAGGAATATACCTGACTAGGAAGAATCTTAAAACCCATGGATTTATATGTCTCCGTAAGAGAATCAAGCGTGTGTACAGCGGCATAAATTCAGCCGTGAAAATCCGATAAATCCCATTATCAAAATAAATTTCAAAAACAAAACACAAAGACAGTGAAATAGAGAGCAATTCTTAAATAATTCACTCAGGGCATGTGATGCAACCGGGATTTAACACATCTACACCCAGAGCTGGTTGAGACATAAGGCTGGACACTTCAGACTGATAGCATTGGTGAGTTTCGGTGAGCAAATGCAGACCCTTTGAAGTCATACTGCATGGTACTCATTCCATGGGTCCCAACTCTCCAGGTTCAACGGATTCTTCCTCCAGCTAAAACATGCATGGGAAACCCAGAGTATCGTCCACCGTTTGACTGGGAAACGATTTAAAATGCATCTCGGTTTTCGTATCCTGGTCCTCGGGTTCACCATTCCAGATGCTTTACTAACACTCTCCCCGCTTGGAGAGTCAGTGCCTTTAACCTCCTCTTTGGCACAGCTTGCAATTTCTGTGCAAGATGAACAGGAATAGGGAGAACCAATGAGAGACTAGCTGTAGGTGTCTGCACGGCCAAATGTAACACTCATTGCCCACCAGGAAGAGGAATTAAACAAAGGCTCAGTGTGCCCTGCTTGAAACAGATTAGGGCCTGAAGCAATCCTGCGGTTTTGTGCCCAGCTCACAAGAAAGCGAGTTGAAGAAAGGAGCTCAGGGGCACTGTAATTCACAAACCTGCAGAGTTATAATTGACAGCTATCCTCCAAAAATATATTGAAGTAAGCCTGCGAAGGGGACTTGAAAGCGGGTCAGAGTTTCAGGAAAACGATTGCAGTGGGTAGACTGGTATTGCCCTTAAAGCATAGGAAAAGAGGCACAACGTCGACAATGATGCACTTGGCCAAAAAGGGCGTATGCGTTTTTTCCTGAATATATTCAGGAAAAAATGCATACGCTCTTTTTGGCCAACCAAGCAAGCCTGTAAAGGAAATCTGCACTACAATGAAGTCTCACTGCCCCCCGGGCAAAAGGGCCATCTGAAAAAAGTGTAAAATCCAGAAAGGTAGGACAGGATATGGAGAACAGGGAGCCTTGTTATGCTGATTGGCAGGATGTAAATTGCCAGCAGCCACCCTGGAGAAGTGTATGGTGTTTCCTGAAACACGTAAGAAACAAAGCAACACAGCCTATGACACTTCCACTTATGGTCCTATAGCTTACGGAAATTAAAATCAAAAACAGACAGCCACCCCAATATTTGGGACGGCTGTGTTCACAAGAAGCTCGTCTACAGTATCAGGTAAATATCCCAGAAAGCAAAAAATGGATAAAGAAGTTGTGGCACGTACGTGCAATGCAGTATAACTCAGCAATGAAATCTGTGTCATCAGGCCCGTAGCAGCATAGTGAGTGGATGCAGGTACGGTGATTCTACGTGAACTACGTCACACAGAAAAAGAAACATCATAAGATATCACTAATACACGGAATGTAAACTTGACTACACATGAACTGAATTACAAAACAGAACAGGGTCTCAAATTTAGAAAACCAACTAGTGCTTGCTTATGGGGAAAGGTGCCTTGGGGTGCTGCATAAAACCAGAGACTGAAATTAGCACAGATAACATTCCATAAGCCAAATATGTAATAGACAAGACCTACTCCTTGCTCAACGAAATTGACTCAACACCACATATTCAATGCCTAGGAATATACCTGACTAGGAAGAATCTTAAAACCCATGGATATATATGTCTCCATAAGAGAATCAAGCGTGTGTACAGCGGCCGAAACGCAGCAGTGAAAATCCGATAAATCCCATTATCAAAATAAATTTCAAAAGCAAAACACAAAGACAGTGAAATAGAGAGCAATTCTTAAATAATTCACTCAGGGCATGTGATGCAACCGGGATTTAACACATCTACACCAAGTGCTGGTTGAGACATAAGGCGGGACACTTCAGGCTGAGAGCATTGTTGAGTTTCGGAGAGCAAATGCAGACCCTTTGAAGTCATACTGCATGGTACCCATTCCATGGGTCCCAACTCTCCAGGTTCAAGGGATTCTTCCTCCAGCTAAAACATGCATGGGAAAACCAGAGTATCGTCCACAGTGTGATTGGGAAACGATTTAAAATGCATCTCAGTTTTCGTATCCTGGTCCTCGGGTTCACCATTCCAGATGCTTTACTAACACTCTCCCTGCTTGGCGAGTCAGTGCCTTTAACCTCTTGTTTGGCACAGCTTGCAATTTCTGTGCAAGATGAACAGGAATAGGGAGAACCAATGAGAAACTAGCTGTAGGTGTCTGCACGGGCAAATGTAACGCTCATTTCCCACCAGGAAGAGGAATTAACCAAAGGCTCAGCATGCCCTGCAGGAAAGAGATTAGGGCCTGAAGCAATCGTGCGGTTTTGTGCCCAGCTCACAAGAAAGCGAGTTGAAGAAAGGAGCTCAGGGGCACTGTAATTCACAAACCTGCAGAGTTATAAATGACAGCTATCCTCCAAAAATATATTGAAGTAAGCCTGCGAAGGGGACTTGAAAGCGCGGCAGAATTTCAGGAAAACGATTGCAGGGGGTAGACTGGAATTGCCCTGAAAGCATAGGAAAAGAGGCACAACGTCGACAATGATGCACTTGGCCAAAAAGGGCGTATGCGTTTTTTCCTGAATATATTCAGGAAAAAACGCATACGCCCTTTATGGCCAACCAAGCAAGCCTGTAAAGGAAATCTGCACTACAATGAAGTCTCACTGCCCCCCTGGCAAAAGGGCCATCTGAAAAAAGTGTAAAATCCAGAAAGGTAGGACAGGATATGGAGAACAGGGAGCCTTGTTATTCCGATTGGCAGAATGTAAATTGCCAGCAGCCACCCTGGAGAAGTGTATGGTGTTTCCTGAAACACGTAAGAAACAAAGCAACGCAGCCTATGGCACTTCCACTTATGGTCCTATAGCTTACTGAAATTAAAATCAAAAACAGACAGCCACCCCAATATTTGGGACGGCTGTGTTCACAAGAAGCTCGTCTACAGTATCAGGTAAATATCCCAGAAAGCAAAAAATGGATAAAGAAGTTGTGGCACGTACGTACAATGCAATATCACTCAGCAATGAAATCTGTGTCATCAGGCCCGTAGCGGCATAGTGAGTGGATGCAGGTACGGTGATTCTACGTGAACTACGTCACACAGAAAAAGAAACATCATAAGATATCACTAATACACGGAATGTAAACTTGACTAAACACGAACTGAATTACAAAACAGAACAGGGTCTCAAATTTAGAAAACCAACTAGTGCTTGCTTATGGGGAAAGGTGCCTTGGGGTGCTGCATAAAACCAGAGACTGAAATTAGCACAGATAACATTCCATAAGCCAAATATGTAATAGACATGACCTACTCCTTGCTCAACGAAATGGACTCAACACCACATATACAACGCCTAGGAATACACCTGACTAGGAAGAATCTTAAAACCCATGGATTTATATGTCTCCCTAAGAGAATCAAGCGTGTGTACAGCGGCATAAACGCAGCAATGAAAATCCGATAAATCCCATTATCAAAATAAATTTCGAAAACAAAACACAAAGACAGTGAAATAGAGAGCAATTCTTAAAGAATTCACTCAGGGCATGTGATGCAACCGGGATTTAACACATCTACACCAAGAGCTGGTTGAGACATAAGGCTGGACACTTCAGGCTGATAGCATTGGTGAGTTTCGGTGAGAAAATGCAGACCCTTTGAAGTCATACTGCATGGTACTCACTCCATGCGTCCCAACTCTCCAGGTTCAAGGTATTCTTACTCCAGCTAAAACATGCATGGGAAACCCAGAGTATCGTCCACCGTGTGATTGGGAAACGATTTAAAATGCATCTCAGTTTTCGTATCCTGGTCCTCGGGTTCACCATTCCAGATGCTTTACTAACACTCTCCCCGCTTGGAGAGTCAGTGCCTTTAACCTCCTGTTTGGCACACCTTGCATTTTCTGTGCAAGATGAACAGGAATAGGGAGAACCAATGAGAGACTAGCTGTAGGTGTCTGCACGGGCAAATATAACGCTCATTTCCCACCAGGAAGAGGAATTAACCAAAGGCTCAGTGTGCCCTGCCGGAAACAGATTAGGGCCTGAAGCAATCCTGCGGGTTTGTGCCCAGCTCACAAGAAAGCGAGCTGAAGAAAGGAGCTCAGGGGCACTGTAATTCACAAACCTGCAGAGTTATAAATGACAGCTATCCTCCAAAAATATATTGAAGTAAGCCTGCGAAGGAGACTTGAAATCGGGGCAGAATTTCAGGAAAACGATTGCAGGGGGTAGACTGGAATTGCCCTGAAAGCATAGGAAAAGAGGCACAACGTCGACAATGATGCACTTGGCCAAAAAGGGCGTATGCGTTTTTTCCTGAATATATTCAGGAAAAAACGCATACGCCCTTTTTGGCCAACCAAGCAAGCCTGTAAAGGAAATCTGCACTACAATGAAGTCTCACTGCCCCCCGGGCAAAAGGGCCATCTGAAAAAAGTGTAAAATCCAGAAAGGTAGGACAGGATATGGAGAACAGGGAGCCTTGTTATGCTGATTGGCAGGATGTAAATTGCCAGCAGCCACCCTGGAGAAGTGTATGGTGTTTCCTGAAACACATAAGAAACAAAGCAACACAGCCTATGGCACTTCCACTTATGGTCCTATAGCTTACAGAAATTAAAATCAAAAACAGACAGCCACCCCAATATTTGGGACGGCTGTATTCACAAGAAGCTCGTCTACAGTATCAGGTAAATATCCTAGAAAGCAAAAAATGGATAAAGAAGTTGTGGCACGTACGTACAATGCAATATCACTCAGCAATGAAATCTGTGTCATCAGGCCCGTAGCGGCATAGTGAGTGGATGCAGGTACGGTGATTCTACGTGAACTACGTCACACAGAAAAAGAAACATCAAAAGATATCACTAATACACGGAATGTAAACTTGACTACACATGAACTGAATTACAAAACAGAACAGGGTCTCAAATTTAGAAAACCAACTAGTGCTTGCTTATGGGGAAAGGTGCGTTGGGGTGCTGCATAAAACCAGAGACTGAAATTAGCACAGATAACATTCCATAAGCCAAATATGTAATAGACAAGACCTACTCCTTGCTCAACGAAATGGACCCAACACCACATATTCAACGCCTAGGAATATACCTGATTAGGAAGAATCTTAAAACCCATGGATATATATGTCTCCGTAAGAGAATCAAGCGTGTGTACAGCGGCCGAAACGCAGCAGTGAAAATCCGATAAATCCCATTATCAAAATAAATTTCGAAAACAAAACACAAAGACAGTGAAATAGAGAGCAATTCTTAAATAATTCACTCAGGGCATGTGATGCAACCGGGATTGACCACATCTACACCCAGAGCTGGTTGAGACATAAGGCTGGACACTTCAGGCTGATAGCATTGGTGAGTTTCAGTGAGCAAATGCAGACCCTTTGAAGTCATACTGCATGGTACCCATTCCATGGGTCCGAACTCTCCAGGTTCAAGGGATTCTTCCTCCACCTAAAACATGCATGGGAATCCCAGAGTATCGTCCACCGTGTGATTGGGAAACGATTTAAAATGCATCTCAGTTTTCGTATCCTGGTCCTCGGGTTCACCATTCCAGATGCTTTACTAACACTCTGCCCGCTTGGAGAGTCAGTGCCTTTAACCTCCTGTTTGGCACAGCTTGCAATTTCTGTGCAAGATGAACATCAATAGAGAGAACCAATGAGAGACTAGCTGTAGGTGTCTGCACGGGCAAATGTAACGCTCATTGCCCACCAGGAAGAGGAATTAAACAAAGGCTCAGTGTGCCCTGCTTGAAACAGATTAGTGCCTGAAGCAATCCTGCGGTTTTTTGCCCAGCTCACAAGAAAGCGAGTTGAAGAAAGGAGCTCAGGGGCACTGTAATTCACAAACCTGCAGAGTTATAAATGAGAGCTATCCTCCAAAAATATATTGAAGTAAGGCTGCGAAGGGGACTTGAAAGTGGGGCAGAATTTCAGGAAAACGATTGCAGGGGGTAGACTGGAATTGCCCTGAAAGCATAGGAAAAGAGGCAGAACGTCGACAATGATGCACTTGGCCAAAAAGGGCATATGCGTTTTTTCCTGAATATATTCAGTAAAAAACGCATACGCGCTTTTTGGCCAACCAAGCAAGCCTGTAAAGGAAATCTGCACTACAATGAAGTCTCACTGCCCCCCGGGCAAAAGGGCCATCTGAAAAAAGTGTAAAATCCAGAAAGGTAGGACAGGATATGGAGAACAGGGAGCCTTGTTATGCTGACTGGCAGGATGTAAATTGCCAGCAGCCACCCTGGAGAAGTGTATGGTGTTTCCTGAAACACGTAAGAAACAAAGCAACACAGCCTATGGCACTTCCACTTATGGTCCTATAGCTTACGGAAATTAAAATCAAAAACAGACAGCCACCCCAATATTTGGGACGGCTGTGTTCACAAGAAGCTCATCTACAGTATCAGGTAAATATCCCAGAAAGCAAAAAATGTATAAAGATGTTGTGGCACGTACGTGCAATGCAATATCACTCAGCAATGAAATCTGTGTCATCAGGCCCGTAGCGGCATAGTGAGTGGATGCAGGTACGGTGACTCTACGTGAACTACGTCACACAGAAAAAGAAACATCATAAGATATCACTAATACACGGAATGTAAACTTGACTACACATGAACTGAATTACAAAACAGAACAGGGTCTCAAATTTAGAAAACCAACTAGTGCTTGCTTATGGGGAAAGGTGCCTTAGGGTGCGGCATAAAACCAGAGACTGAAATTAGCACAGATAACATTCCATCATCCAAATATGTAATAGACAAGACCTACTCCTTGCTCAACGAAATGGACTCAACACCACATATTCAACGCCTAGGAATATACCTGACTAGGAAGAATCTTAAAACCCATGGATTTATATGTCTCCGTAAGAGAATCAAGCGTGTGTACAGCGGCATAAATTCAGCCATGAAAATCCGATAAATCCCATTATCAAAATAAATTTCAAAAACAAAACACAAAGACAGTGAAATAGAGAGCAATTCTTAAATAATTCACTCAGGGCATGTGATGCAACCGGGATTTAACACATCTACACCCAGAGCTGGTTGAGACATAAGGCTGGACACTTCAGGCTGATAGCATTGGTGAGTTTCGGTGAGCAAATGCAGACCCTTTGAAGTCATACTGCATGGTACTCATTCCATAGGTCCCAACTCTCCAGGTTCAACGGATTCTTCCTCCAGCTAAAACATGCATGGGAAACCCAGAGTATCGTCCACCGTTTGACTGGGAAACGATTTAAAATGCATCTCGGTTTTCGTATCCTGGTCCTCGGGTTCACCATTCCAGATGCTTTACTAACACTCTCCCCGCTTGGAGAGTCAGTGCCTTTAACCTCCTCTTTGGCACAGCTTGCAATTTCTGTGCAAGATGAACAGGAATAGGGAGAACCAATGAGAGACTAGCTGTAGGTGTCTGCACGGCCAAATGTAACACTCATTGCCCACCAGGAAGAGGAATTAAACAAAGGCTCAGTGTGCCCTGCTTGAAACAGATTAGGGCCTGAAGCAATCCTGCGGTTTTGTGCCCAGCTCACAAGAAAGCGAGTTGAAGAAAGGAGCTCAGGGGCACTGTAATTCACAAACCTGCAGAGTTATAATTGACAGCTATCCTCCAAAAATATATTGAAGTAAGCCTGCGAAGGGGACTTGAAAGCGGGTCAGAGTTTCAGGAAAACGATTGCAGTGGGTAGACTGGTATTGCCCTTAAAGCATAGGAAAAGAGGCACAACGTCGACAATGATGCACTTGGCCAAAAAGGGCGTATGCGTTTTTTCCTGAATATATTCAGGAAAAAATGCATACGCTCTTTTTGGCCAACCAAGCAAGCCTGTAAAGGAAATCTGCACTACAATGAAGTCTCACTGCCCCCCGGGCAAAAGGGCCATCTGAAAAAAGTGTAAAATCCAGAAAGGTAGGACAGGATATGGAGAACAGGGAGCCTTGTTATGCTGATTGGCAGGATGTAAATTGGCAGCAGCCACCCTGGAGAAGTGTATGGTGTTTCCTGAAACACGTAAGAAACAAAGCAACACAGCCTATGACACTTCCACTTATGGTCCTATAGTTTACGGAAATTAAAATCAAAAACAGACAGCCACCCCAATATTTGGGACGGCTGTGTTCACAAGAAGCTCGTCTACAGTATCAGGTAAATATCCCAGAAAGCAAAAAATGGATAAAGAAGTTGTGGCACGTACGTGCAATGCAGTATCACTCAGCAATGAAATCTGTGTCATCAGGCCCGTAGCGGCATAGTGAGTGGATGCAGGTACGGTGATTCTACGTGAACTACGTCACACAGAAAAAGAAACATCATAAGATATCACTAATACACGGAATGTAAACTTGACTACACATGAACTGAATTACAAAACAGAACAGGGTCTCAAATTTAGAAAACCAACTAGTGCTTGCTTATGAGGAAAGGTGCCTTGGGGTGCTGCATAAAACCAGAGACTGAAATTAGCACAGATAACATTCCATAAGCCAAATATGTAATAGACAAGACCTACTCCTTGCTCAACGAAATTGACTCAACACCACATATTCAATGCCTAGGAATATACCTGACTAGGAAGAATCTTAAAACCCATGGATATATATGTCTCCATAAGAGAATCAAGCGTGTGTACAGCGGCCGAAACGCAGCAGTGAAAATCCGATAAATCCCATTATCAAAATAAATTTCAAAAACAAAACACAAAGACAGTGAAATAGAGAGCAATTCTTAAATAATTCACTCAGGGCATGTGATGCAACCGGGATTGACCACATCTACACCCAGGGCTGGTTGAGACATAAGGCTGGACACTTCAGGCTGATAGCATTGGTGAGTTTCGGTGAGCAAATGCAGACCCTTTGAAGTCATACTGCATGGTACCCATTCCATGGGTCCCAACTCTCCAGGTTCAAGGGATTCTTCCTCCAGTTAAAACATGCATGGGAAACCCAGAGTATCGTCCACCGTGTGATTGGGAAATGATTTAAAATGCATCTCAGTTTTCGTATCCTGGTCCTCGGGTTCACCATTCCAGATGCTTTACTAACACTCTCCCCGCTTGGAGAGTCAGTGCCTTTAACCTCCTCTTTGGCACAGCTTGCAATTTCTGTGCAAGATGAACAGGAAAAGGGAGAACCAATGAGAGACTAGCTGTAGGTGTCTGCACGGGCAAATGTAACGCTCATTGCCCACAAGGAAGAGGAATTAAACAAAGGCTCAGTGTGCCCTGCTGGAAACAGATTAGGGCCTGAAGCAATCCTGCGGTTTTGTGCCCAGCTCACCATAAAGCGAGTTGAAGAAAGGAGCTCAGGGGCACTGTAATTCACAAACCTGCAGAGTTATAAATGACAGCTATCTTCCAAATGTATACTGAAGTAAGCCTGCGAAGGGGACTTGAAAGCGGTGCAGAAATTCAGGAAAACGATTGCAGGGGGTAGACTGGAATTGCCCTGAAAGCATAGGAAAAGAGGCATAACGTCGACAATGATGCACTTGGCCAAAAAGGGCGTATGGTTTTTTCCTGAATATATTCAGGAAAAAACGCATAGGCCCTTTTTGGCCAACCAAGCAAGCCTGTAAAGGAAATCTGCACTACAAAGGAATCTCACTGCCCCGCCCACCCCGGGCAAAAGGGCCATCTGAAAAAAGTGTAAAATCCAGAAAGGTAGGACAGGATATGGAGAAGAGGGAGCCTTGTTATGCTGATTGTCAGGATGTAAATTGTGAACAGCCACACTGGAGAAGTGTATGGTGTTTCCTGAAACACGTAAGAAATAAAGCAACACAGCCTATGGCAATTGCACTTATGGTCCTATTGCTTAGGGAAATTAAAATCAAAAACAGAGAGCCACCCCAAAGTTTGGGACGGCTGTGTTCCCAAGAAGCTCGTCTACATTACCAGGTAAATATCCCAGAAAGCAAAAATGGATAAAGAAGTTGCGGCACGTACGTGCAATGCAATATCACTCAGCAATGAAATCTGTGTCATCAGGCCCGTAGCGGCATAGTGAGTGGATGCAGGTACGGTGATTCTACGTGAACTACGTCACACAGAAATAGAAACATCATAAGATATCACTAATACACGGAATGTAAACTTGACTACACATGAACTGAATTACAAAACAGAACAGGGTCTCAAATTTAGAAAACCAACTAGTGCTTGCTTAAGGGTAAAGGTGCCTTAGGGTGCTGCATAAAACCAGAGACTGAAATTAGCACAGATAACATTCCATAAGCCAAATATGTAATAGACAAGACCTACTCCTTGCTCAACGAAATGGACTCAACACCACATATTCAACGCCTAGGAATATACCTGACTGGGAAGAATCTTAAAACCCATGGATTTATATGTCTTCGTAAGAGAATCAAGCGTGTGTACAGCGGCCGAAACGCAGCAGTGAAAATCCGATAAATCCCATTATCAAAATAAATTTCGAAAACAAAACACAAAGACAATGAAATAGAGAGCAATTCTTAAATAATTCACTCAGGGCATGTGATGCAACCGGGATTGACCACATCTACACCCAGAGCTGGTCGAGACATAAGGCTAGACACTTCAGGCTGTTAGCATTGGTGAGTTTCGGTGAGCAAATGCAGACCCTTTGAAGTCATACTGCATGGTACCCATTCCATGGGTCCCAACTCTGCAGGTTCAAGGTATTCTTCCTCCAGCTAAAACATGCATGGGAAACCCAGAGTATCGTCCACCGTGTGATTGGGAAACGATTTAAAATGCATCTCAGTTTTCGTATCCTGGTCCTCGGGTTCACCATTCCAGATGCTTTACTGACACTCTCCCCGCTTGGAGAGTCAGTGCCTTTAACCTCCTCTTTGGCACAGCTTGCAATTTCTGTGCAAGATGAACAGGAATAGGGAGAACCAATGAGAGACTAGCTGTAGGTGTCTGCACGGGAAAATGTAACGCTCATTGCCCACCAGGAAGAGGAATTAAACAAAGGCTCAGTGTGCCCTGCTGGCAAGAGATTAGGGCCTGAAGCAATCCTGCGGTTTTGTGCCCCGCTCACAAGAAAGCGAGTTGAAGAAAAGAGCTCAGGGGCACTGTAATTCAAAAACATTCAGAGTTATAAATGACAGCTATCTTCCAAAAGTATATTGAAGTAAGCCTGCGAAGGGGACTTGACAGAGGGGCAGAATTTCAGGAAAACGATTGCAGGTGGTAGAATGGAATTGCCCTGAAAGCATAGGAAAAAAGGCACAACGTCGACAATGATGCACTTGGCCAAAAAGGGCGTATGCGTTTTTTCCTGAATATATTCAGGAAAAAACGCATACGCCCTTTTTGGCCAACCAAGCAAGCCTGTAAAGGAAATCTGCACTACAATGAAGTCTCACTGCCCCCCGGGCAAGAGGGCCATCTGAAAAAAGTGTAAAATCCAGAAAGGTAGGACAGGATATGGAGAACAGGGAGCCTTGTTATGCTGATTGGCAGGATGTAAATTGCCAACAGCCACCCTGGAGAAGTGTATGGTGTTTCCTGAAACAAGTAAGAAATAAAGCAACACAGCCTATGGCAATTGCACTTATGGTCCTATTCCTTAGAGAAATTAAAATCAAAAACAGAGAGCCACCCCAACGTTTGGGACGGCTGTGTTCCCAGGAAGCTCGTCTACAGTACCAGGTAAATATCCTAGAAAGCAAAAAATGGATAAAGAAGTTGTGGCACGTACGTGCAATGCAATATCACTCAGCAATGAAATCTGTGTCATCAGGCCCGTAGCGGCATAGTGAGTGGATGCAGGTACGGTGATTCTACGTGAACTACGTCTCACAGAAAAAGAAACATCATGAGATATCACTAATACACGGAATGTAAACTTGACTACACATGAACTGAATTACAAAAACAGAACAGGGTCTCAAATTTAGAAAACCCACTAGTGCTTGCTTATGGGGAAAGGCGCCTTGGGGTGCTGCATAAAACCAGAGACTGAAATTAGCACAGATAACTTTCCATAAGCCAAATATGTAATAGACAAGACCTACTCCTTGCTCAACGAAATGGACCCAACACCACATATTCAACGCCTAGGAATATACCTGACTAGGAAGAATCTTAAAACCCATGGATATATATGTCTCCGTAAGAGAATCAATCATGTGTACAGCGGCCGAAACGCAGCAGTGAAAATCCGATAAATCACATTATCAAAATGAATTTTGAAAACAAAACACAAAGACAGTGAAATAGAGAGCAATTCTTAAATAATTCACTCAGGGCATGTGATGCATCCGGGATTGACCACATTTACACCCAGAGCTGGTTGAGACATAAGGCTGGACACTTCAGGGTGATAGAATTGGTGAGTTTCGGTGAGCAAATGCAGACCCTTTGAAGTCATACTGCATGGTACCCATTCCATGGGTCCCAAATCTCCAGGTTCAAGGGATTCTTCCTCCAGCTAAAACATGCATGGGAAACCCAGAGTATCGTCCACCGTGTGATTGGGAAACGATTTAAAATGCATCTCAGTTTTCGTATCCTGGTCCTCGGGTTCACCATTCCAGATGCTTTACTAACACTCTCCCCGCTTGGAGAGTCAGTGCCTTTAACCTCCTCTTTGGCACAGCTTGCAATTTCTGTGCAAGATGAACAGGAATAGGGAGAACCAATGAGAGACTAGCTGTAGGTTTCTGCACGGGCAAATGTAACGCTCATTGCCCACCAGGAAGAGGAATTAAACAAAGGCTCAGTGTGCCCTGCTGGAAACAGATTAGGGCCTGAAGCAATCCTGCGGTTTTGTGCCCAGCTCACAAGAAAGCGAGTAGAAGAATGGAGCTCAGGGGCACTGTAATTCACAAACCTGCAGAGTTATAAATGACAGCTATCTTCCAAAAGTATATTGAAGTAAGCCTGTGAAGGGGACTTGAAAGCGGGGCAGAATTTCAGGAAAACGATTGCAGGGGGTAGACTGGAATTGCCCTGAAAGCATAGGAAAAGAGGCACAACGTCGACAATGATGCACTTGGCCAAAAAGGGCGTATGCGTTTTTTCCTGAATATATTCAGGAAAAAACGCATACGCCCTTTTTGGCCAACCAAGCAAGCCTGTAAAGGAAATCTGCACTACAATGAAGTCTCACTGCCCCCCGGGCAAGAGGGCCATCTGAAAAAAGTGTAAAATCCAGAAAGGTAGGACAGGATATGGAGAACAGGGAGCCTTGCTATTCTGATTGGCAGGATGTAAATTGCCAACAGCCACCCTGGAGAAGTGTATGGTGTTTCCTGAAACACGTAAGAAATAAAGCAACACAGCCTATGGCAATTGCACTTATGGTCCTATTCCTTAGGGAAATTAAAATCAAAAACAGAGAGCCACCACAAAGTTTCGGACTGCTGTGTTCCCAGGAAGCTCATCTATAGTACCAGGTAAATATCCCAGAAAGCAAAAAATGGATAAAGAAGTTGTGGCACGTACGTTCAATGCAATATCACTCAGCAATGAAATCTGTGTCATCAGGCCCGTAGCGGCATAGTGAGTGGATGCAGGTACGATGATTCTACGTGATCTACGTCACACAGAAAAAGAAACATCATAAGATATCACTAATATACGGAATGTAAACTTGACTACACATGAACTGAATTACAAAACAGAACAGGGTCTCAAATTTAGAAAACCAACTAGTGCTTCCTTATGGGGAAATGTGCCTTGGGGTGCTGCATAAAACCAGAGACTGAAATTAGCACAGATAACATTCCATCATCCAAATATGTAATAGACAAGACCTACTCCTTGCTCAACGAAATGGACTCAACACCACATATTCAACGCCTAGGAATATACCTGACTAGGAAGAATCTTAAAATCCATGGATTTATATGTCTCCGTAAGAGAATCAAGCGTGTGTACAGCGGCATAAACGCAGCAGTGAAAATCCGATAAATCCCATTATCAAAATAAATTTCGAAAACAAAACACAAAGAAAGTGAAATAGAGAGCAATTCTTAAATAATTCACTCAGGGCATGTGATGCAACCGGGATTGACCACATCTACACCCAGAGCTGGTTGAGAAATAAGGCTGGACACGTCAGGCTGATAGCATTAGTGAGTTTCGGAGAGCAAATGCAGACCCTTTGAGTCATACTGCATGGTACCCATTCCATGGGTCCCAACTCTCCAGGTTCAAGGGATTCTTCCTCCAGCTAAAACATGCATGGGAAACCCAGAGTATCGTCCACCGTGTGATTGGGAAACGATTTAAAATGGATCTCAGTTTTCATATCCTGGTCCTCGGGTTCACCATTCCAGATGCTTTACTAACACTCTCCCCGCTTGGAGAGTCAGTGCCTTTAACCTCCTCTTTGGCACAGCTTACAAATTCTGTGCAAGATGAACAGGAATAGGGAGAACCAATGAGAGACTAGCTGTAGGTGTCTGCACGGGCAAATATAACACTCATTGCCCAGCAGGAAGAGGAATTAAACAAAGGCTCAGTGTGCCCTGCTGGAAACAGATTAGGTCCTGAAGCTATCCTGCGGTTTTGTGCCCAGCTCACAAGAAAGCGACTTGAAGAAAGGAGCTCAGGCGCACTGTAATTCACAAACCTGCAGATATATAATTGACAGCTATCCTCCAAAAATATATTGAAGTAAGCCTGCGAAGGGGCCTGAAAGCGGGGCAGAATTTCAGGAAAACGATTGCAGGGGGTAGACTGGAATTGCCCTGAAAGCATAGGAAAAGAGGCAGAATGTCGACAATGATGCACTTTGCCAAAAAGGGCGAGTGCGTTTTTTCCTGAATATATTCAGGAAAAAATGCATACGCTCTTTTTGGCCAACCAAGCAAGCCTGTAAAGGAACTCTGCACTACAATGAAGTCTCACTGCCCCCCGGGCAAAAGGGCCATCTGAAAAAAGTGTAAAATCCAGAAAGGTAGGACAGGATATGGAGAACAGGGAGCCTTGTTATGCTGATTGGCAGGATGTAAATTGCCAGCAGCCACCCTGGAGAAGTGTATGGTGTTTCCTGAAACACGTAAGGAACAAAGCAACACAGCCTATGGCACTTCCACTTATGGTCCTATAGCTTACGGAAATTAAAATCAAAAACAGACAGCCACCCCAATATTTGGGACGGCTGTGTTCACAAGAAGCTCGTCTACAGTATCAGGTAAATATCCCAGAAAGCAAAAAATGGATAAAGAAGTTGTGGCACGTACGTACAATGCAATATCACTCAGCAATGAAATCTGTGTCATCAGGCCCGTAGCGGCATAGTGAGTGGATGCAGGTACGGTGATTCTACGTGAACTACGTCACACAGAAAAAGAAACATCATAAGATATCACTAATACACGGAATGTAAACTTGACTACACATGAACTGAATTACAAAACAGAACAGGGTCTCAAATTTAGAAAACCAACTAGTGCTTGTTATGGGGAAAGGTGCGTTGGGGTGCTGCATAAAACCAGAGACTGAAATTAGCACAGATAACTTTCCATAAGCCAAATATGTAATACACAAGACCTACTCCTTGCTCAACGAAATGGACCCAACACCACATATTCAACGCCTAGGAATATACCTGACTAGGAAGAATCTTAAAACCCATGGATATATATGTCTCCGTAAGAGAATCAAGCGTGTGTACAGCGGCCGAAATGCAGCAGTGAAAATACGATAAATCCCATTATCAAAATAAATTTCGAAAACAAATCACAAAGACAGTGAAATAGAGAGCAATTCTTAAATAATTCACTCAGGGCATGTGATGCAACCGGGATTGACCACATCTACACCCAGAGCTGGTTGAGACATAAGGCTGGACACTTCAGGCTGATAGCATTGGTGAGTTTCGGTGAGCAAATGCAGACCATTTGAAGTCATACTGCATGGTACCCATTCCATGGGTCCCAACTCTCCAGGTTCAAGGGATTCTTCCTTCAGCTAAAACATGCATGGGAAACACAGGGTATGTTACACCGTGAGATTGGGAAACGATTTAAAATGGATCTCAGTTTTCGTATCCTTGTCCTCGGGTTCAACATTCCAGACGCATTACTAACACTCTCCCCGCTTGGAGAGTCAGTGCCTTTAACCTCCTCTTTAGCACAGCTTGCAATTTCTGTGCAAGATGAACAGGAATAGGGAGAACCAATGGGAGATTAGCTGTAGGTGTCTGCACGGGCAAATGTAACACTCATTGCCCACCAGGAAGAGAAATTAAACAAAGGCTCAGTGTGCCCTGCTGGAAACAGATTAGGGCCTGAAGCAATCCTGCGGTTTTGTGCCCAGCTCACAAGAAAGCGAGTTGAAGAAAGGAGCTCAGGGGCAATGTAATTCACAAACCTGCAGAGTTATAATTGACAGCTATCCTCCAAAAATATATTGAAGTAAGCCTGCGAAGGGGACTTGAATGAGGGGCAGAATTTCAGGGAAACGATTGCAGGGGTTAGACTGGAATTGCCCTGAAAGCATAGGAAAAGAGGCAGAACGTCGACAATGATGCACTTGGCCAAAAAGGGCGTATGCGTTTTTTCCTGAATATATTCAGGAAAAAACGCATACGCCCTTTTTGGCCAACCAAGCAAGCCTGTAAAGGAAATCTGCACTACAATGAAGTCTCACTGCCCCCCATGCAAAAGGGCCATCTGAAAAAAGTGTAAAATCCAGAAAGGTAGGACAGGATATGGAGAACAGGGAGCCTTGTTATGCTGATTGGCAGGATGTAAATTGCCAGCAGCCATTCTGGAGAAGTGTATGGTGTTTCCTGAAACACGTAAGAAACAAAGCAACACAGCCTATGGCACTTCCACTTATGGTCCTATAGCTTACGGAAATTAAAATCAAAAACAGACAGCCACCCCAAAGTTTCGAACTGGTGTGTTCCCAGGAAGCTCGTCTATAGTACCAGGTAAATATCCCAGAAAGCAAAAAATGGATAAAGAAGTTGTGGCACGTACGTGCAATGCAATATCACTCAGCAATGAAATCTGTGTCATCAGGCCCGTAGCGGCATAGTGAGTGGATGCAGGTACGGTGATTCTACGTGAACTACGTCACACAGAAAAAGAAACATCATAAGATATCACTAATATACGGAATGTAAACTTGACTACACATGAACTGAATTACAAAACAGAACAGGGTCTCAAATTTAGAAAACCAACTAGTGCTTGCTTATGGGGAAAGGTGCCTTGGGGTGCTGCATAAAACCAGAGACTGAAATTAGCACAGATAACATTCCATCATCCAAATATGTAATAGACAAGACCTACTCCTTGCTCAACGAAATGGACTCAACACCACATATTCAACGCATAGGAATATACCTGACTAGGAAGAATCTTAAAACCCATGGATTTATATGTCTCCGTAAGAGAATCAAGCGTGTGTACAGCGGCATAAACGCAGCAGTGAAAATCCGATAAATCCCATTATCAAAATAAATTTCAAAAACAAAACACAAAGAAAGTGAAATAGAGAGCAATTCTTAAATAATTCACTCAGGGCATGTGATGCAACCGGGATTGACCACATCTACACCCAGAGCTGGTTGAGAAATAAGGCTGGACACGTCAGGCTGATAGCATTGGTGAGTTTCGGAGAGCAAATGCAGACCCTTTGAAGTCATACTGCATGGTACCCATTCCATGGTTCCCAACTCTCCAGGTTCAAGGGATTCTTCCTCCAGCTAAAATATGCATGGGAAACCCAGAGTATCGTCCACCGTGTGATTGGGAAACGATTTAAAATGGATCTCAGTTTTCGTATCCTTGTCCTCGGGTTCAACATTCCAGACGCATTACTAACACTCTCCCCGCTTGGAGAGTCAGTGCCTTTAACCTCCTCTTTAGCACAGCTTGCAAATTCTGTGTAAGATGAACAGGAATAGGGAGAACCAATGAGAGACTAGCTGTAGGTGTCTGCACGGGCAAATGTAACACTCATTGCCCACCAGGAAGTGGAATTAAACAAAGGCTCAGTGTGCCAGCTGGAAACAGATTAGGGCCTGAAGCAATCCTGCGGTTTTGTGCCCAGCTCACAAGAAAGCGAGTTGAAGAAAGGAGCTCAGGGGCACTGTAATTCACAAACCTGCAGAGTTATAATTGACAGCTATCCTCCAAAAATATATTGAAGTAAGCCTGAGAAGGGGACTTGAAAGAGGGGCAGAATTTCAGGAAAACGATTGCAGGGGGTAGACTGGAATTGCCCTGAAAGCATAGGAAAAGAGGCAGAACGTCGACAATGATGCACTTGGCCAAAAAGGGCGTATGCGTTTTTTCCTGAATATATTCAGGAAAAAACGCATACGCCCTTTTTGGCCAACCAAGCAAGCCTGTAAAGGAAATCTGCACTACAATGAAGTCTCACTGCCCCCCGGGCAAAAGGGCCATCTGAAAAAAGTGTAAAATCCAGAAAGGTAGGACAGGATATGGAGAACAGGGAGCCTTGTTATGCTGATTGGCAGGATGTAAATTGCCAGCAGCCACCCTGGAGAAGTGTATGGTGTTTCCTGAAACACGTAAGGAACAAAGCAACACAGCCTATGGCACTTCCACTTATGGTCCTATAGCTTACGGAAATTAAAATCAAAAACAGACAGCCACCCCAATATTTGGGACGGCTGTGTTCACAAGAAGCTCGTCTACAGTATCAGGTAAATATCCCAGAAAGCAAAAAATGGATAAAGAAGTTGTGGCACGTACGTACAATGCAATATCACTCAGCAATGAAATCTGTGTCATCAGGCCCGTAGCGGCATAGTGAGTGGATGCAGGTACGGTGATTCTACGTGAACTACGTCACACAGAAAAAGAAACATCATTAGATATCACTAATACACGGAATGTAAACTTGACTACACATGAACTGAATTACAAAACAGAACAGGGTCTCAAATTTAGAAAACCAACTAGTGCTTGCTTATGGGGAAAGGTGCCTTGGGGTGCTGCAAAAAACCAGAGACTGAAATTAGCACAGATAACTTTCCATAAGCCAAATATGTAATAGACAGGACCTACTCCTTGTTCAACGTAATTGACCCAACACAACATATTCAACGCCTAGGAATATACTTGACTAGGAAGAATCTTAAAACCCATGGATATATATGTCTCCATAAGAGAATCAAGCGTGTGTACTGCGGCCGAAACGCAGCAGTGAAAATCCGATAAATCCCATTATCAAAATAAATTTCGAAAACAAAACACAAAGACAGTGAAATACAGAGCAAATCTTAAATAATTCACTCAGGGCATGTGATGCAACCGGGATTGACCACATCTACACCCAGAGCTGGTTGAGACATAAGGCTGGACACTTCAGGCTGATAGCATTGGTGAGTTTCGGTGAGCAAATGCAGACCCTTTGAAGTCATACTGCATGGTACCCATTCCATGGGTCCCAACTCTCCAGGTTCAAGGGATTCTTCCTCCAGCTAAAACATGCATGGGAATCCCAGAGTATCGTCCACCGTGTGATTGGGAAACGATTTAAAATGCATCTCAGTTTTCGTATCCTGGTCCTCGGGTTCACCATTCCAGATGCTTTACTAACACTCTCCCCGCTTGGAGAGTCAGTGCCTTTAACCTCTTCTTTGGCACACCTTGCAATTTCTGTGCAAGATGAACAGGAATAGGGAGAACCAATGAGAGACTAGCTGTAGGTGTCTGCACGGGCAAATGTAACACTCATTTCCAACCAGGAAGAGGAATTAACCAAAGGCTCAGCATGCCCTGCCAGAAACAGATTAGGGCCTGAAGCAATCCTGCGGTTTTGTGCCCAGCTCACAAGAAAGCGAGTTGAAGAAAGGAGCTCAGGGTCACCGTAATTCACAAACCTGCAGAGTTATAAATGACAGCTATCCTCCAAAAATATATTGAAGTAAGCCTGCGAAGGGGACTTGAAAGCGGGGCAGAGTTTCAGGAAAACCATTGCAGGGGGTAGACTGGAATTGCCTTGAAAGCATAGGAAAAGAGGCAGAACGTTGACAATGATGCACTTGGCCAAAAAGGGCGTATGCGTTTTTTCCTGAATATATTCAGGAAAAAACGCATACGCCCTTTTTGGCCAACCAAGCAAGCCTGTAAAGGAAATCTGCACTACAATGAAGTCTCACTGCCCCCCGGGCAAAAGGGCCATCTGAAAAAAGTGTAAAATCCAGAAAGGTAGGACAGGATATGGAGAACAGGGAGCCTTGTTATGCTGATTGGCAGGATGTAAATTGCCAGCAGCCACCCTGGAGAAGTGTATGGGGTTTCCTGAAACACGTAAGAAACAAAGCAACACAGCCTATGGCACTTCCACTTATGGTCCTATAGCTTACGGAAATTAAAATCAAAAACAGACAGCCACCCCAATATTTGGGACGGCTGTGTTCACAAGAAGCTCGTCTACAATATCAGGTAAATATCCCAGAAAGCAAAAAATGGATAAAGATGTTGTGGCACGTACGTGCAATGCAATATCACTCAGCAATGAAATCTGTGTCATCAGGATCGTAGCGGCATAGTGAGTGGATGCAGGTACGGTGATTCTACGTGAACTACGTCACACAGAAAAAGAAACATCATAAGATATCACTAATACACGGAATATAAACTTGACTACACATGAACTGAATTACAAAACAGAACAGGGTCTCAAATTTAGAAAACCAACTAGTGCCTGCTTATGGGGAAAGGTGCCTTGGGGTGCTGCATAAAACCGGAGTCTGAAATTAGCACAGATAACTTTCCATAAGCCAAATATGTAATACACAAGACCTACTCCTTGTTCAACGAAATGGACCCAACACCACATATTCAACGCCTAGGAATATACCTGACTAGGAAGAATCTTAAAACCCATGGATATATATGTCTCCGTAAGAGAATCAAGCGTGTGCACAGCGGCCGATACGCAGCAGTGAAAATCCGATAAATCCCATTATCAAAATAAATTTCGAAAACAAAACACAAAGACAGTGAAATAGAGAGCAATTCTTAAATAATTCACCCAGGGCATGTGATGCAACCGGGATTGACCACATCTACACCCAGAGCTGGTTGACACATAAGGCTGGACACTTCAGGCTGATAGCATTGGTGAGTTTCGGTGAGCAAATGCAGACCCTTTGAAGTCATACTTCATGGTACCTATTCCTTGGGTCCCAACTCTTCAGGTTCAAGGGATTCTTCCTCCAGCTAAAACATGCATGGTAAACCCACAGTATGGTCCACCGTGTGGTTCGGAAACGATTTAAAATGCATCTCAGTTTTCGTATCCTGGTCCTCGGGTTCACCATTCCAGATGCTTTACTAACACTCTCCCTGCTTGGAGAGTCAGTGCCTTTAACCTCCTGTTTGGCACAGCTTGCAATTTCTGTGCAAGATGAACAGGAATAGGGAGAACCCATGAGAGACTAGCTGTAGGTGTCTGCACGGGCAAATGTAACGCTCATTTCCCACCAGGAAGAGGAATTAACCAAAGGCTCAGCGTGCCCTGCCGGAAACAGATTAGGGCCTGAAGCAATCCTGCGGTTTTGTGCCCAGCTCACAAGAAAGCGAGTTGAAGAAAGGAGCTCAGGGGCACTGTAATTCACAAACCTGCAGAGTTATAAATGACAGCTATCCTCCAAAAATATATTGAAGTAAGCCTCCGAAGGGGACTTGAAAGCGGGACAGAGTTTCAGGAAAACCATTGCAGGGGGTAGACTGGAATTGCCCTGAAAGCATAGGAAATGAGGCAGAACGTCGACAATGATGCACTTGGCCAAAAAGGGCGTATGCGTTTTTTCCTGAATATATTCAGGAAAAAACGCATACGCCCTTTTTGGCCAACCAAGCAAGCCTGTAAAGGAAATCTGCACTACAATGAAGTCTCACAGCCCCCCGGGTAAAAGGGCCATCTGAAAAAAGTGTAAAATCCAGAAAGGTAGGACAGGATATGGAGAACAGGGAGCCTTGTTATGCTGATTGGCAGGATGTAAATTGTGAACAGCCACCCTGGAGAAATGTATGGTGTTTCCTGAAACACGTAAGAAATAAAGCAACACAGCCTATGGCAATTGCACATATGGTCCTATTCCTTAGGGAAATTAAAATCAAAAACAGAGAGCCACCCCAAAGTTTGGGATGGCTGTGTTCCCAAGGAGATCGTCTACAGTACCAGGTAAATATCCCAGAAAGCAAAAAATGGATAAAGAAGTTGTGGCACGTACGTACAATGCAATATCACTCAGCAATGAAATCTGTGTCATCAGGCCCGTAGCGGCATAGTGAGTGGATGCAGGTACGGTGATTCTACGTGAACTACGTCACACAGAAAAAGAAACATCATAAGATATCACTAATACACGGAATGTAAACTTGACTACACATGGACTGAATTACAAAACAGAACAGGGTCTCAAATTTAGAAAACCAACTAGTGCTTGCTTATGGGGAAAGGTGCCTTGGGGTGCTGCATAAAACCAGAGACTGAAATTAGCACAGATAACTTTCCATAAGCCAAATATGTAATAGACAAGACCTACTCCTTGCTCAACGAAATGGACCCAACACCACATATTCAACGCCTAGGAATATACCTGACTAGGAAGAATCTTAAAACCCATGGATATATATGTCTGCGTAAGAGAATCAAGCGTGTGTACTGCGGCCGAAACGCAGCAGTGAAAACCCGATAAATCACATTATCAAAATAAATTTCGAAAACAAAACACAAAGACAGTGAAATAGAGAGCAATTCTTAAATAATTCACACAGGGCATGTGATGCAACCGGGATTGACCAGATCTACACCCAGAGCTGGTTGAGACATAAGGCTGGACACTTCAGGCTGATAGAATTGGTGAGTTTCGGTGAGCAAATGCAGACCCTTTGAAGTCATACTGCATGGTACCCATTCCATGGGTCCCAACTCTCCAGATTCAAGGGATTCTTCCTCCAGCTAAAACATGCATGGGAAACCCAGAGTATCGTCCACCGTGTGATTGGGAAACGATTTAAAATGCATCTCAGTTTTCGTATCCTGGTCCTCGGGTTCACCATTCCAGACGCTTCACTAACACTCTCCCCGCTTGGAGAGTCAGTGCCTTTAACCTCCTCTTTGGCACAGCTTGCAATTTCTGTGCAAGATGAACAGGAATAGGGAGAACCAATGAGAGACTAGCTATAGGTGTCTGCACGGGCAAATGTAACGCTCATTTCCAACCAGGAAGAGGAATTAACCAAAGGCTCAGCGTGCCCTGCAGGAAACAGATTAGGGCCTGAAGCAATCCTGCGGCTTTGTGCCCAGCTCACAAGAAAGCGAGTTGAAGAAAGGAGCTCAGGGGCACTGTAATTCACAAACCTGCACAGTTATAAATGACAGCTATCCTCCAAAAATATATTGAAGTAAGCCTGCGTAGGGGACTTGAAAGCGGGGCAGAATTTCAGGAAAACCATTGCAGGGGGTAGACTGGAATTGCCCTGAAAGCATAGGAAAAGAGGCAGAACGTCGACAATGATGCACTTGGCCTAAAAGCGCGTATGCGTTTTATCCTGAATATATTCAGGAAAAAACGCATACGCCCTTTTTGGCCAACCAAGCAAGCCTGTAAAGGAAATCTGCACTACAATGAAGTCTCACTGTCCCCCGGGCAAAAGGGACATCTGAAATAAGTGTAAAATCCAGAAAGGTAGGACAGGAATTGGAGAACAGGGAGCCTTGTTATGCTGATTGGCAGGATGTAAATTGCCAGCAGCCACCCTGGAGAAGTGTATGGTGTTACCTGACACACGTAAGAAACAAAGCAACACAGCCTATGGCACTTCCACTTATGGTCCTATAGCTTACGGAAATTAAAATCAAAAACAGACAGCCACCCCAATATTTGGGATGGCTGTGTTCACAAGAAGCTCGTCTACAGTATCAGGTAAATATCCCAGAAAGAAAAAATGGATAAAGAAGTTGTGGCACGTACGTACAATGCAATATCACTCAGCAATGAAATCTGTGTCATCAGGCCCGTAGCGGCATAGTGAGTGGATGCAGGTACGGTGATTCTACGTGAACTACGTCACACAGAAAAAGAAACATCATAAGATATCAATAATACACGGAATGTAAACTTGACTACACATGAACTGAATTACAAAACAGAACAGGGTCTCAAATTTAGAAAACCAACTAGTGCTTGCTTATGGGGAAAGGTGCCTTGGGGTGCTGCATAAAACCAGAGACTGAAATTAGCACAGATAACTTTCCATAAGCCAAATATGTAATAGACAAGACCTACTCCTTGCTCAACGAAATGGACCCAACACCACATATTCAACGCCTAGGAATATACCTGACTAGGAAGAATCTTAAAACCCATGGATATATATGTCTCCATAAGAGAATCAAGCGTGTGTACAGCGGGCGAAACACAGCCGTGAAAATTCGATAAATCCCATTATCAAAATAAATTTCGAAAACAAAACACAAAGACAGTGAAATAGAGAGCAATTCTTAAATAATTCACTCAGGGCATGTGATGCAACCGGGATTGACCACATCTACACCCAGAGCTGGTTGAGACATAAGGCTGGACACTTCAGGCTGATAGCATTGGTGAGTTTCGGTGTGGAAATGCAGACCCTTTGAAGTCATACTGCATGGTACCCATTCAATGGGTCCCAACTCTCCAGGTTCAAGGGATTCTTCCTCCAGCTAAAACATGCATGGGAAACCCAGAGTATCGACCACCGTATGATTGGGAAACGATTTAAAATGCATCTCAGTTTTCGCATCCTGGTCCTCGGGTTCACCATTCCAGATGCTTTACTAACACTCTCCCCGCTTGGAGAGTCAGTGCCTTTAACCTCCTCTTTGGCACAGCTTGCAGTTTCTGTGCAAGATGAACAGGAATAGGGAGAACCAATGAGAGACTAGCTATAGGTGTCTGCACGGGCAAATGTAATGCTCATTTCCCACCAGGAAGAGGAATTAACCAAAGGCTCAGCATGCCCTGCCAGAAACAGATTAGGGCCTGAAGCAATCCTGAGGTTTTGTGCCCAGCTCACAAGAAAGCGAGTTGAAGAAAGGAACTCAGGGGCACTGTAATTCACAAACCTGCAGAGTTATAAATGACAGCTATCCTCCAAAAATATATTGAAGTAAGCCTGCGAAGGGGACTTGAAAGCGGGGCAGAGTTTCAGAAAAACCATTGCAGGGGGTAGACTGGAATTTCCCTGAAAGCATAGGAAAAGAGGCAGAACGTCGACAATGATGCACTTGGCCAAAAAGGGCGTATGCGTTTTTTCCTGAATATATTCAGGAAAAAACGCATACGCCCTTTTTGGCCAACCAAGCAAGCCTGTAAAGGAAATCTGCACTACAATGAAGTCTCACTGCCCCCCGGGCAAAAGGGCCATCTGAAAAAAGTGTAAAATCCAGAAAGGTAGGATAGGATATGGAGAACAGGGAGCCTTGTTATGCTGCTTGGCAGGATGTGGATTGCCAGCAGCCACCCTGGAGAAGTGTATGGTGTTTCCTGAAACACGTAAGAAACAAAGCAACACAGCCTATGGCACTTCCACTTATGGTCCTATAGCTTACGGAAATTAAAATCAAAAACAGACAGCCACCCCAATATTTGGGACAGCTGTGTTCACAAGAAGCTCGTCTACAGTATCAGGTAAATATCCCAGAAAGCAAAAAATGGATAAAGATGTTGTGGCACGTACGTACAATGCAATATCACTCAGCAATGAAATCTGTGTCATCAGGCCCGTAGCGGCATAGTGAGTGGATGCAGGTACGGTGATTCTACGTGAACTACGTCACACAGAAAAAGAAACATCATAAGATATCACTAATACACGGAATGTAAACTTGACTACACATGAACTGAATTACAAAACAGAACAGGGTCTCAAATTTAGAAAACCAACTACTGCTTGCTTATGGGGAAAGGTGCCTTGGGGTGCTGCATAAAACCAGAGACTGAAATTAGCACAGATAACTTTCCATAAGCCAAATATGTAATAGACAAGACCTACTCCTTGCTCAACGAAATGGACCCAACACCACATATTCAACGCCTAGGAATATACCTGACTAGGAAGAATCTTAAAACCCATGGATATATATGTCTCCATAAGAGAATCAAGCGTGTGTACAGCGGCCGAAACGCAGCAGTGAAAATTCGATAAATCCCATTATCAAAATAAATTTCGAAAACAAAACACAAAGACAGTGAAATAGAGAGCAATTCTTAAATAATTCACTCAGGGCATGTGATGCAACCGGGATTGACCACATCTACACCCAGAGCTGGTTGAGACATAAGGCTGGACACGTCAGGCTGATAGCATTGGTGAGTTTCTGTGAGCAAATGCAGACCCTTTTAAGTCATACTGCATGGTACCCATTCCATGGGTCCCAACTCTCCAGGTTCAAGGCATTCTTCCTCCAGCTAAAACATGCATGGGAAACCCAGAGTATCGTCCACCGTGTGATTGGGAAATGATTTAAAATGCATCTCAGTTTTCGTATCCTGGTCCTCGGGTTCACCATTCCAGATGCTTTACTAACACTCTCCCCGCTTGGAGAGTCAGTGCCTTTAACCTCCTCTTTGGCACACCTTGCAATTTCTGTGCAAGATGAACAGGAATAGGGAGAACCAATGAGAGACTAGCTATAGGTGTCTGCACGGGCAAATGTAACGCTCATTTCCCACCAGGAAGAGGAATTTAGCAAAGGCTCAGCGTGCCCTGCAGGAAACAGATTAGGGCCTGAAGCAATCCTGCGGTTTTGTGCCCAGCTCACAAGAAAGCGAGTTGAAGAAACGAGCTCAGGGGCACTGTAATTCACAAATCTGCAGAGTTATAAATGACAGCTATCCTCCAAAAATATATTGAAGTAAGCCTGCGAAGGGGACTTGAAAGCGGGGCAGAGTTTCAGGAAAACCATTGCAGGGGGTAGACTGGAATTGCCCTGAAAGCATAGGAAAAGAGGCAGAACGTCGACAATGATGCACTTGGCCAAAAAGGGCGTATGCGTTTTTTCCTGAATATATTCAGGATAAAACGCATACGCCCTTTTTGGCCAACCAAGCAAGCCTGTAAAAGTAATCTGCACTACAATGAAGTCTCACTGCCCCCCGGGCAAAAGGGCCATCTGAAAAAAGTGTAAAATCCAGAAAGGTAGGACAGGATATGGAGAACAGGGAGCTTTGTTATGCTGATTGGCAGGATGTAAATTGCCAGCAGCCACCCTGGAGAAGTGTATGGTGTTTCCTGAAACACGTAAGAAACAAATCAACACAGCCTATGGCACTTCCACTTATGGTCCTATAGCTTACGGAAATTAAAATCAAAAACAGACAGCCACCCCAATATTTGGGACGGCTGTGTTCACAAGAAGCTCGTCTACAGTATCAGGTAAATATCCCAGAAAGCAAAAAATGGATAAAGAAGTTGTGGCACGTACGTACAATGCAATATCACTCAGCAATGAAATCTGTGTCATCAGGCCCGTAGCGGCATAGTGAGTGGATGCAGGTACGGTGATTCTACGTGAACTACGTCACACAGAAAAAGAAACATCATAAGATATCACTAATACACGGAATGTAAACTTGACTACACATGAACTGAATTACAAAACAGAACAGGGTCTCAAATTTAGAAAACCAACTAGTGCTTGCTTATGGGGAAAGGTGCCTTGGGGTGCTGCATAAAACCAGAGACTGAAATTAGCACAGATACCTTTCCATAAGCCAAATATGTAATAGACAAGACCTACTCTTTGCTCAACGAAATGGACCCAACACCACATATTCAACGCATAGGAATATACCTGACTAGGAAGAATCTTAAAACCCATGGATATATATGTCTCCGTAAGAGAATCAAGCGTGTGTACAGCGGCCGAAACGCAGCAGTGAAAATCCGATAAATCCCATTATCAAAATAAATTTCGAAAACAAAACACAAAGACAGTGAAATAGAGAGCAATTCTTAAATAATTCACTCAGGGCATGTGATGCAACCGGGATTGACCACATCTACACCCAGAGCTGGTTGAGACATAAGGCTGGACACTTCAGGCTGATAGCATTGGTGAGTTTCGTTGAGCAAATGCAGACCCTTTGAAGTCATACTGCATGGTACCCATTCCATGGGTCCCAACTCTCCAGGTTCAAGGGATTCTTCCTCCAGCTAAAACATGCATGGGAAACCCAGAGTATCGTCCACCGTGTGATTGGGAAACGATTTAAAATGCATCTCAGTTTTCGTATCCTGGTCCTCGGGTTCACCATTCCAGATGCTTTACTAACACTCTCCCCGCTTGGAGAGTCAGTGCCTTTAACCTCCTCTTTGGCACAGCTTGCAATTTCTGTGCAAGATGAACAGGAATAGGGAGAACCAATGAGAGACTAGCTGTAGGTGTCTGCACGGGCAAATGTAACGCTCATTGCGCACCAGGAAGAGGAATTAAACAAAGGCTCAGTGTGCCCCGCTGGAAACAGATTAGGGCCTGAAGTAATCCTGCGGTTTTGTGCCCAGCTCACAAGAAAGCGAGTTGAAGAAAGGAGCTCAGGGGCACTGTAATTCACAAACCTGCAGAGTTATAAATGACAGTTATCCTCCAAAAATATATTGAAGTAAGCCTGCGAAGGGGACTTGAAAGCGGGGCAGAATTTCAGGAAAACGATTGAAGGGTGTAGACTGGAATTGCCCTGAAAGCATAGGAAAAGAGGCACAACGCCGACAATGATGCACTTGGCCAAAAAGGGCGTATGCGTTTTTTCCTGAATATGTTCAGGAAAAAACGCATACGCCCTTTTTGGCCAACCAAGCAAGCCTGTAAAGGAAATCTGCACTACAATGAAGTCTCACTGCCCCCCGGGCAAAAGGACCATCTGAAAAAAGTGTAAAATCCAGAAAGGTAGGACAGGATATGGAGAACAGGGAGCCTTGTTATGCTGATTGACAGGATGTAAATTGTGAACAGCCACTCTAGAGAAGTGTATGGTGTTTCCTGAAACCCATAAGAAACAAAGCAACACAGCCTATGGCAATTGCACTTATGGTCCTATTGCTCAGGGAAATTAAAATCAAAAACAGAGAGCCACCCCAAAGTTTGGGACGGCTGTGTTCCCAAGAAGCTCGTCTACAGTACCAGGTAAATATCCCAGAAAGCAAAAAATGGATAAAGAAGTTGTGGCACGTACGTACAATGCAATATCACTCAGCAATGAAATCTGTGTCATCAGGCCCGTAGCGGCATATTGAGTGGATGCAGGTACGGTGATTCTACGTGAACTACGTCACACAGAAAAAGAAACATCATAAGATATCACTAATACACGGAATGTAAACTTGACTACACATGAACTGAATTACAAAACAGAACAGGGTCTCAAATTTTGAAAACCAACTAGTGCTTGCTTATGGGAAAAGGTGCCTTGGGGTGCTGCATAAAACCAGAGACTGAAATTAGCACAGATAACTTTCCATAAGCCAAATATGTAATAGACAAGACCTACTCCTTTCTCAACGAAATGGACCCAAAACCACATATTCAACGCCTAGGAATATACCTGACTAGGAAGAATCTTAAAACCCATGGATATATATGTCGCCATAAGAGAATCAAGCGTGTGTACAGCGGCCGAAACGCAGCAGTGAAAATCCGATAAATCACATTATCAAAATAAATTTCGAAAACAAAACACAAAGACAGTGAAATAGAGAGCAATTCTTAAATATTTCACTCAGGGCATGTGATGCAACCGGGATTGACCACATCTACACCTAGAGCTGGTTGACACATAAGGCTGGACACTTCAGGCTGATAGCATTGGTGAGTTTCGGTGAGCAAATGCAGACTCTTTGAAGTCATACTGCACGGTACCTATTCCATGGGTCCCAACTCTTCAGGTTCAAGGGATTCTTCCTCCAGGTAAAACATGCATGGGAAACCCAGAGTATCGTCCACCGTGTGATTGGGAAACGATTTAAAATGCATCTCAGTTTTCGTATCCTGGTCCTCGGGTTCACCATTCCAGATGCTTTACTAACACTCTCCCTGCTTGGAGAGTCAGTGCCTTTAACCTCCTGTTTGGCACAGCTTGCAATTTCTGTGCAAGATGAACAGGAATAGGGGGAACCAATGAGAGACTAGCTGTAGGTGTCTGCACGGGCAAATGTAACGCTCATTTCCCACCAGGAAGAGGAATTAACCAAAGGCTCAGTGTGCCCTGCCGGAAACAGATTAGGGCCTGAAGCAATCCTGCGGTTTTGTGCCCAGCTCACAAGAAAGCGAGTTGAAGAAAGGAGCTCAGGGGCACTGTAATTCACAAACCTGCAGAGTTATAAATGACAGCTATCCTCCAGTTATAAATGACAGCTATCCTCCAAAAATATATTGAAGTAAGCCTGCGAAGGGGACTTGAAAGTGGGGCAGAATTTCAGGAAAACGATTGCAGGGGATAGACTTGAATTGCCGTGAAAGCATAGGAAAAGAGGCAGAACGTCTACAATGATGCACTTGGCCAAGAAGGGCGTATACATTTTTTCCTGAATATATTCAGGAAAAAACGCATACGCCCTTTTTGGCCAACCAAGCAAGCCTGTAAAGGAAATCTGCACTACAATGAAGTCTCACTGCCCCCCGGGCAAAAGGGCCATCTGAATAAAGTGTAAAATCCAGAAAGGTAGGACAGGATATGGAGAACAGGGAGCCTTGTTATGCTGATTGGCAGGATGTAAATTGCCAGCAGCCACCCTGGAGAAGTGTATGGTGTTTCCTGAAACATTTAAGAAACAAAGCAACACAGCCTATGGCACTACCACTTATGGTCCTATAGCTTACGGAAATTAAAATCAAAAACAGACAGCCACCCCAATATTTGGGACGGCTGTGTTCACAAGAAGCTCGTCTACAGTATCAGGTAAATATCCCAGAAAGCAAAAAATGGATAAAGAATTTGTGGCACGTACGTAGAATTCAATATCACTCAGCAATGAAATCTGTCTCATCAGGCCCGTAGCGGCATAGTGAGTGGATGCAGGTACGGTGATTCTACGTGAACTACGTCACACAGAAAAAGAAACATCATAAGATATCACTAGTACACGGAATGTAAACTTGACTACACATGAACTGAATTACAAAACAGAACAGGGTCTCAAATTTAGAAAACCAACTAGTGCTTGCTTATGGGGAAAGGTGCCTTGGGGTGCTGCATAAAACCAGAGACTGAAATTAGCACAGATAACTTTCCATAAGCCAAATATGTAATAGACAAGACCTACTCCTTGCTCAACGAAATGGACCCAACACCACATATTCAACGCCTAGGAATATACCTGACTAGGAAGAATCTTAAAACCCATGGATATATATGTCTCCGTAAGAGAATCAAGCGTGTGTACAGCGGCCGAAACACAGCAGTGAAAATCCGATAAATCCCATTATCAAAATAAATTTCGAAAACAAAACACAAAGACAGTGAAATAGAGAGCAATTCTTAAATAATTCACTCAGGGCATGTGATGCAACCGGGATTTAACACATCTACACCCAGAGCTGGTTGAGACATAGTGCTGGACACTTCAGGCTGATAGCATTGGTGAGTTTCGGTGAGCAAATGCAGACCCTTTGAAGTCATACTGCATGGTACCCATTCCATGGGTCCCAACTCTCCAGGTTCAAGGGATTCTTCCTCCAGCTAAAACATGCATGGGAATCCCAGAGTATCGTCCACCGTGTGATTGGGAAACGATTTAAAATGCATCTCAGTTTTCGTATCCTGGTCCTCGGGTTCACCATTCCAGATGCTTTACTAACACTCTCCCCGCTTGGAGAGTCAGGGCCTTTAACCTCTTCTTTGTCACACCTTGCAATTTCTGTGCAAGATGAACAGGAATAGGGAGAACCAATGAGAGACTAGCTGTAGGTGTCTGCACGGGCAAATGTAACACTCATTTCCAACCAGGAAGAGGAATTAACCAAAGGCTCAGCATGCCCTGCCAGAAACAGATTAGGGCCTGAAGCAATCCTGCGGTTTTGTGCCCAGCTCACAAGAAAGCGAGTTGAAGAAAGGAGCTCAGGGTCACCGTAATTCACAAACCTGCAGAGTTATAAATGACAGCTATCCTCCAAAAATATATTGAAGTAAGCCTGCGAAGGGGACTTGAAAGCGGGGCAGAGTTTCAGGAAAACCATTGCAGGGGGTAGACTGGAATTGCCCTGAAAGCATAGGAAAAGAGGCAGAACGTCGACAATGATGCACTTGGCCAAAAAGGGCGTATGCGTTTTTGCCTGAATATATTCAGGAAAAAACGCATACGCCCTTTTTGGCCAACCAAGCAAGCCTGTAAAGGAAATCTGCACTACAATGAAGTCTCACTGCCCCCCGGGCAAAAGGGCCATCTGAAAAAAGTGTAAAATCCAGAAAGGTAGGACAGGATATGGAGAACAGGGAGCCTTGTTATGCTGATTGGCAGGATGTAAATTGCCAGCAGCCACCCTGGAGAAGTGTATGGGGTTTCCTGAAACACGTAAGAAACAAAGCAACACAGCCTATGGCACTTCCATTTATGGTCCTATAGCTTACAGAAATTAAAATCAAAAACAGACAGCCACCCCAATATTTGGGACGGCTGTGTTCACAAGAAGCTCGTCTACAGTATCAGGTAAATATCCCAGAAAGCAAAAAATGGATAAAGATGTTGTGGCACGTACGTGCAATGCAATATCACTCAGCAATGAAATCTGTGTCATCAGGATCTTAGCGGCATAGTGAGTGGATGCAGGTACGGTGATTCTACGTGAACTACGTCACACAGAAAAAGAAACATCATAAGATATCACTAATACACGGAATGTAAACTTGACTACACATGAACTGAATTACAAAACAGAACAGGGTCTCAAATTTAGAAAACCAACTAGTGCTTGCTTATGGGGAAAGGTGCCTTGGGGTGCTGCATAAAACCGGAGACTGAAATTAGCACAGATAACTTTCCATAAGCCAAATATGTAATACACAAGACCTACTCCTTGTTCAACAAAATGGACCCAACACCACATATTCAATGCCTAGGAATATACCTGACTAGGAAGAATCTTAAAACCCATGGATATATATGTTTCCGTAAGAGAATCAAGCGTGTGCACAGCGGCCGATACGCAGCAGTGAAAATCCGATAAATCCCATTATCAAAATAAATTTCGAAAACAAAACACAAAGACAGTGAAATAGAGAGCAATTCTTAAATAATTCACCCAGGGCATGTGATGCAACCGGGATTGACCACATCTACACCCAGAGCTGGTTGACACATAAAGCTGGACACTTCAGGCTGATAGCATTGGTGAGTTTCGGTGAGCAAATGCAGACCCTTTGAAGTCATACTTCATGGTACCTATTCCTTGGGTCCCAACTCTTCAGGTTCAAGGGATTCTTCCTCCAGCTAAAACATGCATGGTAAACCCACAGTATGGTCCACCGTGTGGTTCGGAAACGATTTAAAATGCATCTCAGTTTTCGTATCCTGGTCCTCGGGTTCACCATTCCAGATGCTTTACTAACACTCTCCCTGCTTGGAGAGTCAGTGCCTTTAACCTCCTGTTTGGCACAGCTTGCAATTTCTGTGCAAGATGAACAGGAATAGGGGGAACCAATGAGAGACTAGCTGTAGGTGTCTGCACGGGCAAATGTAACGCTCATTTCCCACCAGGAAGAGGAATTAACCAAAGGCTCAGCGTGCCCTGCCGGAAACAGATTAGGGCCTAAAGCAATCCTGCGGTTTTGTGCCCAGCTCACAAGAAAGCGAGTTGAAGAAAGGAGCTCAGGGGCACTGTAATTCACAAACCTGCAGAGTTATAAATGACAGCTATCCTCCAAAAATATATTGAAGTAAGCCTGCGAAGGGGACTTGAAAGCGGGACAGAGTTTCAGGAAAACCATTGCAGGGGGTAGACTGGAATTGTCCTGAAAGCATAGGAAGTGAGGCAGAACGTCGACAATGATGCACTTGGCCAAAAAGGGCGTATGCGTTTTTTCCTGAATATATTCAGGAAAAAACGCATACGCCCTTTTTGGCCAACCAAGCAAGCCTGTAAAGGAAATCTGCACTACAATGAAGTCTCACAGGCCCCCGGGTAAAAGGGCCATCTGAAAAAAGTGTAAAATCCAGAAAGGTAGGACAGGATATGGAGAACAGGGAGCCTTGTTATGCTGATTGGCAGGATGTAATTTGTGAACAGCCACCCTGGAGAAGTGTATGGTGTTTCCTGAAACACGTAAGAAATAAAGCAACACAGCCTATGGCAATTGCACATATGGTCCTATTCCTTAGGGAAATTAAAATCAAAAACAGAGAGCCACCCCAAAGTTTGGGATGGCTGTGTTCCCAAGGAGATCGTCTACAGTACCAGGTAAATATCCCAGAAAGCAAAAAATGGATAAAGAAGTTGTGGCACGTACGTACAATGCAATATCACTCAGCAATGAAATCTGTGTCATCAGGCCCGTAGCGGCATAGTGAGTGGATGCAGGTACGGTGATTCTACGTGAACTACGTCACACAGAAAAAGAAACATCATAAGATATCACTAATACACGGAATGTAAACTTGACTAAACACGAACTGAATTACAAAACAGAACAGGGTCTCAAATTTAGAAAACCAACTAGTGCTTGCTTATGGGGAAAGGTGCCTTGGGGTGCTGCATAAAACCAGAGACTGAAATTAGCACAGATAACATTCCATAAGCCAAATATGTAATAGACATGACCTACTCCTTGCTCAACGAAATGGACTCAACACCACATATACAACGCCTAGGAATACACCTGACTAGGAAGAATCTTAAAACCCATGGATTTATATGTCTCCCTAAGAGAATCAAGCGTGTGTACAGCGGCATAAACGCAGCAGTGAAAACCCGATAAATCACATTATCAAAATAAATTTCGAAAACAAAACACAAAGACAGTGAAATAGAGAGCAATTCTTAAATAATTCACACAGGGCATGTGATGCAACCGGGATTGACTAGATCTACACCCAGAGCTCGTTGAGACATAAGGCCGGACACTTCAGGCTGATAGAATTGGTGAGTTTCGGTGAGCAAATGCAGACCCTTTGAAGTCATACTGCATGGTACCCATTCCATGGGTCCCAACTCTCCAGATTCAAGGGATTCTTCCTCCAGCTAAAACATGCATGGGAAACCCAGAGTATCGTCCACCGTGTGATTGGGAAACGATTTAAAATGCATCTCAGTTTTCGTATCCTGGTCCTCGGGTTCACCATTCCAGACGCTTCACTAACACTCTCCCCGCTTGGAGAGTCAGTGCCTTTAACCTCCTCTTTGGCACAGCTTGCAATTTCTGTGCAAGATGAACAGGAATAGGGAGAACCAATGAGAGACTAGCTATAGGTGTCTGCACGGGCAAATGTAACGCTCATTTCCAACCAGGAAGAGGAATTAACCAAAGGCTCAGCGTGCCCTGCAGGAAACAGATTAGGGCCTGAAGCAATCCTGCGGCTTTGTGCCCAGCTCACAAGAAAGCGAGTTGAAGAAAGGAGCTCAGGGGCACTGTAATTCACAAACCTGCAGAGTTATAAATGACAGCTATCCTCCAAAAATATATTGAAGTAAGCCTGCGAAGGGGACTTGAAAGCGGGGCAGAATTTCAGGAAAACCATTGCAGGGGGTAGACTGGAATTGCCCTGAAAGCATAGGAAAAGAGGCAGAACGTCGACAATGATGCACTTGGCCAAAAAGCGCGTATGCGTTTTATCCTGAATATATTCAGGAAAAAACGCATACGCCCTTTTTGGCCAACCAAGCAAGCCTGTAAAGGAAATCTGCACTACAATGAAGTCTCACTGTCCCCCGGGCAAAAGGGACATCTGAAAAAAGTGTAAAATCCAGAAAGGTAGGACAGGAATTGGAGAACAGGGAGCCTTGTTATGCTGATTGGCAGTATGTAAATTGCCAGCAGCCACCCTGGAGAAGTGTATGGTGTTTCCTGACACACGTAAGAAACAAAGCAACACAGCCTATGGCACTTCCACTTATGGTCCTATAGCTTACGGAAATTAAAATCAAAAACAGACAGCCACCCCAATATTTGGGATGGCTGTGTTCACAAGAAGCTCGACTACAGTATCAGGTAAATATCCCAGAAAGCAAAAAATGGATAAAGAAGTTGTGGCACGTACGTACAATGCAATATCACTCAGCAATGAAATCTGTGTCATCAGGCCCGTAGCGGCATAGTGAGTGGATGCAGGTACGGTGATTCTACGTGAACTACGTCACACAGAAAAAGAAACATCATAAGATATCACTAATACACGGAATGTAAACTTGACTACACATGAACTGAATTACAAAACAGAACAGGGTCTCAAATTTAGAAAACCAACTAGTGCTTGCTTATGGGGAAAGGTGCCTTGGGGTGCTGCATAAAACCAGAGACTGAAATTAGCACAGATAACTTTCCATAAGCCAAATATGTAATAGACAAGACCTACTCCTTGCTCAACGAAATGGACCCAACACCACATATTCAACGCCTAGGAATATACCTGACTAGGAAGAATCTTAAAACCCATGGATATATATGTCTCCATAAGAGAATCAAGCGTGTGTACAGCGGCCGAAACGCAGCAGTGAAAATTCGATAAATCCCATTATCAAAATAAATTTCGAAAACAAAACACAAAGACAGTGAAATAGAGAGCAATTCTTAAATAATTCACTCAGGGCATGTGATGCAACCGGGATTGACCACATCTACACCCAGAGCTGGTTGAGACATAAGGCTGGACACTTCAGGCTGATAGCATTGGTGAGTTTCGGTGTGGAAATGCAGACCCTTTGAAGTCATACTGCATGGTACCCATTCAATGGGTCCCAACTCTCCAGGTTCAAGGGATTCTTCCTCCAGCTAAAACATGCATGGGAAACCCAGAGTATCGACCACCGTATTATTGGGAAACGATTTAAAATGCATCTCAGTTTTCGCATCCTGGTCCTCGGGTTCACCATTCCAGATGCTTTACT